>NC_137848.1:41686966-42406966 GCF_948465745.1 Chenopodium album
AACTTGTTGCAAGCGTACACCACTAGAGGGGCAAATTACGTATATATATAGAGGGGTAAATACGGGGGCATTCCTGTAATTTCCCCAAAAGGTGAATAGCCGAAAATTCACAGTCAAAATTCAACCAATGGCAGCGTAACATGTCTCACAGATGCCACGTGGCGTGCCACGTCACATTTGTGAGGGGCAAATGTTTAGGGTAATTTTATCCATACCACGTGGGCCAATCAGAAGGCGACACGTGTCACCCCATGATTAGTCCAAAAGGGACCAATCCCAGCTTGACACGTGGCGCTCCAAAAGAATGGGAGGAAAGGCGGCCTTTAGGGCCCAAATCCCGAGAAAGCCGTAATTCGGCGCCGCAGCCCATCAGAATTAGGTCAGAGTGACCTAATCAGGGGCACATTTACCATTGACCCTATAAATAGAGAGATTCTCCCCATTTTGGGCATCTATAATTTATTACAATATAACCTACATTCTCTTATATCGGAGAAAACTATTATTGATCATGGTATTGTGTGTTAAGCTATTTCTCTTACATCGGAGAAACCCGAATAATTAATTCATTCCTGGAATTAATGGTATTGTGTGTTGAGCTATTTCTTTATTTATTCCTAGCATATCTTCATATGACCAAGCAAATACATCAATAAATTCTTTTAGTAGATTAATTAGACCGATTTTTTCTTCTTTAGTAAGAGTCGGTCCGATTTTAACTTCTCTTTTTATGTTTGGATCTTTTGAAATATCCACTGTTTCGGTGTAACACCCCAATAATTCTCTCTTTAAACCTGTGAGGACCCTGAACAATATTCAAGAGAATAACTGGCGTGCTACCGCCACGTGTTCAAACGTTAAGGCTATATCAGAAAATAGCAGTGAAAAACTAAATCAGTTATAAATAAGTTTCAAAACCAATCACCAAAACCAAGTTAAATCTTACAACTTGGAACCATTAAGGCCCTTATTCAAAACTCAAACCAATAGAAGTAGTATAAAAGTGAAATTTAGTTTAAATAACTTTAAAAGTGAACAGTAATAAAAATAAGAAAAGCAACCAACAATCCTCTCAAGATCCCACCACCTAGATACAGATGTTGCATGTGTAAGAACCTGTGGTTAATCTGCTCCCCAATATTACAAGTGTAAAAATTGGATCGTCACAGGGTCATTGAAAGGCTAAGGCCATGACCAAAGAAAGACACACAAAGCACGCAATCAGCAAAGCTGAGTACATACAAGCTGCGAAACATAATAAGAAATCCCTAGCATGCTACTAATAATCAATCATCACACATCATTAATTTGTAGACTCAACTCATGACTCTACTATCAATTTACTAAGACTCCACTAGTTAAAAGTAGTTAACTCATCATTTTTTTGTTCATTGGATTAAGCAATAGACAAGGTTGTCCAACCCATGCTCCATTTGGAACATCAACAAAATAAAAACCCCATGCCTCCTTTCGGAAACATCAATAAAACATCCAACGACCACGGGCGCGACTCCGTGACCGTAGCTAGTATGAGATCTCATCTAACTCCTAGTTTTTGAAAAGAAATATTTGAAATAAGAAACTCGTAGATCAGACGGCCTCAAGAAAAGTGCACGGCTAATACCCCGTGTACCCCAACCCCTGATTGTCATTACTCCAGATGTGCACAAATCCAGAGTTTTGTTGTTCATCCATCTTGCACTTTATGTGATTTACAAGTTTAGACTTGGTGATGACTCATTTGCAAAGCAATACAATCAATCCAATATCAATTCAATCAAGTAAAGCAAACTTTCAATTTCAATTCTTGATTTATTAGTGACAAGCAACATTTATTATTTATTCCTTTAACTACCTCGGTGTATAAACACCTTGAGTGCATAAGGCACCCCACAACTTTAACCTCGTCATATAAGACTTAAATTTCCTCCTTTACTCATTCTATCTCCATGATCAAGAACGAGTAATAAATGAATCATTTCACCAACCACATACCTTTGCCTCTAAGCGCACCTTGCATAATTAGAGCATAAACAACACTTGAAATATAGAATAGTGCACAACATACGGGAATCACAATGTATAACCAAACAATTTAGCCCAGTCTTCTCTATACATGATACTAAGTTCTCGATCCATCCTTAAACATGCATCTAAAAGCAAGGTTCCGTAACTCATACGTACCTTGAGTAAACGAATTGGTATGCCACTTTACTCACTAGAAATCACCTTCTATAAACTCCTCTCCTGAACCAAACAACGAGAATTAAATTAATACCCAAGCAAATAAATTTACAGCAATACTAAACTACTTTAAAACCTCTTAAACCATCAAAATAAAGCTTTTAAATCGTTCCCATTAGTCAACAATAATAGTATAACATCCCAACTATAAGTTTATATGTTAAAATTATGAAAATATAGTGTATAACACCAAATTACAGCAACTTTAAAGTAAGTGAATAAATCTGAAAATTTAGTTTAAGTATATAAAATAACCCCATAAGCATAATTACTTGAAATTATCATTGTATAGCAAGTTAGTGTGTTAAAAACCCAAAAATATACCAATTCAATGCAATTAGAAGCTTCAAAATAAAAGTATGCAAATCTGAAAATTTATACTTGAGGTTGTAATTTAAAGCTTTTTAATCATAAAATACCCACAATAATTATTTTATAGGCTTAGAAGCATAAAAACATGAAACTAACATAACTCACTCATAAAAATCAAAACTTTAATAATCTGAAAATTTATATATAGTCAAAATAATTACACTTTGATGTAATTTAAACATAGTATAATTAGATAACTTAGTTAGTATGTTTTCAAGCCCTAAAACATAAAAATTCAATGTTTAAACCCTAAATTTTATATATACACAAATCTGAAAATTTATATAATAAATTAGACATGTCAAAACTCATAAATTTATAATCTTTTATAATCTAAACATATTTTCAAACCATAATAATATAATTTAGAACAAAATTTTAATTAAAGATTGAAACTTTAAACAATATAATAGGATAATAAAGCAAATAAAAAAAATAAAGGAAGAGAGGGAGGAAAGGGGCGAACGGCAGCAGCGGGGGCGGCTAGACGGCGGTTGGCCTGGTGGCGTGTGGTGGTCGGCGGCGAGCAGGGAGGTGGGGCATCGGCTGGCAGCAAGCAACAAGCAGAATTTTTTTTTTCTTTGTGTACGTGAAACAGGGAGGAGGAAAGAGTTGAGGGCTTTTCTCTTTTTTTTTTTTTTTTTCCTTGAGAGAGAGAAGAGTGTGAGGGTTTTGGGGTTTTATTTGGGCTTTACTTTCCTAATTTATTAGGAGTAGGATTTGGGTAATTTGGACTTGAATAGGAATTAAGTATTTGGGCCACTAAGTTAAGAAAGACTTATAATTTAAATAAAAAAGTTAGTAGTTTTAAATTACTAATAACGAAATTTTATTATTTTTACATCAAAATAAATCATACTTATAAAATCGAAGTAAAAGTATTAGTAAAAATAATAAATAAATGTATTAAAATACGGGGGATTACATTTTGGCCCGTTCAGTGCACGGGTTATAACTTAGGTTATTTTATATAAAAGTATGGTTTTCAATAGTTGAAACTACGAGGTTATTGTTACATGACTATTGAGGCGAATGCTGTGAAAACTTATAAGGAAAAAAAAAGTGAGGGTGGAATTGTGGAAGAAGATGAAGGAATTTAGTAAGGTATATATACATGAATATTGTGGAATATGAAATGACATATTAGTTTAAGCTATATTTTAAGTTTAAGAGATAAAAAGACTATTTTATGGTTTTCAATAGTTGAAACTACGAAGTTATTGTTACATGACTATTGAGGCGAATGCTGTGAAAACTTATAAGGAAAAAAAAAAAAAGTGAGGGTGGAATTGTGGAAGAAGATGAAGGAATTTAGTTAGGTATATATACATGAATATTGTGGGATATGAAATAACATATTAGTTTAAGCTATATTTTAAGTTTAAGATATAAAAAGACTATTTTTATTATACTTCATATGTTTATGTAATAGTTAATTCAACTTTATTTTATCATGGTGGAAATGAAACACTTCATTTTCTTACTTAAATGTGCAAGTTACGGAATGCATAAAGACTTTAATATTATATAATACATTTAATTTAATTTTTTTAATATTAAAAAGGTAAGGGAAATAACATGTGGCATATGAGTGAGTTGTGAGGACATGTGGCATATGAATAAGTTGTGAGGACATGTGGCATATGAATGATTGTGGTTTGTGTTTTTAAATACTAATAAAGTACTAGATTAACCCATGTGATGCACGATTTTAAAATAAGAATTGAACTACAGACTTTTAACACATACTGAAAGAAAATAACTTTCTCATTTTTCCTAACTAATTCTAATTAAATATGAATATGCAATTCCCGAAAGTGCATAATTTTCATATTTAATTAAGAAGTTTCAATTAAATTATATTATTAACTATTGTTAACAATTCGTAAATAATTAAGTAGCATAATATGTGTTGAAAACCCAAAATTTAAAATCTATATGGTAGCTTAAAAAGGAAAAAAAAAATAAATTAAAATCTATATGGTAACTAAATTCAAATGGAATATATTTTCAAAGTTATTGTTAAATATGGTAGCTTAAAAAGGAAAAAAAATAATAACATCATCCTTGTATTTTGGAGGCAAAAAATTAAATAAAAAAGTGACACGTAGACAATAATGATATCAACGGTTGTTATTTTAGTATATATATAGATATAGATAGATAGATAGATAGATATAGATTATAATAATCAATCAATCAAAAAATTTGCGGGAAATCAAATTCTCCTCCCCTACTTCAATATGAAGAATAATACATAGTATATTGTTTGCAATAACCTATTAAAAACAATAAACAAGTGTCATATTTAAAAATAATTCATATATTGATTACTAATTATCACAAAGTAAAATAAAAAAAAATTCATAAAATGTTATGCCGATTAAAGTTTTCAACAAATTAGAAATGAAGGGTATCCCATATATGAGCATATTATACGGGTATTAACCTAATTAATTTTTTTTATTTTATATTTTATTTTTTATGACGGAGTTTTTTTTATATATTAAAGTCTTGTGCATCAATTTAATAACTTTGACGTCTTTGGTATGAGTATAAATTAACATTAAATTATTTTGTTTTATTTAACAATATAATATTACCGTGTGTGGCATAGAAATAAAGCTAATTTAAAGGTTAAAATCCAACAAAAATTCTTTTACTAAAATGCCCTCAAAGTAGACAAAAAATGAAAATAAAAAGACCACCAAAAGAAGGGTAAAAAAGGTATTAAATTAATCCAAAAAAGCATGAATGGAGTTACTAGTGTCATTGGTGATTGTTGAACGGTGGAGATGATATCTTCAAACTTTTTTTTTTTAAAAAAAAAAATTTGGATGATACACCTTTTTAGGGTATGAGCAAACACATAGCTACAACTCATGCTAATGTCATTAAGTTACTAGAGAAAGTACTATCCTATGCACTTGTATTTTACATTTTTATACATATTACTTTTTTTTTTTTTTTTTTTTTTTTTTTTTTTTTTTTTTTTTTTTTTTTACTAATTGTATATTTTACTTTTTTCCTCTACGAATGGACTATTTTTAACGTAACTTTTATTTTTCCTAGGTCTGTATTCATGTGCCCAATATCAACTATAAAAACGCAAATTAAGGAAAATACAGTAGTAGTAAATATTTTTAAAAGGAAATGCATCTCATTAAAAAGGAAGAAAATTAATTAGATCACATTATTATTATACTCATATTTTTGGACATGATCAATGTAACAGAACTGAGATGTGAAACTTTGTCAACCCAAAGGCCAACTTTGAAAAAAAAAAAAAAAATCATCCGCTTTTTAAAAATGGCAACTCTTTTTTTTTAAGATAATTATGTATATATGTTACTTTTACTTCGCTTGTAAAACATTAAGCAGATCAAAGTGTTGCATTAAAAAAAAATTGAAAAGAGTACACTTGTATAGTTGTACAAGATGTGAAACTTATGAGATTAATATCATATTTTCTGTTTCATATTATGAGATCGTGTCACACTAGAATTCAAAAAGGGGTGTGTAAAGCGAGTGGGGGAATGTGATTTATTGGTAAAATACCAGTTATACCACTATCGCTTGGTTGATCATAAGGCCACATTGCATGCTCCATGTTTTTTCGTATAAAACAGAAGGGTTTTCTTGGACACCATTCAGAAGAAAGAAATACATAGAAAATTAAAAAAAAAAAAAAAAAAAAAAAACATAAATATAAATTAAAAAACCTAAAAAATTAAAAAAAAAATTGAAAAAAAAAGAGAGATAAGCGTTTAGCAAAGCAAAGCATTGGCATTGCACAAAGAAAGACGACCTCTTTCTCCTCTACCTACAACTTTATCTCATAAATTCATCAATACCCAGAAAACTCAAATAATAACTATTCATATTCTTTGATTTTTTCCACCCCATTTCACCCATTTCCCAGAAATTTAATTATTTGTGTTTTGTAAGTTTAATAAACTCAGTTTAATCCCCCTTTCAAACGGATTAAAAAGATAGATTTTTTTTGCATTTTTTCTGTGTAATTTTGTTGCAGATGTAAGCAACTGAAGATCTGTGGCCAATCTTTGTTGGGAATAAGACTGTTTAAAGTCTATTTTTATTGATTTTTGTGCCCGATCCTTGGTGGGTTTGTTGCTCAAAAGAATGATCTGTAAGTGTTTAATTCTTTTACCCTTTGTTTTGATTAAATATGTTGATATTGTTTTGGTTGGTTTTGATTGTTCTTGGTTTACTTGATGATCGATTTTTTGATTTTTAGTTCTAGAAAATTTGAATTTTATTTGGGGTTTGAAAATATTTTTATAATCGGTTAAGTTTTGATTTTTTTTTAAAAGAAGAGTTTGTATGTTATTTTTATGTTTGGGGTTGTATTAGTTTGATGTTTTCTAGCATGTTTTAGCCATGGATGAGTAGTTGTTAGTTTAGAAGTACAAAAAACTTCATGAAATAAGTAGTTATATAGTCACATTTTTATGTTAAAAATATAGATTGGTGAGAGAAATGAAACAAACTATAGCACTATTTTGAACCGTTATTTGTATGTTATTTGAAATGTGTGTGGTTAAAGCTGTTAAAATTAGACCATGCTTTATCAGTTTTAGCTAATTTGGGGGAGTGGATTATCTGATTTTTTGAAGTGGGTGATTGGAAGCGTTGTCTAGTAGTTTGCATAGATTGGTTGCATTGTTTAGATTTAATTGTTTCATTAGCTGCTTTTTTTTGTGATTTTATGAATGAATATGGATTGTTTATGTGTGGACAGGAAAGGTGAAAGGGATTATGTTGTAATCTCGAGGGAGCTAATTTGTATGGGTGGAC
The DNA here is from genome assembly GCF_948465745.1 of Chenopodium album. NCBI lineage: Eukaryota > Viridiplantae > Streptophyta > Magnoliopsida > Caryophyllales > Amaranthaceae > Chenopodium > Chenopodium album. The sequence goes on from NC_137848.1 coordinate 41,694,401, forward strand.
GATGCCAGAGCTGCGAAGTGGAGCACGAAGATCGAAGAGGCTTGGTGATCTTCAGCAGCCTGCCCCTGAATTGAATGATCAGGGCGAGAATCTTCTTCCACCTACACAAAACAAAACGAGGCGAAGAGGTGGTGGTAGAGGGAGAGGTGCGAATGCTGCAGCTGGTGTAGCTAAAGGGACCCAAGCAGCAGTAGGAGCCAGGCAAACCGGTGGTGCTGGTCGTGGTCGGGGTGTTAGAGTAATAGATTTAGACCCTGAAGTTCCTGGCGAAGGTGCTCAGGTTGCACCTGTAGGAGTTGCTGGTGCTGCACAAAATCGAGTGGAGCTTGCCGCTGATAAAGATATTCCAATGGAGGGAGCGAGTGGTGATAAATTGGTGGCTGCTGAAGAGGATACTAACCTAACACCTGTTCCTGAAAGGGTATACTCTTTTCCTTCACAATGTTATTTCATTTATTTGCTCCTATTGTTGTTTTTTTCCTTAAATAAATTTCTAATCTTATTTACTGCATTGTGGTACTGATAAGCTCTGTTGTCACTCTTTCACTGGTATGTTTGTTATTTTCACTGGATACGTTATTTTGACTATGAGTTGATGCCAAGTCAATTTGTTGTGTTCATTGTGGTTTGCATACTTGTTTAGTCTATTCTCGCATTTCATGAAAATATTTATTCACCTTATTTTGTCTGCTTTGCATTTCATTCTCTTGAGATAATTTAGTGTCAATTTTTTTTCCAGGTTCAAGTAGGCACTTCACCTGTATATAAGATTGAGCGGAAGTTGGGTAAGGGTGGTTTTGGCCAGGTTTATGTTGGCAGAAGAATGGTTGGTGGTACTGACAGGATAGGACCAGATGCTGTTGAGGTAACTTCTGTTCAAATTTATTATATTACATCTTTGCATTATGAGGAATAACTGTTGCATTCTTTTGGCTCCAGGTTGCTGTAAAATTTGAACACCGCAACAGTAAAGGTTGCAATTATGGCCCTCCTTATGAATGGCAGGTTTACAAGTAAGTATTGTATATTTTTTCTTAGCTTTTTGGCAATTTATTTGTTTTTAATGTGTAACTAATGTCTCACATGTTATTTATAGCTCCTTGAATGGATGCTATGGCGTTCCTTCTGTTCATTACAAAGGGCGGCAAGCAGAATTCTACATTTTGGTTAGTAGTTGGCGCTACAAACTCCTTAGATGATGAATAGATTTGGAATTTCATTTTCTATAACGGTATCCTATATGTCTCAGGTCATGGACATGCTTGGACCTAGTCTATGGGATGTTTGGAACTCTCTAGGACAATCGTAAGCATCTACCAACCCCCCCCCCCCCCCCCTCCCCTCCCCTCCCCCCCAACATTCACATGGAAATGATTGTTTATGCCACCTTTATTGTTTGTATGTCTTTATGTGTGATACACAATGAGTTTATGACTGACTACTTGAAACAGGATGTCTCCCAATATGGTAGCATGCATTGCTGTGGAGGCAATATCAATCTTAGAAAAGCTTCATTTGAAAGGGTAAAGACCTTTTGACATGTTAGGTTATATATATATATATATATATATATATATATATATATTCTGTATTTTTGTAAAATATATGTATGTTGATTAGTGAGCTTTTTCTTTTTGTTGAAGTTTTGTGCATGGCGACGTTAAGCCGGAAAATTTTCTTCTCGGTCAACCTGGAACTGCAGATGAGAAGAAGTTATATCTTATAGATCTTGGTCTAGGTATGTCATTTGATTTTCACAACTTTTTCTGAACCCCTTCACAATAAAGTAAAGATAACAAAATGTGTTCAATATTTCTGGGTTCAAGATCACATTCTCTTATTAGTTATTCCATGTGTTGGCCTTAAGCAGCTAGGCACACTTTTCTTGCTGCTTTAATGCCCTCATTATTTTGTTTATGTTGGTGGAGTCTATCTTTACTTCCAGTAAAATTATGTGTTGTCTAAACCATGTAATGTCCTCATGCTGTCTTTTAACTTTGCGGTTAATTTCTTTTGATTTCAGCATCTAGATGGAAAGATGTATCATCTGGGCAACATGTTGAATATGATCAGAGGCCTGATGTATTCAGGTTTGCAAAGTGCTTAATGATTTTCACTTAGAGCTCTTGCATTTCATTTATAGTGTATGACGACAAATATTTGTGTTCTTTGGCAGGGGAACAATAAGATATGCAAGTGTCCATGCACACTTAGGTCGAACAGGCAGTCGGAGGGATGATCTTGAGTCATTGGCATATACTTTGATCTTTCTTATTAAAGGAAGGTTACCGTGGCAGGGTTATCAAGTGAGTTAAAGTTTTGATTTTGATTTATGTTAGATGATTTAGTAACTTGTCTGACTTTTAATTTTTCAACTTGAGTAGGGAGACAACAAAAGTTTTCTTGTTTGTAAGAAAAAAATGGGCACCTCTCCAGAGTTGATGTGTTGTTTTTGTCCTGCCCCATTCAAACATTTTCTTGAAGCTGTGACTGTCATGAAATTTGATGAGGAGCCAAATTATGCAAAACTTATATCACATTTTGATAGTCTAATTGAGCCCTGTGCGCCACTTAGACCTATTAAAATTGATGGGGCCCTTAAGGTTAGGAATTTGGGTATTTTTTTTTTAAGCCTTCTTATATATGTTTGATGAAGAGAAGTTTTCAAGGTTTTTATTCTATGTTCAATACTTAGGTGGGCCATAAACGAGCGCGAATGCTCCTTACCATGGAGGAAGATGAGCAGCCAAAGAAAAAAATACGATTAGGTAGTCCAGCAACTCAGTGGATTTCAGTTTATAATGCTCGTCGTCCCATGAAACAGAGGTAAATTGGAAAAAAAAAAGTCACATGTATTTACTTGCCTGATTTTATATTTGGAGCATCTAGTGATAGTTTTAAATTGTATAATATCAGGAATTTTGGCGAAATTGACAGATCAAATTGGATTATACATTTATGCTAAAGAGTCTAGGGAGTTTTAGCTTATGTTATTACGCATTCAGTAAACTACTTGCATAGTTATTTATAGAAGATGAGCTTTGTTATTGGTGAGTGGTTGTTCTAGATTGATTGTGTTATATGGTACAAAGTATGCCTTATTCTGTTTTCAAGAATTTGTGAAGATGCCAATCAGTTCAAGTTAGTGACATTTTGGACATACTTGCCAATATATACTACGTTGACCATCAATATCTTTAAATTATGTATTATTAAAATTTTAAAAAAGCAGTCTTTTGGAAAATATACATATACATTAAGATAATCCTGTCAACATCTTACATACTAAACTTCATATCTTAGCGAAAGAAGATTGTCCAAGCGGGATGTGAGTAGTATAAATGTCAAAATGATGCGAGTACATGTTGACGGAGGAAGTATAATGTGGATAAAAGATGTCCTATATGGATAATCCCTAAATACTAAGCCATGTTCCATTCTTGGATTTTCCCAAAATATTAGTCCAAAGTGAATTAGTTGTTAGTTTGATTTTAGCAGCTGGCCAATTTAGTTCATTTGGTAGATGTCATATTTTGGTTCATAATATGATATCATATTTGATTTTGTATACGGAATTATCACTTTTGGTTCATGTAGTCGACCCCATTTCTGGGATTAAGGCTTTGTTTGATTGAGGTAGATATCATATTTTCCCTCCATTTTATATTGTTCTATCCACTTTTCAAGGTTTACACCCTCTCACCTTTTTACCCCATGTCTTTTACTTAAATTACCTATTTGGCTATTTCTTACACCCACTCACCATGGTTCAAAAATGCAGTCGTAGTAGTCTAGTAGATTGAAATCTGAGGTGCTTTGTCCAAAAAAAAAAAAAAAAAAATCTGAGGTGATGTGGTTATTGTGACATGAATGTGGTTTAAAAGTATTGTTTTGGAATTTCAATTTGTACTTAAAAATCATGATTCAGGAACCGATAAGAGCATAATAGTAACAAAAATCTAGTATATTCCTGTATATATTTAAGTATAGCCATTATTAGAGTATTGAGTCAGTTAAGCTGAGTCCTTGTCTAAAAAGCTAGGTATTAAAGTTGTAGCGCCAAATATTGGTTGAGATCATAATTATTTGTTGACATGGGCTACAACTTGGTCTAATGCTAAGATCGATACAATGCAGAAAATATTGGTGATATATATTTGAAAATCGTTAAAACTCGGCCCATATGTTATCTTGTGGCCAAGTTTTAACTCCATGCTACTCGGTCACCTTTATTTAGCTAACTTAATGAGTAGAATTTAAAAAAACAGCAGAATATTATTTTATGGAAAGGTTTTCAATTAATTTTAGATATTGAAGCATGTATGGATAAAAATTATGAAGTTTTACTTCCAAAAGCTTGTCTTTCTTTATTTCTTTTTTATTTTTATAAACACTTGCTAAAATATCAGTTTTTGCTAAAACCTTATGTTGAAAGCATAATTGGGGCTACTAGTGCTGTTCTCTCTTGGAAATATTAACCAGTGTTGCAGAAGTTAGCATCAGTTGTTTTAAAGGTCGTATTAACATCATAAACTGGGTTTCATGCAATATATTGACATTTGACACCTCTTATGCGGTGGCGATAGTTCTCTCACTAAATAGGATTTCATGACTATCACAAGGGAGCTAGTTGAGGTTGAATTGAAGATTGTATATTGATTAGGTTGGAAGCAGTGTGTTGGCCTTGGTTGTGTTTAAGCTTAACGGATATTGAATGATGTTCTTTTGGGTTTTCGATCTTATTGAGTAGCAATAATGCAGAATTAGCATGTCTGCTATTCCTTCCCTTTCCTTCATCTAATTCTTGAGGTGAACATGCTCATTTTGACAATCTTCCTTTCCCAAAAGTTGGTAACATTTTAGATTAGTTATCAGGAGCTATGTTTATCTCTCGCTCACACTACTGACGTAGTTGCTTGGTGAATTTACTCATGTTTTGGGTTGTGTTCTGTAGAAACCTTCATCAATGTTTGGATAGAGTATAAAGGGAAGACGTCCTCTTTTTTAAGTGATCAGTTTATGAGTTGATGTGAGAGTACATATTTGTTGTTGATATGGTGTTTTTAGTAGTATGTGTCCATCCAGTAGTTATCATTCCAAACATAATGAGCTTGCTCCTGATTAGGCTTCAGTCTGTGGCTGTTGCTGACATGTATCATGTTTTGGGTGTAAAAAACACAACATTGCTTTCTATTTACAAGGGAGAATCGATGATACATTCAAAGTATCAATTTAAACCATTTGGAGTATAAACTAGTGTTTGGCCCGGACAATACTTCAGGTCATCCAGTCTAAGTTAAATATATTTGAGCTAAGTATGAAAACATAATTGATAGATAGCTAAGGTGTAGGACTTCTAATACATTTTTTTGGTGGTATTGAGTTGGAACAGTACCATTGGCATTTTGTTGTAATGAAAACATGTTCAATAGTGGTGGCATGTAAACTTTCTTAGGAACCTTTTTTTTTTTCAAATGTAATAGTATATATACGTATGGAGGATTCTCTTAGTAAAGATCTTGATGAATTAGTTGGAGTTTTTCATATCAAGATTTAAAACAGAAATGTTTGCTTTGTATTAAAGTTTCTTAATGGTGTATGCTGCATTTGTTAAGTGTTGTCAAAAGATAGTATATTACCTCTGTCTTCTGACTTAGTGTGTGAGTAATAACTGTATGTAGGCAAGGAAGACGATAATTGTGTGAAATTCAATTAACAAATGAGCAACAAGCCAAAATCTCTGGAGTGTGCTAGAAATTTTTTAAATGCTTTATATCTCATAGCTGTATATAAGACCCTTGATTGTGCTGGGAAAGTTTTGAATCCTTTTTATCTCATAGGTTTTTGTGATCTGACAAAAAGCGTGTTTTTGGCTGCCTTCCTTTTCTTAGCTTTAGTGCGTTTTATATCTTGTGTATGTTCTGGTGTTTCTCTACTAGAAGGAACATGTATGGAGACTGTTCTATCCCCTGTTGATAAACTTTTAACATGAGTATGTGCTTGGGGTTCTTTACACATTTTTTTTTTTCACATGTCATCAAATTTGGAATTGGTACTGGTAAACAATAAGCTTGTTCTGTTAACTGCTAGGGCCTTTCTTATACTATCCATATTATCCGGGATAAAGGATATTAATTTTTCTGCTCTTGCAGATATCACTACAATGTTGCCGATGCCAGGCTTAAACAACACATCGACAAGGGAAATGAAGATGGATTGTATATCAGTTGTGTGGCCTCAGCTACTAACCTGTGGGCCCTAATAATGGATGCGGGAACTGGTTTTAATTCTCAAGTGTGGGAACTATCAAACGTCTTCTTGCATAAGGTTTGAAATGCGTGAGCTGAAAGGTTTCTTGTTTCCAGTGCAGATTTTGACTCTGTCTGAAATCTAATCTTTTTCTGCTTTTATATTTGATCTTATTAGGATTGGATCATGGAACAGTGGGAGAAGAATTTCTATATTAGCTCGATAGCTGGTGCATCCAATGGAAGCTCTTTGGTGGTTATGTCTAAAGGTAGTTTGCCAGTATTTGATTCCTCTCCCCTCCCTATAACCACAAACAGCAAAGGCAAAAAATATTTAAGGGTAAATTATCTAATATGATTCTGAAAATTATTGTGTTTTCTTGAAATCTAGGGACTTCTTACACTCAACAGTCATATAAAGTGAGCGATTCATTCCCATTCAAGTGGATTAATAAAAAGTGGAAAGAAGGATTTCATGTAACTTCTATGACAACGGCTGGTAGTCGTTGGGGAGTAGTAATGTCTAGAAATGCAGGATTTACTGATCAGGTATGACCTTATTCCCCAGAAGCTAATTCTTTCCTAGTTTGTGAACTTCCTATGTAATTTAAATCTGACTAATAACAATTTATGAAAAGGTTGTCGAGCTAGATTTCTTGTATCCAAGTGAAGGGATACATAGGAGATGGGAGAGTGGCTACAGAATAACTTCCATGGCTGCAACGCCTGATCAAGCAGCCTTTGTGCTGAGCATTCCAAAGCGTAAAACAACAGATGAAACGCAAGAAACTTTGAGAACCTCTGCCTTTCCCAGTACTCATGTAAAGGTGCCTACCTCTTATAATTCAATTTTTACTTTGTGTTATTCTATAGTTTGGAAGTATTAGAAACTATTACTTTCAAATGAATTAGCATGAACCTTGCATAAGATTAAAGAGTTTGAGCCATTCCTGTTTAAGTTGCTGCTGTGACTTTTCCGATGTTCTTCTTTAGGTAGATTTTACCGAGTATCTAATTCCGTTTCAGTCTAATTTGTTAGATTTATACTGAGTTTTTATTTTCGTTTCCTTCTCCTTTGGCAGGAAAAGTGGGCAAAAAATCTTTATATTGCTTCAATATGCTATGGCCGGACCGTGTGCTGATTTTGTAGCATGTACATATCTCACTGATTTTAAGTGCGCTCTCAAAAGGCTGGAACGGGCGCTAACAGCCGCTATTTTGGGTGTTAGAGGGTGATGAGCCTCTTCTCAACGTCCTGGGGGTATACAGGCTTCCAAAATGATTTACCCCTCCTGTATTTGTAAAAGGTATCCGTATATATATACCATTTGAGAGATAGGGAACCAGAAAAATGGCTAAAAAGCGTTCATAAATTGGAAGAATGCGACCTGGAAGCCAAGATGAGTTAGAGGCTGTAAAATTCTGCCTGAAAAAGACCAACTGATATTCAATATGGAAATGGTATTTTGTTGTTTCATATAAATGGGAGAAGAAATTCCAGCAGAGATTATTTTCACTGTAACTCCTAATCTGCTGGAATCTATTTGGTAATGAAAAATCTTTCTTTAATGTTAAACATTCTTGCCTTGATAGTTTGCTTATAAAAGCTTGAAACCATGAATTTACCGCGAAAAATATCCAGTCTTATCCTCTTATCTTTTCAGCATCTTGCCTGGACTACTTCATCTTGACCTGTGTTAATATTTCAATATATAAACTGTGTGCGAGAAGGCAATGCATTGCTGCCGATCCAACACACATCAACCCGAGGATGTTTGTCTAATACATACATAGAAAATAATAACCGAACCAATTGATTACCGTCCTTCAAAAGCAAAGTATCGATTGCTGGACAGAGATGAGGAATTGTGGTGCAAATTGGTCAAAAAAATAGCAATTTCAAGACAATGCAGTTTTTCGTTTGCTAGGTGTTTTGCACCCATGTAAGCCACTTCACTTGGTGAAAAATGGTACACAAAATTGGTCAAATTGTCAAGTGTTACAGAGAACTTGATGTTTGATGTGGTCATGTGGATGACTTGCATATTTGTCGTGGACTAGTGGTTGACTTCATTCCCTTAAGCATCTATGAAATGTTAGGTTGTCAAAATTTGTAAGAGAATTGGGAAAAAATGGCCTTGCTAGCTTCACTATTTGTAGCTATTCTCTTATAACTCTCATGCAAACCTTCTCTCGGTTGCCCTTCGCAGCAAAAACAAGCACTTCTTCAGTTCACACACACTCTCCTCGCACAACTGGCACTAATTGATTCTCCCAATGCTTCGCTTGCTGGGTTAGAGACCTGGGATTCGAGCTTGGACTGTTGCGAATGGGAACTGGTAACTTGTCGTTCTTCAAGATCGTTATCTAAACAAGTAACTGATCTTAATCTTAACTCTCTTCTCCCCTCACTTGCATATACAAGTAATGCAACATTGGGTGTTGTTTCTTCACATGTTTTAACTCCTCTTTTTAGCATAACAAGTTTGTTGTCTATTGACTTATCATTTAATCTCTTAATTGGGGGTGAAATTCCTTTTTCTGGGTTTCGAAACTTAACCAATCTTGCTCATTTAGACCTTAAAATGAACCAATTTAATGGTTCAATCCCTGAAGAAATGTTTTCTTTAAGGAACTTACAGTACCTTGATATGAGTAGCAACTCATTGTAGGTACTCTGAGTTCTGCAGTAGACGGTCTAAGAAACTTGAAGTTTCTGAATCTAGATGAGAATTTCCTGCATGGAAATATCCCAGTAGAGATCGGATACCTTGCTAAACTACACACATTATCACTTCGACAAAACCAATTCTGTGGTGGGATTTCATCCGTGTTGCTGAATTTGATTGAGTTGGAGGTCTTAGACTTGCGCAATAATTCTTTCACTGGTGAGATTCCGCCTGATATTGGTAATTTAGCAATTCTTTCGACACTGGCCTTGAGCAGGAATTCCCTGACAGGAGGAATTCCTGGTTCAATCCAAATGATCAGTAATCTCACCACCCTTGAGTTGAATAATAACTTATTATCAGGAAGAATTCCTGCTTGGTTGTTTGATTTGGAAATGCTGAAGATTTTAAATCTTGGAGGAAACAAACTTATGCTAGATAACCCTGCGAAACTGGTTCCAAAGTGCCAGTTATCTTTGCTAGTTTTGAGGTCTTGTGGACTAAAAGGCCTTATTCCTCGGTGGATTTCGGATCAAATAAGCTTGGATTTTTTAGACCTTAGTGAGAATGAGCTTGAAGGCGGCTTCCCTCTTTGGCTAGCAGAAATGGAGATTGGAAGCATCATTCTGTCAGACAACAAGCTATCTAGTTCACTGCCACCAAGATTATTTCAATCAAAGAGTCTATCCGTCCTCGCTTTAAGTAGGAATAACTTCTCAGGGGAGTTGCCTGAAACAATTGGAGAGTCTCAGCTTATGCTACTAATGCTATCAGACAACAATTTCTCTGGCCAACTGCCTCAATCATTGCCAAACATTTACAGGCTTTTGCTCCTCGACTTGTCGAAAAACAGTCTCTCAGGTAACAAATTCCCTATTTTTAACCCGGACTTTTTCCTTGCATTCATTGATCTTTCTTCCAATAGATTCTACGGTGAAATCCCCACCGGGTTTGGCCCGGGTGTGATCATTCTTTCTCTTGGTGAAAATCAGTTTTCTGGTCCACTTCCTAAGAATCTGACTAAATTCACTCAGCTGAAGCACCTTGATCTTCATGACAATAACATCTCTGGAGAAATCCCATCATTCCTGTCTAGTCTTTCCTCACTTCAAACCTTAAGCCTTCGAAACAACTCTCTTACAGGATCGATTCCTAATGATCTTGCAAACCTCACGCGTCTCCAAATCATTGATCTTTCCAACAATAAGCTTGTTGGTGACATCCCTTCAAGGCTTGGAGACTTTCCTGGCATGATCAATCATCCTGATACATCCACTCTATCGTCTGGTTTGTTTAGCTTCGATATTAAATTCCAGGACCTGATAGTGAACTGGAAAAGCTCCAAGCGAGGTTTATCTAAATACAACCTTGATTTCTACTCTCTATTAGACCTGTCAAATAACCAACTCACAAACCAGATTCCGAGCTCATTAGGTGGCCTTGAGACGCTCAAGTTACTAAATCTTTCCCACAACGCCTTCCAAGGAAGCATTCCATCTAGCTTTGGTGGTCTGCAGAATGTCGAGACCTTAGATTTGTCACACAATACTCTCTCAGGAGGAATCCCGGTATCATTTACCAAACTCCAACAGCTGACTACTTTAGATTTGAGCAACAACAAGCTTAAAGGAAGGATTCCGGAAAGTCCTCAGTTGGATACTCTGAATGATCCTAACATATATGCTAATAACAGTGGGTTATGTGGGGTGCCTATACGTGTGGCTTGTCCTGATGATGCAGAACCTGCAGTTAATGAGTCAGGGGAAGAGCGCGAGGAAACATTTTCATGGAAGGGTGCTGGTATTGGTGTTCCAGTAGGATTTATAATAGTAGTTTCAAGTATGTATATTGCTGGCCTTTTCAATATCAGGACTAATCGTCGTAGCTCTAATAGAGCAAGATCCAGAAGCAAGAAGTAGCCTAGCTTCTTGCCTGATGTTTTCTATATGCATATTGTATATCAATATTGGAGTAACATGGACATTTTTCTGTCCTTGTTCCCTTTATTTGTTTAAATACTTAATATGTTCCCTTTCATTGCCATAATTGCTTCGTATGAACAAGCTATTACAGAACAAGAAATGTATCATAAGTTATGGGAAATTTTCCGTAACGATATTTAAATGCATGTTAGTTTATTACACCCTCTTAAGTATTAGTAGGAGGGATCCTTTAAATTATTCCAAGTATGTTAGAAAAAAAGAAGTTACGATGGATTTTGCTTAATTTGTCTCAATTAAAGCTATATAATTTGAAATTTTATAATTTTTCCAATACCTAGTGAGAGATATTGTTAGTAAAAAATACAACCTCCGTTTTTTATTAGTTGACACGTTTTGACTTTAGCACTATTCACACCTCCCTTTGACCATGTTTTGTGATTTATATATAAGGAAAAATATAATCAAATGGGATCTTGTTAGATTCGTTATAATGTATATTTTCATAATATCAACTTTTTATAATTTTTGTTTATCGGTAATTAATGATATTAATGATTTAATTTGTGCATTGGCAAATTTGACTAAAGAAACGTGTCAACTAAAAAGAAACGGAGGAAATATAGATTAACAAATGTGAATATACTATAAATCTTTTTTTTTTGGGGGGGGGGGGGGGGGGGGGTTAGAGAGCTACTCCCCCCGTTTTTAAATACTTGCTCCACTTTTCTTTTCCGGCCGTTTTTAAATATTTGCTCCATTTTCTTATTTGGAAAGCTTTTACAATATTTAATTAATTTCTCCTACCAAGTAGACCCAGCAATATTAATTTCATATTCTCTCTCCTTCAATTTTCTCCACTACTTTTGGTTTTTTTTATATTTTTTTTATTCTTCTACCAACCCCACTACCTCCATATTTTATTACTTTCTCCAATTTCTCCTAAAACTCCGCGCATGGAGAAATGGAGCAAATATTTAAAAGTGGAGGGAGTATAAGCTTAGGGTGAGGGTGAGAATCAATCCTATAATCTCTTGAAGGCAAGAGGGAAGCTCTAATCACTTGAGCTATCTCTCACTCTCTGATAAAAGCCGTATTTGGTCATTAACAATCTTTTAAGAACAGTGTTACGGAGTATTTTTAAAAAAGAATAATAAAAAACCTTCCTCTTGTATTAAAACTAGTTAATGCCTGGAATTTTCATTTTTTTTAACAATAATTAAATCCTCTTGCATAGTTAGGGCCTGTTCACTTTAGCTTAATTTCAATTCAGTTCAGCTCCAATCAGTTCAGTTCAGTTTCTAATTTCCTTCTCTTATAAAATATTCATTTTAGCTCTATTCAGTTCAGTTTAGCTCCAATCAGTCCAGCTCAATTCAATTCAGTTTAGCTCAATTCAGTAAATGTAAACAAGCCCTTAGTTTATCAACAAATGGAATTATCAATACGTAACAAATTAGGTTTTTATTTTTAGTTTTTTAATTTTTTAATTTTTTTTAACTCGGTCAAATTGAATAGAGGATTGTGTATGTTAAGGTTAAAATTTTCTATCTTATCTTTTACCTTGATAAATTAACATCTAGTTACCGATTGCTTTTAAATATCAACGTCAATTGGTTCAAGCTTTAAAACTAACTTCAAATTATTCATCTAAAAAAAATAATAGCATAAAAATGTGGTTGGCGAGAAAATTTTTATGTGGTGTTAACATGTGTGACCTACGAATGATTTTTAGATTATTTTAGTATAGTAGTAAAGATAGGTACTGTATCTATCTAATAACAATTTTTCTTGTGTGAGATTCATTTGTCATGGAATGGGAAGACCCCTGTGTGCTAATTAGGGGTGTTCACATTAGGTTAACCGTACTGTTAAGTCTTAACGGTACGGTTAACCGTTAGAGCGGTTACTTAAAAACACGAACCGTAACCGTGCCATTAAGGAACAGTTAACCGCAACGATTAACCATTTCTTAACGGTATGGTTACCGGTTAACCGCTAATCAATAAATAAATTATAAATCAATACTTTTTGCCCATCCAAGAGTTTCAACTCTAATACAAATTTGGATATAAATAAGAATAAACTCCAATTAGTTGATTACAAATCAATAAAGATTATGTTCGAGTTAACTTATTTAATTATACTTCACTTTTCCCTAAAAAATATATATATAAAAGTATACTTCACTTTTAATGGTTAACCATCAGTGTAACCGTAATCGTAGTGTTATATTTTATCTCTCTAGAAACGAGAGCACCTCTCACTAAGAAAGTGAGTCCAGCTTAGCTTTGCTAAGGATATCAAAATCTTCAAGCTTATCTATCTGCATGCATGCAGATTATATTTGATCTTCTGCAATTGTATTTCAGCCTAGGTGGGTAAGATTCATTAAAATCCCTTCTAGGTAGGAGGAATCTTAATATTTTGGCTTCTGTTTTGGATTACTGATAATCCTTTTTGATAACCAAGAAACTTTCTTGTTATCACAAAACTTCTCGGCTCCCAAGTTAAAGGCTGGAACCTTTCCTAAGCATTTCTCTCCTTTCAAAAAAGCTGAGCGCCTCCTTATTTCTCATGCAACCAATCTGCTCCAAGCATTTATGTTGCTTATTTTCTACTGGTGGAATTAAACATAGCTAGAGGCGGCTAACTACATTTAGTGTTTATGCTATCTAGTGTTCTTGCTCCCCACGCTCAAACTCTCCAGCTTCCAAGAACTAAGGGTTTGGCTATAAATGAGAAGTGCAGTTCAGCAAGTTAAACTCATCTGATTATACCATTCTTCTGTCCTTCTCCCTCTCTTCTGATTTCTGTCTTTTTCTATTTTCCCCTGTTATTCTCTCTGTTACTCTATGAACAATAACAACCAATACACTAACGCTCATAATGAGCATCAAAATCTGGATCTAAGAGGGGGACCGTTAATTCCTAACCCTCGAGATTTTGAAGATGAAAACATCAACATCAATTTCAACTTGAGTGTGATAGGTCTATTTGTTGGACCACGACCTCCTTCTGTTTCATATGTGCAACACATTGTTAATTCACGATGGATAAGAAGCGGTGAAATAAGGGTCCATAGATCAGGACCTTATTTCTTGTTTGAATGCACGAATGGGGCAGATCAACAAGCATTGGTGAGGGTTAGCACTGCAGTTTTTGATGGAAGGTTTATCAACTTCCGAAGGTATCAAGTGGACTACGTTCCACACCAAATGAACTTCACTTTGACGAGGCTTTGGGTCAGAGTTTATGGCCTCCCTCTAGCTTATCTCACGCCGGGATGGGCTAGGCAGATCTTTAGACACATTGGGTATATTGAGGAACTAGATCTTGAAGGCGGAGATCTACCAATCCAAGCAGAATTGAGAGCTAGAGTGCTAGTGGATTTATCCATCCCACTAATCCCTGGGTGTTTCATACCCTTGGAGGGAAATAGGGTCATTTGGGTGTATTTGAGGTATGAAGGAATTTACAGGTTCTGTAAATCATGCGGACGTGCTGGGCATGCTACGGAGCGCTGTCGTCTTCATCCAACAATAGCAAGAAGACGAGTCAGAAGGAGACTCGACGAAGTGGAGGCAGATGGCATACAGGTTCTCTACGGACCAACTGAATACCCTTTTTATTCTAATTATATTCGTGGGTTGCCAGATATATACAGGTTTCGTAACTCAGGGGTCGATTTGAGGCATCATAATCACCCGGAAGACGATCCGGTTTTTATGAGAATGCCAAGAGAAGACATGGAGTATGAGGAAGAGCACCCACTGGAAGGGCACTCATCTTCGCCAAATAGCAGTGGCAGTGACAGGTTTCACACTGGAGAAGAGGAATTTTCGACTGATGATTCGGAAATAATCGAGTTAGAAGAAATAGATCCAATCCAACCGGATCTTGCTCTTTCTCCTGGAAGAAGGCTAGGGATAGGTCATGACCCCTACGCCGAGTTCATTGCAGCGAGGCAAGCAAACCCTAACACGGGTATTTCAACAAGTAATGTGAGAAGACAACTTTTCAACGCTGATAGTGAAGCAGGAAGGAGGAGTAATGCGGGTTTGTTTCCACCTCTGATTAGCAACCCGTCACCTCCTCCAAGGCCAAATTTTGTGGGCTCAACCTTTGAGGTTGGAGAGCCATCATCGGCGCAGCAGGCTAGGGGTCAAGCTGGTGGTCCAGGAACAATCTTCCATACCCTTGGCATTTCTGAATGGGCCGCAACAAGGGGTTTTGAGAGATATCAACCAAGTTCTGGGGATGATAGGGGCGAGCAGATCAGGCCCACAGCTCACATGGCAGCACTGATGCCGCAGCAAGGCTACTCAGACTCAACAGTTATGACAACCGTGAGAAACAATGAGGAAGATCTATCTGATGGGGAATATGCGAGTATAATGCAAGCTGGTACAATTCTTGCGCTTGGTATCCGAAGTGCGAGAAGAGTAGAAATTCAGGCTATTCATCGAACAACAAGAGGCACCACTCATCCGTATTTGCAGCTATCTCCGGAAGACCTTGGGGGGCTGCCATGCCTCCCTCTCACCGAATTTGATCCGCCAAACACACCGGTATCGCATCTTAGCTCCTTCAATTTTACTGATTTGTTTAACTATGATGATAGTGCAAACAACAAAGAAAGAATAAGAGAAGCAATAGGGCATCTTCCACACTCGTGTGATGGTGACTCGGTTAGGCAAAGTGATTCGGATCACACATGGGTGGATCGTAAGAGGCTCAAGAGGTTATATAGGTGGTCCGAGAAAGGGGGCTTCAACATTTGGAGGAAATGTGACAAAGGGGCAATGAAATTTGCCTCAAAGGCATTGTCGGATCCGGATATGGCTCGTGAAATGGGGGTGGAGATTGATGAGGATATACAGAAAAGGGGAAAGAACAAAAGGCACCAAGAGTTCTCATCATCATCCTCGGAATCGGTCAAAAGGCAAAAGAGTGAAGAGGTTACTTCGGCTCTAAGGGAAGTAACGGATGACATGGATATTGACTTGCAACTTTCTATCTTCGAATCGGTGAAGATCTCGACTAATGGTGAGGTAGCTGTACCAGATCAGCTCCCAAAAGTAATATGAAGGTGGTTACTTGGAATTGTAGGGGCTTAAATGATCCACACTCCCTTGCAATTCCTTATCTAGTGTGGCTCTATCGGTCAAAATTGCCTTTGTTTATGTTTATTTCTGAAACTAAAATGGACTATGTTAGTGCGGCTAGTAAGTTATGTAGTTTGCACCCTACTTCAATTTTTGGTTGCAATTCGGATGGAAGTAGGGGAGGGCTTTTAGTATTAGGATGGTCTAATGATGTAGTTGATTGCTTGTATGCATCAAAAAACTTTATCTTTTGTAAACTCAATGAAGCTAATGGAAGTTCTAAGTATATCTTGTTTCTTTATGGAGAGCCTCAAGTAGAAAATAGAGCTATCATTTGGGAACAACTCCAATGGTTTGTGGAGGAGTATAAAAATGTGCTTATAATGGGAGATTTCAACCAAGTGGAAAGTGGAAGTGATAAAGTAGGAGGTTTAAATCAAATTAGAGGGATTAACTCCTTCTTGGATTGGAGATTTAGCAGTAATGTTACGGAAGTTCCTTTTTCGGGGCCAAGGTTCACTTGGAGCAACAAAAGGGAAGGAAATGAACTCATTTTGGAAAGACTAGATCGGGCCTACATCACTGAAGAATGGTTTGAACACTCTCCGGATGGGAAAATAGTTCATGAACCCATTATTTGTTCTGATCATGCTGCCATTACTTACAACTCAGAAAAATGCATCCATACTTCCAACAGACCTTACCAGATTGAAAATTGGTGCCTCCGTTTTCAGGAAATTAGGAACATTGTTGAAAGGGAATGGAATGTGGAAATTCAAGGTTCCTTTATGTTCCAATTAGCAAGGAAGCTGAATGGGGTTAGAACAAAGATGCAATATTGGTGTGTGGAAAACAAAAAAGTTTGGGGGATCAACTGGAGGAAAGTCACCAAGGAGCTACATGACACGGGGATGAATATCAATTCGATTCAAGAAGGGGGTGGTTACATTCAACTCATAAATAGACTCATCCCGGAGAACCAGATTAGTTTTGAATTCTGGAAACAACGAATGAAGTCAACTTGGCTCAAATATGGTGATTGCCCCACCCCCACAATGTACAGGAAAGTGAAACAACGACAGTTACACAACGAAATTGTGACTTTAAGAAATGAGAATGAAGACTGGGTTGAGGGGCAAAAAGAGGTGGAAGAAATAATTTTAACTTCCATAAAAGGCATCTATAAGCCGGTCATGCCAAACAATCATGGGGAGAATATTGACTTGGTCATAAGGGAACTGGATATCCCTCAACTCTCTGGGGAAGACAAAGACTGGCTTGACAAGCCTTTCACAGATCAAGAAATAACAAAGGCGATGTTTGGTATTCATAAATCAAAGTCACCTGGGCCGGATGGGTTCACTGCAGATTTCTTTCACATATACTGGAAGGAGGTAGGAAAATTGGTGTTGGACAGCGTCCACCAATTCTTGAGAACTGGGAACATGCTCAAAGAATGGAATCAATCCCTGCTAGTGCTAATCCCAAAGGTCAAAGTCCCAGAGCTGGCTAATCAATTCAGACCTATTAGCCTTTGCAACACGATCTACAAGTGCATCTCTAAGTGCCTTGTAAACAGAATCAAAGTCATCCTGCCAAAGCTAATCTCAGAATACCAGCATGCCTTCATCCCAGGGAGATATATGGAAGATAACATTCTCCTAAGTCATGAACTGATGCATCTTATTAACTCAAAGAAGGGGTCAAACTTCACGGCTGTAAAGATTGATATGTCAAAAGCTTATGACAGGGTGGACTGGCTCTTTCTTCTTAAAGTCCTACAGGCTTACGGCTTCTCTTGTCACTGGATCCGAATGATCTCGCAGTGCATTTCAACAGTGAGTTACAAGACAATCATCAATAGGAAAGCAACAGATCACTTTTCCCCCAATTGTGGGTTAAGGCAAGGGGACCCACTATCCCCTTACCTCTTCATTTTTTGTATGGACATTCTATCTAGAATGTTATCTTTGGCAGAAGACATCAACCAGTTTAAAGGTTTGAGGGTCTCTAGAAGGTCTCCCTCCATCTCCCACTTGTTCTTTGCGGATGATGCCATGCTTTTCTTCAAAGCAGACGAAGGATCGTGTAAATGCATCAGGGACATTCTACACAGGTTTGGTACAGTTTCGGGCCAACAATTAAACCTCCATAAGTCCTTTGTCAAATTTTCCCCATGTGTTGATAACAATACTCGTTTAGAGCTGAAAAGGATCCTGGCTATGTCTGAAACAGATAATATGGGGATCCATTTGGGGGCACCGATTGATATTCAGGGGAAGAAGAAAGATTCGTTCCAATACTTAGTGGACAAAGTTTCGGATAGAATAGTCTCTTGGGCAGCTATGCGTCTCTCACAAGCTGCAAAACTTGTTCTCATCAACACAGTATTGGTTAGTATCTCGGCTCACGTTATGAAATGCCTTAAACTCCCCCAGAGCATTGCCAACAAGCTTGACTCGCTAATTACTAGATTCTGGTGGTCAAATAACGGAAATAAGGGTATGCACTGGGTAAGTAGGACCATCACCCAGCTCCCCAAAAGCATGGGAGGACTGGGCATTAGGGGTACAACAAGTCTAAATGATGCCCTCCTGTTCAAACAAGCAACAAGGATGCACCTAAACCCGCAGTTACTTATTTCTAGAGTGCACAAAGGATTGCAATCTTGCAGCATTTGCTCAATGGCTAGCAAATATATCAGGGTGGGAACCCCCTCAATGGGAAGAGCTAGCATTCAAAAGGTCACTTGTGCTTTCAAAGAAGGTTTTGCTTGGAAAGTTGGTAACGGGGAGGATATTAAGGCCACAAGTATGCCCTGGGTTAATGGGGAAACCCCAGTTGCTAATTCAAACCAAACTCTAAGGGCCTCGATGAACTGGAAGGTAAGTGATTTTATTGACAGGAATACGGCCACTTGGAAAGCGGGAAAGGTAAGAGAATGTTTTGATTGGGATAGTGCAAGGAATATTTTGGCCATGGAGTTACCCTCGAAAAGGGAGGATGACTTTCTTTATTGGAAATTCCATCCGTCAGGAAGATATACAGTTAAAACTGGGTACTACTATCTCACCAAGGGTAATGATTTAGGCCAAGGGGCTAGCAATGATAGAGATCAGAAGCTCATAAAACTTATTTGGGGAATGAGCATCCAGCCAAAATGGAAGATCTTTTTGTGGAAATTGTATCATGATGGTATTGCGGTTAAGGCCAACCTAGCCAATAGAGGGATAGAGATAGACGAGACCTGTGGCTATTGTGGGGTGGATTTGGAAGACAGCCAACACCTTTTTCGATTCTGTAATCTAGCAAAGGAGGTCTGGGCAAGAAGTGCCCTGGCAATCTGCTCTGATATTACTGGATTCACTTCCTTGAGAAGATGGATCCAATACTTTATCCTGCTGTTCAATAGCGAGGATGGTAAGTATAGTACCCGTATTGTTTTGTTTATTGCAACATTATGGGGACTGTGGAAAACTAGGAATGCAAGAAGCTTCAACGATGCAACGGGGGGAACAAGCATGGTGATGGAATTCATCAACCAGGCAATGCAAGATCATGAAACCTTCACCCAAGCTGTAGACTTGCAGCATAATAGAGAGAACGAGGTTATTGATGGGCCTACCCTTCCTCCTGGTTTTAATTATATTCAACTAGGAAAGGAAAAGGAGGGTTTTGACAACTTCATTGTTGAAGTTGATGGCTCGTGGGATAAGAGGACTATGAGGGCAGGGATCGGGTGGTCATCAAAGGATAATGGTGGCATAACACATGAAGGGGGAAGACATGGGGCTGCGAATTCCGCTCTTCAGTGCGAAGCTTGGGCTTGCTTGGAAGCTTTGAAATGGGCCCACATGAAAGGTATGCAAGGAATTCTAGTGCTTTTAGACTCGATCTCTCTTCTCAACAACCTTCAAGACCAATTAGGTAAGGACATTGAAATTTCATGGATGATAAAAGAAATAAAGGAAGTTGGAGCCTCCTTCAAAACCTGCACCGTTCTGAAAACCCAAAGAGACCAAATCCAGAGGGCGAATGATATTGCCAGAAACTGCCGTATTAATTTGCTTAATATTTCATAGGTTTTTGTTCCTTTGCTCTTGTCAAAAAAAAAAAAAAAAAAAAAAAAAAAAGTAACCGTAATCGTAACCGTTAACTGCTATATTTAACGGTTCGGTTAACCGTAACCGTTTATTTTTAACGGTATGGTTAATTAACCTATAAAACGAGTCGTTTATATAGGTTAACGGTTACGGTAAACGGTTATGGTTTTTTTGCACACCCCTAGTGCTAATTACATGCACAAATAACCATGTAAGCTGGCCTCGGGGTATATTCGAGAAAACCCTTTCGATGTTTAATGGATGAGCAAAGAGTGATGTGGTAATGGTTGCTAGCTTAGGAGTGCAAGTACAATAACTATGAATTAGTATTAGGTCTTGTTTGGAAATATTAACAGTAGTTGGTAGCTTTTAAGGGTTGAGTAGCGAATAGTTGTCAATTAGTAATGGGTAGAGGTTAGCTATCGAAGTAACAATTGAAAGTAACAATATGAGTATTTGGCAAAAGAAGCAGTTGCAATACTAAAATAGATTAAAATTCATTCATACTGTTTTAAAAGGTAACCAAAATTTGACAAACGCTACCCGCTTACTTTTAAAACACTACTAATTTTAACGTTTGAAAAAAGCTACCTATGTAGTAAATGTTACCTCTACCTAAACAAATACCTTGACAAACACTCTTATTTTTCTCTAATAGTATTTTGACCAAATCAAAACACTAAACGCTAAATCATACTCTATCGCCAAACAAGACCTTACATAGTGGAAAATAAGAAGGATTATCCATTCACAACATAAATTTATGAAGTTGGGCCTAACGAATTGATAAAAAACCTACTAACCCAACAATGTCAAAACCCAACAAACAACATAATTGTACAGTTTCAGCCTTTTTTCCTTTAATTTTTTCCTTCCTTTCTGTCATCTTATACCCTTCCCTTAAACCCTGAACCCTAATTCACGCCACCCTCACTCCCCTCCATTTTTATTTTCTCTCTCCTCAAATCATACAACAACAATAACAATGAGACCTCCGAGAGGCGGCGGTAGCTTCAGGGGCGCTCGCGGCGGCGGTGGTCGGGGTGACCGCGGTGGTCGTGGAGGTCGTGGCAGCTTCGGCGGTCGCGGTGGTGGTTTCGGCGGTCGTGGTGGTGGTGGTTTTCGCGATGAAGGTCCACCTTCAGAAGTTGTCGGTATTTTTTCTATCTTTCTTTGTAATGACTTGCTTTTTTGTTTGATTTGTTGAAAATGATTTGAAATTTGTTGAGTTTTTGTTGATTAATTTGTGTTTTGAGCAGAAATTTCGACGTTTGTTCATGCTTGTGAGGGAGAAGCAGTTACAAAATTGACGCATGAGAAAATTCCTTACTTTAATGCTCCTATTTACCTGCAAAATAAGACTCAGATTGGCAAAGTTGAAGAAATTTTTGGTCCAATTAATGAATCTGTAATATTTCTTTTCTTTATTTCTTGTCATTTTTATTTAATTTGGGGTTTTGATTGAATGTTTGAATGTTGCAGTTTTTTTCTGTGAAAATGATGGAAGGAATAGTTGCAACTTCATATGCTCCTGGGGATAAATTCTACATTGACCCTGCAAAGCTCTTGCCTTTGGCTAGATTTCTTCCACAGCCTAAGTATGTTGATTTTTATTTCTCATTTATAAATGTTAAATTCTGGGTATTGCTTTTATTAGACATTTGTGCATGAATTAGATTTTGGACAATTTGTATTATACTATAGCTTGATTTCGATAGATATTTTGTTTCAATTCGTAGGTTTGCGACTGAACATCTTGGTTGTATGGATGATTGGATGGTAGTATGTGTTGAAAGTCCTGAAACGAAATATGATTTTACTCCCTTGAGCATGTTAGCGGAAACAGATTAGGTTTGCTGATTGAACATCGTGGTTATATGGATGGTAGTATGCGTTGAAAGTCTTGAAACAATATATGATTTTACTCTCTTGAGCATGTTAGCGGAAACAGATTAGGTTTGCTGATTGAACATCGTGGTTATATGGATGGTAGTATGTGTTGAAAGTCCTGACACGAAATATGATTTTACTCCCTAGAGCATGTTAGCGGAAACAGATTAGGTTTGCTGATTGAACATCGTGGTTATATGGATGGTAGTATGCGTTGAAAGTCTTGAAACAATATATGATTTTACTCCCTTGAGCATGTTAGCGGAAACAGATTAGGTTTGCTGACAGAACATCGTGGTTATATGGATGGTAGTATGCGTTGGAAGTCTTGAAACGAAATATGAATTTACTCCTTAGAGTGTGTTTAGATAAGCCAAATTTAGTCCTATAGATTATAGGTCATACCCTATTGGATAATTTTAACAGAAAATTTGATTAGTTTGCTTTTTGAATGTTTAGAGCTGATGGCAACTTGAATTAGTCATTTGGCATTGAGTTGTCTTGAACATTCACAGCATTTAGTTCCCTATAGTATGCTTTGTTTTTCGTTCAATGTACAGGTGAAAGGGAAATGAGGATTTTTGGGCCTAAAAATGTACTGTATGTAATAATTTATTGGAGCAAATGCTTGATTTCTTGTGATTTTTTAAGAGTTTGCAGGTCTTAACATCTGAATGTCCAGATGCCTCACAGAACTATAGTTCTGTTCATTTCATTTTGTGAACTTGTTGTAATTGGATAGTTTGGTGTTAGAATCTTTTATTTTATCGATTTGTTTTGTTCTAATATCATATCTGAGAAAGCTGATCTGATTTTTATTATATTTTCCCAGGGGAGCTTCAAGAGGAGGTAGTCGTGGTGGTGGTTTTGGAGGCAGGGGTGGTCGTGGTGGTGGTTTTGGAGGAAGAGGTGGAGGCTTTAGAGGAAGGGGTGGCCCAAGCCGCGGTAGAGGTCCTCCAAGAGGAGGCCGTGGTGGTTTTAGGGGGGGAAGAGGAGGAAGATTTTAGACTGCTAGTGACTTTAAGTTCCAGGATTTGTCTTTCATGTCCTTGTATTTGGTATTCGTAAAAAGCTCTGAATTCTGATAAGTAGTTGAATTTTGTTTAGTGCAATCCCTTGTTTTCTATCAGCATTTGCATTGTGGTACCTTTTAGCATAATGTGATGTGTATGATTGCAAACTACCGTTGTGTTATTACCTGAGTATACTAGAGCATGAAATATTTTCAATGAAGTACTGTAAGATACAGTTACTGATGTCCCTCTTCACTTCCTAAGTCCCTAGTCTCTCGCATCAGAAACACTCTCTTTCCCCTGCTCAAATTGCCTCTTTAAAACTAGAGGTGATCAACAATGGTTTAATCTTACCTAACCTGAAAAAGTGCAGTTTCGGTAACCCTATTACTATTTTTAGCAGAGCAAATACATATTGATATCCTATATCAACCAACCGCGTTGATATAAGGGCCTTATCGTCAAATCAGTCATTAAAGTAAGGGCACGATTGGAATAGTGATATCAACCCGTTATATTTCCTCCGTTTTGGGGTGCGAGGCACGTTAACAGCAGTTAACTTCTTTCACTTTTCGTTAACGTCTTTTTCTCTCTCCTCGATATTAAAGTTTGGGGGTCTTCTCTCAGTGCAGCAACCATGGTGGACTGATGTTTTTTCAGGAGTGCAACGCCGGTGTGATAGTCGGCTCCGATCGTCTAATTTTAAAAACTTCAAATTATTCCAAAGAAGGGTCCCCTGCATTAACCAATAGTCTAATTTTAAGTGTTCATTAACAAAGATCCAATAAACGATCAATCAAATTATTCCAAAAATTAGAAAACGTTCCCACTATAAAATACAAGCAGAATTCAAATATATGTACTCAAAATCAGTTTCAAAACTACACACTAGAAAGGTAGTTATCTGTTACTGAAATTTGGAAGCATAATTAACCTAAAAGAATAATCAAGATTCACCCAAAATCCCAAAAATTCAAAATGTCCAATTAAACTACAATTATGTCTGAATTACGTCCAATATAACCAAGAAGTGACCATAAGTTAACTTAATTAGCTAATTACGGAAAGAAAAGATAAGCTATAATTACTTACCTTGAGATTTCGAGTCTAAGTGGCGAAATCTAGCATAATCTCTCTCCTGCACTCCATGTATCAAGCGAAATAATGTTGCTATTTTAGTGTTTGAGCGACGTTGGTACAGTATTATCCACCGCCGACAACCATATTTCTTCCGTATGACGAGCAGCAAGCTCTGTTATTCTCTCTCCTCATCCATCTGGGAAGTTAATTGTTCAATTAGAAGGGATGGCGTTAACTATTCGTCAAATTGCAGTACCGTTATAAGTTTATATTAAACAATTACAAAAACGGAGTCCACGTCATACTTCCACTACTGAAATTGTGGAATTCAGAAAAAGTTCGCAAATATTACAAGTTTGCCATTATATCAACAACATTTGGTTGATATAGGATATCAATGGGGTGTGGCTCTTTTTAGCAGCTGTTGAAAATTGGTCTCGAGACCGGATACGTATTCATGGTCCTTTGTTCAGAAATGAACATTTACTATAACAAAATTGAACATTTTTATATTGAACATATTTTACAATAATTTTATATTTCTTAATAATTAAATGTTAATTTTCGTGCAATATGATGTTCAATCTTATAAAATGAATGTTCATGTTCAATTAATTCCTACAAAATTTGATGGATTTGTCTACGGAAATCCCAAGAAATTCAACCCAGAAAGTATTTTAGTTGAAGCTTTCTTTGATCTTATTTGCCCAGATTCTTGTGATGCTTGGCCTCCTCTTAAACAAGCTCTTCATTTTTATGATTCTAAACTCTCCCTTGTTCATCCTTTCCCTCTTCCGTAAGTCAATCCTTTCAAATTATTTTAGTGTTTATCAATGACATTATTTTCTGAGTAGTTACTTGATTTTCAATTTGATTGGCTTTTGCTCGTGCAGTGTTATGTGTGATGCATCTTATTCATTGGGGATTAATTGTTAGATTGTGTAAATGGGTTTAATTTGAAATATATAGTCCAATAATTCCAATTACAGTACTGATTATAAAAATTGGATTGATAAATAATTGAAGTAGTACGTTGTAACAGAACAATCTTTGTTGATTATCTCACTAGGAGGAGTGTGAACTAGATGAGTCAATGTGTTGATTTATGACAATAGTGTCATCATCCGATAGTATGAACATTAATATTATAAGAATGAACATTTAATTTTGTAAGAATAAATATCCTATACCAAGAAAATATTATTTTTTGTTATATTAAATGTTCGTTTTCAAAATGAGGGACCAACCATAAATGGCTAGACTCGAGACTAGCTAAAAATTTGCGTATTTTTAGTTCAAAATCTGAGCCCAATCCCAAAGAGCTTGAAAGGCCTACTTTGGCCTAATAAGCTCAACTCCATTGGCAGGATTGGGCACAAGATTTTGCGTTAAGCTCAGCCTGATATCACCTTTATTTATAGATTAATAAGTATTTTTGTTATTTTAGGAAAGTGAAAATGAAATGGTTTAGTTTGATTAAAGGTTAATAGAAAAAAGTTTTAAAATGTCGGGAGTTTGGTCATTTAAATGTAAATGACAAAAAGGAAAAAAAAAGAAGGAAAATTTGTCAAAAATAAGCCAATCTTTACACGGTTAGCTCAAAATAAGTCAATATTTTGATTAACTAAGAATAAGTTCATTTTATCAGTTCCCAAAAAGGAAGTCGACCTTTTTCTCTCGCCTCTTCCTCTCTCCCTCTCTAAAAAACCCTAAAATTTCCGGTAGCCGCTAGGGGCTACCATCATCATCTCTTTGATGATGGTAAGCCCCAATTCTTTCTTTATTTCCTTTGTTTTCTGTTTTCTAGTCATTAATAATCCTCCTTGCTCTCTCTTTATGAGAGTTTTCTTCCCAATTTTTGGGTTTGTTATCTCCTTTTGTGAGAGTTTGGTGTTTGTCTTTCTTATCTTCCCTTATGGAAGATTGGAATTTATTTTTAGGGTTAAATATGAAAGATTGGATTCATGGGTTGTTATTCGTACAATTTTGCAATTGGCGTTGGAATTGAGGATGCGATCGACATGGTCAAGTAATGAATTTTCCCGAAAGTATTTCAAGAAGATGGACTCCCTCACAGAAGGCTGCATAATTCAGCGAACAATCGGGGACTGTGCTTCATCGTCAGATCTAGTTTCTCATCATCATAGTTTCTTTAAAGAGGATTTTTACTTGATTAATTTAGATTGTATTTTACTTTTCTATATTGCTTATTGTAGATGCCGTATGGCTTTCAATTAATGATATTTTATCTTACCCTTCAAAAAAAAAAAAAAAAGAATAAGTTCATTTTTAAAGGGTGTTTTCTTTAAGCAGACCAAATAACCTACAACCTATTAAACAAGTCATTTTCTCCTTTTTTTTTTTAATTTAAAATTATTTATTTTAATTAATTAATAAAAACTTAAAAATAAAAATTAAAAAAAAATCCCACTGCTGACTTGCTGACCAGCCGCACACCCCACCATGCTCGCCACCCCAATCCCTTTCTTTCTCTACCCTCCCATGTCGTCAGTCATCCCTCCTCACCCATGACCCGTTTCTCTTACCATCCTTAAACACCAGCGACCTTCTTTCTCCCCCACATGACCCCGTTCTCTTCCCCCTCCCTAAGCGTCAACCTTTGTCTCACACCGAAACCCACCTCAAAACCACCAACCCATCTCAAAAATAGAGAGAGGGAGGAGCAATGACGACAATGGGAGTGGAGAGAGAGAGAAAGGATCGGTGTTGGGTGGGGGATGACCGGCGGTGGCCGGCGCCGGGGGAGTGGGAGGAATGTTCTCCGTTGGGGAGGGGGATTTTCTTAAGAAAAATTAACAAAAGTAATTAAAAATTTTAATTTAATTAAAATATTGAAAGAAGCCAATCATTATTACACGTGGCATATTTAACCTAAGCAACCAGTTACCTCTTAAATTAACAAGTTAAGACTCATTTTGGGAAGATATTGTATAAAGATTGACTTATTTCTCGTTAATCAAAAGATTGACTTATTTTGAGCTAATCAAACAAAGGTTGGCTTATTTTTGACAAATTTTCCAAAAAAAAATGGAATAATGGAGTTTGTTGATTAAAAGTGAATAATAGAATTGTTGATCAAAAGTGAATAATAAAATTATTGATCAGAATTGAATAATAGTGAAAAATATATAGAGGTTAGTTGATTGAAAGTTAATATATGAAAAATATCATGTTAGGAATATTAGGAAATATTATCATATCATTGTGGTTATTATCATATATTTAGTTTTATAGGCTCAAGATAATATCTTGAATATCTTTTGATATGCTTTAGGGAACTATGTACTCTATATATTCTAATTAATTGAAGGAATGAGGGTAAGCTCGAAGCCCTACTTTGACATGGTATTAGTGGCTAGGAAACTCTAAAAAATAAAAAAATAAAAAAATAAAAAAAACCTTAAATCACCATGACCGATGATGATGTTCCACCGCCACCACCACCACGAATTGACATAACTTCTCCATATTACCTAGGTCCTCATGACAGAGCTGGGGATTTCATAAGTCAGACCCGATTTCGTGGAGAAAATTACGATGAATGGGCCGGTGATGTTCAAACCGCATTGGAAGCACGTCGTAAATTTGTTTTCCTAGACGGGACAATCACAAGTCCATCCTCTCCGGGTACTCAAACGGATTGGGAATACAATTCATGTCATGTTGATTTCGTGGCTCATGAACACTATTGATCCCGAGGTAAAAAGTACTCTATCCAAGTGCAAAGATGCGAAGAGGTTGTGGGATACTCTCAAGATGCGGTTTGCCACCGTTAATGGACCTAGAATTCAACAGTTGAAGGCCTCAATAGCGAAGTGTGAGCAATCGAAGGATATGTCTGTGCCTCCTATTTTGGTAAATTGACTGCCTTGTGGGAGGAATTGAACAATCATGAGCCAATAATTAATTGTTCCTGTTGTGTAAATTGCACAGCCAGTGTGGAACATGAAAAACGTCGTGAGACCATTCGTCTTCTTGAGTTCTTGATGGGCTTATATATTGACCACTACGCTCAGACCCGCACCAACATATTATCACAAGACCCTCTGTCGTCCCTTGATAGGGCATATCAGTTGGCTTCACAAGATGAGCAAGTTCGATCTGCTAAACACGTGCCTGATGAGCAGACCCCTGAAGCCGTCGGGTTTGCCCTTCGAACGAGTACAGGGAAGCCAAAATCCGCAGCCATGGAGGACAAACCTGATAAGTTAGGTCTGCATTGTACTTACTACAAGAAAAACGGCCACCTGGTCTCTAGTTGCTTCGAATTAAAGGGCTACCCGGAGTGGTGGCCGAATCCTTCTAAACGCGGCAAATCACAACAGTCAGGCACCAAAGGGAGACCTCAAGCTCGTGCTAACGCAACAACAGCCATGTCTTCTAATGTAGGCAACATGGACTCTTCGAGTGTTCCCTCACAAACTTTTACAACCGAACAATGGAAAGCAATCGCCGGCTTACTTGGTAATACCAAAATTCCCGATGATCGCTTGAATGGTGAGTTTAAAAACGATTTGTGGATTGTTGATACAGGTGCATCTAGGCATGTCACAAGCAATGACAAATGGTTATTTGATACTCGAATCATCTCTCATTGTCCGGTAGGACTTCCGAATGGCAAAACTGTAAACGCCACAAAGGAAGGCTCGGTTTGATTATCATCAAAAATTGTTCTTAACCATGTGTTATTTGTCCCTGATTTGTGTTGCAATTTAATTTCGGTATCTCAATTGATCGATGATATAAATTACACTGTCCATTTCAACTCTAATATGTGTGCTATATAGGACCAGTTGAGGGAGCTGATTGGAACGAGGGTTAGGCGAGATGGACTGTTTTATTTCGACGGACAAGCTTCGGTGCAACATGTGGCTGTTTCCGAATCTTCAGCATTGTTAGAGTTATGGCACAAGCGTATGGGTCATCCGTCGGAAAAAGTTGTAAAACTTCTCCTTCCAATTCTTAATTGTAGGGGTAGTTTAAATAAAGCATGTGAAGTTCGTTTTCGTGCTAAACACCCTAGATCTAGTTTTCCTTTTAAGTGAGAATAAAGCCTCTAGAATATTTGAAAAAATTCATTGTGACTTATGGGGTTCTTATAGACATGCATCGTCTTGTGGTGCTTGATATTTTTTTACTATAGTTGTTGATTTCTCTCGTGTTGTTTGGATTTATTTGCTTGTTGATAAAACAGAGGTTTTCCGTATGTTTATGTCTTTTGTGGCAATGGTGGATAGACAGTTTTCTGAAACAATTAAAATAGTTCAAAGTGACAACGACACTGAATTTAATTGTTTGCGTGATTTCTTTAATGCAACTGGCCTTTTATTTCAAACTTCATATGTTGGAACCCCGCAACAAAATGGTCGAGTTGAGAGGAAACACAAACATGATTTAAATGTAGGTAGAGCTATGAGATTTCAAGCTAATTTGCCTATATATTTTTGGGGTGAAAGTGTCCTTGCTGCCGCACATTTAATAAACCGAACTCCTTCCCCTCTCTTGCACAATAAATCTCCCTATGAAATTTTATTTGGCACAAACCCATCTGACACTACCATTCGTACGTTTGGGTGTCTTTCCAGGCGAAGTTGATATCATAATGGAGAGAAGTTGATCAAAATTAAGTTAGGAATAAAAATATCATAATAGAGGTTGGTTGATTAAAAGTAAGTTGGAAAGAAAAATTGAAGTTAGTTGATTTTAAGTGTATAAAATAAACTCCCTTTGTTTCGTTCCAAAAAAAAAAAAAAAAAAAAAAAAAAAAAAACTCCCTTTGTTTAATTGTAAGAACTTATTTTCTAAATACATATCTGCAATTTAAATGCAAGATAGGCTAAAATACGATCCCTCAACTATGGTATTAGTTGCACATTTGGTTCCTCATCTTTCAAATGAGGTAAAATGGTCCCTCTACCACCCTTGCCTCACCATTTCTAATGGAGGAACTTATGAGTCAACAAAGTTTAGGGATGTCTGCTGCCAACTAAGCAAAAGTTCAAGGACTTATCCTAGTTAGAATTTGTTTAGGGACTATGAGTCATTAAACATTTTTTTTTATCAGCTATTAATATTTATTATTTATTATGTGCAAACTTTGAGTAAAATGAAAGAAAACACACCCAAACTTTTGCTTTTTTAAAAAATTAAATATGACTTTTTTTTTTAAAAAAAAAAATGACTTACAGAATCAAAGAGGAAAATTAAATATGACTTACAAAATTAAATACTTCTTTTTTGAATAGAATAGGAAAGGGTGATTTCATTAAAAATAAAAAAAATTAAATGCTTGACTTAAAGAAATATGAAAAGGAAAAATAAAGAAAATAAAAATAAAAAACACAAACAAAGGGTCAGTCCTCTCTTCTTCTCTTTCGGTTTGGTTGCTCTAATGGGGAAACAATCCCCTACTTTTCACCTTATCAGCAATCACCATCTTTTAATTCCAGATTTATCTTGTGATTTAATCTTGGCCTCTTGATTTTATTAATTCTATACAAGCTCATGCGCAATATAGTTCGCCCGAACCGAGGGTAGATTCGCTCGAACTTTTGGACAGGTTCTTTGGAGGAATTTGGATTTCCTTGGTTTTCCTGAACCCATTAAATTCTTGTTTTGTTCTATTTTTGGGCATAAATTGCCGCTACTACTTGTGTGAATCGCTAGCTGGGATTTCGTACGGCGGAGGTGGTGGATGCTGCTAATTGTTGCTGTTGGTGCGAAGTAGGGAAGGTAGGTTGAGGTTTGTGTTGCGTGGTTGATTAGTGACGATGGTGAGGCTGCAGACTAGTGGAGATGGGGCTGTGTGTTTGTGGCATGTTGTTGTTGGTGATGTGGGGTGAGAGAAGGTGGAAAATTTTGTAGCTTTTTTTTTTATTTCTTTTTACAGAAATTCTATAGTTTTATTGATGCAAATCATAATCAAAATATTAATGTTGATGAAAAAAAAAATTAATGTCAGTTAAAAGATTCCTTTTTAAATAAAAAAAAAACTGACAAAAAAAAAATGAATCATGATCCCTAAACTTTTGCTAACTAAGACATATCCCTAAATTTTCTTTAAAATATTATTTTATTTTTTGCCACATGGGCACTTTGGTCCATAAACTTTGGTAACTCATTTTTTTTCCACCGGAAAAGTAAGTTATGGGTTGTTGAGGGACCAATTTGCTTCATTTGAAAGATGAGGGACCAAAATGCTACATATACTAAAGTTGAGGGACCAAAATGCTACATATACTAAAGTTGAGGGACAGTATTTTAGATTAACTCATTTAAATGTTGCCTGATATGTATTTGGTATTCGTGAAAAGCTCTGAATGCTAATATGTATTTGGTATTCGTAAGAAGCTCTAAATGCTGATATGTAGTTGAAATGTGTTACATGCTAACACGCTTATCATTGGAGAGAGGGAAAAAAAAAGGCAGCTATTGTGCCTAAGCAAGCTACATGCTTGATTGGAAAAGAGACGAACTAAATTTGATTCTCATATATTGACATGCTTACATGTGTACATCCATTTAATTTTTTTTTTTAATTGTATTTTATTTTTTGCAAGTTACAATATATTTTATCTCTCCATTGAAACACTTTATACCTAAAAAGGGTTGTAGCTTAAAAATTAATACATCAAATCAAACTACAAGACATTATTGTTGGGGTTTGGTGAGTCCGACTCACCGCGGAAACAACCCCTCCCAAGGAACCACTCGCAATAATTAAAATCACAAAGCATAAATAAATATTCACAAAGAAAAGATAACGAATCTTACCCTCGAAGCGAGCTTCGCCCAAAACCCGGGGCTCTTACTTGAAAGCTACTAGCACGTCAAGCGCCGCGCCTCCGACGGTATCCACCCACAAATGGGCGAACACAACTTTAAGGTCTACTACCTTGGGGTTAGCAAGGTCCGACCCAAACCCGAGTGTTATGTGAGTTTAAGAGTTTTCCCAAAAATTATGGAATGCTCTTTTTAACTCCCACTCAAGCACTTTTCTCCAAAACCCAAAGCTTGGTATTTATAGAGGAAAGTATGAGTAGGAATTTCTATCCCATCAATGTGGGATCATGAAATTCCACAAATTAATTTAAAGCTAAATTAAATTAAAATTGCAAACTAATAATAAATCTACAAGTGGCATTACCATGTGAGATGGGTTGGTGAGGACCACATGGAGAGTAGGGGACCATACTTGCTCCCCACTCAATACTCTCCTTGTGCCACATGTCCTTTCCCACTTACTCCCATATTCCAAGCTTCCCCTTTATTCATGGCCCTATGGCCCGAGCCAAGCCCGAGCCCGGCCCGCACCAGCTGCTGCTGTGCGTGGCTGCTGCTGCGGTTTGGTGCGGCTGCGGCTGCGGCTGCTGCTGTGCCTAGCCACGGCTGGCCGGGGCTGCTAGCACGGTGTGCTAGCTCGTCTTGCCCCTAGCATTCGGATGCTCGGGGCACACCGATGCTAGGGGTATTTTCGAGAATATGGTCGATTTATTATTATTTTGCGCGTCTCGTCTTTTATCATTTTAGACTCGACTTCCGACGATCGGTTTCGACGCTCTAAGCTCGAATTACCGACGTCTAAATATTTAACACTCAGGCGACGAATTAATTTCTTCCGAATTAATTCGTCGAGTTGGTTCGCATATATTTGCTTGGGTGTGACCCGAAGGGTTCAGTCAAGATTAAGCTGTAATATTAATTATATTAATATTACTGATCGGAAGCGGCCTCCACCCAGGCATTCCGATCACTTGACCTTACTGAATATATTAGCTTTCTAATAATTCTGAACCCGCTATCAGAATAATACACTTGTTCGAAGGACACCATTCCTTTCAATCTCCCACTTGTCCTTCCGGACAAGTGTGCATTTAGTGTATAGCCCTTATCCTATGTCTCTTCATGTCTCTTCATGAACTACAGAGTAAGATTACTAGTCATCTCTGTTACGTCCAGAAGTGTTTCTCGAAATCCGAGTTTGACTGTCAATAAGCAGATGATTTCTAAAATCCATCTGAGCACGGCCATGCATTTTTCACAGTCTCGCTCTTCGAGAGGCCTTGTAAACAACAAGACATGTTCCCTATTGTTAGTAGGGGGACATTTCCAGTCTTGTAATGTAGCTTCTCTTACTAAGAGGACTCACCCGCCCGATATCTGTCGTTATAATCCCCAGTTACGGCAGACGTTTGGCGGATACCAAAGCGGACCAGTACTCAAACAAGAGATCTCCCACTACTCATGGTCAAAGGAAAAGAGTTCCGATAGTAATAATGAGAAAATACTTATGACGATTTTTTAATCTCTTAAAGCATCCTCATAGGTCTGTCCAGTATGGTTCTAAACCAATACCTGTGCAAATGATTTGTATCCTCATAGAACAAGAAACGGTGCTAGAAATCATACTACACACTAATCTCTAATGGTCATTATTCGTCCACAAAATACGACCTTGATTAGGGATAATTTTCGATTAAAATATTCAACGTTCACTTAATAGGTGTTTCTTTATCCAAGCCATTGACTTGATACCCTATTTTGAATATTTATTAAAATCGAATGGACTCATTATTTAATTCTAAACCACAATTAAATAGTTTTGTGGAATATTTAGAAATATTTTATTCCACTATGAAACTTCACAATGTTTCATCTTATGATAAATGGTTTTTCCCAAATGTTTTAAGAGTAGTACTCTTCATAAAACATTCATAGAAATCACACTCATATTTGATATGCTTGATTTCTTTCATGCAATTATGAATGTTGTCGTTCACTTATTGCATAGGTTTAGTTATAATTACTTTGCAAACCTTAGCATCTTCATTATCCACCATTTCCATAATAAGATGATAAAATTTTGAGAGTGTTAATGGATTACATGTGATTCAGGATTTATTGTCCAAGCAATGGCTCCCACTCATTTTCATGATTTGAGACCTTCTACTTGACAACCTACAATCATTAATGCTCAACAACGAACCTTTCCATTTAACATCTATCTTATTATTGCCTTTAAGGCAACAATATTCTCAACATATATTTTAGTAGACTCCCCGATGATGCCTTGCTTGGGTTTCACTCCAAGCGACTCACAACGATTTAGGATACCCTAATCACTTGTGAGCATGGAAATTTTCCTTAAATTCCCGCACATCATATATGGATGCACATCCATGTTACCATTCTCAAGCCACAACGCTTCTTGCCTCGTGCTTATAAATGGTTTCCTTGCTAAGGATCTAATCCTTGTTAAGGTTTGTGCTTGCAACATCAAAACTCAAATTATATTTGTTTCCATGCGTCAAGAACTCATCCAACTACTTATCTAAGTTCTTTGGATGTTCTTGACTATAATCTAATGATCTAATACTTAGATTAACGTCGATTGGTATTATATACGTACTTCACATGCTCTAAGCAAGTAAGTCGTCTGACGATTCCATATCATAGCTTTACATGATGGATTTAATTCTAGAATGATTCTCAATTTTATTCCATCCATGTGACATTCAGCTGATACAGTTACACTGAGTCTTGCCAAATTGTTCGCTATATGATATGGTTGAAAGTCTCTTACTAGAGTCTTTCTTGTTTGATTTAGTACTTAGCCTAGCTTATACTTAGTTCAAACATTTACTTAGCTTCATACATATGGGTCGAAAGCCTTTCAAAGTCCTTCATGTTTAACATGGTAATTTCCTTTACTCATTCAAACATTTTAATTAAGTCTATACCATAGAACTTAATTCCCAACATGTACTAAGTATCGTCTTTAGCTCGGTCCATTGTCGAAAATACTTTCAAATCTAAGCATTTAGCATTTGATAGTTGTTTCACAATAGAGTTCGTAAACATCTTGTTGGACCATTACTTTTGCTCCCACTAAACTTCTTGTTCATCAGAATTTCTATGTTTCTCCATAAGTCAATCCTCTTATTAACTTTATGAGAAAACACGTTCCAATTTCTTCATGCAATGCTTTCTTTAATCCCATGACGGATTCCATGTGCTTGCTTTCAAATCTAGCATTATTTAGATTTTCAAAACCCTTAGACTATTCCATAGTCACTTCCAAAATTCCATTTTGGGAAGGCGGTTTTGGTATCTATTTTGCCATATTTCATATGCGCAATTTTGCTAGATCAATCACGAAAAGACTTGAGCATTCCGATTGGTGAATGGGATTTTATTAAAATCAACTCCTTGAAATTAATTATATCCTTTACAACCAATCTAGCTATGTATGCACATACATTTCCACATTTGTTAGTTTTCTCCTTGAAAACTTATTTGCAATCGATGGGTCTTTCACCTTTCATGCAAATTAATCAAGTTTCAAACATGATTTTCAAACATGGAGTCTATTTCGGATTTTCATGGCTTTTAACCATTATTCGGAATTTGGATTTGTCGTAGCTATCTTACAAGACATTATTCCTTTACTATCTAATAGTAAATAGTATGCTTGTAAGTCTTAGGTTTGTTTCTAAATTAATAGAAAATTTATAGGATTCAATCCAAGCCTTTGGTGAATTCTATACCTATACGGGGCAATTGCATCAAACACTGAGTTTTAAGGCGCTTTCAAAGCCCTTTTATTATGTTGATCTTACTCCAACATCTTTAATGTTTAGTGAGTAATGAATTCTCTTTTAAGGCACTTGTAAAGTCCTTTTGAGTATTCTTGATCAAGCATTCTCATGAAGTCCTTTAAGGTCTTCCGAAATTCTCAGTTCTAGTTTGTTGCTAAGCTCGATGGTCATCGAGTTCATTTTCCTCCCACTTGTCGTTTTGGAAACATGTTACTTTCCAGAAAGACACCACTTAGAGAAATAACCATTATGTTCTCAATTAGGATGTGGAGGTAATGCCCGTAGTCTCACTTGAATGCTTACAAAGAGACATGTATATTGTCTTTGGGTAAAAGTTCGTTGTGAAACAAACAGTTAGCTCCTACTTGAGCTATCTTAGTCTTTATTGAGCCATTCAGCTCCCACTGAGTCACCTAGCTCCCACTGAGCCACTTTGCTCCCACTGAGCTAGTGAACTCCCACTGAGACTAAGAGCCTTAGACATATACTTGAAAAGACTTTTAGAAGTTATTTCTATCCATAACTAAATATGGCGTCCTTTCTTAGCTTCGACATTTTGCTTAGTGTAACATTAGTCATTTGTGCAAATCTTTAAGAACTTTATAGGAAGGGTTGTGAACCATCATCGTTCAAGTCATTTTCAAATGACACCGAGGTCTCCGTGAAGACACACCATGTTCTTTGTGGAGTTATTTATGAAAATTTCTATTCATAACTTTGAGATAATCACGATTGGCTCAAGCAAACATCACTCGATCTAATCTAGACGTTTTGATATCTTGCCAAGTTGATTATGTACTTCACTGAACTCTTGAGCTACTCAAGTCAAGTTTGTTCACATTTGATGAATATAGCCATATCCTTTCAATTTTTTTGTGAAACGTTGAAGTAATTGAATCCTCTTTAGCCTTCGGAGTCAATTGTCTATACCGAGAACAATAGCTCTCTGCTTTGTCAGTTTCAACAAGTAAGACTTTCTTGTCTTAGAACGATTCCAATTCGAGAAACTATCAAGAGCCTATCTAATAGAGCCTTGAGTACGTTCTTGTTGATGTGACATTTCTAAAGATGTTTGGAACGCAAATCAAGCCCATAACTTGAGCTTAGTGAGTTTATCATGTTAGGGAAATGTTTGTTTATAATCAAGCATTCTTGACTCAACGCTTGGATAGCCATCCATTCAAATAAATCTCGCAACTATTGCTCATTATTTTGAATGTGAGTCTTTCCGTGTGTAAACGGATCAATTGCTGATTATGGAACATAATAACCATTACTTGTTCCAGCCTTTGGCTTAAAAGGTCTTTAAACAAAACATACAACCTTACAACTGATGTAGCTCTTCTTGCTTCATTCTAAGCTTGTAAGTCGATAACTTAGCTTAACTTCAATAGTTTGAGGTCATTATCATAGTGGAACACTCAAGCAGTATCCGATACTTGTGAAGATAACGAATTGCTAAGTAAACTACAATAACATGAACTCATGAGTTGAAATGAAATCTAATTCCTTTTCTTCGTTCCTTCTTTCCTATATTTCTTATCATACAATATCTCATAATCTTACTTTAAAAATTATTTCTTTAAGTACCTTGACTCTTATACTTTGTTAGGCATAATCAAGCACCTAGTGCGCCGTAAAACAAAGTTCCATCTTTTCCATTAATTCTTACTCGAATTACTACATCAATGAGTCCTACTCAAATATGTATGATGCGAAAAGATACGTTGGTTGTCAAACATTAACAATCTTGAGTTTTCAACTCAATACCTCATGTTTTATCAAAACTACCTAGTATTTTGATTACATGATGTCCAACCGTCCTTTCGGACTTAGTTATAAAAGTCATTTATGAGAATTGTATTTTAGAAATGCTTTTCCTGTCTTTGAGAACTATTCTCAAGGATTTCCTTTACCAATCATGAAAACAATATTATTTGATTTAGAGTACTATGAATATAAGTGCAAAGTATAACCATTTATCAAGAACATAATAAGTTTGAAATTTAATAGCATTCATGCAAACTTCAATCTTATTAAACGTCTTATTTACGCATAAAAATTGTCCCTATTTGGCGAAAATAAGGCGATTCCAAGATCCGAAGAAACAAAGAGTGGTTAAGCATGCTTTGGCTTGTCTTAAACACTCAATCTTCTAGGTAAGCATTGCCTTGCTAATGGCTCTAAGCCACTCTTGGTTAGACAATCGTTGCATCTAATGCATCTTTGACGATGTGTCTCTTTTGCCACGGTATGTGAGGACTCCTCACTCATACCGATGAGTTAAACCAAAACCAACGTGCACACCCGGTGTGCCTTATGCCCCTTAGAGGAGTGATGGCACCTCGCTTTGGCGTAGCCTAC
The DNA here is from genome assembly GCF_948465745.1 of Chenopodium album. Classification (NCBI taxonomy): domain Eukaryota; kingdom Viridiplantae; phylum Streptophyta; class Magnoliopsida; order Caryophyllales; family Amaranthaceae; genus Chenopodium; species Chenopodium album. The sequence goes on from NC_137848.1 coordinate 41,732,434, forward strand.
CATCACCATCGTCTGGATAGTAAGTGTTGTTTTGGAAAGGCAAGTTTTACTCAATATTATTAGGGACCTAGGATTTCTATGTTGGTTGATTTAAGTGAACTTAACTAATCATCGCAACATCAAGAAAACCTAAACATGCATCTAACGAATATTTCACACACATATATATAACCATAAAATATAAAGCGAAATAATAGATGCATATTGGCAACTAGCATGACCCCTTGAAATCTTCATATCTTCAAAAGGTCTTCATTTGCATTTCAAGGCTTTGTCTTCCAAGATACGTCGTCTTCAAGACTTAACCAAACTATGCAAAAACTAGTGTCTACAACTAGGAATAATCTAAATATTAAAGTACAAAAATACTTAACGGTGCGTAGACCGTATTTAGATTTACAAAAATACATAACGGCACGTAGTCCGTATTTTCTATCCTAGTCGGGTCCCACTAGTTGCCATTTCATAAAACCTGTGTGAGAGAGAGAGAGAATATATATATTTCATTCATCCATTCACTATTTGTGAATGGCCCATGCAATTTACAAAATTAACAACAAGTAAAATGCATTCAAACAACGCGCGCACTAGTAACTAATCTAGGTGGTTAATCCGATTAACACGCCTAATTAAAACTAGTCATAGTTGTTTAACCGATTATATAAATTACGTCATTAATAATTGAAGCTCCCACTAAATTCCGCATTTCCTTAATTAATCCAATTAATTAAGTCGGTAGCACCCAAACTTGTCAAAATGAAATTTTGCCAATGCTGCTAAATAAACCCGAGGCCTAGCCTCCCAAAATTTTAATTAAAAGGAACAAAATTAATTAAAATAAATAAACGGCAAAATGATTAACTTCAAGCCTAGTACGACTAGTCACCTCACCGCACCAAGCATACGCACATGCCAAGACCACGAACACACGACCCACGGCACACGGCCGCGAGCCGCTGCCACAGCACAGCCACGCGTGGCTGCTGCTGCCGTGCGTGAGCTGCTACTGTGCGTGGCTGCTGCCGCGCGTGTGGCCCACCATCGAGGCGGCGCAACCACCGTGGCAGCCACATGCGGGCTGCTGTGCAGCCCGGCTCGCCATGGTGTTGCATTGCCTCGTTTTGCGTGCCACTACCTTGGGATTTGATCCCTTTTTCCGCGAGACAAAAATAATTAATTCTAAATTAATTTTAGAACTAATTTGGTGAGCAAAATAAAATTTTAAACAAGTCTAACTTAATAAAATTTTCAAAGTGCAATAACCAAAATAATTCCAAGAACCATCTTTAATTAAATTGGTTTAGCTTGGTGCAAAATAAATTGAGGCAATTTCTCACTTTCAATTTAATCAATTTAAATTAAACTTGAGAATTTGACAAAGTAAAGGGAAGTTGGAAAAATATGAACTTTAATGTTCAAATGAAAATTCCAACATCTAAAATTTGTGAATCCTTGAAAATTATATCTTCCAACATGAAGATAACCAAATTTCTATCACAAAAATCGAAACTTTATGTTTCTAATCAACTCAAAATGATTAAAACAACAAAGTTCAACTCAAAATAACATGGAATTTAGTGGTTTTCAAAGTTTCAATCACTTATCACAAATAAAGATTGAATCTTTAACACTTAGGAAGCCTCAAAAATAAAATTTTCACACTAAAAGGCAATTAGTTTGCAATTATGTGAAAATAAATCAACCTTTAAGCATCAAATACTACCAAGTAAGTGTGCTTTAAGGAGACATAAAAGTGCAGAAAAATATGCAAATAATCAACCATATAATCAACAATTTATGCCATTAATTTCAAGGTTAGAAAAGACTTAAAATTTTTCGTCAAAAATGAAAACCCCTCGAAAAAGGCATTTCTGGTCAGAATTTGGCTAAAATCACAGTCCCAACGGGGTAAAACCATTTCCAGAACACGTTTTCCACCCAAAATTCACTAGTCTTGAGCGAAAATCTGGGTTCTGGGCCAAATTCGACATTAAAAACGGGATTAAATAAATAAAACCGAGCTACTAATCTAATTAGCAACATAAACCAGAAAAAATAAGCCAAAAAATAAACCTTGAATATCATGATTATAAAAATAAACGAGCGGGGCTCCGATACCGCTGTTGTGGTTTGGTGAGTCCGACTCACCGCGGAAACAAACCCTCCCAAGGAACCACTCGCAATAATTAAAATCACAAAGCATAAATAAATATTCACAAAGAAAAGATAACGAATCTTACCCTCGAAGCGAGCTTCGCCCAAAAACCCGGGGCTCTTACTTGAAAGCTACTAGCACGTCAAGCGTTGCGCCTCCGACGGTATCCACCCACAAATGGGCGAACACAACTTTAAGGTCTACTACCTTGGGGTTAGCAAGGTCCGACCCAAACCCGAGTGTTATGTGAGTTTAAGAGTTTTCCCAAAAATTATGGAATGCTCTTTTTAACTCCCACTCAAGCACTTTTCTCCAAAACCCAAAGCTTGGTATTTATAGAGGAAAGTATGAGTGGGAATTTCTATCCCATCAATGTGGGATCATGAAATTCCACAAATTAATTTAAAGCTAAATTAAATTAAAATTGCAAACTAATAATAAATCTACAAGTGGCATTACCATGTGAGATGGGTTGGTGAGGACCACATGGAGAGTAGGGGACCATACTTGCTCCCCACTCAATACTCTCCTTGTGCCACATGTCCTTTCCCACTTACTCCCATATTCCAAGCTTCCCCTTTATTCATGGCCCTATGGCTCGAGCCAAGCCCGAGCCCGGCCCGCACCTGGCCCGAGCCCAGCCCGCACCAGCTGCTGCTGTGCGTGGCTGCTGCTGCGGTTTGGTGCGGCTGCGGCTGCTGCTGTGCCTAGCCGCGGCTGGCCGGGGCTGCTAGCACGGTGTGCTAGCTCGTCTTGCCCCTAGCATTCGGATGCTCGGGGCACACCGATGCTAGGGGTATTTTCGGGAATATGGTCGATTTATTATTATTTTGCGCGTCTCGTCTTTTATCATTTTAGACTCGACTTCCGACGATCGGTTTCGACGCTCTAAGCTCGAATTACCGACGTCTAAATATTTAACACTCATGCGACGAATTAATTTCTTCCGAATTAATTCGTCGAGTTGGTTCGCATATATTTGCTTGGGTGTGACCCGAAGGGTTCAGTCAAGATTAAGCTGTAATATTAATTATATTAATATTACTGATCGGAAGCGGCCTCCACCCAGGCATTCCGATCACTTGACCTTACTGAATATATTAGCTTTCTAATAATTCTGAACCCGCTATCAGAATAATACACTTGTTCGAAGGACACCATTCCTTTCAATTATAGCTTACCATTAGAGATGCTCTAATATAGTTTGTCACTTTATCAAACCATATAGGGTTTGGTGGAGTTTGTTCATATGATAATCAGTTTTAATTGGTAAATTTATTATAATCCAATAATTTTATTTACTTTTTTATTTTGGAAAATTCTCTATAGTAACCATCAATTTCTTCTTTTGTAAATTGGATAAATACTTACCTTTTTTTTTTTTTATACTTACAACACTTCTCTTTGCCAATATATTATTTCAATCGTTAATATCTTTAATTACCAATATGTAAAAAATTATACATATGATATTAAAATAATCCCTCCATTACATATTACCCGCAACAAAGGAATATTTTATGTCTCACAATAATACCCTTTTGTTGCGAGTAATATGTATCGGAGGGAGTAGTATCAATCGAGTCGAATCTAACAAGATCTCGCTTGATTATAATTTTGCTTAGCTATAAATCATCAAACTAGTCAGAGTGAAACATATGAATAGTGAACAGTCAAACTGTTGCAAGTATTAAAAAACGGAGGAAGTATTATCTTTGGTAATTTTGTACTCCCTTCGTAATTTAGTTGTTCCAAATCTCCATGCACAGAGTTTTAGGATAAATAATACTAAAAAGTAATAAAATATGAAGAAAGTAGGGTTATGGGAAGCATTAAGTATGATAATTGGGAGGAGAGAGAATCTATAAATATTAAAGTATGCTAGTTGAGGGGTCTACTATGAGAAAAAAAATTAGTAAAATATTGTGAAAAGTTAAAAAAAAATTGGAGTACGTTGTTTAGGGTAAAAATTACCCAACACGTAGCCCAATCGAATAGCGACACGTGTCCCTATAGGAAGATGACACGTGTAAAAACCTTAAAAAGAGCACCTGAAAAAGAGAGTAAAGGGCCTCCTTACATCAGAAGGCCCAAATCCCGAAAAATCCGTAAAACGGCGCCCCCATTAGGACACGTATCAACACTTGATTGCGCCGCCAATTAGAGCACGGTATTCTAGGGCATTAACCCTAAAGGGGCACAATTCCCACCCCTATAAATACCCCAATCATTTATGATGGGAGGGGCGATTGTGACATAACATTAAAAAAGAGCATTAAGAATTCCAACTTCCCTCTACTTTCTCTCTCTAGCTTTTCCGTTTTCCAGTCACTAACTTGATCATTGGAGGCGAATATTCCGGTAAACGGAATATTCGTTGTTTTGCAGGTGTCTGTGTTTGTCCGGCTAAGAGCACGACCAGTATTTCGAGGAATTCACAAAAAAAAACCCCGAAACATATGTAATTAAATACAGCCGCAAAAGAAAAGTGGAGCAAGTAATACGAAGAGAGTATTATTGATTACCAAAGATAATAATAATTAATTTAATTAAAATGGACATTAATTTTAATTATCACACTTTCTTTTGACATTGGTTGGGAGGGGTGGATTAATATGATTTGTCACTCAGCACTAGCTAGAGAACTATTTTTTCCGTGGCAATGTGGCATATGTGGAAAGCTAGGAACCAAATAGTTTTTAAGCTAGCTATGCCACACCCTATTTCTATGTTTAATAGATACATGGTGAACTTGGCGGCAAATGTTAATACATTTCAAGACAAAGGCATGACACTAGCAAAGAGGCATGCTACTACTAGCTGGAAAAGACCAAGGGAAGACCTAAAAATTAACACAAATGGCGCTTGGAAGGGAGATGGTATTGCAGGAGCTCAAGGTGTCATCAAGGATTAGGATGGAGTTTAAATAATGGGCAAGACCTCAAAAACTAGGGGTAGAAACCCAGCTGGCAGAACTACTAGCTATTAGAGGAGGGATACAAATGACAATTGATGCGAAATTCAAAAGCACAATTATAAAGACTCACGCTCTTTCCCTCAAAAGCACCATTGAAGATGTTGGAAAGTAAACCATTAATGAATTGATTACTATACTTAGAGACATGCAGGGGTTGCTTGATAAGGGATGCAGCTTCAAGTTTAGTTACATCCCGAGAAAGCGAATGGAGTGGCGCACTACCTTGTCAAACTTACTGTGGACAAAGATGGTATTGATGGAATGGAAAAGTTTTTCGATGCTCCTCCCTAAAGTGCAAGAGATGTATATGAAGCGGAAATTAACGACAATGCTTATTAGTGTTGCTATCTGCTATTGTATTGCTATAAACCCGATTTTTTGCCTAACTATACTAGCTATTAGTGTTAGTTTGTTGCTATCTAGACTTCCTGTTAATGTTGATCTATTGCTTCCAAATTAGGAAGTCTTAAGTTTATGCTTAAACTTCGGTTGTATTGGTGCACACAGAGTAGTCTCGTGGGTCTTTTGCTAAATTTTGGCAACGAGTTGTATTTGGATTGTTGTTTAGTTTAATCTAATTTCAGAAAGATTTGTATGTATCAAATCATTACAAAATGATATTGTTACTACGTACCTAATTACTTTCATGTGATTTATTAATTTATAAACCATGTAATTTGTAAAATGTCTCAATCCTATTTACTAATATTGTTTCTACTACAAATTTATAGCAGTGTAGTGCACGAAATCTATTACACAATTATACAAATCTTTAAATAAGATCTCATTTGATATACTTATCTATACATACAGATATATATAACGTTAAAATTAAAATAATAGACCGACAACAGAAAGATAAATAATAATTCTCATGCTCACATTTAATGATAAATAATTAGAGTTACAATCTGGTTGAAAATCGAAACAATAACATCACATGAAAAATCTAAACAGGTAAAAATTACATTAATTTAACCGGGTAAAGATAATAACCCGCGTTTTTTATAAAGTCGAGTATAAACTATAAAGAGATTACATAATATCGAAATGCAAAGATCAAATGACCTAGAAGCAAAGAGAGGTTTTATTAAACAAAATGACAAGTTCATGATAATTAAGCTTCCCAGCCTCTAAGAACAGTTGCTCGTGCAACACGATTTAGTCCAAGGGTGAAGGCTCCCATACGAAGATCACAATTATGTGTATTACACATTTCCTTTACATTCTTCAATCCTTTAGTCATATATGTCTTCAGTTCATTGTTCACTCTCTCTTCTTCCCACATAAAACCTTGAATGTTCTGCAATTAATAAACATACTCTTATATTTACATAATGAATGTATTCATTGTGTATTTCCTTTCAAATAAACTAACTATTTACAAAAATGGACAATCTCAAATTTGTACTCTTAATACTACCTCCGCTTCAAATTATTTGTAACGATTTGACCTAAAGAATGAGTTAAAAATGTATTATCGTTGCAAATAATTTGAAATGAATGTAGTATGTGATGATTGCATTAGAGGAAGTAATGCCTTTAGCCCTTTATACAGTAGAGCACAAATGTGTCCAGCATTTTTAAATATTATGGATTAGACCTTAATTTCAATACACTCTTAACACATTCAATTATTCAATTTTCAAGTTAAGAATAGAACCTTGTAGAAAAAATGTAGAACATGAAAAGATTTCAAGATTTGAAAGAAAATAATACGGAGTAATAGTTATAATAAAACATAGAACAAAGAAATAACCAACCAAGTTTTAAGCAACTAAACTCTACCAGAATCACTTTATAGTGGAGGATTTCATACCTGAACCCACTCAAAGTAACTAACAGTAACACCACCAGAGTTCGCATATATGTCGGGAAGGATGACAACACCTTTCTTTTTAAGTATCTGAAAATAAATAAATAAATAAATAATAACTCGTTATAACAACTCAACTACAACATCATAGTACAAAATATTAATACAGTTTAAACAAACCTCATCTGCTTCTGGATCAGTAGGATGGTTTGCAGCCTCCACAATAAATTTGGCCTTGATTTCATTTGCATTATCCCTTCAATCATAACAAACAAATTTTTAATCCGGCAATCCAAGTTGGAAAAATATATGAATTGAAATTCAGGTCATGAATATTTCTTCAAAAGCAAGAAAATACAGCGCAATCAACTCACAAGACTTAAGTATTAGTTGGTCTGCATAAAAAATACTACGTAGTTCATGAACTGAACTGAAAGTCCTGGGGAAAGAGGGGGGGGGGGGGGGGGGGGGGGGTGGGGGGGGGGGGTGGGGGGGGGGGGGAATCCTCCTATACTTAAAATTTGAAGGCAATTTTTAGTTAACTAAAATTCAGGCCATGAAATCCTCTTTGCCACTATCATGAACCATTTCAACATTAGAATCTGATAACCAATGAAGAATTTCAGCCATTGTAAATTCATATTAAAGAATTGACACCAATATAAAATACTTCGAAAGAATTAATTAGAAATGGAGATTTGATTGTCATTTATCCTTCACACCTAGTGTTTAGATAATATGGAGTGATTCATTTCTTCCCTCAACATCAAATATCAATTTATTTACATACAAGGTGAAAAGTTAAAGGCACTTGAAGATGAACCTGTTAATAACTCCACCAAGGGCTGCAGGGATTAGCACGTCACAATCTTCAACCAATATTGAATTGGTGTCTATTGCATCTGCATCATGGAAACCTTTGACTCCACGATTCTCTTGGACATGTTTGAGTAAGCTGTCAATGTCTAGTCCGTTCTTGTTTTTAATTGCTCCAGTAATATCACTTACAGCAACAACCTTCCCTCCTAATTCACTGATGAGCCGTGCAGCCCATGAACCCACATTCCCAAACCCCTGAGATTAGTGTAGTTAGGATCAATTGTGACGGACAAACATCATAATGGAATATAATTAAAGTTCTCTTTTCACATTAATGCATACCTGTATCACAAATCTCTGACCAGATACAGTCTTTCCATACTCATTTAAAAGGGCTTCTGTAGCAAACAAAACCCCTCTTCCTGTAGCCGCATCTCTACCAAGAGATCCACCAAGGTCCTAATATCACATCAAGATCAAATTATTTTATTTTTTAGAAAATGAAAATTTAGTAATCAAAAACATGAATTAATTCATTCTATTGCTAACAATTTAAAGCATAATAGTCAATAGGCATGCTTAATGTATTGTCAATCGCATCACTATGCATCTAAACTGAAGGCCTGGAGCACACAATACCATCAAATTATAAGGTTACTACAAATAAACATAATCACAATTATCAACACACTTACAATAGGCTTTCCAGTAACAACTGCAGGTGAATGACCATGGAACTTAGAGTACTCATCCAATATCCAAGCCATTGTCTGTTCAATGACAGTAAGATTAACAATTAAATTCTATACATATATGTCAATACCATTACAGAGACCTTTTCACAAACAAATAACTGATTTCACCTGTGAATTAGTCCCCATATCAGGAGCGGGTACATCGGTGTGAATTCCAATGAGATCATGAATCCTCTGGGTGAAAACTCGTGTCAAGCGTTCAAGTTCAGAAGCACTCAAGTCTGATGGGTTACATCCTATGCCACCCTTGGCACCACCATAAGGAATATTTGCTACTGCTGTCTTCCATGTCATTAATTGTGCCAAAGCATTAACCTCATCTGGATCAACCTACAATATTGATTAACAAAATTATTCATCACAGTTATCAAATATTATAGATTACGCAATTTATAATGTCTTTATTTTGTAGAACGCAATGACAAATTATAATTGAGTTATCAGGTGATAGTACAATTTATAGACAAAAAGGGGAAATCCAATGTAGTACAGTTATACAGATACAATAATGACTTTGTTAGACAAATACAAAATAAGTTTTTTCTTTTCCTCAATAAATGAGGCAAGAAATAACAGAAAAGACATGGGAACCAACCTCTGGGTGGTATCTGATTCCACCCTTCATGGGGCCTCTAGAATTGTCATGCTGAACTCTGAATCCAATAAAAGAAGCCAAAGTGCCATCATCTTTGGGTATAGTACACTCAACCTGCAATTTTTTGTTAAAATTCTGAATCATTATTTTAGCAAAATACGAGCTGTAGGTGACATATTATTGCATATGATGGCCCATATGAAATTTTACCCGCAAAAACAAAAAAAAATAAAAAATAAAAAGTAAATAAATAAATAAATAAATAAAATAAAAGGTGCTTGCATGAACACGAGTACTGCCAATAATAGTATATTAGATAAACCAACCAAAAGTAATCTGTTTCTTGCAAAACATATTGACAGGTAATTTGAAGCTATAGCTCACATAACACTGTCATATATAAACATAGAATCATATATACGCATACTTAGCCCAATGCAAAGGTTTGACAGTTTGAGTTAGAGAAGCTAATTTGGAAAACAAAAAAAAAAAAAATCTAAAGACCCCAGAACAAGATACAAACTAAAAGATGACAAGTACTCACTTAGAGAGTTATCTCAATTTCCAGATACTGACGATGTACCTAGTACTATTAGTCTAGTACACATGTTTGATAACAATAATCTGCACTATACTACTACATTTAAATTGTCTGATTACTTTTTCATAGACAAATTTATGAGAATTCTAGAGACTATTAATGAATTCCAGACTCTTGCTCTTTCAGCAATGAAATGAGCAACTAGTAACAAAATTGGGTTGGTATATAACTTCTAGAAACATAGTTGATAGTAAGTGATTAAAGAAAAGCATCATCCACCTTGATTTCCCTAAATGGGATGAGAAGACTCTTTTCAAGTTTAGCATCCAACCCCAAAAGTCGGGATGCAAGCTTAAAATTTCTATTAGTTGCTGCGAGTGCGTTCATGATTTTACTGCTTCAGAGTAAGCTGAAATTTGAGATAAATGGTATTATAAACTCTTCAAAATCCAAAATTAAAATCAAATAAAAATAAAATTAAAGGAATTAAATAAATCAAAGCTCATCTACTGAGAAGGACAGGAAGAAGAGCAACTGCTCAACCTAACAATAATAATAATAAATAAATACCAGAAAGATAGAAGTCAAGATCAAACAAATTAAGCAAATATATTAAAACAGCTCAAGATAAACGTGGCCATATGCAAGCATGGTCAAATGACCCGGTAATCATCGCTGCAATGAACTTTCTACTACATGAAAACTCTGCACTGGCATATGCATCACTAGCTATTTTACTAACTTCATACGTTGGATTGCCATATTTGCAATTCACTGTTTGAGACAAGATAGAGGGCGATAAATATGCATAAAGCTCGAAGATTGAGCAACACTGCTCATTCATCGTAATTATAAGTCTTAATTACCCTATCCAAGGTTTTAGCCAACACTTGTAACCCAATCCTTAAGAAAAATTTCATATCACAGCATACACGATGGAAGCAATTAAACTAATGGATTATTTTTGGGAGCATCTACCTAAGAAAGCGACAATTAGCATTTTCTTCGGCTTCAATCAAAGCAACGCAATGTGTGTGCAAACATTAGATTACAAATTCTAAAAGGCATAAAGGGATCACTCATATTACCACTCAAGCCTCAACTTATTGGTCATGTAATATGTATGATATAGTGATCAAATGGTCAACTAGCAACCTTCTTCACCATTTCACACAATAAATAAAACCTCAATTTAACTAAAGTTGTAAGACATACTCAACTACTATACAATCAATGTGTTAGATCTCGGGTTCGAATCATTTCAAAGCTAACAAATAAACACAACTCATAAATGTCGCGATCAAGACTTTTAACAAACAACTAAACAACAATTAGTTGACTTAATTGGATTATTTGCTCAAATTGCAGAAATTAAAGCAATGCCAGCACCTTGCCAGCCTATTCATTTTTACCTATAGAAATTGAGTAAATTTGAAGTGACAAACACAATCTGTAATTTGAAATATAATTCCAAAATTAATCTGGATTTAATGGACCTAAAGCAACCCACATAAACAAAGACTTTTCACAGTTGAATCTGAGTAAAATGGATAGGATTGTCAGCATAAAACAATTCTAATATATAATCTTGGAAATGGTAAAATTGGAATTTGGAATTTACAATTTAAAAATCATCAATTTTACAGTATAAACAAACAATGAAACAGACAAAAAGCACTAACAATTTTGAAAGCCTCGATCTTGCACAAAACCCATGTGAATTCGATCAAAAAAAATCATAATACTAATTAATTAAACCAAAAACCTAAGAAAAAAATACCCAGATCAAAATATCTAAAATATCATAAAATGTAAATTGAAAACAATTAAACCCGCGATTAATCAGCAAAATGTAATGCAAACCCAAATCATAAAGATTCACAAAAAGTTAAAAAAAAAAAAAATCGGATTTTGCGGAAATTACTAACCAGAGAAGGTGGCAAGTGGGGAAGAACAAATTGAACTAGAGGAGAGAGAAAATTGAAAATTGAAAAAATGAAGAATTTGGGTAGAATTGGGGAAGGTGAAACGTAAGAGCAGAGAGCAAGGTGAAAGGTAGAGAGCAGAGCACGAATTTCAGGAATTTATTTATAGGGGAGAAGAAATTGAGGGAAGAATCAATACTTTATTATTATAAATTAAATAAATATACAACAATAAAGTTGAAAATGAAATTTGTAAAATGTGTTAGTTTTTGAAATGTATTTAGACACGTCAAGCTTACACGTCAACTGTACCTTTGGTCTTTAATATATAAAAAAAATAAAAAATAAAAAAAAACGATGTCTAATTTTTTCAACATAAAAATTGTCAATGAGAAACCGATAGATATTGAATTTATTTGAGCATGTTATCCAAGAATCGAATTGGTAAACCCCTTGTCTTATTCCGTATGACGTGCTACACGTTCAACTAATCAATGCATTAAAGCATCATTATTATGAGTAATGTTTTTGTTAAACGTTATCGATAACTCATTGCACCGTGTGTGATTCACGGTTTTTTTTCTGCATGTTTTTTTTTTTTTTTTTTTTGAGAAACGTTACATATTGAGATTATTGACATCACTAAAAAAAAAAAAAAAAAAAAAAAAAAAAAAGAAAGAAAAAGAAGTCTCTATATGTAGTCGTTAGTGTTATAAATAAGCATTTAATAACCTTCTTATTTGGTACTCGTATTAGTTTTAAAATGCATGGCAAAATTACGCAATGTTATATTTTCATTTGTTTTTTCCATTTTAATTTCTTATATGTAGCCCTAAGGGCTTAGTATATCATTCTTCTGTTTTTTTTTTTTTGGTACTCCCTCCATTTCTTTTATTTGCATCACTTGGTCATGCGCGGAGTTTTACGAGTGTAATATTATATTGTGAGTGGATTAATAATTTATTATTGTAAAAGTAAGATGGGACCATGTAAGAGAAAGTGGTGAGGAAGAGTATATTTTTTTATTATATAATAAGTGGGGAGCATGAAAGAGAGAGAAATGATAAAATAATTTAAGTGGAGTTCAAATTAAGAGAGAATAGTGATGAAATATAGTATAAAGTTACTAAATAAGGAAGTGATGCAATTAAAAAAAAACGCCCATAAAATATAAATAATGCATTTAAAAAAAACGGAGGGAGTACTATATTTCTTGTGAAATCTATTTTTTTTAAAATAAAATTATACCCCTTACTAGTTTTTACCTACTCCCTCCGTCCCCGAAAGAACGACCCATTTGGGTTGATTACGCGGGCATTAAGAAAGTTAAATAAAAAGAAGTAAAAGTATATTGAAAATATAAATTTACATGGGATTTATAAAAATATAGAGAGAGAAAGTAATAAAATTACATGGAAAATCAAATTTTTATATGGGGAAGTTAATTTTGCACAAATATTGTTGCAAATTGGTGGGTGTTTTAATGCAAATGGGTCATTCTTTTTGGGACTAAAATTAGGTCAAATGGGTTATTCTTTCGGGGACGGAGGCAGTACTATAATATCTTTTTGGGTATATATAAGCATTAAAAATCCTTTTGAAAATTGTATAAAATTAGGAATTCATGACCAAAACACGCGTAGATCAGTGTAATTAGTGTATTTTTGTCATGATTTTCTAAATTTAAACCATTTTCAAGAGTGTTTTTAATGCTTATATATATAGCCCTAAGGGCTATGTAAGCACTTTCCTGAACTAAAATTATTTTTACTGAGCTAAAATTATTTTTACGAAAACAAAATTATATTTGCTGAAGTTAAATTATTTTTACTGAACTAAAATTATTTTTGCTGAACTGAAATTATTTTTACTAATTTTCTATTGTAATTCTTCTTTAAGATAACTGAATTTAACTGAACTAAAATTATTTTTACTGAACTGAAAGTAATTTTACTGAACTGAAAGTAATTTTACTTAACTGAACTTATTTTTACTGAACTGAAATTATTTTTACTTAATATTATTTTAAGGTGAAGTGAACAGGGCCTAAGAGTCTATTTTATTCACCTTATTTTCACTTATTTCTGATTTGATAAATTCAACTAAATTCAGGTAATTTTAGATAAGTTAAGTGTTAAAAGACCAATTCTACCAGAAGCTTAACCTAATGATTGAGGTCCAAGGATCTATCACGCCCCTTCACATGAGAGCTCTTTGGGCTTGAAATGTAGATGCAGCATGGGCCCTCCGCATACCCTGCGAGAAATATTTCACTTTGAAAAGAGGCGTGGATAAGATGCTTTATACTCTATCATTAAGGATATTTTATGTTCATCTTATTTTCACTTATTTCAATTTTAATAAGTTTAGATAAGTTCAGATCAGGAAAACTAAGTTCTTATAAGGGTTACTCAAGTTCAAATTACAACAAATATAAGTTTTATTAAGGTCTAATAAGTTCATGTAAGTTTGAATAAGTAAAAAAAATCAGGTGAATAGAACACGCTCGTGTAGGAAAAAATAAGTACTAATAAGGGTTATCCAAGTTCAAATTATAATTAAAATAAGTTCATTTAAGTTCATATAATTAAGTTAAGTTAAGTTTAGATAATTTTAGGGCTTCTTCTATCCACCTTATTTCACTTAATTCAGGTCTAACAAGTTCAGATAAGTTCAATTAAGTTAAGATAACTTTAGATAAGTTAAGTTCAATAAGGCTTCATTCACTTCACCATATTTTTGCTGAATTGAAATTATTTTTACTAAACAGAAATTATTTTTGCTAATATTTTTACTCATCTGAAAATAATTTTACTGACCTAAAATTATTTTTACTGATTTTCTATTATATTTCTTCTTTAAAGTTACTGATTTTCACTAAATTGGAATTATTTTTACTGAACTGAACTTATTTTTACTAAACTGAACTTATTTTTGCTCAACTGGAATTATTTTTACTGAATATATTTTTTTTAAGTTCAGATAAGTTTAGTTCATGAAAAATAAGTTCTGATAAGGGTTACGAAGTTCAAATTACAACTAAAATAAGTTCAGTTAAGTTTAGTTAATTAGTTCAGATTAGTGAAAATCGGATAAATAGAATATACCCTTAGATAATGAAAACTAGGTGAATAAAACACAACATAAATTAAAGTCGTAATACACTCTATAATAGTATCTCAAATCTCTATTACTGTACAATTTCATTTATATAAGGTCAAAACCAGTATGTATTGTTAATTTATCATTCTGGGCCTGTTCATATTTACTGAATTGAGCTGAACTGAACTGAACTGAACTGATTGGAACTGACCTGAACTGAACTGAACTGAACTGAACTGAACTGAATTGAGCTGAAATGAATATTTTATGTGAGAGAGAAATTAAGAGTTGAACTGAACTGAACTGATTGGAACTGAACTGAACTGAAATTAAGTAAATGTGAACAGGCCCTCTGTCTATAACAACGTTGGAATGTGTCACGCTTTTTCAAATCTTCAATGAATGATATTCTGTAAATAATAATTCGTTGTCAGCAAATAATCCTTTTTCTCCCTTACATAAAGTAGGGTTGAAACTTGTAACTATTTTGAGTAATAAATTGGTTGTATAGTTCCTATATATATATATATATATATATATATATATATATATATATATATATATATATATATATATATATATATATATATATATATATATATATATATATATATATATAATTGGATTGTTAGCCAAAAAAATATGGATAAAAGAAAATTCACATGATGTAAGATAGTAAGATACACACTTAAAATATCTGAAAATTCTACAATGTCATTCTTTAAAAATGACACCACAATTTACTGATGTGGTAAAATCTGATTGGCATTATTTTTATTTTTTAATTATTTTTAGGAAAAATTAGAAATAATAATCCCAACTTTCATGAATTTTACTACAATAATCCAAAAATCCCAACTTTGGATTATTGTAGAATAATCCGAACATTGGGGGTTGTTTTTTTTCTTAACTTCCAAAAATCAGTGACCGGTTGAATGGATCATTTTTTTTAAAAAAAGTGATACGTGTCACAAGTGAATTGGCTAAAACAAGTTATTAAAAAAAAATAAAAAAATATAAAAAAAAACACCAACCAAACCCCAAAATCTCGACCACCAACCAAACCCCAAAAACCACCGGCCTTACCCCAAACAGCAGCGGTTATTGCCCTTCCCCCCTCCCCCTGCGCCGCTAATTCCCCTCCCCTTGCGCCGGTTTCTCCCCTCCCCACTCGCGCGGTCCCCCTTTTCCCGTTTTCCGGCTACCTTTAATCGAAAACCCCCAACCTCCTCCCCTCGAAAATCGCTTCCAACCACATTTCTCCACAAAACCACCACTCCCGAAAACCCCCAAAAACTCCTTCCCACCGTCGAAAACCCTAGGGTTTTAGGGTGGAGGAATGATTTGAGGTTTTTGGCAGTGGGAAGGGGTTTCATTAGTGGATTTGGGGTTTGGGGTGGTGGTTTTGTGGGGAAAGGAGGGTGTTTCGAGGAGGGAGAAAGACGGCAACATGGCGGATTGTTTCACAAGCCTGGCCGGCGAGAAAAGGGCGGTAGGCTGGGTAGTGGGGTGGTGGTTAGGGTGGGCCGGTGGGGGAAGGAGAGGCTGACTAGTGGTTTGGTGATTTTTGGGGGTTTTTTTTTCTAATTTTTTGAACCATCAAGGGTTGACACGTGTCAAGTGACTTGATATAATATGTCATAGACTTTTGTTGACCGGTTAGGGATTGAAGAAAAAGAAGAACCCCTAAAGTTCGGTTTATTCCAAAATAATCCAAAGTTTGTATTATCGTAGCAAAATTCATGAAAGTTGGGATTATTATTTCTAATTTTTCCTTATTTTTAATGTCCATAATGTATTAAAATTGTAACTTTTTATGTATTCTTTTTAATACATGTATTTTTTTAAGAAATACATAATTATAAATTATGAACATCTATTTTATAATATTAATTAATTTTTGAATTTATAATTATAATAAAAAATCAAAAAATAAAAATTGTTCATCAATGTTCATCAACCATGTCATAGATTAGCCCCACTCCCAAAATCAATGTAGTTGTTAATAAATTCGTAAATCAGGAGTAAAATCGGGATAAAAATTCAAAAACAAAATGTGTTTTTGCTTTTTTTTTATTTTTTATTTTTATTATTATTTTTTTTTTTTGCAGTTTGTGATTTTAGGTTTTTGTTCATAAAAAAATTTGAACAACAATCTCATTTATAAGTATTTGCAAAAGACGAATTTCAATTTGAATGGTTTGAAAATATCATTTATGTGACTCGAATTGTGCAATTTTGTCAAAGAACAATGAGTATCAAGTTTGTAGAAGATGAAGTGGTCGCATTTTTTATTTTGTTCGTAACCCCTGTTTGATCCGATAAATGTAATTAATTTTTTTCGAACTTGTTTGCAGGTTAGGTAATGACCTAACTAAAGATAGGTAATTACCTAACTAAAGACAGATAATTACCTAATTAAATAAAGGTAATTACCTAACTACAAACAGATTGAAAAAAATCGCAAATCTCGATTCTGGATCAAAGAAGTTTGCAAAAAAAAATTTGAACTCTAAATTGTAGAGCACACCCTCATTATCCATTGATCGTTAAAAAAAATTAAAATATTTGTGTTTTAGATCATCACAATACACGTTCCCAAGACTATTTTCATCCTCAAAACTATGAAACAACTTAATTTTTTACATAAATCAAAATTATCAATCGAACCCTAAAACGAAATTTGTATACGAATCATGGAAGAAGATTTGAAACCCAATAAATCCGATCTTTGGACGGAATTTTGGTATGAGTTCCGAATAGATTATACAAGATTTTGGGGGTTGTTAATTAAGATCGTGAATGAAGAATGATGATAATTTTTTTATTTTCTAAATTTAATTATAATTTAATTTTCAAAAATTATTTTAAAAAGATAAAAATAGATTTTAAAAAAACTATAATTATGTATTCTTTAAAAAAAATACACGTATTTACAATTATACATACATATATAGCATTTAGGCTTTAAAATAAATAAAAAATTGACCAATCATAACATGACACATCATTATGTTATGGTGTCATTTTTTAAAATATGACACAGTAAAAACATCGTAAAATATTGAGTACTTCATATGATGTATATGCATGTATCTCATTGCATTACACTTGTATGAAAACCGAGTTTTTTGTTTTTTTTTTTTTTTTTTTTTGAAAGATTATGAAAACCAAGTTTGGGTGAGCCTGTATCACGATGAATCCACCCATCCAAGCAAAACATATTAAAAAGTCCAATAACTTGTATGAAAATAATTTTCAAAAACTGAGCATAAATCAAGTAATTGTTTTTAAACTTTTGTAAAATATTGCTGATTGATTAATCTTTTCTTCTTTTTTTCACCACTGATTGTTTATATTTTTTAATTACTTTATTCCTATTCCAAAGGAAAAGGGTATTGTGGTCTATTTAAGTAGACACCACTTATCCCATATTTGCTTATGTAATAGAGATCATGCCCTCCCTTGATATATATTCATTATTCACACAATTTCATTTACAAAACCAGTGAGTAGTCCAGGCATTATCCCAAGTTACTACTGTTGTAAACGTGCATTCGAAAATTATTTTAAAGGCTTTTCTAAACTGAAATTATCACTGTCAAACCAAAATTGAGTTATTCTTTAAATATTTTTTTTAATTGAATCTTGTGGTTTTATAAAAAAATTTACATATTAATTACATAGTTGATGATTCGCTTTAATGGTTAAATAGTCATTTTTGTTATAAAAGGTTGAGGGTTCAAATCTCCTTATCCTTATATGGGAAGGTGACATGGCACAATAAAAAAGGGACTACGTGGGAAATAAGAAATAAAAATAATAATATATCTATATATGTACTAAAATAACAACTGTTGATGTCATCATTGCCTACGTGTCACTTTTTTATTTAATTTTTTTCCTTCAAAATGCAAGGATGATGTCACAATTTTTTTCCTTTTTAAGTTACCCTATTTAACATAGCTTTGAAAATATATTCTATTTGAATTTTTAAATTTTAGATTTTGGGTTTTCTACACATATTATGCTATTTAGTTATTTACGAGTTGTTAACAATAGTTAATAGTATAATTTAATTGAAATTTCTTAATTAAATATGAAATTATGCACTTTCGGGAATTGTATATTCATATTTAATTATAAATTAGTTAGGAAAAATGAGGAAATTATTTTCTTTCAGTACGTGTTAAAAGTCTATAATTCAATTCTTATTTTAAAACCGTGCATCGCAGGGGGTTAATCTAGTGGTAATATTAAAATGGAAACCCTAATCAACACATATGAATTAAATTTTCCCTGAGTTTGAATAAACCCTAGCCTCTCCCCTCTCTCTTCAACCCTAGCCCCCGTTGTTAATTTTTGAGGGGCTTCCGTCGGATCTTGCCGGTGGAAAGCCCCAATCTAAGTTTTTTTTGCCTTTTTTTTGTTTTTAACTTATAATAATGGTTCCTCTGTTCGAGAGGAACTTGTCTCCCTCGAAAGAAAGGGTTTTTTCTCCTTCGAAAGACGAGATTTTTTTTTATCTCCTTCGAAAGACAAGGTGTTCTCCGCGCTTGGAATAGTATCAGGTTGTGCAGGGCTACGATTGATATTGGTTACTCCGATTCAGAATACAAAATTGTCACAAGAATTTTCTTCCTCCAAAAATTACAAAGCGATGACAGATCCACTCAAAAAATTATATGAGACAACGAATCGAGATGTGTAGAATTTTTATATCTATATATTTGGATTCTTAGTCCTTCTCCAATTAATTCTTGTTTGGCTTTGTTAAATCTATTTTCTTTGTCGTTAATCATCAATTGTAGATACCGTTGACTTTCATCAATGAAATTAGTGTCCTATGCAACTTCTTTAAAAAAAAAAAAAAAGGAATGGAAACCCCAATCAATCATAATAATATTATGGTAATATTAAAATGGAAACCCCAATCAAGTATATCATAGTGAAAGTCAGTTTGGAAAAAAAAAAATTAAATCAGGCAATTCAACCAAACTTGAAATATTATTGGTGTTCAAAAATCGATACCAAATACTTTTTACAACTTTCGTTTTTTTAATTGACACATTTCTTTTTTTCATGCTTGCTAATATATAATTTCAACGAATAATATCTCTAATTACATACAGAGTATAAAAAGAAATTTTGCCAACAACTATCATTTAAATGACTACTTTTGAGAACATCTACTATTTATTTATTTTATTTTTTTTTGAAAAAATTACCATAATAACCCAAAAACTTTGACTACCATCCCGTGAGAATCACATTAGGGGGCCTACTTTATACGGTACTCCATATTTAATACTGATTTAATTGTGTTAAAGGTATTCACCACTACCATTAACATAATTTATTACATACTCCCATTGTTTAAGTGCTCCATAGTGACATGACACGCATGCCGATGTAAAACTTTGACCAATAATATCTTTAATTATCATTAACTATAAATTATAACAATTGAATATTAATAATCTACTCATTGAGACGATTCCAACAAATACCCATAACTAAAGATGACATTGGGTCAGGCCGACCCGAAGCCCGGCACAGCCCAACATGAAAAAAGCACAGCATGGCCGGTGCTGTGTGTGTGGGCCATGGGCCGCCTTTATTTGGGAGAAGCATGATAAGGCACGTCACAACAAAGCATGCTTAAATAATCAATGCAATTTTGCTTAGGCACGAAAGCTTGGCACATGGGTCTAGGTCGTGCATGGGCCAACCTTTTGAAAAATTCGGCCTGACATGATACGACACGAAACTCGTGGGCCAAGTTTTAGGTCGGGCCTAACTAAGCCCAAAGCACATGGGTCTGGCACGACCCGGCACGACCCAAAGCCATCTTTACCCACAAGACTATATTTTTTCTTATGTATAATTCACAAACATTGGTCAAAAGTAAATATAATGAATAGTGTCAAAATCCCAAATGGGGGCACTTATAAAAACAAAGGGAGTAAAGTATATTGTATGAGTCCGGGCTCGCGACGAGACAAATATAAGTTTTTGGACATATCTTCTCGATTTTTGAAATTTCAATGTAAATTTTTGGACATTTCATATAAGTTTTTGAAAATTTCATATAAACTATTTAGAAATTTATGTATTGGGTGGACGAATGACTCACGATGAAACAGACTAATCAGACACACTCAATCCTTTGTAAAGTTACCCTTAAATTGGTTAAAATTACCTTCAAATTGTCCATCTTTCAATAAAAATAAAATTCGTTTTATAGAAGATTTAGAGCTTATTTAGTTCACCTTATTTTTGCTTATATGAACTTATCTGGTTTGGTCTGGTTTGGTTTGATCTGATCTGATTTTATTTGGTCTGATCTGATCTGATTGATTTGATCTAAATGTCATATTTGAGCAAACTTTGACCTTAAATGTACGATAATTTATAAGAAAAAATATATCAAGTAGGGTCTTGTTTGATTCGTAATAATGTGTAATTTTATTAATATGTGATTTTCATAAATTTTCATCACGAAATTTAAAAATATTTAGCGATAAAAAACGATGATTTGATTTGTACTTGGCCTTATTAATGATGGATACGATCATACGCCATAGGTTAAAGTATTATGGAGCAGATGTAATAAAAGCTGCTTTTCTATTCATTTTTCATAACTTTATTATTATTTTTTCTTTGAATAAATTCTTTATAATTTTATGAGTGTAAATAATTCAATTTCTTATTACTCCATATAATTACTTTAGTGAGGTGGAGTCACTTTTTTATTCGATGGAAATTTTTGTTGAGAGAATCTAATGATACTTACTTAGGTTATGGAATTCTGTCTCAGATTCTACAATACTGCAAGAATCCAAGATTCCTTATCACCTAGATAAAGCATTGCCATTAGATTATGTACTTCTGTAAGCGAATCATGGAATACTGTACATTTTACACTCGTCTACTTTAATTTTTCCCACAGGATGCCTACATTATTGGATTTGTCTTCACGATATTGACGGATATCGACTTTTCATATTTCGAACAAAAAAAGTTAGAGGTATCTATAGTTTAAATTATGTGTTTGCAGATGATGGCAATTAAAATTAAACAATTATTTAGGTACCATTTGGTTGTTGTGATAATTTATTTTTAATAAAAATTTGTATTTCATGGAAATTAAATACCTACATCAGATTTCTAAAATTGCATAAAGTTGTTTGGTTGACATAAAGGAAGTTGCAAATCATGACAATTTTGACTTACCAGGGGAGGGGGGTTTGGGGTTTTTACTTTTTAATTTCCCATGTTTTGTGAGAAGTCACAATTTCTATGAATTTGCAATTCTCTCATTTATGCTTTTTGTTGTCAATCAAATAACCTTTTCATTTTCAAATTCTCGTGATTACTTTTTACTTCTTTTATTTTCTTTGTGAAACCAAACAAGTCTTAAAATGTTGGTAAAATAATTTCTCCTTCCACCCGTTCGCTTTAAATTAAATAATTTAAAACTAGAAAATAATGGATTATTTTGCGAAAGAAATTTTGTGCGTATAATAGTGAGAATTGTCCTTGTGAGAATCGTCGAGTTTTTGAATTATTATAAAATAATTTGAACTTTAGGGATCATTAGTTTTTATTTTTATTTTTTTTCATTTTTTGTCACAACCAATCACTAACTTATGGTAACTAGTTACTAAGACATGTGTTATCACTTGATTAATCCATTTTTTTTTTAAAAAAAATGTAAAACCTCTCTAACCTAGCCACCATTGTACCATCACTCTTCCTCATCCACCATTACCACTTTTCCCTTCCAAACCACTGCCACCACTGCCTCACCACAACCTTCGTCATCGACCACCCTTTCCTCGCACCCACCACCTAATTTAGAGGGTCATTCGCTTTCTTTAGTCCTATTTGAACAGTAACCTGTTGTAAAAGTAATTTATTGTAATTTATTGTCAAAGGTTTCAACATTTGACTCGATTATTGGTAATAGGGAAAAAAAATTAGGAACGGAGGCAGGGAGCACTTAGAGCAATTCCAATGGTTGTAGCTAGAGACTTGCTTACAATATTTAATAATCTCTATAATTACTAGCTTAACCATTGGAGTTAGAAGATGCAACTAGTTTGGCCAAACAAATTAGTTTGACCAAAAACTTGCTAAAATAAAACAATTTAGAATAAATAAAATGAAATTTATCAACGTAAATTAAGGAGGTGTGATCCATTTAAATAGTAAGCTATTAGCTAGCCATTAGCCATTGAAACTAAAATGACAATTAGCTTAAAAGCTTATGTGGCATGACAAGCTAATTTGACAATTAGCTTGCCATTGGAGTTGCTCTAAGGGCCTGTTCACATTTACTTAATTTCAGTTTAGTTCATTTCAGCTCTAATCAGTTCAGTTCAGTTTAGTTCAGCTCCAATCAGTTCAGTTCAGTTCAGCTCCTAATTTCCCTCTCTCATAAAATATTCATTTCAGCTCAGTTCAGTTTAGTTCAGTTCAGTTCAGCTCAGCTCCAATTAGTTCAGTTTAGTTCATTTTAGCTCCAATCAGTTCAGTTCAGTTCATTTCAACTCCAATCAGTTCAATTCAGTTCACTTTAGCTCACTTCAGTAAATGTGAACAGGCCATAAGAATCCTCATCTTTAGCTTTTATTTGCTACAAGACTTACAACACGTGTTTCATTTGGTGTATAGGCAATAAGTGTTTTAAGGCTAAAATAAACAAATACCTTACCTTTTAAAAGTATGAGTAGCTAGATACAATAGTATTGAGACAATTATGCTCCTTAAATTATTTATTTACATATTATCATTATATTACATTTGTTAAATTTTTTACTAATGTTGAGATAATTATGCCCCTTAATAATTTATTTACATACTTACTTCTAAATATATTTGTTTTATTTTTACCAATATTGTTGAGACAGTTATACCTCTTAATATGTTTACTTATTTGCCCCATTAATATTAATTGCCTCCTTTTTTAAACTCTTAAAAATAGTATGTGAACATTTATACGTTAAAAACATTTGTTTACGTATTTTCCCTTTCTAATGATGGCTATAACTAAAGTTGTGACATAAGGCCAAAAAGCTACCGAGTATGACTAGCTCACTATGATGCACGCATCGCGCGTGTTAGCCACCCTAATCACAAGAAAGTTTTGAATTTGGAATTGTTTTTATGTTGAACAAAATACATGTAGCAAGTTGACTTTTAATGAGTAATAATAAAGTCAACTTGTTGCATGTATATTAATTATAAAATATTACTTAATCCTAATTCTACTTTAATTTTACAAAGTTGGGCACACTAGATACTTCTTTTTCTCAATAAAATATATATTGGTATGAGTTTTTTTTTTTTAGAAAGAAAGATATACAAAAATACCATTAGGTCTGTCTTCTGTCAAGACTTAATTAGTTTGACTTGCTTTTAACATAATTTTTTTTTATAATCATTATTTAAATCAAATTTATGTATTGCTATGTAAACGTAACTGTAACACCCCCAAATCTCCCTCTACGGAAATACTAGTATAATACGTATAATTATACCATAGAGATAGATTTAGGCATATTACCGCCGTGTGATTACGCAAGGCTACTCAAACTCACTAAACAAAACCAATACTTTGCAGCGGAAACTTCAAAACTCTTCTTTATTAATAATAACTATAAATAGAAACCAATGTCATGAGTACTCAATTTAAATACAAGACCAAAAACTCCTAATTTAGATGAAACCAAATCCTGGGACTCCAATGCATCAATTTATTCACTCCACCTGAAATAACACTACTTACCATTACGGTAAACAGGGCGAACCAAAACAAATAAGAAGTACGGGTTAGCAAAATATGCTAAGTACGGTAAGTGCAAGATAATTAAACTCAATTTATTTGCAAACATGCTTTTGAAATCAATTTCAATAGTCAATCCAAGAATTCCAAACTCATGATTCAATCAAACCGATTCTCAATATTCCAATATCAATAATCAATAAAACCAATTCCAATTATGTTAAAACCAATTCCTCATATTAAAACCAATTCCTCATAATAAACTAATAAAACCAATTAAATCAATTCCTCTCCCAAGTGTGCACACCCCTCAAGCTAGTCTCCTTATGTTACAAGGCTATTCTTGAGGAAAGACCCGATTATACAAAGTCCAAGGCCTTATCAATATACCAAATCCGCATAGTGGGATTACTAACATGCTTATAAAGCATAAATAATAAATTTAATTCAATGCTTCAATAAATCCCTTTAAATCCAATAAATCCAACCTTTAATAATAATAATTCAAACCCTTTTTTTTTTTTATAAATCCAACATGCTTTCAAAACCAATCCTTCTTAAACATGAATAATAAATTAATTAATCAAAACATGTTATAAAAATCGACACTCCAATTTAATTATTAAAACCAATCTTTTAAACATACTTTTATTTCATAAACCATAATTCAAGTCAATTTAATTCAATCACCATAAAATCATTCAAACATGCTCATTCAAATCAATCTTTTTTTCAAGGTATCTAACCACCTAACGTACCTTGATCCTCGCTTAGCCAAAAACACTTCAAAAGAACTCTCAAGTAGCTTGATCAAAAACACCCTACAAATAAATATAACCTTAATTAATATAAGGTTAACAAATAATCACAACAATGAAATTAAAAACCCCCAACTATATGTACATGAACCTTTTAAATTAATTTTCATAAACATCATTAAAAATCTAATTTTATATAATTAAAACTACTCATAATAATTTTTATAAATCCCCCATAATAATAATAATAATAATAATAATAATAATAATAATAATAATAATAATAATAATAATTGAATAGGAGAAGAGAAGAAGAAAAGATAAGAAACCAAGGAAAAGAGAAGAATTGGATTTTCGTTGGAAAGAATAGGCAGAACTTGTAGAGGCTATAACTCCTTCGATATAACTCCGAATTGGATGATTCTTGAGCCTAACCTCAAGGATTTTTCGAGAGGAACAATCTTCTGTGAAACAAAAATACCCCAAAAACTGACCAGAAGTGCCAAAAAATTGGCTTCAAAGATAAACGGGATGATTTGTGTAAAAAGAAGAGAAGAAAAGAAGAGAATTAGTGTGAAGAATGTGAGAGGTATGGAGGGGTATTATAGGCTAGCTCATGCAAGAATTATGGCAAGAGAATTTGGGAAGAATTATGGTAAGTAGGGTTTAAGGGATTACTTGGAGAAGTGAGTAAAGATTTAAGGAAAGTTTTGATATTAAAGAGATTGTGTATAATTGAATATAGAAGGTATGTATGTCATGAAAAATATTAAGGAAATTGGAATTACTTGGGGAATAATTAAGAAGAATGAATGGTAAGAAAATATGATGATTGGATATTAAAAAGATGGAGAATTAGAATTAAGGAAAATAGGAGATTTTGGGAGATAATTAAAAATATAATTTTACCAATTAAATTCCCCCAAAAAAATTTCATGAGGGCCGAAAATATGGAGCTTACCATAGCTCTAATTTTCGGATTCCTCTAGATATATTTAGGAATATTTTGCTCGGTTTTTAAGGAATAAAATAATTGTATAAATAATATAGAATAATAATTTAATAATTAATTAATTAAATACCAATTATTTACCAATAAATAACCAAGAAAAATCAGATTTTCCATACATGGAAAATCCGAAAATCCTAGCTAGTTATTAGGTAATTTCGGCCATAATAATTAATTAATTAAAAAAATTATTTTGCTTTAATTAAAATATCCGAAATATGTAAATAATCCGATTTTTAAAATAGGATAAATGGATAATAAATCTTATCCAAAATAAAAATTTGTTTTTAAAATACTTTTGGCGCCAAAATTCAAATATCATTTTGGCTCCAAGATTTAAATAGTAAGTTGAATTACTAAAATACCCTTTTTAGAAAATAATAATTAATTAATTAATTAGGAAAATACGTATAAAAATACGGGGTATTACAGTAACTGTTAATATTTTGTAATTTCTGGATTAATCTCAATATATATTTTCATAGTATTTTTTGAAACCCGTTAAGCTAGTATTAATCAAGAGATAAAATATCCATTGTTACATAAGGAGAGATCTCGTTTGGGACACGATACTCCCAAATCTGTTCAACTCCAAAAGGAACTAGCTTAGCAAGATTATGAGCGACTACATTACCATCGCGTTTAACATGAGACCAAAAGATAGAATTAAAACAAGTACTCGAATGTAGAATATCATCTAAGACCGTGTCCAAATCAGAGTAGAAGATAGCCCCCTTCGAAAGGCAGTTGATCACAGCTTGGCAGTCGGACTCCACAATCACATTCTCCACCCTATATCTTTTCCCAAGTCTTAAAGCCATATCAACAGCTTTTGCTTCTGCAATTTCAGGAGGCCAGTGCACTATTACTCTTCTCGTGGCAGCAAAAACAACCCCACCAGTGTGATCTCTAGCCACAACGCCTATCCCAATCCAACCTTCAACTGTTAGGGAGGCATCCAGATTGATCTTTATGCAGCCAGAGGGGGGAGCCTTCCAGGTTTTGGCACTTGCAAGTTTCCTAGCAATGGAGTTCTTGTACACATGAGCAGCATACAACCCATATTCCTCAGCCAGACGTGCAGCACGGGACAGCAAAAGCGCATTTGGAGTCATTTTATTCTCGAAAACCTTCATATTTCTATCATACCAAATACCCCACGCAAGGAAAGCCCCTCGTTGCACTAGCTTTTTATCAAGAGTACTCCACTTCTCAATCAAATCACACATGGAGCTAGCATCCTCCCATCTGGACATGGCTAAGCAGCCACTGTCCTCCCACAATTCACGCACTCTGACACATCCAAAAATCACATGGCCATCTGACTCAATCTCATTGGTGCACCAAGGACATACAGGGGTGTCAATCATATCGCGATAATGCAGCGATTTTTGGACAGGTAGTGTACCTGTGCAAAGACGCCACAAAAAATGTTTGACCTTCCGACTGACTTCAAGCTTCCAAAATCAACAAAGGCCCTGTGAAAGTTGTCAAAATTGCATCCCTTTCCTAACATATATGCAGTTTTGACGGAGTAAACTCCATCCATTGAGAAAGCCCATGTTAATTTATCCCTTTTAGTGCGCCAGCTTAGAGGAATACTAAGTATACATTTAGCATCCCTCTCATTAAAACACTTCTCAATCATATCAACCCTCCACTCCCTTGTCTCACCGTCAATGATATCAGCCACTGTCTCCAAGCCATTCACTTCCAAGCTAGAGATAAATCTTCCTTCCCCATCCGCCACCCATGGATCCCTCCAAATTTTAGTAGTCACCCCATCACCGATTTGCCAAATGTAGCCCTCTAAAATCAACGCTTTCGAGCTCCAAATGCTTCTCCAAGAGAAGCTGCTCAAAAATCCTAGACTAGCTTCTAAGAATGTTTGGTTTGGGTAGTGTTTTGCTACACAACCCAAGATGGAATCCGGCTTACGAAGCAATCTCCAAGCTTGTCCCCCCAACAATGCATCATTGAAAACCGCTAGATCTCTAAACCCCATACCACTGAGGCACTTCAGAGCACACATATCCTCCCAATTCTTCCAATGTACTTTTCGCTTTGCCTCACTCTGTCCCCACCAAAATCTCGCCATAGTGGACTTCAGACTTCAAATCACTTTTCCCGGAAATTTGTAGACCCCATCAAATAATTTGGGATAGCTTGAATAACCGATTTGAGAAGAATCTCCTTCCCGGGGCGAGACAAAAAATTTTCCTTCCATCCCTGCAATTTCTTCCAAACTCTGTTAATTATGGCATCAAATGTGGACCTTTTTTATCTATCAATTGGAATTCCGAGATACTTGTCATGTTTATCTACCAGTCGTATATTCAAAAGACTCAACAATTCATCTCTTTGCCCAGTTCTGACCCCTTTACTGAAAGAAACTTCCGACTTCTCGTAGTTAATTTTCTGCCCGGATGCTGCTTCATATTGGTTGAGCATATCAACTACTTCTGCACATTTTTGTCGGTTAGGCTCTGGTAAAGAGTAAACTATCATCTGCAAATAAGAGGTGTGAGATTTCCGGTCCGTTGCGACTGGCTCTGGCTCCATGTATCTTTCTATTTCCAACTTTATTCTGAATCATTCTGGAAAAAACATCAGCAATAAGAATAAACAGATATGGAGAGAGGGGGTCTCTCTGTCTAAGGCCCCTCGACGGAGTCATCGAGCCACATACTCCTCCATTGATGACAAAGGAGTATGACATTGAGGAAACACAATCCATGATCAGATTCACCCATCTACCATCAAATCCCATCGTGAGTAACAAACGTCGCAAAAATCCCCATGCTACCCTATCATAGGCCTTACTCATGTCTAAATTCATGCCAATCCAACCCTTCCGACCCTTGCTCCTTTTCTTCATGGTGTGAAAAATCTCAAGAGCAACGAGAGCATTGTCAGTAATCAGTCTTCCAGGAACAAAGGCACTCTGATTTTAGGTAACAACGTCAGGAGGATGTTTTTTAGACGGAGCAAAATAACTTTCGTCACCAGCTTATACATACATTACAAAGAGCAATAGGGCGGTACTCCGAAGTGGAAGTTGGAGAATCCACTTTCGGGATTAGTACGATGTTTGTCATGTTAACAGTGCTAGGGGAAATAGTGCCATGAAGAATACCACAAACAAAAGCAGTTACACTATCACCAATAAGATGCCAGAAACGTTGATAAAATATTACGTGCATACCATCAGGTCCTGGCGCTTTACAGGGATGCATTTGGGATAGAGCACTGATGATTTCCTCCTTCGTAAACGGGGCCATCAGAGTATCATTATTTTCTGCTAAAATAACTGACTGGACATGTTGCAACACTCTGGAAAAATCATCTTCTGTCGGTCTAGCTGAGGTGAATAAATCATGATAAAAATCACACATAATGCTCTTAATATCCTGCTTATTAGTTTTCCAGCTACCCGAATCATCATAGTGACCTTTGATAAAAATTTTCTTTTTTTCTCTGTGAGGCCTTATGATGAAAATACTGAGTGTTTTTGTCTCCGCCTCTGATTTCCGCCACCCTTGACCTTGTGTACCAGTAGGCCTCTTGTTTCTCATTAAGATCATCAAGCTTCTTTTCACGTTCATTACACTTTTCACAACTCTACTTTGAAATTAGCAGCCTCCGTGCAGCTCAAAGAACCTCCTCGGTGCTTTCAATTTGTTTTCCTAGTGCCTCAAACTTGTCTGCACTCCACTCAACTAAGCCCGGACCAACAGCTGCAATTCTCTCCACCATATTAAATCCCATAGAGGACTCCCATGCTTTTTTGACAGCCATCTCGCAAGAGTCGTCAAGCCGCCAGCTTATCTCGAATCTGAAGCTCTTTTTCTTTTTAGCTTTCTTTTTCTTTACTCTATCAAAAGGTCTAATAAGAATGGGTGTGTGATCAGACTTGTAGTGGGTTAGATGCTCGACTTTCGATTGTGGGAACAAGTCGGACCATGGGGTTGAAGCCAGAAAACGATCAAGCCTCTCTTTTACTCGGGTTTCAACTGTTCCCCCACGTTCCCAAGTGTACCATTGGCCTTCAAAACCAATGTCTCGAAGCCTACAGTCATCAATCACATTGCGGAAGTTGGCAATCTCCTTCCGTTCCCTGTCAGCTCTACCTTCTTTTTCAATATAGCTGAGTGGCTCATTAAAATCACCACCGAGGAGTAAAGTAAGGTCGGTCTCACCACATAGGTGACGTATCAGATTCCAGGTTCTAAATTTCTCTTCCTCATTCGGCCAGCCATAGACCCCCAAGAATCTCCAAGCTATTGCCCCATTTCGACTTATGTCCACACTAATGTGATGCTGTGAAAATGATACAATGGAGCATTGAATTCCTTCCTTCAAGTAAAGGCATAAACCACCTGCTTTGCCCTTGCTTGACACCCCAAAAGCATTTGTACAACCAAATCTATCCTTCAAATTCTCTGCTATGTTCTTGTTCATCATAGTTTCCGACAAAAAGATAATGTCGGGGGCATAAAAAGTACTCCATTTATGGAGTTGACAAAATGCCTAGGGGTTGCCCATACCCCGGCAGTTCCAACAGAGGGTACTCATGGCTCCCGGCGGGGTTGGTCAATGCCAACCATCGCTGATCTCATATCACCACTTAAGGCATCAGACTTCAAACGCTCCGTGCCTGCTTCTTCTTCTTCTTCTATGTTCTCACTTACCTCCTCTCTCCTTTTTTGTTTTTCTCCCACCCTTTACCATGAAGTGTCCCCTTCTAACTCCCTATCCCTGGTCCCTGAGTCTATCTTCTCTTCAATCTCCATACGCGCTACTCCCCTCCCCCTCACTAACTTCTTATGCTTCTTTACTACCCCTTTAGGTCCCATGTCAGCAGTACCTAAAGCAAAAGTGTTCTCATGGTCAGAAGGCTTACTCCCATCACCAATACTCTCAGTGCCCACGACGTTTGTGCTTTGGTTTAGGACTACAAGGTCCCCATCCTAGGAAGGGACTTTAGGCACATCTTGCTTGAGATTAGTCATGTCCTCCTTCTGTCTCAAAGGTTTCTGGATTGTTGTTACACTGAGCTCATTCTCAGCAGGTTTCGCCACAAACAGAACCTTCCTGCTACTCTTCACTTCCATTGCTTCATCAATAATTTTCTGTCTGCCTTTTCTTGGGGTTGCTTGAAGTCTCAAACTCCATCCCATGTCATGATTCTGTTCTTCTTCCATGGTGTTTGGGCAGTCCTTCTCACTATGGCCTATGATGCCACACATTAAGCAGAAGAAAGGAAGCCTTTCATACTTGAGTTTAACTTTGAACACCTTCCCATCTCTCCCTTTTATGCTCAGGAATCTACTCAAGGGTTTTGTGATGTCCAGGTTAATTTTAACTCTTCTATATTTGTCAAGGCAAAAGTCATTCGGTTCACTTTCAAGCAATTCCCCCAAAGGGGCTGTTATCACCCGCACCACCGCATCTGATCGTCGATTGAACGGAATATTTTCCAATCGTATCCAGAACGGTGAGTGTTACATCCGAAGGTTGTTCATCCCCAATCACCTCATTCAACACCAGCAAATTGTTTTCAAAGCACCAAGGGCGCCCCTCAAGAACTTTCTCCTTGTCCCTCCAATGGAAGAATTGGAAAGCAAAAAGGTTGGTTTCGATTACCCTAATTAAAAATTTCTTCGATGCCGCCTAGACTTGGGTCATGGTCCTTTTGAAAGCATCTAGATTGAAGCTTCGATAGGAGATTAATTTCCCCACTAGCATTAGCGAGACTCGATTCTCGGATTCACCATCCTTTACGTCGCCAATGTCCACGATTTCATTCTCTGGTTTAGTGATTCGCAAATTAGAGCACTTGTCAATCAGGTCGTCGACCATAATTAGCCGGAGAATCAACTTCTCTCGCAAGGTAGTATCACCCTCTCTTTCAAGGGAGAATTTTCATTACATTAATTATATTTTCATAGTATCAATTTGTATAATTTTAACTATTCTATTATCGATGGTCAAAGTTAATATATGTTGTTGAAAATAATATGGGCTACGTACCAAGGTTACAAATACAAGTATTCTAATGAAAAATATATATAGGGTGAATTTTTGGTGGAGAATGAAGTCGCACAATATTTTAGAAATATTAGGTATGTCTGTCCGAGATACAAAATACTATGGTCGATTCCTTCTCCGAGGTTAGCATCAATCTCACACACTCATGTAGGTGAGGGAGAAGGATTTGAGTCAAACAAATTCTTGCCCAAAATTAGAAGTATTGTATGCATGGGTTATTCAAAAAGAAGAACACAATAATGTAATTATTATATTACTTATTATCAACAGTATATGACTTGTTGTATAGATCTAGTTATTGGTTTGGGTGATGCCTCAATATAATGGCAGAGCCAGAGATTTTCATTCGGGAGGACAAATTTCAAATTTTTATAATTTGACAAAAATATTTATTTATTTTTTTAAAAATGATCATATAAATTGTTTAATATATATTTAAAATCATATATGAAAACTATTCTTATATGGAATTAAAAAGTTTCATCGCATTTATTTTAAGAAATTTATCCAAAAAAGAATAGGTTTTTGTTTAATTTACAAACCCCAATTCCAAGTTATGTAAACTAAAAATCGATAAATATGAATCAATTACCTTATCATAAAGTCAAATAATTAGCTTTTATAAATAATTAAATATGGTAATAGACATGAAGGGGTTTGGATTATTACATTCGAAAAAAATAAATGCAACTTTCACTAACTATTCATATTAGGGTCTGTTCTCTTCAGCTTATTTTTAGTTCAGTTCAGTTCAACTCCAATCAGTTCAGTTGAGTTTCTAATTTTCTTTTCTCGTAAAATATTCAGTTTAGTTCAGTCCAATTCAGCTCCAATCAGTTGTGGTACCTGGTTTTTAGTGGACAAAGATTAGTCTATAAAGGTTCCACTTAAGTGTCTGATAAGACTTATAAACAAAACTTAGAGTCGCCACCTTATTTTTATCCGAATAAGGACGGATTTTAAATTAGTCAATTTTAAGAAATAAAACTAAAAGAAATCAACTGTTAACTCCATAAAGATATAAGGCACAGGGTTCGGGGTTTAGGTTAAGAGAATCGAACGTCTGGAACTCGTCTTCCCTTCCGTTCTAAGGAACGGGCTCTTACTATTGCGTTGTTAAAAATCAAGTTTTAAGACATGTTAATCACAAAAAAAAATGATATAATAATTAATATAAGGTAGGTTTGAGCACCAAAATTGCACTACGTACCGATCATAGTGAGATTTTAAATTCACTCACGGATCAAAACCTTCGTAGTTCGGACTGATGCCATGTTTTAAGTAACCAATTCCATTGGGTTTTTAATTTGGGTAGTTGACATAAATGTCATTTTTTGTAAGCGGGATTTTTGTGACCTTTGACGGATTCACTCATAAAAGTAAAATGAACCACCTTGGTTGAGGAAAATCACCCCGATTAGTGATCACCAAAAATGTCTTTTGAACAAGGCAATTCAACAAATGCGTCCCAATTGACGACTTTTTGGTGGGTCAAGGTATTTTTTGAGTGAAGCTGGAAGGGTTCACTGTATATTTGTATAATCTCACTCAAGGGTAATTTTTGTTAGGTTTTAAGAGTTATGTGTTTAGGCTTAATGGAACTGACCAAATAAAACACTACACTTGTCAAGGCCTTACTTCCAAATAAAAGGGAACAATAAACTATTTAATCATATCCGATTGTCAATTAATCCATCGGGTAATTATAATAGGATATAAGCTTATTTTTATGGAGATGGATAAATGTTACAACCTTATACAACTAAATAATTAATCTTAAACCTCATGTTTGGAAATGAGGCCATAACCTTATATTAACTATCATTAGTTATTAAAACAAACAAGCAAAGTTACGATTGATTCTTGTGTCGCGAAAGGGTTTGAAATAAGAAGGTTCACAAAATTATAAAATATTTTAAAGTTTGTTAAAACTCTTATTTTTGAAGTCGTCTTAAAATAAAATTAAAGTCCTTAAGACATCACTTATTTCAAAAGTCATTTTTTAAATAATATTAAAGATTAAACAACAACATTTTGAATTAAATTTGGTTAATAACTCTTATTTCTAAAGTCATCTTTAAAATAAGATTAAAGATTTTAAAACATTTTTTTAGAATTAAAGCTTGTGAAAAACTCTTATTTCTAAAGCCATCTCTAGATAAAATTAAAGTTACTTAAAACTCTTAATAATTAAAGTTAAATAGAAATACATGATATAGTGTAATATTGGTTCCATGACACCATTAGTTTCTTGAAAATAAATTAATACAATTTTTTTAAAAAAAAAAATTAAGAGAAAAACGTGCATATTTCATCTCTTTGACAGTTTAACCTAAAAAAATCATTAAAAATCGTGGAAAAATCGAAAAAATTATTGTGAGATACGGTTGAAAAGCTCTTGAAAATTTCTATCACTTGAGCTAAAGAAATAGAACTTCTTTTGGACGTAAGGGTTGTTTTATAGGCCATCTTTGGAACGTAGTAAGTAACTCTTCACTATTGAACATCCTTTACATAAACTCTTAATTCCTTAGGTCTTTAAGCTCACTTTAAGAAGGAAATTATTTTTAAAAAATATATCTTAGACAAAAAGATGAATGTATTAACCTTTCATGTTTAAAATGTATTAGAAAGAAATGCAATGCAAAATGCAATTAACCCCCATCTTTGTAACCTATCACCTCACCAATAGGCTTGGCTTTCTAATTTGGAGTAATGAAAGATTTAGGGCTAATTTATCACCTAATATCGTCATTACCCTTATTGGTATCATCACATGGAAACAAACACATTAGTTAGCATAATAATAATAATTAAGGAAATTAAGAAAGGAATAAAGATAATACCTTGAGCTAGATGTAGCAATTTTTGGATAACCTCTTTTGTTTATCAAGGATGAAAAGGTGATAACTCCTTAATTAAAATACAATGAAAGAGACTAAGTGATATTTTTTGGAATATTGAGATATTAAAAGAAATTAGTGCAAAATAAAGCTAATGAACTCTTTTTTTTTTTATTATAGAAAATAAACTTGAAAAATAAAACTAAATCTTAAGAAATAAACTTTATTTTTGGTTTTAATATAGAATAGGAATACTTAAATAATTAACTAAATTTTTAACAAAGATGAAAATAACAACAATACTTGAACTTGAAATATTTTCTTTTTATAGGAATTGAAGATAATAACAATACTTAAAAATAAAAATAAAAATAACAACTTAATTATATGATGCTTTTTATAAGCTAATAACTTAAAAATAAAGCTAAATTAGAGAGATTTTAACTAAAGCAAAATATTAGAGGAGAATTTTTTAGAGAGAATTTTTAGAGAGAGAATTTGTAGGAAATTTTTGGTGTCCTAAAATGAGAAAATTTGGGGGGTATTTATAGGAATATAAAGGGGTTAATTTTTAAATAAAAAAAATAAATAAAATATAATTCAAGGATTATTTTGGTAATATCAAGATTTTGGTAATAATGAGAATCTTGATATTAAATTCTCTCGTTTTATATGTAACAAACTATTTAATCTGTTTTGCAACACTTAAACTGATAATATAAAGAAAACCGTAATAAAATCAACTCCAATATTCATATAATAAAAAGGTTCTAAATGCCATGGTATTACAAAAAAGAAAATATATGACCAAGTCATGTCACAACTCAAAAATAATACTCACATGGTATACGATAACAAAATGCCTAAATTTATTTAGTGACTATTATACTCACCAAGGTACTAAAATAGCACTTATAAAATAAATATCACCTCTGAGATGTCAGGTCTGAATGTTACACAAAGACATTAGGTTACAATACTAGTAGGGTTGGACATAATATTTCAAAGTTTATATAAAAAGTAAAAAAAAAATAAAAAAATAACTTCTGCCCTTATTAGACAGTACATATAAATTTAACCAAGAACATCACCACACGACAAAACCTTATAAATACGAGCATTACAAATAATAACTCTTACTAAAAGTATAAATTAAGGTAAATCATATAAAATCATAAGATTGACATGATCAAAGTGAAAATACACCATGTAAAATCACACAATATTAAGTCATATGACATAAATTTAAGGTAGTCTAGAGTAAAATATATTCCCTTAACCGAATGACCTTAAAAAAAGGGTAAACTCTTATCTTACCTCACTCTACTAAAACACAAATTTATATTTATCATAGTCGTAAGGAGAAAAAAAAATGTACAAAACTAGATCAAAACAACAAGCTAACGAATAAAACAGAAGACCAAATTCACGTCGGCAACGTAACGGAAAATACTATTTGAATAGTGTCAAATAGTGTTTGAATAGTGTCAAATAGTGTTTTAAATAGTGATATGCAATATGTGACGCGTATGAAATCTAGCTGTCCCAATTAGCGTCAGATAATTATTGATACAATTGATCCAAATTGAAATTTATTGGATACAATATTAACCACGGGGGATAAAAAAAGGTAACGTTAATTCACTATTGACGATTGTTTATCAAAATTGACAAAAGAATACACAAACTAGACTGAATAAACAAATCATAAAAAAAAATAAGATAAAAGACAAAAAAAAAAAAAGAAAAAAAAAAGTAATACAAAACAACAAAACGAAATGGCCAAAACAATATGTTAGAAAGCCATGCATTTAATCAGCGAAGAGAAAGAATGAATAAGCTCGATCCTAAAATAACGCTGAAAATATACTATTCATCTAAAGCTACGCGTAACAAACATACACAATTATACATACATATCCCTCTTTTACTCTCGTCCATACAACACCTAGATAAATATCAACGGGTTTGGTCCGAACTTGTATTTATCGAAACAAGTATTAACCGTGGAATAAAAAGACAATGACATTTTAACAAGCGTATATAAAAGGAGGTCCCTTTAGCACTACAACATGTAGTACCTATTTAGGTGTGGGAATGTTTGTCATTTCCCTACATTGGTTGGGCATGAGTCTTTAGAGTAGCGGACTTTATAGGTAAACTGGTCATATAATAGGGTATTGTACAAATCGCAAAAATCACTGGATAAAATAATAAAAAAAAAATAAAAAATACTCTAACAATCTAAGTGAACATACGAATATACTTATTATACTCTAAAGGAGTAAATAATGCTTGTTTATAAAGAAAATGACATATTCCCCTAGCGAGACAAAAAATATTGTACTTTATACTTATACGATTATTATACATATACATGTATAAAAATACAGTATAAATTGCCTACTTTTTACTATAAAAAGAAAATTACCCTTATCCAAAATCTCCAGTCACCACTTAATTCTTATCTTCTTCTATCTTCCTCCTTACCCGAAAAAACCAAACAAAAACCACCATTAATTTCGGCCACCATGTTTCAAGATAACCAAGAAGATCAGTCCATCTTTACTTTTGAGGAAGACATGAGGATGATACGGGTGTACTTCATGTACATTTTGGGGCTAGTGGTCCTCCTAATGGCTGCATTAATTTACTTGCTAATTCACAAGTAAAGCCCGAAAATTACTTCGGTGGAGTAGAGTAAAAATGCATGTCGTGTTAGCTGTACTTCAATATTTTGTAATTTAGTAGCTTAGAAGTTCAAATTGTAACATGTATTTTGGAAATTATGAATAAAAATCATTATTATTGCTCGTTTTCTTTGTCTTTTTTTTTAAAAAAAACGTCATTAAGTTTATAAAAATATTTAGAAAAATAATAATTATTATTTACAAAAACAATAAAGATAATAATAGTAATAATTACAAAAGTAGGATCAAAATTTGGTGTCTACATCAGTTCAGTTCAGTTCAGCCCAGTTCAGTAAATTAGAACAAACCCTTATTACAATGTATTCTATATAAATAAAATTTGAAACTCAGTCACAAATAATTAATTAATGGCAAGTTTTTTAAAAAATAAAGGGAAAAAAAAAATTACTCCCTCCATCCTTTTATTAGAGTCCACTATTCCTTTTTTGACAAATCAAAATTTAAGTCCCATTCTTAGAATCTTTCCTTTTTTAGTAAGTGTTTTTTTTTTCTTTTTCTTTTTATTTTTTATTTTTATTTACAATTTTAACATCATTCTTCTAATTTAATCCCTAAATTATCCTGAATTTTTACTAATTTTTTGTGCCAATATTTTTAATCCTCAATTTTTACTGATTTTTTGTGCCAAATATTTATGAGCACGCTATTTATTCTCTTTTTTCTTTTTCTCTCACTTGTTATTTAATGTACTTTGGTACTTCCAATCACATGGTTTAACTAATCTACAAAAACCTTAATTCCTGTGAAAAATGAGAAATGGGACTCTAATAAAAGAATGGAGGAGTAGAATTTAAATACACATATTTAAAAGATATAAAATATGGATAGATGTATTCATCAATAAATTGTATGAAGAAGTAGCCCATTAGTACTTAATCAAATAGTTAAATGAGAGTAGTTGAGGGCTTATATTTTTTTTAAAAAAAAAAAACTATTAAATGTGAGAGTTAAGAATTTTAACTTGGGACCAAAGACAAAGAATATGCCTTAGAACATCCGCAATGAATAGCTACATCCCTTGTAGCTTTGAGTTGCCACATATTTTTCCTAAACAATAAAAGTTACAACCTTCACAATGGCAAGTTATTACTAAATTTTATAATTTTATAATTTTAATAGGAAAAAATAAATACAAAAAAAAATAAATCACAAAAAATATAATCACTTTAAGTGGATAATATATGCTTTGGGTATAGTGAAACTACATAGCTTGATGAAACTACAACTCTTGTAATTTCACAGTGGCGAGCTACTTGTTCCAATTATTTAATAATTACAAACAAGGACCTATTTTACACCATTTAGGATGGTCTAATATCCACCGCTCAACCAGCAAAGCACAACCATCTTAGTGTTATAATTTGCAAGTGTAATTACTTTATACGTAGTACCTTTTTACAGTAATTTTTTTAACTAACGAAAATCAATTTTTTTTTAAAAAAAAAAAAAAAAAAAAAAATTGGAGGACAGCTGTCCGCCTTCCAATGTGGCTCTGGCACTGCCTCGCTACATTACAAATATATAAGTATGATCAAAATTAATTAAGAAAGCTTAATAATGAACAATATTTAATAATTATCAATATTTATAAGTGAATGAAAAATATAATAATTTATATTATCATTAATATAAGATATGTCAAATTTAAATTGCGAGGTTATATATACATATGAAGAGTTTTCAAGTATATTAAATTTTTATTATGGAGAATTAAGTCATGTCAGTGAAGAGTTTTCAAAGTGACTAAATATTATTATAATTCATTGTGGTGAGAAAAGGGTGATGACACATGGGTGGCACATGACGTACATGTGGCACCAAATATTAAGGAAGGGTGACACATGACGTTAGCATCTTGTCCCTATGAGTATCTATTAACTATTACCAAAACAAAACGTTGTTGATGTCATCACTGTCCACATGTCACTCATATAATATATTTTTTTCCCGACTAAATGCAAGGATGGTGTCATTTTTTTTAGAACTATCATATTTAACAATGTTGAAATTTGAATATTAAAAGTTTCTACATTACAACTACAACCTATCAATTTATTTAAAAAAAAAATGATATAATTACTTCTACATTACAACTACAACCTATCAATTAATTTTTTAAAAATGATACAATTATAAATATCACACTAATAAATGAACTCCTACATTAAAATATGTATTAGGCGACGTTGAACAAGTATTATATCATAACTTTGATGTATAAGATTACAAATTATTTTTGTATATGATGCATAAATTCTTATTTATATTTATCAATTTTTTAAAAATGTATAAATTATAAAAATGAATTTTATATAAATCGTGCATTGCACGAGTTTTAACATACTATATAATATTATAGATACTTGTAACCGATCCGAAAAAAGATGATATAACAGTTAATAACCTCCAAAATAAGTAGACAAACTCTCCATCAATTAGGGGGTTACAAGTTGTTATAAACAACTCATAACAACAAATTAAATAAAGAATTTATTAATGAAGGCTTTAAAAGCCATTAATCCAACATTTTTTTTATTAATAAGAAGGGTCCTAGGTATCAGGTCAAAATCATCTCATAGGACAACTCAATCCGGGTTTGCTAGCTACGTCGTTTGGGAGTTGGGGGAATGGAATCCCCAACCCAAATATCTCTTATTTTGACTTATTTTTTAATTTATTTCAGTTTACTTCGATTCAATTCATTATTATTGTTATATTCCCTCCTTTTAAAATGACGAACTTAATTTCTTTTTTACCGTTATGAAAACGTATCTTTGACCATCAATATTTATAATTATGTATTTAAAAAATTATAGAAATTTGATACTTGTTATTAGAGCTGGAATTTGGGTCGTGCCGCGCCAGCTCGAGCCGAAGGAAGGGGCGGGTCATGTTGTGCCATGCTGAGATGATGGCCTGCTGTGCCGGGCCGTCAAATTACACACCCTAGCCCACGACATGGCATGGCCCAAGTGCCTTGCAAGCCGTGTTGTGCCAGGCGGCGCGCCAGCCCATTTTTTTTTTTAAAAAAAAATCGATTTATTATTAACTAAATAATATTATTATTTATATTATTATTTTTATTACTTATAGTTCTTTATATTTTGTTAATTTTTAATATTAATTTATTATAGTTCTTTTTTTATTATTATTATTATTATATTTCTTTATTTTATTACTAGCTTAAGTCCCGTGCCATGCACGGTTTTACTAAATTTTATAGTGAATTATATTGCAATAATTATATACCAAAAAAATATTACAAAGTATTTTTTAAACGAAAGAAAATAGCAAGAATTTGAATTTATACCCATGCCATGCAAAAGTCTTAACAAATAAAATAGAATAAAAGAATTTTTATGGACTTTGAGGTTTTATACTACCCCTTATAAAAAATGATAATTTTAGATTAGGACCTATACGATACACACATACATAAATATACCTTTCGTCCCTAATTTGTAACATACTTTGTTTGACACAATGTTTTATGCTAATTTATTTTATTTTATTTTACTTTGTGATAACTAATAACTATTTTTTTTAAATAGAGTCATTAAGTTTTCAGGGCTTTTTTACATAGTATATATATATATATATATATATTTGATATAATAACATTTGTTTAATTAATTTTTTTATAGGTTATTGTGAACATTATTATGTTGAAGTAGAGAAGGAAAAATTGTATTCCTGACAAATTATACGTAGTATATATTTTTTTATTGATAAGTTGAGATTGTGTACATGTTGTATTATTTTAGTTTTCTCAGTTGAAAATATTTTTGTACAAAATTTTGACACATGATATAATTTATATGAAAAGTAGAAAATTAAAGAATATACATTTATATATATTATTAAAATATCTCTTCTCTAATTGTAATAGAATTTATTGCCAAAAATAATAGAGTTGGAGGAAAAAAAAATGATTATACATAGTCTTTGGATAAACCTACTATTCTAATTATAAAAAAAAAATATGAAAAGAAAATATTAAAATTATTGTGGTTTGATCAAAAGAAGAAAAAAAAAATTAAAAGGCTGGAAAATATTTAATCAGGAGATGACACGTGTCATTCCTGATTCTCTTTTAGCCTAAGTTATAGATTATAGATAGATAAGATTATTTCGGGCCGTGCTGGCGAGCCAAATTTCTATGTTGCTCGCGGGCTCGTGGATTTTTTTGTGAAAATTTTACCTTACACCCTAGTGTAGGGTGTTCTACCTACACCCCCTCAAGCTACGTCGTTTTGTAGCTGGCGGGGAGTACTCACGAGCTGCTTTCATGCTTGCTTCTTTCCTTTTTTTTTTTCTTTTTTTTTTCCATTTTTTAATTCCTTCCTTTCTTATCATTCAAGCTTTGTATATATATGATTTTAAACCCTATATTTTCTCTCTCCTCAATTGATCAACTTCAATTGATTTTAGTACCTACATTCTCTCTGCTCAATTCATCTTCTTCATTTAATTTTTATACTAATTTTCCAGTTTATTTTTTACAATTTTGATAATCGTTGTTGATCATCAATGGCTAATTCTTCCTTTGCTGATTTCAATCGTGATTGCGAAATTGTGTTTCCATCTGGAGTTCGATTGATTGATTCGTTTGTTCAACAATATGAGTAAATAATTTTGTAATTTTTTATTATCAATACTCTGTTATGTCAATGCTCTGTTTATAACAACTTCATTTTGTTACTCGATTTGGTGCTTCAATTTATGTATTATTATTCGTTTTCGTTGCTTCAATTTTCATATTTTGATTATGATGATGATGAACATTTTTGGATTGTTAATCTCCGTTATGATGATAAAAAAACATTCTTGGATTGTTAACAAACATAAATAATTGTTAATACTTTGTTATGAACATTTCGTTGCTTCAATTTATTTCATTGCTCTGTGTTTGAGAATTGCTTGTTTTTGTTTATATATATATATATATATATATATATATATATATATATATATATATATATTATCATTTTTGTATTTTAAATTAATCATTTATGTTTTATCATTTGGACTTATTAATTTATTTATGTTCACTTTCAAAGTCGTGTATGATCAATTTGATTTTTACATTTTTTTTTCCTGATAATATTATGTGTTAAAATTTTTCAAGTTGATCATGTGCAGTTTTGTTATTGAACATTTTATGTATTATTTTTGAAACCCTTTATGTTCATTTATAATTGTATATTAAAACTTTGTGCAGTGGAAAAAAAAGGATGATATTGTTTATGAAGAAGCAGCTAAGTCTGAATTAAAGGGTAAACAAATATTCAAACTTCAATCCAGAAATGTTCAGACCTGTAGGCGTCTTTTGAAGTGCGCCTACGTTAAGCACGTTGTGAATATGCTTGGCACTCATAGAAGTGGGAATTGACATAATACGATTAGGGACAAGGAAAGTGGGGAGCCGCCAACAAGTTTTTAAGGAACTTGTAAACCGTTCACGGATCATAAAAAGCAACCACGATTAAGGGACAACCAAAGGCAACAACGATTGACCCGTGAAGGTTACACCCCATTCATAATCCATGAGATTACTAACTCCATATGGTTCGGAACCACAAAAGGAGGATCGGGGATGATGGTACGAAGTGAGTCATGGAGTCACATTCGCCCGTATTGGCCTCTACTTGATTCTTATAGTGAAAAGTGATTCTTGCGATCTCAAAAGCATGCAAACAAAGATTCAATTTGCTCCAAACTATTATTAAGCTAAATTGGTTGAATATTAATGCAATACATAATTCTAAAATATCGTGATCACTTGAATTAATAACAAGATTAAAAAGGAACCTAAACCAGTTGTCCAAATTATCTTATTAGGCGTGATTTTCAATTACATATTCCCTTTACACATGCAATATGGTGATCAATAATAATAGAATTAACATTAATATTGGAAGCAATTCAACAATAATAGCGTTAGTCAAATCAAATATAAATTAACCTAATCATGATACTAGAAATATTAAAATAAAATAAGTAATTAAATTAATTAATTACTCACATTCCGCGCGTTCCTTTAAATTGCTACATCATGAATAAATTGTTAGTAACTTCAAAAAATTATAAATCAAATGGAAATTAAATTAAATAAATGTAAATTTGATTTGGTCCAAACCCTCGGTTTTTTGTACCTTTCACACCTTGGTTTAAGGAAGGAACCTCGGGTTAAGTATGGACTCCTTAGAGTGCTTAAGGGAAGAATGGTGTAATTAGGAATATAGGTTTAAGGCTTAGAATACGAGAGAGAGAGAGAGAGAGAGAGAGAAGAGAATGATTTTTGGTGTAAAAGAGAGGAAGGGAGAATGATTTGGTGCCCCGAAGTGTAGAAAAGAGGGGGGGTATTTATAGAGGCAATGAGTAGGGGATTACACAAAACCCTAGAAAAGATAAAAACCCTAAAAAACACTGCCGCGACACGGCAAAGCATGCCGCGACACGGCATAGTTTAGTGTGACGCGGTGCAATCTGGAGTGACGCGGGAAATAATTAACCTATGGAAGATAAAAACGCGTGAAGGGTTTACGCGGAGAAAACACGGAACAACCCCGTGTCACGGAATGGGCACCATGACACAGGAAATTGTATTGTGACGCGGTGCAAAATCCCGTGGCGCGGCAACTATTCCCGTGACACGGTGGATTTTCACGCGGAAAAAACATGGAAAAAAGCACCGTGACACATTGGGAATTACCGTGTCACGGCACCAAGCACCGTGCCACGTCAGATTTTGCCGTGACACGGTGTTTTTACACTGTGCGCGGTAATTCCAGTTTTGTACGCGTTTTTAAAACCATAATAACTTTTGATCCGTAACTCGGAATAAGACATATAATATATCATTGGAAATATTATCAAGTCTACTTTCCA
The DNA here is from genome assembly GCF_948465745.1 of Chenopodium album. Taxonomy (NCBI): domain Eukaryota; kingdom Viridiplantae; phylum Streptophyta; class Magnoliopsida; order Caryophyllales; family Amaranthaceae; genus Chenopodium; species Chenopodium album. The sequence goes on from NC_137848.1 coordinate 41,777,172, forward strand.
ACCCAATTAGAATCAGGTCAAAATCATTTAATTTTAATATATGGCCGTTTTAGTAGAAGGGTATCGGTTTTGGGCCGAGTTTAGTATTTTGTTCATATCTTTTTTATTTAAAATCGGAATTGGGCTTATGATATATGGTTGGAAAGCTTATTTCAAGGCCTATACAACAAAATAATAATTGGATCAAAATTATTTGGCCAAAAAATCAGTTTCTCTCTGTTACGAAAAGAGGAAAACAAGTTATGGTTTAGGGAAATGAGCTAGGAAATGGATTGGTTTATGAAATGTATTGAATGGAAACATGGATCTAAGCACTCCAAAGATTAAATACTCAACCCCCGACCAATAATGGAAGTGAAAGGTTGTTCATCATAGAGTTTGGTTTTGGGGAGACATTTTTAGGTGTCTACAAGACCCCATTCCAGAAATGTTTAATCAACAAATGCTCAAGTTATTCCTCCCACAGTTCAAAGAAATGGTCAAGGTGCTCGTGTTCAAAATGTTCAATTTGATTCTGGAAAGATTTCTTCTAAGTATGACGACAGTTGTTAGCCTTTTCTTATATAGTTGTAGCTAAACGTTTGGCTAATAATGATAAACAAGTATATTAGAACTTTATAAATGTTGGTATAACTACTATTTTGTAATACTGAATTTTCTTTTTAGTATGTTAAAGACACAAGAATTTGTTTCCATATAGTATTTTTTTTAGTATATTGTTTTTTTTTTTTAAATTCAACATATAAATGATTATTTAGTAATTTGAAAATGAAAAAAAGTAAAGAACCAACAACCAATTTATAAAACCTAAAATTTTTTTTTTTTTTTTCATTCAAAGATTAAAATGAAATATCAATTAAAATAATTTTTTAACAAATAAAATCCATAAGTCTATTTTCCTCAAAAGAAAACAACATCTTTAAGTCTATATATCGGATATGAACATATATGCAGTCGTAAATGAACATATGACACTACTCCTTTGCAAACTTTCTTGCTTTTCTTCTATTTGACCTAGATTCAGTGTTTTCTTCAAATAGCATCGAATCTGCTATATATTAAATCCTTAGCTTCCTAATTTGGTCCATCTGTTGAATAAAATGAATTAACAATTGTTAATTATTATGCAATGTTTTATAAATGAACAATATAATTTACATTATTGAACATTTATCACACTTACATTGTTTGGTTTCAAATCACAAATCCAACTCTCATTAGGATCAGCAGTGAAGGTTTTCATATGCTTCATAATGTATACTCTGCGGTTTGTGTAATCAGCGTTGTTACGCTATTTCATCTTCTCCAAAACAACAGCATAGTCTTCAATTCAATATGCATCTTCATATCCAAGGTGTTTCATGTATTCTGCCAATCCTTTTAACTGATAAAAACAAAAGTAAAAAATGTTTAGAAGTTGGTACTGTGAAGAAGACATGAACAAATAATAACAAATAATAAAATATAATTGATCAATTTACTAAGCATAAATGAACATGTTTACTCACCATCATTTTTCTTTGATAACTACAACCCAATTCATTTTTTCCTATAACCTTCTTTAGAGTTAATGTTTCAAATTTTTCATCTCTAAATTGAAGCAAGTGTTTCACTTTAGATGGTACATCACTACAATATAGATTAATTATAGGGTATTAGTTTGAATGCATACAACTGAAATGATTATTATCATATTTATATATGTGCGTGATGTTTCAAAGAAATGTACATTTGTTATTTAAGTCTCTATGTATACTCAAATGAACAAATATAAATATATGATCATGACTATATCTATAAATGAACATTATGAGTATCATATATGATCAAAGATTTCAAAGGATAATTTAGACATATAAACATATTTGCTTACTCAAATGAATGAATATTTATGCATTACATAAATGTGCATAACGTATCATACAAATGAACATTTTTTATTTTGGCATATAAAGTCAGATATAAACTCAAGTAAACAAATGAACATTTATAATTGAGTATATGTTCATATATTACCTCGAAATTGTAGAAATGTTAACATCTGTACCATAAGACGTTATAATATCTTTTAAAAGTTCTGGATCTATAACTTGAGACTTTTGTTCGCTGCTTATTTATTTATTTTTTTAATTTTTTCTACTCTTCAGAATGCTGTAGCGATTGTTTAATTTCTTTGTGAATGTCTGGCATTTTTACTATTTTGAAGCAGTTTTGCAGTAGTTTGAAGCAATTTTGAGTAGTTTGAAGCAAATTCTGATTCGGATTTCTAGGTTTTGATGAGAGAGAAACTTTAGAGAAATGAATGTTGTAGACAAAGAAAATGATTCGAAATGGTTTTTATTTATTTATTTATTTTTATTTAATATATATATATGTGTGTGTGTGTGTGTGTGTGTGTGTGTGTGTGTGTGTGTGTGTGTGTGTGTGTGTGGGAGAGAAGCATTTACCTCAATTTACTACGGTTAGTGGAAAGTTACTGCGTGTTAGTGGGATGGGGGAAAGCAAATTAAACAGCGTCGTTTAGATAGGGGTGTAGCCGTGTAGGTACCACTACCTACACTAGGGTGTAGGACTCACCAATTAATTTTTTTTGTTCACGGCACGGCCTACGGCCCACCCCTTGTTCCTTGTGCCGGGCCGCTATCGTGTCGTGCCCATGCCGCCCGCGAGGCGACTAAAAATCTTGTGATTTAAATTTTGTGATTTTTTTTTCTTTTTTTAATTATTTTGGACCAATCATGTGTTGACACGTGTCAAGCAATCTAGAATAAAAGGTTGTTGAATTATGTTGACCCGTTTGGGATAGTTTGAAGAAAACACACATTAAAGTTGTTATTATTATAGAATAATCAATAGATGAGATTATTATATATAAATTGGGCAAATCTGAGATTATTAAAATGAATTTTTCCTAAAATTTATAAGATATTTTATACTCCGTTCATATTAGTACTACCATTTACAATCAAATAATGCATTGATACTATTTTTATATAGGCAAAAGCTAACAAACTCCCCGAGAGTATTTGATAAGATAACTAAAAATATAATTATTAACTTAAAATACATTAATTACACCGATTAATGCGTGATTTTGACATGTATTTTAAAATAAATAACACTTTAGGAACTATTTTAAAGAGTTATCTAACGCCTTGAAGGCATTCCCTAGCAAAATTCTTTTATAAATTCTCAACAATATATTCCCATTCTTTATTCCAACCTCTTTATTTCCAAAATTTTCATTCTTAAATGTGAAACGCCTCATAAATTCAATTATTTATACATGTTGATAATGCTAAACTTTACGGAGTTAGCTAATGACTTGTGACTTATATGAGAAAGTGGGTCAACCTTGTTCATTGAAAACAACCAAGCACAAACATCCATATAGTGAAAGTGGTTAAGTGAGTCACCCATTTTTGCTTGAAAGGTCTTTAATTATACTCGTATTAGTAAGAGAACCGTTCACTTGAAGAACACACTATTTCATACGTAACCTGCATTCCTACAAACACAAAGTTAAATAAAGCCTAACTCATATGATGATATGACACCTCCGAACAATTAGGCTCTATTTGTTATCAATAGAAAAACATTTATAAGTGCTTTTTTTTTTTTTTTTTGCATTTTCATTTTCTATGCTTTGATTTGTAAAGTCCAGAAACATTTTATTTTTTTAAAGTGAAAGAAATCAAGGGAAACCCGATGCCATATGCCACATCTTTCTCCTCCTACTAGTGAGATATCCATTAAGGATTTAAGGTGTATGAGGTGTCGACCGATATCTCATTAAAAATAAAAACAATAATAATGTTTTTTTTCTTTTGAAAAAATATATATATTTGAATGAAGTAGTTTACAATCCTTAATCCCTCGAAACCCCATCTTTAAAATCCCGACTTTGCTATTGTTTCTCCCGTACACTTACATCTTTCGATCCTCTTCCTCTTTCGTCTAATCGAAACAAACCGAAGAAAACTATTTTTACAATTATACAAAATATATTCTAAGCATAACAAATGAACCCTTAGGTCATTCTTGTGGGTCATTAGCCTTTGGAAGATAAACACAGTATAAATATATTTTTAGAGTTATCCCGGCCCCTTCCCAAAATAACCTATAACGTATTCATGATTTAGGTCATATCTACTTGTTTGTCCAATTATAATATAAACCATGCAGCCTTTGCCCTTTGAGGTGCGACATGGTTAAGCATCATTGATCCACTAAAGAGTAAAGATAGCATATTTCTATACTCTATTTAAGTCACAATAGGCTTAACTTTAAGTCACTCCCTAAGTCCCAATAGATGAGATGGTATATTTTGGCCAATTTGGACGTTTGTTAAATCAACTAATGTTTCATATAGAGTAGTTGCTTACTTGCTTCAATTATCTATTTATCTTACTTTATTTTCATATACAGCCACTGTTTCTTATTATGAGCAACAAAAGGATATTATTTGTAAGACTTAAATAATATCTTCATTTTTACGAGTAAAAAAATGACCCCCTAATATGACCTATTTAATGCGACGATCGAATAAAAAGTTCAAACGAACGCCTGAAGAGCTTTCTTTGGCTGTATATGACCTATTCTGTATTATTTACGAGTAAAAAAAAACCTCGGTTTCCTTAGGATTATTGCTATTACGAACTAGTCATGATCTTCTACTGCAGCTGCTAGACAGGCCAGGATGAAAGTTGTTGATGCTGTCCTTGAGGCTGTTGTACTCCCTAAGGCTGTCATTTCATCCTCGATCCCTGCTGCTGTACGCTGTTCATACGCAGCCAGATCGAGTAGCAGAAACATGATCAATAAGTAATCACTAAAGGGTCTTCCACTCATATCTTATACTAAACCTTTTAAGCAGCTAAATGACATCCTCTTCAATGAGCACTCTGATAAAGGGTATTCAAGTTTTGGTTAGTGATGCATTCATCAGCAAAAAAGCAGCTGCAATTTTGACTCAGTGATTCTTTGCCTCAGCAGCTCATTGGAAGCATTCAGAATCTACTTACATGTATTCTGTACGTTATATGGCGCACATATTACAGAACATCCAATCATCCCTGCCTGTCACTCTTAAGGGCAAAAATGCAAAATCGAGCAACTAAGTATAATCACATCCCACACTGCAATTTTGCCTAGCAGCCGAGCTAGCCACGGAAGCTAGAGCCATTGTCTCATTCCTAATTGACATCATAGGTGGAGGTCGCACCCTGAATGTCACTACAATCACTAGAGGGCTAGAACTTGTATCTTTAGAAAATTTAAACTAAGGACTCGAAGATTAATACGATTATTATTGATTGTTCTACCATACTAAGCCAAATTGACAAGCATTGAATGATTTACTCGTATTACTTATCTCATGATTCTCATCCCATCGTCATCCATATAACTTAATCGATAAGTCTAAGAAATCAAAAGAAGCATAAAAGAAACCAATATTTCTGATTACACATATCTTGTTCCCAAATGGCCCTACCAACCACAATAGGCACAATTCATACATTCTTCCTTTGAAGGCTTATGTTTGGTTTTGATTCTTAAACGTATCTTTTGTAAAATGTCATCAATATTTTGTTATTCTTAATGTTAATCATTAAGGAATTTGATGACATGATAACTTGCTTTTCATTAACATACTTATATGTAAGCATGACATTGTCATATGTAGACTAAACTAATCAAGTTGTATTTTTAAACAGTAATCAAAAGCACTATAAACTGTACAAAATCTTGTCATCATGCATGATCTCTCCTTCCTTTTTAGTTTTCATACTAGGCTCCATTAATTTGAACTGAAAACTTCCAATAAACTGATTGAACATGAAAAACATATTCAAGAGAAATTTCAGAGGAAGCGATATATGGGAGTAGTACTGAGATGGATGGGAGGAGAGAAAAGCGATGCTAGGCGTAGGGAAGAAAATTTAGATTTCATTATTTTTAATGTTTTCCACTTTCAAACAACTATTCTTTTATCTATACGAGATTGGTAGTAAACTACACTTGGTCAAAACACTAACCACTACCTCAAACGCTACCATCGGATATGGCCATTACATGATAACCTAATTACGATGGATCACTTAATTTATATGGAATATCCAGCATATATATCTTTTAATCTTCGAACCAAGTTTGTATTACCAGATTGCAGAATTCATTCAAAAGATATGCAGTATGAGCCTATCTTTGTTATACCATAGTTGAGTATGAAGACTGCATGGACAGTAATATGCTTGCAGAAGTAACAGGTACATAATAATAGGGGGAACAAAAGGTTAAAGTTCACAAATTTTAGCACAAAACCCAAGTATGTTACTTTGTTTCTTTTTGTTCTACTAATTTAACTTTTACACGATCTTTAATATGTTTAATTATGTATCTGTGTAAAAAATGAAAATTTGATATTCTGAAACTCTTGGAATACAACAGAATATGGGACGGATTCTAAAATTTTAAATGAAACCAGAAACTCATATAAATTTCACTACAGCTTGAACAAGCTAGGAGTCAAGAATTCCTAGCAGCAAATATTCAAAACATACATTTCACCTTTTAAACAGGAAGAATAAGAGTCGCCTGCAGATTCTATACAACAAAGATACAATCTTCATATCTTTGACCATAAAAAAACCAATGGAAGCATTTCGGTTGAATTCAACATCACAATTACACTTGAATTGTCCTTGTGAACAAGGCCTCATTGCAGAAGCAATGATAGTCCAGGTTCAGAGAGCATGTGGTTGAACGTAAGCGAAAAAGTTCCAGAGTAAAGTTGATCAATCATAATGCAAGAAGCCCTTATCCCCTAAATATGATGCTACTTGCCCAGCCATATCAATTGGGGAAGGGCAGATGCCATCCGCCAATGTCAATTCTATCTGTCAAGAATAAAGACCACATGACTACAAGTATAGAATCATTCATTGAAGCACAGATTTCAGGTGATACTTAGGAGACCAAAACTCAGATCTTAAAGCAAGCTAGAATGGCAACAAATTGAACTTAGTTCAATGGAAAATAATTGGTGCAATTAGGACATACCTCAGAAGTTCAATGGTGGCTCATAAGGATCATCTATTCCAGTAAAACCTGCAATTCACGCACTATTCAGTTAAAAATGGAGGCCTTGAAACTCCAATTGTGGTACGAACATACAGCACAAAAACATTTCTATTTCAAGTGTGATTCATAAAAATAACTAGAAAAATAATAGAAATGATAACCTTTGATCTTTCCAGCACGTGCAAGTTTATACAGGCCTTTGACATCTCTTTCTTCACAAACTTCCAAGGGCATGTTCATAAAAACCTAAAGATAAATAAACATGTTAGCAGATCATAATGAGACAAGCATTGCACGACAAGTAGATAGTCACGGAATCTTTGCCTCAATGAAACTTCCAACTGGCAACATTGCACGACAAGCATCACGATCTTTTCTGTAGGGAGATATCAGACTCGCTATACAAATCAAGCCAGCATCTGCAAATAGCTTCCCCACCTCCCCTGCAAGATTAACTCAGAATCAGAAGCAATTATGGTCAGAAAAACCATCCTACTTACAGATTATGTAGAATAGGTTCACATGGATCAAAGTCTAAGTCCAAAATATGTGGTATCAATAATGACTCATTTCTCCAATGCTATACCTTTTGATGGGAAGAACGTCAAAGTGTACCATAACGTCTAAAAGTTTGACATAAATAGAAAATTTTGTTGGAGATGATTTGAAGGAAATATTTAGTGGAAAAACATCAAGAGGCAAAAGCAATGACTATTGATATTCTATTTAGTTTTCAAGGAATTTGAGTCCTCCTGCAGCCTGCCATTATCCTCTGTCCATTTCTTTAGTCTTAACTTGTTTCCAGTTTCCCACAACCTTTTTTACCAGCAACATAATCTCAAGAATCAGTAAAATGGTTCAGCCATAGAGACAACTATCATTTGATTCAACTGCTTATTATGAATAAAAAATGAACCAACTCTAGAGTGAAACATGAATAATTTGACAAGACGTCTAATAGATAAAAGACTTACCAACCCTACGTATGTTTTCAGTACGGTCCTCAGCGGAAAAGCCGAGATTCTTGTTCAAACCATGCCTAAGATTGTCTCCATCAAGAACATAAGATAGCTTCCCTCTGGAATGCAACTCTCTACCCAATGAGCAAGCTAGCGTGCTTTTTCCTGCCCTCATACAAGAATAGCAGATAATATCATTTGCTACAAAACTTCCCTCTTTATAGATACATGGAGTAAGTAGAAACTCCAAATAGGAACGGTAGCTATTGTCTCTTCCACAAGCTGAGTCATTATATTAGAATTTTAGAGGACTGTAACAGCTTTTTGAAATTAGATTGAAGGAAGCTAGTCAATTCTATGATCTGTGCTCCTTTATTAAACTTGTCGACTTGTTTCTTTTTCTTGTTCTAGTTAGATCATATCAGACTAAACCAAAAGGAACTACACAGAATCATAAAGACCCAGCTTGTATTTTTGAAAACTCGTTGTCATTAAGACATTAACCACTTTAATTGCGTATTTATAAGAAAATATAAACATTGTTATGTAAAAAATACACATTGCAACTCATTTAAAAAGATCCCATATGTAATTTTTTCTTTTTTTTTTTTTTTGATAAAAGCAAAAAATAAGGTGAAAGTTCAAGTAAGACCAGATCACCAGTCCATATCAGAAAGATTCATATCAAACTAGACTGGATCTTACAAAATTTTAACTATAACACCTTTCTAGGTAAAGAGAAAATGGGAAGGCTATTATGTTTTCCTTGTTTCAAAAACTTCTCCTATTCTTGTTCAAATCAGATCAAGTCACACCAGACAAACCAAACAAGGAAACAACAGGTCACAAAAAATCTTCTTATTTCAGAGAAGTCATTAACAATTTACCATTATAGCTCAATCTGGTGTGATTACCAAATACAGTGATTTGGTGTGAATTTTAAGCTCAATCTGGACCAGAAACATTCAGAGTTGCCATACCATAGAGTCCATAATTGGCCTTAAAATTCATACCAAATCACCTCATTTTAAGTAAAAAGAATATAACTTAAATGGAATGTTATAAAAAGATACAGAAAAAACTAGTAAACCAATGATTGATCATATTAGAATCAAGCACCAATAAATCTATCTAGGCTTACCTAATACTATTGATAGAACAATTCCTTAGCAATCAAAGCTTAAGACTGCAATGTTGAATGTGCAAAAAGAAGGCACTAAGGCAATTCAAGGCACCAAATATGTGCCACAAAATTAACCAGAATGAAAGGACGCAAGCACAAGAAAAAAACCTGATCCACTGAGACCAGTTATCCAGACAACACATCCCTTCTGATTAAGTAACTTTTGCCTATCAATATTTCCGACAGCACATTCATGCCAGAAAATATTTGTCGAGTTGCCCACAGTAGACATGAAAAAAAATCAGCTATTCCCTGTCAGTATTCAACAGTTTATCCATGGTTAGACATAAAATATACCCGTCACATCATTACATAACAATAGAAACTCATTATCAAAGCTCCTAAAACAAGAACAAGAGATAAAATGTGATTAAAATGTTGACATAAAATCAAGAAGTTTTTTATGGCAGAAGTTGGAGATGAATCACAATAACACAAATGCTAATAACCATTGTGGGAATATCATGTAAGACTCCCAAAACTCACATTATTCACTTCCTTCACTCATTAGTTAAGACCAACGTATTAAACAGACTGCAAAAATATACTTCATACAAAAAAAGACCTACGGCCCTAACATTTTCACTTTCGGATTCAAGAAGAAGGAGCTCTTAAAAACAACTAGAGTTTACAACATTGCACAAACATTCAAATTTGTTGTAGAATTCAAAAATACTACAATCAACATTAATCAAGTTCGTGAACTAAAGGCCAAAACCAAAGCCCCTCTTTGCAACAAATCATTAGATATAAAACAATGCACAAATGACAAATTCCCCCCCCCCCCCCCTCTCTTTGTGACAGTGGCTCACCGATTCCAGTGCCGGTTAGAGACAACTTGGGTCTAGATACCCAGATAAACTAAACTGGGTGAGGAGCTGAGTACATAGCAATGCAGGCCACAAGAATACCATAACGGGTTTTCACAAATAATTCGTTATTACAATAATCCTTCTAAAACCCAAAATATAAAGATTTTTTTTAACAATCAATAAGAAACAAATAAATCACCTGTTTCAATTACATTCAAATTCTTTAAAAATAACAAAAATCTAATCAATACCCATAAATGAATTCTAAAGAAAGCCATTAAAATCAATCGATAATCATACAAATTAAGCCTATGAATCCAAAGAATAAAACATTTCAAAGACAAAAATACACTAGCTACAACTAAAATATATGCAAATAAACCAAACCATCATCATAAAATCAAATAAAAGATACATAAATTTCCAATTACAGAAAGTATTAACAAAGTGTATAACAATACAAAGAAAAGTCAAAAATTTACCGAATTAAAACTCTGGTAATGCGAAAGAGAGGATCTTGAATGAGAGAGAAGGTGAAGATGAAAAGGGGTATTTTAGAAATTGATGTAAAACTTCATTCATTCATGTAATGAACGAAATTCGAGGAAGAAGTAATAAATAGAGAGAGAAATGTACGTGGAGTGTGTTTGAATTGAATGCGCCAGACTCTGCGCTCCCTTCTAAATTGAAGAAAAAAAAAACATTGTGATCTGAACAAAGTTGCTAATTCCCAATTTTGAACTTTCAATGTTCAATTTTTTTTTTTTTGGAATTCTTAATAGTAGCCCTTTATTTTTGCTTATTTCTACTGATAATCAACTTTTTTTTTCAATTATATTTGGTAGCCATATACTTTTAAATTTTCTCAACCATAACCTTAATAATGTTTTTCCGTTTGAATTCTGTTAAAAATAACTATATTGTAAACCAAGGTTAACTTTCAAAAAAAATAAAACACTTTACCAGCCACCCTCTCCCCCTTCCCCTCCAATCCTCCATTGTTGGTCTTCTTCATTGCCGCAAACTGGGATCGCTCGCCAGCTAGGTCAGATTGGAGCACCTGGTCTTGCCTTGCCCGCCGTCGCAAAGGCTTTTCCCACCAAAAATACCTCGAAAACCTCCCCTCCCCCACTACGAGCCGCCTCCCACAACCCTAACTCTCCACCTGAAACCAGCCCAGACTCGCGTTTTAGGGTTAAGGGTGGTTTCAAGGTGGGGATTTAGAAATTGGGGGCGCGCGACTCGTGGTGGTGGAAGGGGTCATTTTGCGGTGGTGGGAAAGGGGAGGGACGAGTTCAGGGGCGGGGAAATCGAAGGGGATGGGGGCCGGGAAAAGGGATGGGTGGGGGCTGGGCCGCTGGGGTGACAAGGTAGATGAGTAAATCGACGCATGGGGAAGGCCTGGGTGTCGGCCGGAAAGGCTTGGCTAAGCACCGGCCGTCGACAGTGGAAAGAGAGGGGAAGAGGGCGGTTGGGCTGGTGTTAGAAGGGGTGGTTTTGTTTTTTTATTTTTTATTTTTAGAAAACTAACCATGATTAAGTGTTTTTTATTTGAAATACTTAACTCTGGTTGAGTAATAAGTTAGATTTAACGGAAAAAACATTAGTAAGGTTACAGTTGAGAATTTTTAAAAGTATCTGGCTACCAAAGATAATCGGAAAAAAAGTTGGTTACCATTAAAAATAAGCAAAAGTAGAGGGCTAGCATTAAGAATTTCCCTTTTTTTAACAAAAATTTTATAAATGTATGGACAGAGATTTTTTTTCCTTTCCCTATGGTCTATGGGTTGTCCAAATCTATAATATAAGTAGATTAGGTCCCGTGCCATGCACGGTAACTCTCATTGTTTATTACGGTTCGGAGTATTAGTTTAATTATTGCATAGTATTAATTAAAATAATAATATTTTTTGTTGAGTGTGTATAATCTATCTATCTATATACTATACTAAAACAGGGTACACTAGCTCCATGGCTACCAAGTGTCTCTGTTTTAGGTGTATTTTTTTTTTTTTGGTAAAATGTATAATTGTTAAAGATCCTATTATTAAAGATACTCCAAGATAATATCTTGACTTTCTTAATATTGTTTCTCAATTAATATTATTCATGGATTTTCAGCATATATTTAGTCCATATCATTTGATTTTAGATTGCTTAATTCAAGGAGAGTAAATTTTGTTATTTTGTTACCCCTTACATTATATTTTAGGTTTCCTTATTAGCACACGTACAGCTATATTAGAGCGGGTTATTTCTTCAACCTAATTTTTTTACCTCCCCACATTATTCCTATGGCTACTAACACCAATCTTAATGATGTTGAAACTAATTGTGCTATGTTGTCAACATCACTAATTATATATATATATATATATATATATATATATATATATATATATATATATATATATATATATATATATATATATATATATATATATATATATATTTGTGAACGGAACCTCACTATTAGAACCTCACTATTATTATCAAATTCAATTCAACCAATTATTTATCCTAAAAAATTCAACTTGAGAATATACTTTTGGGATATGACCTTTTCAAGTTTCTTCATTGATCTCACCCCGGCCTCCTCCATCCATATCTTTTATATTTAAGTCAAGTTTATATTACGGATTAGTAAAAGATATATTTGATCATATATTAAATGTAGATTATTATCACTCAAATATACTAATGTGTATAAATTATATATCTTATTTAAAAAATATAATACAGAGTACTACCTCTACTTTGTTAAGTGTTACATTTAAACGATCTCCAATTCACTATTTTGACCATTAATTTTTTTTTTATATATAATTGTGCATTAATTTAAATTATACAAAGTTGATATATTGAAAAGTTATAACAATTTTAATCTAATAAGATCAAACTTGATAATAATGTTCTTTCTAGCTTATATTTAAACAATTAGACATGTTGTGAATAGTAAATATCTTATAAATATGTAGATTGTGTTTTCTCTAAAAAAATAAATGTAAATTGTGATACAATTATAATGACTTTACTAATTTTCTACCATATGATTTTAGGTATATCATACTTAATTTTTTAAAAAAATTATACATGCTATGTATAATTCATTTGCTATAATATTTTGTTACAGAACTCCTAAATGCTAAATCTCTTAATTATTATAACAAGTTTTTAAACTTTTGCTAAACCTATAAACAAACGATTTATTCGACAACTAAAGTCACAACACACTCATGCATAACATCTGCAAATTGTAAAAAAGTTGATTAATATATAATTCTCTATAAACTATAATTCTTATTTTTAAATACAGAGTTCAACACTAATTTTTACTTCATTCTTTCTATTATAAGTGACATGTTAGACTTTTTTTCACTATCTATAATACTAACACTGATTGTAGTTTATTTATTTTACCTTTTTTTTTTTATAAATGCAATAAATTCATATTTTATCATTTTAAGTTGTTAAATAGATATTGATGTAAGGTTTTATAATTAAAAAAAATATAATTTTTATTGATATTTAATTACATAAAAACTAAGTCAAACTATTGCATCGACATGTATGCAAAGTTTGATTGTGTTAGACTGTTAGTTATTCATTAATGTGGGTAGCCACCATAGGGTTACTCAGTTAGTGTTATAGGGGTCACTCAATTAGTGATATAGGGCTTACTTTATATTTTTTGAGGAAAATATAGGGCTTAAGTATTAGTAAGTGTTATAATGGTTACACTGTGAGTGTTGTAGGGATACTTTATTTGTTAATTATTTAAGAGTTACTCAATAAGTATAATAAGGGGCTACTCTAATCTGTTAGTAAAATAGGGGTTAGCTTGTCGGTGTCATAGGCGTTACTATTTCTTTTTACAAGCAACCACACGATGTGCCAGTCGCATAGAAAATGCGTTGTATATTTTGTATATGTCGTCATGAGTGATATGTAAGAGTAATATGCATTTTTTTTACTTCTCTTATATCTGTGTACATATAATTTTTTTTCACTATTATGTGCTTGTATGTGCAATAAAAATATCAAATGATTACATATAATAATAATAATAATACAATTAATCAAACAATTAAGGGCAGGCCTACACATCCTTCTAAGGTCATATATAGCTAAAGGTTACAATTTTTGAAAAAAAAAATTATACTAAGCAGTACGTGGCTTTTCATATTTTTAGACGTGCAAATTTTTGGATGTGGAAGATGCAATATGTGTGTGGTGATGAGGTTGATTCATCATGTGATAAAATTTAGTAGGTGATGAAACAAGATAATTTCATATTTTTCATTCTCCACGAGGAAAAGAAAAATATGAGAACTAATATTTACATACATAATAAAACTACAACAAATTTTTGGTGCAACAGGCCACACTATGTTGCAGGGGTTACCCGAGTTATTCAGTCAGGGGTTATTCGGTCAGCGGTTATTTGAGGGGTTTAAACAGGGGTTACTCGAGGGGTTCATTCGGTTCTAGGGTTACTTGAGGGGTTACTCGGTCAGGGGTTACTCGATCATGAGTTACTCGAGTTACTCGAATTACTAGGTAAGGATTATTTAAGGAGTTCGGTCAGGAGTTACATACTGGAGTAATTTGGTTAAGGGTTATTTAAGGAGTTAGGGGTAACTTGAGGGGTTACTCAGTCAGGAGTTACTTGAGGGGTTTGGTCATGGAGAACTCGAGGGATTACTCGGTCAGGGGTTACTTGAGGAGTTACTCGGTCAGGGGTAACTTGAGGAGTTACTCGGTCAGGAGTAACTCGAGTAACCCATAATGACCGAGTAACTTGAGTAACCCGGACAACTCAAGTAATCCCTGACCGAGTAACTCGAGTAACCCCTGTCGCACGGTACAGCAAGTCGCATACAAAAAATTGTGATAAACATATCAAATATCTATAAAAAGATGTGACTAAATTCATGCTATATGTGAATATAAAAATTCCTATTTTTAGAAGTTACATGTTAAATTTCAAGTGTTTTAGAGGCCATAGAGAAAAAAGATATGACATCATTTGTGATATACGAAATACAATATTAATACAATGATCATGTTGTTTTATAATAGAAATTATTTTTCCAAGCATATATTGAGTTCACAAAGTTTCATATCTGGTTGGCTACATCGTGTGGCCGAGATTACTTGGTCAGGGGTACTCGATCAAGGGTTAGTTATTCGATCGGCCAAGTGAGTTTGGGGTTACTCGGTCAGGGGTTACTCGTGTTTTGGTGTTTCTCAGTCGTGCCGGTCACACAGAAAAAGCGTTGTACATATTGAGTTAGTGGACAGAGTTTAATCATTTTTAAAATAAGGTGGTCAGTGACTCAAGTAGAAATGAGAAAAAAAAATGACTTAATGTAGAGATTGATTATCAGTAGTTCATTGATTGAGGTGAATTATATTTAAAAACTTTACATTCAATTTAAAAATAAAAAAGTTGTCTTTAAAGTAGATATCATTATGTTAAGAAGTTAAAAATGCATGATTAAGACATCTATGTAAGTAAATTCATTATTACTCATTAAATCGTTTTATTTTAAAATTTTGTGAAATGAATATAAGTAATAAGATTTGTAAGCCGTGCATCGCATGGGTGCTATGCTAGTTTTAATGAAATATAAATACCAATTAGTTAGGGAAATATTATTGCATAGAATTAAATATTCTCTAAGAACCTTTGGCCAATAAAAAAATGGCAGGAAATTTTTAAAAAGAAGATGATACATGCATGTCATTCCTGGTTTCACCTTTAATATAATATAATATAATATAATATATAGTTATAGACTTATAGTTATAGATTTATGAGTTAAAGTCAATTTGATGCAATATAAGGTAAATATTTTTTTTATTTTTTATTTCATACTATAAATTAAATCCATTTGATAATATATTATAAAAAGTCATTTTAAGCAAATAATGTTGATATTACTAATAAGAATCTTTAATTTCTTTTATAATATAGAAATTAAATATATATAATTTTATTGTTTTAAATAAGTTGTCAATCAAAAAGATATAAAAAGAAAAATCAAGTTAGAATATATTTATTTCAAGAAAGTGGTTTTTGGAGGGAAAAAACGACACCAGGAAGTGACATGTGTCATTTCCGATGTCTGTTTTAGTATTATGTTATTGATTGATATATATATAGTTATAGACTTATAGTTATAGATTTATGAGTTAAAGTCAATTTGATGCAATATAAGGTAAATATTTTTTTTTATTTCGTACTATAAATTAATTCCATTTGATAATATATTATAAAAAAGTCATTTTAAGCAAATAATGTTGATATTACTAATAAGAATCTTTAATTTCTTTTATAATATAGAAATTAAATATATATAATTTTATTGTTTTAAATAAGCTGTCAATCAAAAAGATATAAAAAGAAAAATCAAGTTAGAATACATTTATTTCAAGAAAGTGAATTTTGGAGGGAAAAAACGACACTTGAAAGTGACATGTGTCATTCCCGGTGTCTGTTTTAGTATTATGTTATTGATTGATGATTGTAGAGTCGATTTACCACAATCCCCCAAATCCCCAATCCTCAAGTTATGTTGATCACACTTTTTTTATTTTTATTTTTTATTTTTTATTTTATTTATTTATTTATTTATTTATTTATTTATTTATTTATTTATTATTATTATTATTATTATTATTATTATTATTATTATTATTATTATTATTATTATTATTATTATTATTATTATTATTATTATTATTATTTTTGTAAACAACAATAACTATCCTACCCATCCCACTATTTTAAAATTTTATTATAACCACCAATATTTCACTCTATGTAATAATGTATAATGTATAATGGTAAATTGTTTATGGTAGAAAATATGGTGTTTAAATTTGAGTCAAAGAAACTTCGGCCAACAAAATTTAAATAATTTAATAATGAATTTGTTCACTTTACCTCATTTTAGCTGTAATTGTTTTTGTCGAACTGAAATTATTTTCGAAATTAATTTTATTGAACTAAACTTTTTTTTTTCCGGAGAACTAAATTATATTTTTCTATGAGGTTACTAATTTTTTTTTTTTATTGAACTAAATTTATTTTTAATGAATTAAACTGAAATAATTTTCACTGAATATTATTTTTGTAAGGTGAGGTGAACAGAACCTAAGTCGTTTTTTAAGTGAATCTGTTTATTAAGTGATACACTTTGACTTTTTTGCACTATTTAGTTTTTACACAGTATCTTTTACTTTTTTTTTTTTTTTTTTTTTTACCTACGTAGTATATATAGATAGCTTAATGTTGTACTCGTATAATATATTGTTGGTTTAGAAACATTGTAAGTATTTATACTACTAATTTTATGATTTGTTTATCAAGTGGTAAGATATGGTCAGGTTGTCACCTTTCAACCTTGAGGTTGGGGGTTCAATTCCCACTAGAGACACTTTGAGGGTGGGAGATACGGTCAGGGTCTACTTGGTATGAAAGATAAGAGGTGTAAGGCCTTTTTTTTTTTTTTTTATACGTACGAGTACTTATTTTCCAATTCAATTCATTTTTATACTAATCAGTGTAGTTTAGCTTATAAGAACAAGATCTAAAGGATAATGATAGAGAAATAAAGATAAGATACATATTATTCCTTGTTTGGTATGGATGGGGAATAAAATTTCCCTCCGTTTCATAATGTCAATCCCATATACTGTACTATTTTGGGTGTTTCAAAAAGATCTACTCATATTGAATCTGTTCCATTTTTAACTTATTTATTTTAGAATTAATTGGTTGTGGATTGATGACATGGCTAAAAGTAAGGAAATCTCTACCTTGAATTATGCATTCCCAAAAAATTAATCAAAAAACTTAAATAAGGTAAACTAATTATGAATTATTTTGTACTTTAATTTTAGATTCCAAATATTTTTCTTTTCTTATTTTGTGTGATTGATTCTACATGGGACTAATATTATGAAATAGAGTAAAAATTACTAGGGATAGAGAGTAAAATTAAAATAAATAGTAAAGTTATTATTATACTTCATACGTACGTTAGCTAATTCTCCTATCTTCTTCTCTTTCCTTCCTTTTCATTATGTAAATGATGGTCTTTTCATACATAGTTCTTACCCATAATCTTATACCAACTACCAAGCTAAGCTTGGTCTAGTGAAAAATTTGTAAACCCCATTAATGACACTTTGGGATGAGAATTCCCTTACACTTCTTCTCCATTTCCAATTGTCTAGCCCGCTAACTCGGGTTGGGAGGACATGTGAGAGATTTCGGGCCGATAAGACCCTTTTCTGTACCAAAAAAAAACCCTATACCAACTCGAATAGCATTGGTGAGATAATAAGGGGGTGGGCTTATCCCCATATATCCTCTAATTAATTCCCCTTAATCAAACATTAGATTTTTTCTATCCTCTATTCAAAAAAAAAAAAAAAAAAAAGATTTCTATCCTTGCCCCCTTCGACATTTCCCTTAAACCTAATGAACTATTAGGGGTAGTGAAGTTGGTCTAAATGACCGACGTAGCGGAGTATTGTGTGAAGGTAGTATGTCTCAACAAACAGAGGGGTTGGAAGAAATTGTATTTGAGGAAGGGTTTGAAGCTATTGTCCCAATGATGGTCTACAAACCCCGTGTAATCGAGGGGGAAATGACACAGGGGACCAATATATATCCCCTATTTAAACAATTGAGACTTTGAACACGGTTGTGGTTAGTAATCACATCAGTGTTGAACAGTTTGTGGACGAGCCAAAAGTGGGAATGGTGTTTAAGAACTGGGAGGATCTAGAAGAGTATTACAAAGACAATGCGGAACAACAAGGCTTTGGTGTGAGTAAAGTCCAAGGCGTGTTTTCAAAGGGGGGTGTACGGGTTAGGACCGCAGTAACATGGAGATGTGAGTGTTGGGGGAAACCCGATATGAGGGCTATTAGGGAAGCAAAGAAAAGGGCTAAGGCGATGGGTATCTCTGAAACTGGAGGAGTTGTTGGGGGAAAAGTATATGAAGATGAGTTAAATCGTAGGAAGAGGAAGTCTAAAAAATGTGATTGCACCGCAATGCTGTATGCGAGTTTAAATCGTGAGAAGGAGTGGGTGGTGAGGAAAGTAGTTCTTGACCATGCTAACCATACGTCTCTCCCTAGTCAGTCAAAGCTTGTAAAGGAGTATAGGATGAAACATTTTACTTCAAGGGTGAGGAAGAGGCTGTTGAACTACTACGAAGAGGGAGTACCTGTGACACAGATTCATGGTTATATGGATGTGGAGAGAAACGGGTTGGATAACATGCCATTTACTGTGAAAGACCTCTAGCATGAAGTGTACAAAGCAAGGTGTTTGAAGATGGTTGGTGGGGACTGCGCTGCAATGATGTCCTATTTTCAGCATATGCATGCCACAAGTGATAATTATTATCATGCCCAACGCGTAGATGAAGAAGGTCGCTTGAAAGATGTCTTCTGGGTTGATGGTCGTAGTCGTGTTGCATATGAGGAGTTTGGAGATGTGGTTTGCTTTGATGCCACATACCTAACAAATGAATATGAGCTTCCGTTTGTAAATTTCGTTGGTGTTAACCACCACAGGCAGACCTTACTGCTGGGATGTGCACTGGTGTCACATGAAGATTGTGACACTTTCTCGTGGATTTTTTAACAGTGGCTCTGCAGCATGAACGATCGTGCACCGGTTGCAATACTTACTGAACAAGCACCTGCAATGCGTAAGCCAATTGAAGAGGTTATGGCCAATACACGACATCGATGGTGCATTTGGTACAATATGAGGAAGATCCCTGAAAAGTTAGGCAAGTATAAAAGGTTAATGTGTTATCAATAGTTCTAGTTTGACTTATGGACTGTGAGTTGATGGTTTATGTTGACATTATACTTATTTTAAGTGGTTGTGTCCTTTGTTATCATTGTGTGCTTTGTTATATATGTGTTTGGTACAAGGAGTTCAAAAGTGTCCTAAAGAGGGTTGTGTATGAAAGTTTCACCATTATGGAATTTGAGAACCGGTGGTGCTCGTTTATTGAAGAGTATAAGCTTGAAACAACGAGTGGTTAATAGTGCTTTACAAAGAACGACACATGTGGATTCCAGCGTTCATGAAAGAATTTTTTTGGGCAGGAATGAAGACCACCCAACAAGTAGAGAGCGTTAATAGTTTTTTCGATGGATTTGTGAACCGCAACAGAAAGCTGTTTGAATTTCCCTCTAAGCATTCAAAGGCTTTGGAAAAAAGGGCACGTGATGAGTCTGACGCATATGCTAATTGCTCTAAGTATGTAAGGAGATGCATTACTGGCTTTGCGGTTGAGAAACTTTTCCAAAAGTTGTACACTGACACCAAGTTCTAAGAAGTCCAAACTGAATGCGCTCGAATGATGTATTGTTTTTGTGTTGAAGAGAGGTTTGTTGAAGAGACCATTATCCACTACATTTTAGAAGATCGAGTGTGGATTGTTCCTAAAGGTTTGAGTGAGGAGAAGCTTACGGATAGTCGGAGATTTTATTCTGCCACATTTAACACTGTTACGAAGGAGGTCATTTGTGAGTGTCGCAAGTTCTAAACTGCCGGTATTATGTGCAAGCACATGATACGTATACTCGACCAGAATCATGTAGTCGAGATTCCGGACAAGTACATTCTTACTCAGTGGCGTAAGGATATCGTACGTAAACACACTCGTGTTAAGGTTCAGTACCACGACCCTTCGCAAACCAGTGAGGTGAAGAGGTATAACCGACTAATGAATGCCTTTGAATCTCTATGCGATGAGGCAGTCATGGTTAGTGACGAAACAGTTGACCTCCTTCTAGATAGGATCAACAACATGCGGCAAGAAGTTGCTGGACAGAAGCAAAAGAGGCAACAGGAATCTGTTGTGGACACCTACCCGAAGGAGGGAGACACATCAATTGATCCTGCCATTGGTGATAACAATGTCCACTCGAATGCTACGACAACTGTAACCATTGGAGGTGAAAACTCAAGTATTCCAATGGATCCACCTAAAACAAAAAAAACCTCGGGGGAGGCCCAAAGGCAGTAGGAACAAGTCAGTGCCTGAAATTAGGTTCAAAAACCCACATGGTCGCCCCAAAGGTAGTCGTAACAAACCAAAGAACCAGACTCAAGAAGCTAGTGTTCCTTCCTCAGCAAATGATGTCATCACACATCCAGTAAGTCATGTACGTATCAATTTCAAATTATTGATATGTAACTAATGTAACTGTATGCTTTAAGAGTCAAATTTTACTCAAATCAACTAAGTTCACATGTATTTTTGTCATCCAGGTCACACGCAACCCGATTTTACAAGCTGCTGAAGGTCATAGCATGGGTATGCTCGAGGATGTTCATATTACAAATGGGTTGTCCGCTGATAAATTCTTAAGTGAAAACACGCCATCTTGGTCTGATGATGCATCTCAGTCTATCTAGTTGTTGGTGTTTTTGAGACGTAGGTCTGCTTAATGTGTGTAGTAGTTACTAGTACATTGTGTTTTACTTTGCTTAAGTTGTTTTTATGTTTTTCCAATATTGAGCTAAGATATGTTCTAGATCGTATTATTATTATGGCTATCGTACTTGATATAAGTATGTTTGTTTAATTTGGATCTTAATCCTTAGAATCATCACATACTTGTTAATGTTAAGGACACAATTCATAAAATTGAAGGCCATATTTGTGCCATAATAATCCAAAACCTAATAACAGGGCACGGCCCACGTAACGATCCCCGCATAAACAGCCCACGGCCCAAGTAACAATTTTCGTGTTGCTGTAAGTGTTGTTGACTATTTCAAACATAATTGGCCCAGGTTTGACACTAGTCCGCTTTGGTTTTTTTTTTTTTTTTTTTTTTTTTTTTTTTTTTTTGTATTGTTACAAGTTTAGAAGGCATTTTCATTTTCATTGTACCTTTTAGCAGCGAGGGTTCGATGCTACATTAGTACCCTTCTTTTTTTTTCCACACCTAATTAGCCCATTTTCTACACTTGTCCGATACGTTTTTTTTTAATTGTTACAAGTTAACTAGGCATTTTCATTTTCACCTTTGAATTTTGTAGCAGTCCAGGTTCGACACTAGTCCTCATTCATTGATCTTACTTGTTTCTAGAATCTTGTTTTTTTTAAGGCAAGTTTAGTCAAACCGATTCAATTTGCAACTTCAAATTTTACTCGTTCATTTTAGTTATCACTACTTCTTCTAATTTTTTGTACTACATAATTGTAAAGGCATGATTGCACACTTTCCTTAACCCGATTCAGTTTGCAGCTTAATCTACAAAACCCAATTCACAATAGGATTAATTAAATCGACCATCCACACTTGTCGCATTAATTTTCATTTGTCATCTAACAACTGTTGGTACGGTTTTTGAAAATTTATTATTTCGTAACTTTGATCAAATTCTTCAGTGTTGCTCCTCTTCACTCTAAATAAAGTAATTAGATTTTGTGAAGTTTGATTGATGTAGCAAAATCATGTCAATGAATGTGGGCTTTACTCTGATTAAATAATATTACTCTGCACCCTTACTTAATGTGAAACATAATTGAATAACAATGTCCCACTGTAAGCTTATTTCCGAATCATATATAAGTAATATATCAATATGCTAACCAACAATTACTTAACAAAATACTTTCATAATTAGATTTCATAAATAGATAAGGACTTTAGTACACTAGATTGACCACTTCATGAATTTAACACATACGCTTGACTTATTGCTTGCGTCTACCATACGCTGAGTACACCACTTCCAAACAGACCACTTAATTAACTAAAACTAGTAGTAGAAATCCAGTTCAATTCTGAAAAAACAAGGTTTTCACCCATTGACACTTCCCTTCCTTGCTAATAATTAAACATTAACATAACAACATTACTTAACTACAACAACTTAACAACAAAAGACGGATAATAGCTTAGGAGTAAGACACCAACCCCAAAAAGGTCCTCATCAACACTGTTTAAGCACAAAAGGTTTTAACTAATTAAGACAAGGACTACACCAAATTTGACACCATAGCTTCAAACATTGGGCAAACAAAAGATATGGTCACCATTCCTTATCCCCGCTTGACGAATGCTATGGAAGGATGTTAAAATGCTATTCTCTCGAATGAGTATGACCATGTCCGCATTATATCCAAGTCGCTCAGCCCATTCTTCCTTCACACGCTTCATAGTCGTGGCGAAATGGCTAGCCATCTTTAGTACAACAGGTTAAGTGGTGAGGTCTCGAACATAAAAGACCTTAATGTCGGTGTCAACATTATGCTCAGGATTCTGCATGAAATCAAAGAGGAAAACCAATATAAATTTTTAATAAAATGTTACACACAGTCTAACATATACATGTTCGAAAAAATTAAAAATGTATTAACATGAGTACAGATTTTAAGAACATTACCATTCCTCGAACGAGAAGCACCTCCTCATTACGGAGTCCAATGTTAAAAGGGGTTTCGAAAGGTGTAACAATGCCACTTACCCTCCTTATGATAATTTCATAAAGACGACGATCAACCCTTCTAGCATAATCAGCATAGATGGTGTGGAAATTCTCATCAAGCCGGATGTTGTACATAACTCCCAAATCATCGGGGTTCATACTCCGAACTCTGACTGTCAATAAAGGCACCGGCATGACATGGCCTTACACCCCCCCATAGGTGAACAACCCTCCAATAGATAGAGCTGGTGGCTGGGGGCAGAGACAAACAGGTTCAAAGGCACTGGAACAGGCCAAATAACCCATGGGGGCCACTTGGTTCAGCTAGCACCATAGGCAAGGTAGCCACTGGCACATGAGGATGATGTATACTAGCCACAGAAATGCCACCATGCATAACATGAGAAACAGCCACAAGAACAGCCATTTCAGGGGTGTAGTGTTTTCCTCATCACTCTCCTCCTCGTTGTCCGTCACGTGGCCTTGACCAAGTGGGACACCAGTGGGTATGGAATTTTGACTGCTTGAACCATCAAAACCCCCAGCCAAGCTATGGCGATAGGCAGCTACAAAGTGAGAGTCGAGGAGTCGGCGGCAAAGACTAGGTCGACGTCTTTCAGGGTTGCTACTACGGCGACGACGGCGAGGATTCAGAGGGGAGAGTTCAGGGGAAAGGGTTTTTTTTTTGTTTCCGGTCAGCCATGGTGACCAATAATTTTTTAATATATTTAAATTGTTGTGTATTAGAGGAGGTGAGTCCGTCGTTGATGTTACTTCTATTTATAGCCAAATTGATAAGGAGGCTATAACGTCTGTACAATTGATTATAAGGTCTTATTTGGATGGAGTTTATTAGGGTTAGCAAATGTATGTTTGAAAAGGGGGGATTTCTTTCACCATTACGTACTGTACAGTTACGGAGCAAACGAAAAATCAAACTCAGTAACGTTTTTTATTGTAAGACTGTCCTAGGCATCTCCATCACTAATTCTTTATTATTTTAACTCCCTAAATGCCATCCTCCTGGTCATCATAATGCCGTATTTACTCAACACCAAAGTTACAAAACACTAGGTACTCTTGTTAATCGAAAAGGTTACTAGTATCCTAAAAAAAAAAAAAAAAAAAAAAAAAAGGTTACTAGTAATTTAGGACATATGTTAACACCTATTGAGGCACTTACCGATAATTAACACCGGTGGAGTACTAACTACAATATTAATCTACATTACTAGATATCGAGCCACACTAACCGTCTCCTTTTCAATGAAATAATTTCCACAAATGACACGTCCAGATCAATGATGGTCTTTGTTGGTACATTTATTTTTGTTCGATACAACCCTTAATTTTGAACTTTTATAGGTCTTTTAAAACCACTATCATCCTCAAAGTCCTTTTGATCCTCGGACTTTACTTTGTAACATGTCACAATATTTTTCAACAATGTGAAGATAAATTCTTTTGGGCTGCTCGGTTTACTAAAATATCTCAAATTACCTAATTAGGTTTCCATACTTATAGCTCCAATGTTGTTCATGTATTCGACTAAACACGAACGGCTCTTTCCCATAATTTCCAATCTATTCATAGCACATTTTTTTACTACGTTTAGAATATGGAATAAAACGACACTTGTCCAAAGGGTTGACATTGTTACCTTTTAAGGTTCCGGATACACAATTTTGAAGTAACAATCGAGTCTTTCGTAAGAGGTTAACTAGGCGACTCAGATTTAGGTTTCTAACTTGTTTATCAATTTTTAGAATCTCACAAATATGCCCCAAGTTATTACCCAAAGGCCAAAGGTCCATTGCCGTTCTTTCTCTGTATAATTATATTGAAGATCTTATTAAATAAAAGCCACCTACATTTATGCCCTCCAAAGGAGAGTATTTTTGACAACTTATACAACTAAGATTATGTTGCCAGTGTGAGTTGTACAGCAAGATGACATTAAAGCACTACTTGTTACTGATACGTCTAATTTATATAGTGTTTTGCCCCCGTCCCTTGGTCATAATTGGTAGTGTTTTTGGCTCTTTAGAGCCACTTTTATTACTAATTGATGTTTTCTAGTGTTTTGGTTGAGTTTTGTAGGGATTTGCACTTTTGGAGCATTTTCCCGGGATTTTATGGAGCGACTACGAGCATTGGAGGAGCACGACCACTTTTCATGGCCCAAGGCCGGTTAGAGTCATCGAGCCGGTGATTAAGGGTTCGACATATAAGATACCGAGCATTGGACACCGAGTATTCAAGCCCCAAAGTGGAAATCCGGAATGGGCTAAGAAGTGAAGCCCAATCGAAGTCCAAGCAAGGTCGAGCCCGATCGGGCAACCTTTGGCTCGATCGGGCGATTGCCCAGAATCAGAGGGCGAGGAAAAAGGCGGGCCCGATCGGGCACGTGTTTTCGGAGGGAGTTTAGACGTCGTTTTACTTTGTTTTAACTTAGGATTTTCTAGATTATTATAAGTACGCTTTTGTTAAGCGAGTTTAGGACTACTTCTTACTCTCTTTCTCTCTCTAACTCTTCTCTCTCTCCCCTTAATTAAACTCTTAGTATTATTTTCACTCTCTACAACTCTTGGTTTAATTGAATCCTTTATTTTCGTCAACTTTGGTAACGATTTCTTCTCTATTATTTTCAGTATTTTAATTTCTTTAATTCATCATGACTTGTTTACTTGCTTTGATTAGTTTAGATTTAATTATGCGTGATTAGTTTTCTTTCTAGGGTTGTGGGGATCCATAAATAATATGAAGGGGTAATTTGTTATTGTTGATTATCAGTGCTTGATTAATTTCCTATTGATTGATTTAATGCTATGCAATTAGATTAGGCCTGGTTTAATTGTATGAGTTATGCAATATTGATTCGAGATTCGAGAGATGAGAATTGATGTTTAGGCTTAGTTTCAATAGGCGGACTAATTTATAAATGGTTAAGTCGAGATTCGAGATATGAGATTTAATACCGGTAAATTAACTCTGTAATTGTAATACGTAGCGAAAGCCCTTTATAATCTGATTAATTGATGCATTGATGATTGATTGCTATGTTTTACCCTGGAATATTATTTATTGGTGAACCTTTTCCCTAGGTCTTTCATTCATTGATTTTTCCCCCTACTTTTATTCCTCCCTACTTTTATTCCTAGTAGTTTAGTTCTCTTAAATAACAACAAATTGGTTAGTTGATAATTTAGATTACTTTTGATTAATTAGGAATAAATTGACTTGTTTCCCTGTGGTTCGACCCTTCTTCCCTTTCTGCACAGTTAGTGGACTTAGGAATTATTTTTGATTAGGTGATTACGACTATAGCCTGTCAGTTACACTTGGTACACACTTGAATTTCCCTAATTGAACCTAATGATAAAACTTCAGCAGCTGTTTTCATTGAAATTCCCTACTGTGATAGTGGTACTCTCAACTAAAACCAACTACACAAAGGAGGCAACACTATAAAATCCTAAGGAAAAACAAAACAAAAAACTCACTAGTGAGACACAATTATTAAAAAAATTAATTGCATTTGCAAAGTATGAACACCATGGGAGAAGTTGACTTCTTTATGTCACAATGTTTTTGTTTTTTTTTTTTTTTGGTTTTTGAAACATCTATGTGTGTCATCTTTACTGTAAGGGTTTTCACCAAAAAAAATCAAAAACATATTTTGGTGTAAGGGAACCAAAAAATAATCACCAAGCTCCATTTGAAATAATGTTTAATTGCAAGGACATCTGAAGTAAAAGATTATGACAAGAAATTAATTTTGGGAAATTAGAAACACTTAGATACAAAGCTAAGCAAAAATCTATCTGTAGATCATGTTGCTTCCCACATTTATTGGGAGATTTCCCCCTTTTGCAACATCACTTTCTCTCAATGGCTAAGATTAAATCTGCCACGGCCGCCCGTAAAAGACTGCAGACTGGAGTAAATGCTTTGTTCCGCTCCGAAAAATAAGCTTCTTCAGATATCACTTATTGTTTATGAACTGTGAATAGTGACTTCATCTGGCTTAATTTTGGAGGAAAATCAACTCGTTGCTAGCATTACACACCGTATCACTGAATATTGACTTTTTATACATCACTGTTTGGACACGCGTCAATCATCCCACGGTTACATTATTTAAATGAGTTTTAGTACAAATGCAGATATGGGATTATTTCTACCTCAATTAATTCTGCAAATTAACCACTGAAACTTTTAATAAAAAGTTAGTTGGAGTTGACTTTTACACCCTACTTTGATTTATTTGCAATTCGTAATTTTGAAAAAAAAAACATTACAAATAAAAAATGTACATAACTTGTGACTCTGCATCTGATCAATGGATAACAACTTGAGAGTTCGATTATTAAATTACAATGGTGTCATACTGGATTGGAACGTCCGCTTTGTAGCAACCCAATAACATTTACGAACGTCATCCGTTGTCAAACTAAACAGCAAAATATTAACCTATTTTACGATTAAAATTCAAATGATATTACATTTTTGTTTTAAAAAATAGAGTAAAATAACAAAGTCAAGTATATTTTTGGTGTGAAAATTTTCTAAGTCAATTAAAAATTAAGGGTCTGACTGCTAATGAAATCACGAAAGTATAACTACAGTATATGGTTACAGTCTGCTCCAGCAATTACTTCTTGTGGAAATTTTAGGCCTCCATAAAGATTGGCTGCCTTATTTCTTAGTTTAAGGGATTTATAGCTAGAATTAATTTGGGTAGCCAACTTCAGTGACACTATTACAACCACTACTTACTACAAATAACTGACTTATTCCAATGTTATTTGTGAAGCTTAAAGGTGACTCCACTAATTATTGTGTAACAACCGATGGTACGTGCTACAAAATTTAAATATAGCCTTCGTAGTTAATGTGTAATTTGGATTTGTCTTAAACAAAATTTATACGTAATAAGAGGTTTTCGACATAAAAGGCATAACTCATTGAAATGCCCATTACAAGGAAAATTAAAACACATACCTTGATCGAGGATAAATATAGAATGAAAATAGACGTTTGGTAATTTCAAAGCAACTACGTAGCCCGTATGATATATGTTGACTATTTAAAAAAAAACGTATCAGATTTAGTTAAATAATTAATTACACCATCGCAACACACACTGTTACAATTGTAGAGGAAAAATTACAAAGCACAACTGTGGCATAGCCCTGGTACAAGCAATATGAACCATTTTTGGGGAAATTATTTTTTATCAACGGAATTAAAAAAAAAAAAGTGCAAACACATGAGCTGTGAATACAAAATAGGTAAGACTGATACATTAGTACAGTCAATTAATGAAACAGATAACAAAATACTTATCCGTATTATGTACAATAACTCGGTGAATATAAAGGACGTCATAATTGTAAAGGATTGTGTAGTCACAATTAGACAAACTAATAAAAAGTTACATGTATTTTCAAACTTTCCAGTGAGAGTAGGTTTTGGTTTAAAATTTGAAGGAAACTTGCTTAACACGTATGAAGATATAGCATGCACTAGCCCTATGAGTGCGACGCATCATTAGTCTTATAAATATAATTCATCAAAGCCATACATTAGGATTTAAAACTCCACAGCCATGAGTTCGATGTCGAGGACATCATCTTCTAATGTTATCCAAATTAAGTGTGACCACGACATTCCAGCAAAGATCTCTACCGCAAAGAAGGGTCCTAATGTGGGGAAGAAATTCTATGGATGTCCCTATTGGCAGGTATTTGTAGGGATTTAATTATGTTGTAATTATTTAACAAAGATGGTTTTGAACAAAGGATAATAACGTTGTTGTATCTTTTTGTTAGGATGACTCAAAAGATTGCAAATTTTTTGCTTGGGTGGAGGAGGAAGAAAGTCGTAATTGTGACATGGAGGCAAGGATGGAAAAATCAAAATTGGAGTTGGATAAATATAAAAGGCTACACAAACATCTTGCAGAAAATGTGGTTGACTTGAAGGTGCAAATGCGACTAAGTAGGGCTGAAACGAATTCCTTAACAAATCGACTGAATCACATCGCTACCAAAAATCAAGTCCTTGTAATTTTTCTCCTTGTCACATGGGTAGTCGGATTCATTTTGTTTGTTTTGTATGCAAAATTGCCGGGGATGTAGTAATATATCGTTTGAACAAGTGGAAAAAATGCAAGTTGTTCACAAACCACGTGACATTTATGTAACCATTGCGTGAACATTTATTTTATGGTCAAATTTGTAACCTTCACTTGTAGGCCAAACCAATGAAAGTAGCTCTTCGTTATTTCAAATTGTTGGGAACTATTGTTGTACTCATGCATACAAGAAATTTGAATAAACTAACACAAGCAGGTTTCATAATAAAATGATTGACATTAATAGATCATAGAAGTTTAGTACATTATATTTAATCATTAATTGAAAACAATGCATTAGAACTTAAGTAGAAACGACCATTAAAATTCCAGCAACCTTGAACGCTAAGGTATTCGCTCCTCGAAAAGGCGTCTGGAGGATTCAATTTGACCCTACAAAATTGGGAAACCAAATGCATGTTAGAGACAACGTTTATTTACAAGCGAAATTTGAATTGCAATGAATAGCTACGTATTAACATGTTATTTTCAATTCAGAAAACTGCACCTTGAAATACATGTCCATCTTCATGAAATCACAGTATGTCCTCCTCTGATCAACACATATCCTCTACTCCAACCATAGCACAACAACACCACCACATAAACCTTTAGGTGGACTATAGGCAAAGCGATAAGGAACTGGGAGACTATTAACGAGAATCTGGGTGTTTTCAAAGCTTTGCCTAGTCTCCACCAATACAACAATACTAGGCTTATGTGTATTATAAAGATGATTAAAATTATCAACAAAAGATGGTCTCACAAGTCCACGCACATTCCAACAGGCTACAATGGTGTCATCTAGCAAACCCGCACATGGGGGACGAACTGCATAAGGTGCCCCATGCCTTGTAAATACAGTAAAGTCAACTTTATGATATTTAGGAAGCAATTGGGTCTCAGTGTGAAAAGATACCCATACATGAAGAGCATGTAGGAAAGAGGGTACCTTGATTAACTGAAATGCATTAGTGTAAGTACCAATGCATAGCCTAACAGGCACATTGTCTAGCTGCCACATTAGGTTCATGTAAATCTATAATGGGTTTCGGGTCATGAACATGCAAGGCAGGTCTAATACTAGGTGGGCGGAATGACCCCAAGGGAAGTGTCTCTAGACACCATTTAAAAAAAATCTTAAACTCAAACCTAATAGGATATATATCAAGTACGCTAGGAAGGTGTCTAGGGCGTGAAACTCCATCCCCTACACTTTCTTGCATTAAAAGATTGTTAAGCTGGTTATGGTTCGAGGCAGATGGGTTCGCTATTGTTTCAGGGGATATTGTGATGAAGGTGCCCTCCCTATCCGTTTACATATATGTAAAGGAAGTGAAATCCATCTCGGACTCCAGTCCGGATGGAGGAGAAAAAAACATCAAGCCATGGCCTCCGTTCTTGGTTCTACAACGGCGAGCCATTGCCAAAAGTATTAAGTCTTATTTATAGGGAAATGAAAAGTTTGGCTTATTATAAGGTGGGTAAAGAGGGCTTAGAGATTTGTTGTTACATGAATTGATGCACGAAATCCTTTATTTATAGACGAAAAAATTATTGGGGTTGGTTGGATGTTGCCGACCTATTCATTTTAGTCAACGTATACAATTACTACCAAAGATAGAGTGTAATTGTTACTCCCTCTGTCCCTTAATACAAAGCCTCTTTTGGTTTTTGCGTGGAAATTAAGAAAGTTGTAAATTCTTTAAAACTAATGATAAAAAGTACATATATACATGTGGGGTTAGATAGAGATAGAGAAAAAGAAAAGGTAGTTGGGAATAATTGAAGAGATGGAGAGAGAAAGTGTTTGCAATCAATGCTAAAAGTACAAAAAAGTAAAGGAAAAAAAGATGACAACTCATTAAAAAAGGTAATAATGTCAAAAAATACAACCTTAAATTAGAAAGAGGCATTGTATTTTGGTTAACCCAAAAAGGAAATGAGTCTTTGTATTAAGGGACGGAGGGAGTACCTTATTAACACCACATTATTTAAAACGGTTCTAGAAGGGTGACTTTACAAAGATTTTGATACCTTATTAACATATACTTAGGAAAAACTATTATCATCTAAATAGGAATAGCAAACATAATAATGGGACTAAGTAATATGTTGTCCATGTAAATTGGTAATTAAACATAATATGTTGTCCATGCAAAGCGATGCACTTCACAGTTTATTAAAATCCTGATTTAAATCTTATAAACTTACGATGTAACGATTCAGGCATGTAAATCTCTTAAGTAGCGAAAACCTCACAAGTTTTAAACATGTGTACATCGTTATTCCTGACAATATCTTGTGAATTATTAGTTACTTAGTGGATACAAAATTATTTCCTATTAATAATTAGGACGTAAACATAAATGTAACTATTTCCCATTGATAATTAGGTTTAAAACATATAATGTACACTTTAACTACGCGACTAAAGAGGAGAAGAATTGAATATATATGACAACATTAAGCTTTATTAAGGAAAATAAAAGGTTATTTTGTATATTCTAAATCGATTTGAATGTGTATATTTAGAAGTAAAATTGCCTAAGACTTTTAAATGATGATTTTTAATTATTAGAAAAGGTACAACCTACAAGTGTTACTTTATTTTGGCAACCTAGATGATGAGATTGTGACATTGTGTTTGTAAAATTTGCACTCATGAACTAAGATGGAACTATAACCAATAACTTGAAATTTCATCATAAACAAATTGAAAATAACTTGATAGGTAATTAAAAACACACATTCATATGATTAGTATACTAAAGGCAATTATAGACACGAACTTAATCATTAAAAATCATCTTCCTAGCGTACTTGATATTTGTAAGGTAGTCAAATTTGTAAGGTATACCAATACCACCTTAGGGGTATAGCTTCAAAAAACCCATTTGTTAGTTATTACCGCGTTATTAGAATGTATGAGATATTGTAAGAGTCAAAGGTATGCAACATCTTTTATGTCAATGTTATCAATGTTATAGTTAATGCTTTGCGGCAAAATTACATTCATTGATATCAACTTAAGAGTATGTAGAAAGTTCGTGTCAATTTAGCAAGTCATATAAGTTGGTGTCAATAATTGCAAAACTTTACAAACTTGATGTTAATGATTATAATTTTGCCATGCTTTGCTAGGTACTAAACTATGTCTTGTGACGTTGTTATTTTTGTAAGACAACCGTCACGATGTAAAGTAAACACTTGAGTGATTGTAGTTATTGTTCAGTTTTTATCTTTAGGTCAAAAACCAAAATGCAACACTTTTTCCCTTCCCTTAAAACTGAAAAATCAAAATCAATCTCTTCATGAAAATCATTAGGCATCCACCTTAAGCAAACCCTCAACTTTTTCGAATTGGCATTAAACAAATCATAACTACCTTCTGTAGAGAATATTTCAAGCATCCCACACTTGAGCTCCACTGTGATCATACACTTAAGTATGGTGGCGTCCAAAGGGAAGGAAGCTAGAGCAAAAGAATCGCCAACAAGTTTTAGAAACTTGTAAACCGTTCACAGGGTGAAGGTTACACCCTTTCACGATCCATGAGATCGCTAACTCCATAGTGGTCTGGAACCATGACTGGATATTCGGGGATGAAGGTACAAATCCAACCTAAAAGAGATTGAACCTGCTCTAAATAGACTCTACTTTATTCTTCTCATATTCATGTGCGCTTTCTGACTAACATACAATCAATATATTAATCCTAA
The DNA here is from genome assembly GCF_948465745.1 of Chenopodium album. Lineage (NCBI taxonomy): Eukaryota > Viridiplantae > Streptophyta > Magnoliopsida > Caryophyllales > Amaranthaceae > Chenopodium > Chenopodium album. The sequence continues at coordinate 41,810,559 of NC_137848.1, forward strand.
ACCTGTTTAATTTATGTTGGTTGAATATTAATGCACAAAAAAACTATTATTGGCGATCACTTGAATTAAAATCACATTAGCCTAAATAAAATTATTAATTATCTTATTAAGCGTGATTACAAATACAAATTCCCTTTAATCCTGCAAGAGAGGGCGTGATCAAGCAACAACAATAATATATCAAGTAATAATAATATTGATACAACAAATCATCATTATAATCTCAATAAAGCATAATAATATTATTAGCAAGATCCTAGGCATGATACTAACAAGATTAATAACAAATCCTAGCATGTCACTAAACATTAAAAATCAAAGCTTTAACCCTAACATGATACTAAAATGATAGAAGAAATAGGAAGCAACCTAAACATGATACTAGAAACATACATGATATTAGAAATATTAGTTAATACCTTAAACATGACACTAGGAATCATAAATACATCCAAACATGATACTAGGAATTAAAATAATCTAAGCATGATTTCTATAGAAATAAAGCAATAAAACAACTTAGTTTGTTGCCTCGTATCTCTTTCTATCAAAACAATACACACGTTAGTAATTTCAAGGAAAATATTAAACAGTAAATCTAATTAAAGAATTGAAATAAGATTTGGGACCAAACCCTCATAAATTATCAACCTTTCACGTCTAAGGTGAAGGCAATTTCGAACTTAGCTAGGTGTGTCTAAGTCTCGTGAATGAGGAATATTGTATTTGAAAAGGCTAGGCTTAGAAATCAAGAGAGAGAAGGAAAGAATAAGCTTTAACTTTTAGAGAAAGAAGAGATGATGATTGTTGGTGATTTTTGAAAAAGGGGAATAAAGACCCCTATTTATAGAGAAAATAGTCCCAAGACGATCAGAAAAAGATTAAATTCTATTCGGTGTAAAACTGCTCCCATCGCCGCGCGACAGGGTCCATTATTGCGCGACAGTATTCATCGCAACGCAATGGGTCCTATCGTTTCGCGATGGAGAACGCTTTATCTAAAATCTATACAGAATCCTTAATTTAATTAAATTAGATTAATTACAGTCCTTACTTATCTTTTAAAATCAGATTTAATCTTTTTAAAACACTTTTTTTACTCTAAATAAAATTCTTTATTTTCTAAAGGATATAATTATTAATCTTAATCCCACTAGAACTCAAAATAAACTTCTAGATTATTCTAGAAGATTAAAATCAATCCTAATGACTTTAGGAATGATAATTAATAAGCCCTCCACTTAATCATTAGGCCGTATATAAAACTCATTTCAAGCCCAATTTAGTATTTTGCCCATAACTTCCTCATTATTCATCGAAATTGGGCTTATAATATATCGTTGGAAAGCTCTTTTCGAGCCCAATCCAACTACACTATTATTGGACCTTTATCATGGACCAAACTATACTAGACTGGACATTTTCCATAAATAGAGTACGAAAAGAAATATTTTCGAAAACAGAAAGAAGTGTTTTTTATTAAAACGACCACATCACAAGACTTTTCACATTTTCACTTTGTTCGATAATCAAATGACGTGAAAGATATTCATCACTGTGTTTGGTTTTTGGGGAGACACAATCAGGTGTCTACACCTTCGTCCTTTACTTCAATTCAAGTAAGCTTCCTCTATATAAATGATCTTTGTAAGAAAAAACTCCAAACCCTACTCATAGCCAAAACTTTAACACTATTACAAGATGGCCAATGACCAGCCACTCATGTTTGTTGCTTCGTTCAATAACAGAACCTTTCTAACCCAAAACGACCGATTATCCTTCCCTGACCTTAAAGAAATTGATCCCCTTATACCAAGTTGCCGTTTGGGACCAGCTTTGGGATCTAACCCATCTTCTCTTGACTTAGACAACAGGCTTATGGAACTTATCCATTCCTCGGCTAGGAACGATGACTTTACCAGTAAGGCAACTACAAAGTCAAAGGGAAAATTTGTTAACAACCAAGACTTGTGTTTCCCCACAACCAAAATTTCTCCCAACAAGCTGTCAAACCATTCCTCCAAACGATTTACAGTCCCACAAAAAGACATCGATGCACCCACTACATCCTACGATGTGCATTGTGAAATAAGGCCTTCTAGGTCATATTCAAATGGTGGTGCTACGGATAAGCTGAAGGGTACTGCCTCGTTTGAAGATAGAGAGCAAAAATCTTTAGGGAAGCTGCCCTACAAATATGAAGATGTGGATGTTGTTGACCCGGACGATGACCAAGATGAAGAAACGTTTGGTTCGGAAAGGGACACCGTCGCAGATGTTTCTAGAGAAGATGATCAATTGCCTTGGTGCTCTTGTTGGTTTGTTTGTTTTGGTTGCTAATTGGGATGGTGCTACTGGATTGAACCCGTCAATGTCCAAACTTTGTTCAACCTTTTGTGTACTTGGCCCACCAGGAGGCCATTTTGTATCAACAAAATATGGAGCCAGTATGGGTACTCATATTCCTTAAATGGTTTGGATATTATGGCCCAATATGTATTTTAAAATATTATTATGTATTGTAATTGGACTATTTGGGTCTGTACCATTTTGTAGACTGACCCAACTTAGGGCCCATCTATATGTATGACTGCACCTATGAATTATGAACTAGTATTTTGAAATGTGTTTGTAGGCCTATATGATTTTGGGCCTAGCCTCATATGTTTTTCTCTGTGATCAACCCAAGTTTTTGTATTTAAGTATCTTAATATTGGTAACATGAAGACAAATTTGTCTATGCTTAATAACCTGTTTGTGTATATGCTCTTGCCCAATCAACCATTGTATACAAGTACTGGGTTCCTCAAACGATATAACCAAAAACCATTAAACAAAATCAACAACTAATATTCAATTAACGACTCTCTGATTACAACTTACTACATCTGGTAATTATAGTTTATTAGTACAGTAAATTAAGGCTGACACCCGACTCACGGACTTATTATGGGTGGCCAACATTAAACCCTAACACACAAAGTTTAACATAAGAATACCTTGTAACTGACTAACTGTAACAAGAAATTGTATAACAGTACAGAAAAAAATGCCATCGGACTCAGTCTCCCATGTCAATGTATCTGTTAATCTGCTTCGTCAATGACATGTACCCGACTTGTTTTCAGGGTTCCCTGCTTTCCTCTTTCTCCACCCTTTGGAGCCCTTCTCCTCCTGTCTTTGTATACCATAACAGAGTTGGACATATCCTGCACGTAAACATATTTATATAGGCATAATGGATAGACAAAATTTACACTTAGCCACCGAATTGCACACTATAAATACCACTGACCGGATATTGTGTAATTGCAGGAGGGCCTTCTGTGTCCCTCGCCTCCTTAGGGTGATTCTCTCCATATGCAACATCTAACAACTGTGACAATACAAATAATCAGATAATAGACTCTAGGTCATCCTAAACAACAACCAACCAGTACACATAAGTCAATTCATGTAACCCTAACATTCTGTAGTCTCCTGATGTCAATCAATCAGTCCTGGCTGCTTTCCGAATTTGCTGCATGGTCCAAACCTTTATACGGGGAAAAACTCCCTATTCGATAGGATCTCTATTCAACCTGTCTAGGTAATATATCTGCAAAAAGAACAACACTTCATATTAATACCAGTTTTGATATCCAACAATTAACATACAATTGTTATAGAATTTTTTCCAAACTCACCACTAAAAACATTGCACATCCCCCACAACCCCCAGCAAATCCATTGACATAAAATCGACGCCCAAAACTACATACACTGTCCATTAACTTGGACAGGACCAAGTCACACCAATCATAATCACAACTATCCATTACACAACCTAGAGCAGGAAGTAAGTCCGATGCTAAACGTGGTGACTGGGTGGGGCACAACACCATTTGTAATGCCACTATCAAAAACAGGGTCTTGAATTCTTCTTCCTCGTTCACCTCAAAATAACCTTCAAGTCTGTCTTTCATGTCAGAGGTCATTGGAATTCCTATAGATGTGTAAACCAGTTCCCTGTCCCTACAGGATTTAGTCTCCCATGATTTACCAAATTTCAATAAAATTTGTTGGACCTTCGCTCGAACATCAGCTGTCATCATTGTCATACATGGGACAGCCTTTGAACCACAAGGGATTCCTAAAACCCATCTAATCTGGTTCTTTGACAGCGGGAACTCACGCCCATCAGGAGCAATAAACACTTTATTCAGCGGGTCAAACCTAGTCATTAACCAATACGATAATTGTCTGGGTAAATGCATATCAAGGGCAAAGTGAAGTAGTCCACCAAAACCCATCTGGTACACCCACATTTTCCTTCTGTCATCAAATTTTTCACAAATATGGCCTATTGACTCTATACGGCAGTTCATATTTGGGGGCTGCAATAAAAGCAAAAACAAAATGTTAAAATTAATTATATACACCCATTACATGCTGTTTTTAAAGCCAGCAACTCACTCTACGACTAGAAGCGGAATGTTCCCTCAGCACTTCACCTTTAGGTTTCACTAGTCAACCCACACTTAACAACTTGTCCTACAATAATTTATCCAGAATTCAATAACAATTGGATGTTTTTTGATGGAAATATACATACAACACATCATTTAAAACAACTTTACCCACAACTTTACCTTAAATAGGGCAGGTTTTAATTGTATTAACTTATGACCAACCCCAACACTGAAAACCTGCATAAGAAAACAGGACTGACTTCTGTTAATAACCAAATGTCTTCACAAATCACAATGACAACAACACTAGAATTGATACATCTATTACCTATTATACCTCTGTTTCATTGTGATAGACCTCCTTCTCTTCTCCACTCTACATTCACACCATACAAGAAAACAACTTACTGAGGTCAAACAATTAGCACTTGTCAGTCAAACGCCACAACCATGAAACACAAAACCTTCTATTCTACAATTCAATGATAACTGTTACACTTAAGATAGCCACATATATCATGGTCAGAGATAAACCAAAACAAGCATGTATCACTGAAATTATTTACAATAAAAAACAATTAACACTTACATGATCAAAACCATACACCTCAATCCACCAAACTCAACACTAAATTCAATTCACACTTACAATTCTAATACAGGCAATTACTCCTACAAAATCCATCGTGTTTATCAATTAAACATAAGAGCCAACACAGTAAATCAATTCTAAGTAAGATGACAATATAAATTAAAACTTCCCCAATGCATATCAATTCTACATGACTCAGTATTTTTGAGATTATAACGCCACCACTAAAATATAAATTAACCCCCAACACTACAAATGAATCATATATCAGGCCATGAATCAATTCACAATTGACAAAAAAAATTATACAAAAAACTTACTAATTCAGTCGTTCTTCCCAACGGTGCATATGCGTTTTCAACGCAAGAATCCTCTTTCGCTTACCGCCATTAATCTCATTCATGACTCCGCCCATTGCTGTGTGGTCGTTTTTCAGATCTATGCACCGGCCAAACGAAACACAGCAAAAACCCAGAAAATACGAGTGCACGTTTTCAGACCCCTATCTCCCATTGCACAAAAGAAAAATGGTTACAAATATAACCTAACGACCATGTTAACTCGCCGTTACATTTTCATAAACGGCAATCTTACGCGTGTAATCTAGTCAGTATACCAAAGTCCAGATCATAATCAAGTAATTACATAAATACCCAGGTCTGTAGTAGGAAAATACCACCGTACCCCCTTGATATGTTTACAAAGCAAATCAAATTGATAAACTTGAATTTTTCCTTAAAATGCGTTGCTAATTTTTGAGGTCTAATACGATTATAAAAATAAAAATGTAATAATGAAACTTCGATTCTTGAAAGTATAGTTGTACACGATTAATACAAGTATTGAAAACATAGGTTTACATGATTAATATTAAAACAATCATAAACATAGTTTAACATGATTAATATCACCATACTTATTTATAAAATAACACTTTTATATTTCGATTATTTCGCTTTTATGGATTTGAATAAAGTCAATTTGATCCAAAAAATCTGAATTTTAAAAAAAAAAAAAATCAATTCAATCCGAAGTAATAATTTGATTTGGATTGGATTGATTTTGATTTTTATCCGAATAATGAACATCCTTACAACCAACTTAAGTTAATAGGTCAAAACCCAACCTGACCTGACCTAACCTGACCCGACCCGACCCACAACCTCTTCAATCAATTACCATAGACCCACAGGCCACAGTCCGTCCATAAGTGGATTAAGGACCATTTCGTTAAAATCCAACATATAATCAAGCTATTTTTCTCCCAATATTCCAATTTTTTTTACAGTACCTTTCTTCAATGACGATGCTAAAACCACTTTGATGGAACAATACAAGAAAACTACCCAACCCCACCAAAAAAATCAACATACTTAGCTTGGATTTAGTAGCAAGAAATGCTAATTGGGCAACTGACGGTTTGGCCAAGTTCGACCACCATATACGGCGGCGCTGGTAAATTGCTGCTGTTGAGGCCACTTTGTAGACGCCGGAGGAGAGATATTTTCTGGGTTTCTGCAGTATTTGACGGCCACAATAAAAAGCAGCAGAATCACTACGCTGTTTTAGGGATTTCTTCTTCTGCTTCTTCCTCTGATATCAAGAAAGCTTATCGCCTTCTTGCGCGTAAGGTATCTTCTTTTTTACTTTTGAATTTTAAGCTCATTTGATTTCATTTAATGAATTGATGATGAGTTGGATCATTTGGAATGGATTAGAATTCATTCCATCTAGTTTTTTGTTTGGTTGAGTTTTTTTAGTTTATAGCATGTTGTGTTAGAATTTGTTATATACACCCGGCTGTGGTCATTAGCTCATTTATTCAACAAATGAGCAAATAATATTACGTATTTATATTCATTTGTTAATTGAATGAGCAAATGACCCCGAGTGTCCATAACAGGCTCTCGTGTTATGTATGAAATGTTTTTTAAATTATTCATGTACGAAGTATATCTTAGATGGATTAAGATTAAAGTTTTAATGGTTGAAGTTGTTTGTTGAAAAGTGTGCCACTCAAATTGTTGCATTCATTTTGTAACTGAAATAGTAGTGATATTTCTGAAAAATACTTTTTGTTGATATGTTTTGAAAATAAATGTAACAATAGGATTGGTATAGCAGTGACCAAACGTTTGTGTTAATTGTTGAATAGATACTTGGCGCTTGAAATTAATGGAAACTTGGATGAGTAATTAGAATAAGAAAATAATAGAATTGGATGTATATATATCAAACAAAGTATGTAGGAGGGAGACGTGCATTTCTTTAGTAGGCTCCTTGATGCAAACTTTCAATTTGGAAGACTATAATATGAACTAGAGTTTCAATTTATTGAGTGGACCCTTTTCTTATTTTCAATGGCCATGGGATGATTGTAGTTTTCACTTTGTTTCTTGTTGATGCATCTAGTTGGAATGTTCTAGGTCAAATTGCCACAACTTTGGATATGAGTACTCATTGATGTATTAGAAAAAAAAAAAAAATAATCACTTAGGGTTTTGTTAGATTCCTCTCGATTTGTTGCTTTGACTTGTGCATTGGAAACGATAACAAAGAATATAAGATTAGCCATATGAGGGAGTATCCAATAGTGAATTATTGATGAGAATTATAATATTATACCATGATCTTGTAATCATGTAGAAAGGTGGAATAATGTTAAGATTAAGTAAAAGAAAGAGGGTATATCTTGTCAAGAGAAGGATTTTAATATATTACCTTTATTCCTTGGAGCACAAACCAGCAGTAGTTTGTACTTAGTGACTTTGTGTAGTCAATATTTCTTTGGGACTTACATATCTGTTTACTGTTGGGCTGTTGACTTAAATTGATGTTATGGTAAATGCGTAGCAGGCTAGCAGCAGCATATCTGTAACTGTGAAGTGCTGATTGTATTCTACTTAAGTGGTAGCTCATCATTTTGTACATTTGATTTTATTATGTCATTGAATTTTGGAAATTGTCTATTGTGTTATGATTGTTGATTGATATGCTTTAGTTGAGTTTAATTGGCTGCTAAGCAGTGAAAAAAATATAATTGGAACTATATATTCTACTCTGCAGTATGAACAATTTCAGCACGTTTGGTTTAGAAATCTTTAGATTTTTGCTAGAAGTGGAAAGGTTATGATTAAAGGGTGTGAAAGAATAGGAAGAATTTTAATTAAAACATTTCCTCCGAAAAGGTCTTTGGTTATAGAGTAGAAAAAGAATAGAGTGGTAATGGTGCATTTTTTTTTATTGCCCTTTTTAATGGTATTTGTTGCTGCTCGAGTGATAGCACTGTCGGATTGGGGGAGTTGGGAGTCTGATTGAGTAAGTGCATGGGTTGGAAGCAAAAGAATGTTGAACCAAACTCCTATAAATGAAGTGATGTAGTTGACCTGTTTCTTGAGGCTCTCAAAAAAAACTAAAAACAAATGTGCTCTTAATGAACACATTAAAGTGTTTAAGTTTGTGCTATGTGCAGCAAGTTATACTATTTTTGTCAAAGAACATACTTGCAGGACTTTATATATAATGTTCCGAGTTCCTGCCATTTGTGGGGTAGCAATTTTTCAATTAAAGCTTTGTATGTGGGGTGTTGGGCCAGGAAGAGGCATGGGAATCAGAGTGATAAACTGTGGGCTGTGGCAATGCTCCAGTTTTTGGTCAAAAGGTCAGAATAACTCTGATGAAGTCTAGTAGCTTATTATGGCTTTCTTAGCATTTTGATCTCCTCCTAATTTCATCATGGTGGGGCAGTTTCGGGCATAACGATATCACTCTCCCATGCCTTTCTTGTTTGCAGTGATTGTGGGGGATATTTAGTCTACTCCTAGATCTGAGTATGGCTTATATAATGAATTGAACTGAATGTGTTGATGTTGTTGCAAGCCATTCCAAAAACACTCAAAAATACTTATGTCATCATGTAAGCAACTTTTATTGGTAATTGAATGCATTCGTTAATAGATAGACAAATAAGAAATTGATATGAGAATGAGCTAGTAAAGTAGTATAAGAAAATTAAGGGGGGATAAGCCAGATTAGCTAGTCTTTTATTTTCACAGAACTGAAAAACCAGGGGGGAAGGTAGGTTTATATGGTGCTTAACACTTAAAACAATTAAATTTATTGTCTCGTATATAGATGAAACTGCAGAGAGGCCAGACTTATCAGACAATACCCTAATTGCAGTGTTCTGTTTGTCTACTCGGATTTATCCTGTACAATATCTCCATCTTTTATGTAAAAGCCATGCAAGTTACTTAAAATACTCGCTTTTTGAAAATTTACCATCCAAAGTTACTACATCCCCACTTGATTCCCTCATAGTGCAAAACATCACACTTCCTCTTTTACAAAATAATTGAACCATTTCTAAATGGCACATTATTTAAGAAAGGGAAAAGTGGTTGTCAAAAAGACTACTCTGCCCTTCTTCCCCGTAACCACTGACCCACCATAACTCAACCACCACATACACTAACCTTTGATTTTCACCAACCCCACCACACTCACTCCCTCTCCTCCTTAGCCTCAACATTCTCCTCTCTCTCGTCATCCCTCCACCGCTTCCTCACTCCCACCACCACTATTATCATCATCGTGTGAAGCTTTCTTCACCCATTTCTTTGCTCTCCAGTGTGTCCGTCAACAAATGTAGGGTTGATTTCGACGATTTCTTAGTGTCTAATCGATCACGTCTTGATTTCTTCATGCTCTCAATCGATTAAAGCTTCACTTCCGTTTTTCGTTGCTTTCGATAATCCTTGAAACTTTTCTTCATTGTTCGTCGGAAGGTAGAACTTCGACGGAATTAGCTCCACAAGCTTGTCTTAAAAGCTAGCATGGTCTTTGACTAAGGTTTTGATGTCGCCGACTACTGCCGCTGCATCGTCGGCGATGATTATTAGGGCATTTGAACTTGAGAAAGGTCGTTTAATTAACAAGGATGGTGGTGGTTAGGTTTGGGTGAAGGAGGTGGGGGTAGGTGGTGTTACTGGATGTCAACCATGGTTATTGGGAATGAAATTTTGTTAGAATTACCTAATTAAAATAATCTGTCAAGAACTGTCAAAAAAAAAAAAAATGTCAAGAAACTACCTTTTAAACAAAATTTTTTGCAGGAAGATACCAGTTGGATTCTCATCGTTGACTTTAATAAACGTGCATTGATTAAACATGTGTTGGTCATTACCATCACCACCACACTCACCACTCCTTGTGAAACCACCACCCACGCTCATTGCCTTCCCTGAAAGAACCATCCTCCCTCACGGCCTTCCTTGAAAACACCATCCACCTACCCTACTTACACCACCCTCACCATCACATGACTAGTCAACGCCAAATTATAAGTCAACGAGGAGAATCCGTTAACTGGTATCTTCTTGCAAAAAAATTTGTTTATAAGGTAGTTTTTTGCCAGATTTTTTTTAATAAGGTAGTTTCTTGCAAAAAAAAAAAAAAAAAAAAAAGATAGTTTTATAATGAAGAGGGTGAGAGGAGAGACAAAAGAACGAATATATTTGAAGGGTACTATTGTCATTTTAGCTTAAAAATTATACCCAAAGAGGAAATGGTGCAATCATTATGACATTTCCTAAAAGGGAATATGGTGCAATTATTTTGTAATGGAGGAAGTATCATGGAACTTGCTCACCAAGAGTTGACCTTAAATAACCCATTCTCTCATAAAATACAATATAATTTATAGTTTGTTGTTTGTGATATGTACTTTGGATATTTGTGAACAATATTAATAATAGTACTTCAAATGCAGAGTAATTCACTTACTATTACTAAATTTTTTTTTTTTTTTTTTTGGTTCTTGATTTAGTAATGCAAATTAAGGGAATACATAGTTGATTTTTTACATCAAAGTCCAGGCACATGAATCATAACAGGATAAGTGAATGCTTTGACCAGGTAATCTTATCTGGTAAGTATTTTAAGGATAATTTTTGAAAATTGACCACTTGTAGGATTGGACAAGGAGAAGCATGCCAACATCTGTGTAGTTTTTACTAAGTTTTTTAAGAAAAAGTTACTAAAGTTCCCATTAGAGAAAAACATTCATAGAGCGGATAACTCAAAGAAATTCCTTGTCTATTGCAAACTGCAGCCAGGAAAGGTCTAATCTATGGCCTGTAGTTTCATTCAAAGCCGCTTAGAAGAAATAGTAACTTATATTGTCCATCACGAGCTCAGGACTGAAATTGCCTTCGATGTTCTGATGCTCATATGATTTATTTTACATGTAAATTCTGGTGCTGTTGAAGGTATCTAATATAGTTTATCAATTACTGTAAATAGCCTTCTGCCGCTTTGATGTTCATAATGTAAATAATGGTGATGTTAAAGGTCAGCCATTGCTTGCTTCCTCTTAAAAATCTCACCTCAGGGGATGCTGATAAGTATCTGTGGTGTATCAATTACTGTGAATCAATTGATACTTTTCATTTCACTGAGAAATTGTGTGAATATAAGGCTTACTTTTCATCAGTAATTCAGAAATTGCACTGTCTTGTATGTGGTTGCAGTGGCATCCTGATGTTAGCAAGGATTCACGAGCTGGTGAAGTATTCAAAAGTATTCATCTCGCCTACCAAGTGAGCAAGTCCTTTTCCCTCTCCTTTGGGTTGTGTGTTAATTCTTTTTTTTGTTTTTTTGGTACTGAACCTGATGATCATTGACTAAAATCATTTGTCTGTTCCTTTTTTTTCCCCATCTTTTGTGTATTCAGTTTCAAAATTTTATGGCCGAGTTGTCTTTGCTTTCTCTGTTAAATAGGTGCTATCTAATGAAGCAACAAAGGTTCAGTATGATAGAGTACTCAAGTCTGGCATGCACACCTCTAATCCTGTCCAAAGAAACACTTATCAGGATTTCGAGTTTGAAAATGAAATTATAATGCATAGATGGAGTGAATTAAGGCAAAAGATGCGAAATGATAGATATCGCCAAAGATCTGATGACGGCGGACAAAGTTATTCCTTTGACGACACTGATTCTGATGAAGAGCCTGAAGAAAAGGCTGAGGAAGAAAGGGGCTCATTCTTTGAAGTTCTTCAGTCTATTTTCCTCTCCATAACTCTGATGAAAACATTTGGCTGCCAATCATCACTTATTTTCAGCAGCCTAACAGCATGGTTCGATGAAAAGTTAGATGCTGGTTATAAAATGGGCCACCTGATTGCTTGGGTATTGGGTGGTCAAGGCGGTGTTTTGCTTTCCTTGTGTCTCTCTCTTGCAAGCTGGATATGTGGCAAAAATAGCAGTAGCATAGTCACTCTTGTGGTCATCGCCATGTGGGTTGGATCCAATATTTTGCGTTATGCACCAGTTCCTCAAGGCGCACTCCTCGTGCTTGTGTACATGTCTGTTAAACTACAGGTTGATCTAAGGTAGAATTATCTGTTGATCTAAGCTTGGAGTATCCAACTTTTCTTGTATCCTGTACATATTTTGTGTTGTAAAAAGACAGAAACATTTTGGTCCGCCGAACCAAAAACTATAAAAAGCTTCTGGTGTGATCGTTTGCTATCGCGTGTAATATATACAAAGTATTCATTTTTGGATGTTGTGGTCATAGTATGTAGGCGTTTTAGGATTTTCTCGACTAAAAAGGTGAGTTTCAGGATGCCTAGGGCGGGATTTGATCAAATAGTCTAACCCCGGGCATTGATGAGAATTCCAGCATAATGTATTGTTCTTCATAAGATCAAAACTTACACATTGAGCAAATTACAACTTACACATTCAGCTTCCCTACTGTAAAAGCTACAAAAGGGTGATTAACAATCTTTCCCAACTGTCGGTTGACTTCAAATCCAAATATTAGATGACAAAACCCCAGAAAAATAGCCAAATAATCAGTCCAAGATAATTAATAGTCACATTTTTGGATTAAAAGCACTACTGGGTTTAATCTCTTTTTCAGAAATCATGCCCAATTACAATTACAAAGTTATTTGACACAGGAAAATTCCCAGATTCTTCAAGTCAGAACTACATTTACACAATTGTATTTCTTGGTAACTTACAAGGTAACTCGTATTCATGGCTCGAGATTGAATACCGTCTACATCATCGTTTTTGTGGCTCCGTTTACACCAGGAAAAAAAAATATCTCAAATTCAACAAAGTGAAAAATACAAGGATATGAAATTGAGATGTTTTAGCAGCTCTTTGCTTTCTCCACTGCTTTCATCCCCTTCAAATTTCTCCACAAGTATCTCCCACTAGCCATGTCAACAAATACCCAGAAACCATCTTGAATTATCTGAAAATAAATCCCAAAATTTAGGGAAAAAAAAAAAAAGGTAAAAATAGAAATAAAATATAATAATAAAAGCTCAAAAAAAATATTTTAAAAAAATAAGAGAGAATGTTTACCATTTTAAGGTTCCTTTCTTGGTGATCATCCATTGAAGATGCAGGTTTATCAGCTACCAAATCTTCAGAAAAGGCGGCATCGAGGTCGGGTGCAGAACGAAATGATCTCCATGCCAAAAACCCAGCCAAAATCGCTGAGAAAAATACCAAGATAAATCTTAAAGGACACATAATTGATCAATTTTCTTGACTTTTTTTTGTAATAATATTTCTGGGTTTTCCTTGAATTTTTCTGGGTTTTTCTTTGATTTTCCACCTCAAGCCTAAAAATTTCCGGCAAAATCAAAGAGACAGAAAGATCATTGAAAAACCTTAGCAAGAAGAATGAATGAAAGAGAGGGATGTTTTTAATGTTTGTGCAAGGTTGTAATATTTGTATTATTAGTGTGTTGGATTATTTAATCAATAAATGTTGTAAGAACGAGCCAATATATTAGGGATTTAGAGGAATAGTATTAATATTAATAATAAAATATAATAAGATAGAATTACATAAGAAGAAAATTATGGATTAGGTGACGCGGTTAGGAGGCTAGCACATTGTCTTGTTTTGACTTAGTTAATATTTATACAAAGTCAAATTGTAGCACCAACCACTCTTTGATAATTTGATATCCTACGTGGTGTGCAACCACTTTTCAATTTTATTTGAATCATTTCATGTGTTTGTTGTCCACATTTTAGGGTAGTAATTGTCTAATCATATGATAATTTGTCAAGGCTGCTAAGCCAATTCACTTGTAGTAGTCTCTTTGATAATTCATAAAAATTAAAAAGTTGGACCATGACGTTATTACTAAGTGTAGTGTGTGGGTATTTAATGGATATACACACTAGAGTTATTGGATCCGTCGTCTTTCGGCGATAAAATGCATTTTATTGAATTATTGTAGAATTAATTATTTTTTGTTGAAAAGTTAATCATCAACATCTTCTTAGGAATAAGTAATGGAATTGATTAAAGCGTTATGGAACTAAAATTGAAATTAAACTAGTTTTAAGGGCTGAACGATACTTCGAGTTGTTAAATGAATAAGTACTATACTGATTTTACCTACACAATTGCCGACACAAAAGTCTAAACTTAATGCTACAAGCGGGAAAGAGCTAGCTAATGCAACTCTTAGCTGCCAACAATTGTAGGTGCTCTTCATATCCTACATTCACTAGACTTGATAACTCATATGCAAAACTAAATGTATGCTTGTTCATACATGCTCGCTCCTTGTGAGCATAATATTTGTCCATACTTAGTACTGTATGTATTGTATATACTAGGATAGGTAAAACTCTAATATTGCTAGGGACAAGGGTATATAAGAGGCAGCCCGGATTTATAACATTGATAAACTTTAGATCTTGACACGTTGGAGTAATGGTGATGCTTATGAAATGTGAAGAAGTAAGCTAACATGAGAAGAGAAAAATAGAGAAAACGTGATGGACTTTTATCTAACGGCAGTTACTAGACTAGTATAACTGATTTACAGTCATACCCTCAAAGCCTAATTAAATATATTAATGTACTATTTCACCCCTTGATTAACATTAAAGTTATAAACTTGTATTTCCTTTGTATATGTATTGTAAATAATGAAAGGAAAGCCTCCAACAAGAATTCTTCTATCTTACACCTTATTGATGAAGTTCATAGAGATATGAACTCGAGTACAAAAAACATAAAGAGAAATAGAGAGAAATGGAGAAAATAAAAGGAACTTATTGCTTTGATTGAATTAGAAATGAATAAATTGGTTAACAAAAACTAGCAACACTCATATTTCTATCTACACTTATTATAGCAACTCCAATGGCAAGCTAAGTTATGCCACATAAGCTTTTAATCTAATTATTATTTTAGCTAAGTCGAACTTCAATGACTAGCTACTACCTTATTATTTAAATAAGCTCCACCTCCTTAATTAACTTTTTATACAGTATATATTATTTTATTTATTCTACTATGTAATTAAATTTTTTTTGACAAGTTTTTTTCCAAACAAATTTCTAGGTCTAATGGTCAACCTAATAGTTAGGAACTAGGTTAGGTCCCATGCCATGCACAATAATATTAAATATTTATTCTTAATTAAAACTAAATTTAATTTAAAATAAAAAAACATAAATTTATATAAAATACTATAATGAATTTATTATGAAAGAACTTGTTAGCTAGATAGATATATTCATATACGTATTTGACAATATTTTTATATTTTTGTATATTTCACCAACAAATTGGTATCATTTTTTTTTTTCTTATTAACCAAATGAATTTCTTAAAACTATGTACCACATATTTAACCCGTAAATAGATTTCTATTTGAATTTTTTTTTTTTAGAAAGTAAATGTTGTAATAAACGTAGTACATTACACTCATATGTCACATGTTAATTGTGCATCAAAAAAAAAAATGTCACGTGTTAAGAATTCAATTTTTTTTTCCTTAAATTTATGCTCCATAGTTGTTAATATCTTTTATGGAAGATTATATTAAATCTTTTATTTTAAGTAATTAATATTCCAATTACTTTCTTGGAACTTTTAATATACAATATTATGTTATAAAAAATATTCAAAATAATATATGTAATTATTGAAGTACATGACACTATGTTGGGGAAAAATTATGTTGAAGTTTGAATTTTTTTTTCTTTTACTTAAGTTTATATAGTTGCGTACAATACATCAGATATTTGGTTTATGTATGAGTTTGCTATACTTTATTTTTTTTAAAAGATTTTTTTCCTAAAAAAAGAAAAAAAAAAAAAAGGACACACCATTATTGGACACTTCAAGTCTGTTAATTTAATATATTAATAGTATTAGAAAATAGCAAGGGATGTCGTGAACGGTGGGAGGTCATAGAAAATTTACCTATTCATAGAGTGATCCTATGATCGATACAGGATATTAATCTGACGAGTTGTATATTGCTAACTACCCAATTGATTTAGGTTTTGATTTATTGAAGATCTCTATATATAGAGGAGAAAGATGAAGTTCAAGGTTGAATCCCAATCTCTGTTTACCAACTTTTTGGGTCTATATCTCCATTCAACCCATCAAGAAAATAAAAGCCAAACCCATGTCCATTCAACCCTTTTGGGTCTACCTTGAATCACAAGCCCAATTAAATATATACTCATAAAGCCCACTTGGATACTTTATGACATCCTTAATATTTCTCTTTTTCCCAATTGGGATTATTAATTTATTTATCCCCAAGCTAATACCTATCATAAGATTTAACATTGGCAAAATTGGCCTTAATAGCACGAACTTTTAACAAGGTGCAAGTAGTAGCATGAATTTTGAGTAGTAGCTATAACAACATAAACTTCTTCATTAGGTGCACAAAATATCATAAATGAGCTCAATACCAAATATTTTGCCGAAGACATGGTATCTAATATTTTATTATCATAAAAAATCATCTAGTATTGCGTGCCTCGATTTGTATGAGGAAAAAAAATTATCAAACGAGGTTTTTAAGGTTAATTTAGTCAATTTTGAGATCAAATTTAGCAAAACAATTCAAACATCAATTTGCGTGCTATAAAAATGTCTCGATTAAGGTCTTGGGTCAATTTGGACCTTGAGGACTAAATATGATATCAAAATTTGCAAAAAGTTAATAAAATATTAAAGATTCCACGTATTCGATAAAATTTCCATTCCTAGGTTTCATTTATGATATTTTGTGCACGCGATGAAGAAGTTGGTGTTGTTACAACTACTAGTCAAAGTTCATGCTGCTATATGCACCTTTTTAAAAGTTCGTGTTGTTGAGGCCAATTTTGCCTTTAACATTTGGTTTGTCTTTTTATTGATAGCTTGTTTATAACTTTAAGCTAGCCTTTTGGCCCATTTGATGCACGGGTTATTACTTTTTAAATAGTTGGAACTTTTAATATAAATAAAATACGAAGTCGTCATAGTTTCATGACCATATTGAGGTGAATGAAATTCACTGTTTAAAAGAAAAAAAGATTGAGGGTGAAACTGTGGAAGAAGATGAAGGAATTTATATATATATATATATATATATATATATATATATATATATATATATATATATATATATATATATATATATATATATATATATATATATATAAATGTCATTTTTATTTTAGTAGAATTGTTTAAAGATATATGTTTATTTGATATTTGTAAAAATGGTTTTGTACAGGTTTTACCTCGCATTGAAATAGATTCAGGTTATATAAATTTTGGGCCAAATGTGTTACAAATTGGAAACAACTTAGGTGTATCGCGTTAAGGGTTGAAGCAGGTCGATTTGTTATCGAGTACAAGCCTTGTTCAATTTAATAAAATTTGGGCTGGGTCAGGTAGTCATGTCTATTTTTGGATTTCAATTGGCGGATTCTAACCAATTTGGCAATCAGTTCCATATGAATCAATTGGTAACAAACAATAATCTTATGAGGTTAAAAACTAACAATGCTAGTTCATGCAAACTCCAAATACGGCATACAATGACTGAGCGTTTGAGCATTTGGTGTGAGCTAAGAGATATAGATTAGGAAATGGGATAAGGATAGGGAATTCATAAATGAAATATGATAAAAATAATGTTTTCCTTGTTTGGTATGAGTTAGGAATTAGATTATGATAAATAAAAGAAAATGGTTTCGAATTGTAAACAATTATTTGTTATCAATATTTAGCTTAATAGAGAGTGAGGGATAGCTCAATTGGTTAGAGCTTCGCTCTCGATTTCAAGAGATCATGAGATCGATTCTCACCTCTCCCTTGTGGCTCTATAAACACCCAAAAAAATATATAGCTTAACAAAATTCAAATCAATTTGGCTTTGGGAAAAGTAAAAAAAGATAGAGTCAGTTTTTGGTTCTTAATTGGCAGGTTTTAACTAGTTTATTCGGTCCTTTGGAGTTAGAATGTTAGATCAATAGCAAGAACACAATTAATCATTAATAAGCTGGATGAGAATGTAAATAATGATTTCCCTTATTTGATATGGATTGGGAATTAGATTGAAATAAGTAATAAAATTACTTAAGTATCCTTACTTATTTTATCCTCTCTCCTCTCCTTCCATCAATGGTAAGAATGGCTTTTACCCTCTTTATTTTTTATTTTCATCCCTTTATACCACCCCCTTGGCCCCTTGTTATCCCTTCTATCCCCATTTGTTTGTTCCATTTGACTTTTTATAGTCTCCAAAAGAAAAAATATTAAATACCTTCTAATATGTCAATATAAAATTATACTATGGAGTAATGTAATATTATAAAAGTAGGTATTCAAACGAATTTTACTATATCACATCTACCTATTTTATTTCTCATAAATTAATTGATATTTTGTGGTCTAACTTTTTAAATCTCACAAAGTGAAATGTAGTACTCTGTATTATTATAGAGGGATAGGTAGCTATTTAATTTCTATCACAATCTTCCTTAATTATTATCTCTATTCATCCAAACAAACAAAATAATTCTTAGAATCAATCCTCCCCTCTTATACCTAATTACACATCGCTCCCCTTTTTATCCCTCCAAACAAACAAGCTCCAAAAGCAATCCCTTGAAAAGCCACAAACAAACAATAATCCCAAAACCAACAAAAAGTAACTAATCTAACACCAACACAACATCACCTCATTACAAAATACAAACCAAATAATAAACAGACAAGAAAACAAAATCAATCAAAAACAGAGGAGAGAGAAAATCCCATTAAAATCCATCAAAACACAACAATGGTGTTAAACAGTCAGGTGGTTGTAGCCGTAGCAAACGTATCAGCAAGCGTATGCCAATACATAGCCTGCAACCCCGAACATCTTAGCAGCGATCAAGTCTTAGATCTCCTCTTCTGCTTCCCTTTTCAGCAGATGCGTCGTCTATCTCTTTGTTTATCTGCCTTCTTTTGCTTCCCTTATTCTTCCGATCCCCTTTTTTACCCTTCTCATTCTTCTTCTTCTTCTCAAGATTCTCTCTCCTCTCGTGGTTATGATTCTCACTCTGATTGATCTTCGATCGCGTCCGTCTTATGCTAAGTTTTTCTTAACCTTGATTTTTGTGCTAAGTATATAATATCATGTTGATAGTTAATTTTTACAAACAAGATTGAAATAGGAGGGATAGGTGTTTTACTTTTTGTTAGATTATTATTGTATTTGTAGAAATAATTGTAATGGATAATGGATTTTCCGATCTAATTCAATGAATCAATGAGTTGGGTATTTAGTACTCGTATATTTCTTGATTTGTTTATGATATTGTTGATAAAAATGTTACTGTTTGATGATTGAAATGACTTGTTCAGTATTGGTAATTGTTGATTATTCATAGATTATAAGTTGAATTTACTCATTTTAACTTGTTAATTTGATATTTTTTCTAATTAGAATAGAAATGATTGTTTAAATTAACATTCCATTGTTTCAAAAAAAAAAAAAAAAAAAAAAAGACATTCCATTGTATTTAGAAAAATAGTTTAAAACAAGATATTGAGATTTGATTGGCTGAAGGAGAATACGTAATGAAGTAATAGAAATTTTATTTCAGGATAAATTTTCTCTGTTTAAATAATTTCTAATTTAGGTTTCGTGTTCACGTGATAATCATAATTGTAAGAATTGGACTGTTTCATACTGTATTATTTATTCGGGTTGCTAGCAGAGGAAATAAACCAGTTAACACTATGATTACAAGTTATAGTTTTCATTATGTATGGATTAACATTGTGGCAATTAATTGCGTTTAGATGTTAATTTCAACAAGGAATCGGATTTGTAATTGTGACTTATTTCATGAAAGTTGGTTGTGTTTGATAGTGAAAATGTTATGCTAGTGAAGAATCTTAGTGAAGGATATTGTTAAAATAAAATAAGGCAGGAGAATGATCTTTTAGATAATTGGCCAGATGAGTTGCTTTTGTAAAATCTACTTATTAGTCATTGTGAAATGAAATGATTGAATCATGCTAGTAAGATCACTTTGTTGATATATCATATGAAGTAATTGTCTTACAATCATAACCTTGTACTCAATATATCTCGTTTGGTTGATGTTCGTTTCACCTTGTGCCCTTGGATGGACAATGGAGTATGTTGGAAAATTTCAGCTTATGTTGGTTGCTATAGTTTTGCACAACTTTTCAATTTTTTGATAGTTCTGTAAATTTTATGATTACTGTGAATGCGGACAGAGGAAATGTGGTCAGAATTCTTTTCTACTTTGGGGGATTCTTTATGACTCATTTGTACTCGTTAAGATTATTTCTTTCTGTGTTGGTTTTTGCTTATGAAATTAAATGATGAGCAACTTTGCTTCAGATCTTTAGTATTCTGTTGGTTACAATCAAGCTACAATTCTTCTGTGGTACTGGGGAATGCAAGTTGAGTGGCAAACCCAGCATTACTGCTCCCTCATTTAGGCTCCAATAACCATGTTTGAGGAGTTCAGTATTCAATTCAATTCAATGAACTGCTGCTCCTTTCAGGTTTGGTATGTTATGAAATGGATGTATTGCTATCAGCACACTTGTTCAGAGCGATAATGTAAAACCGCAAAAGTTATAAAATTTAAACTTCGGCTGCTATATGAGAGTTGTCTGGGACGTGCACATCTATTGAAAAGCCTAAGCTTGCATTTTTGTGATGTTCATTTAGCGATCTCCCCAGTACACGCTACTCTTAAAAATCTTAGGGAGCACCTCCAAAGTTGCCAAGCAATCCATACCTGGAAGAAAAACATAGCTGTGGCTTGTGGAGTGTGGACTGTGCACTGTGGTCGTTTATGCAGTTTTTCATCATTTACCCGTATCCTTTGTGTTCAATTGCTCATTTGAGCTCTTGTTTGAAAGTTTCTACAGCTCTAAAAGCCCAACTCCTTGACGAATTGTATAGAAATCTAGAAATATATTACGAGTAGTGTAGAAATATATTACGAGTAGTGTAGAATTTGGGCAATTTGGCACCATGTCCACATATTGGCAGTTAAATTTAGACTATAGATCAAAATTTGATTGGCTTAATTCTTCAGAATTTTCAATCTTTCACAACAATATGCAACAACGACAATTTTGATACCGATAAACCAATTTAAGAAAACCAAGCTAAAAGTTTAGGTTAGGAATGACAATGGATAGGGTGGGGCTAAATCCGAATCCGATCCGTTTAATGATTGGACCGTGAACTTGGGGCTGAATCCAATTAATCTGAGTCTGAATCCGTCTCACATTATTCTTTGTGAATTATGTGATATACTTATAAATTACGAACTAACCAGGTTCTCTAATAATTTTTTAACATCTTAGTAAAAAAAAAAATAATAATATCATGTTAGTGCGTAAAAAGTTCGAAAAAACCTCAAATTTTAAATTTAAACATAACATATGTAATTTATAAATTAAATTTGTCACTATCAAACAAGATATCATCCCAAGGTATAAATTGCTACTAGCTTATCCTCGATCATACAATAATAAAGTAAGTTTTAAAATGTCTTTCAATACGTAGTTCAGACTCGGGTCAGACTCGAACTTGGTCGGAGTTTGAGCAGGGTCCCAATCCGATCCACATAATTCATCAACATCTGGAGCTTCCAAGGACTAGTAAATGATCCCTGCAAAATATTAATAACAATTATATTATCACCTTCAATAAAAAGTATGAGAAATATTACGGTCCCTAGCTAGAAAAAGGTTGATATGAAGGGCTATAGCTTCAGTAAGAAAGGTTGGGCATGATCCTAAATTATAAGTGTGACTAATAATGTGATTGCCAATATGGTCTCGTAGAACAACCTCCGCAGTAGCGAAATTTTGAATAGTAGAACCATCAAAATTAAGCTTACAGTAACTGTTTTGGGTGTTTTCTGGTCCCTTGGGAGAGTTACGTCACTAAGTCTGGTTCCACGCGGTCTGTACCTGCAAAAACATGGAGACTCCGATTGGTAGGAGCTCCGCCTCCGGCGATCAAGTTAGTATCGGTCGAAGAATACGAAAAAGTGCGAAAACGATAAAAGTGAGATCTTCTCAGATTCCGAGATCAGGTGTTTTCTCCGATGTGAGAGAATGTAGGTATGATGTAATAAATGAACGTATCCCAAGAATGGGGGAAATCTCCCTATTTATAGGGTCGTTGGAAAAGGTGCCCTTTCTTAGGTCAATCTGACCTAAGTTTGGTGGGTTGCGCCGTATTACGGCTTTCTCGGGATTTGGGCCATGAAGGTAGCCTTTTTTCCCAATTGTATGGAGGAACACGTGTCGTAAGGCGATTAATCCATTTGGACCTTTCGTAGGGTGACACGTGTCACCTTCTGATAAGGCTACGTGGCCTGGGTAATTTTACCCAAAATATTTGCCCCTCACATATGTGATGTGGCGTGCCATGTGGTATTTGTGACATTTGTCACTCATGCATTGGTGTATCAGTTTTACTGTTTAGCCATATGGGAAAATTACGGGATTGCCCCGGAATTTACCCTCTATAAATATAGCTTTTGCCCCTCATTTTTCGCATCTTCACGGAAACTACTTGAGAGAATCTTTGACTTTTCTAAGAAAATTTGTCATCTGCCGTTTGCTTTCAGTTCGCCTGCTACAACCGGCTCGAGTAGTCTTCAACAGTACCTTCACACAAGGTAACCGTCTGCTCTTTTTCTCTCTTTAAGTTTTGGCTTTTCGCCTGTGTTTGCTTTTCCCTTTATATAAATGGTTTCACAAACACACACGACACGGCATAGGATAGCTGTCAGCCGGTCACCTGGGACCCGCCTGAGGCGAATGAGGAATCCAGGGGTCCGGATTCCCCAGCCGGTTCTGAGGGAGAGGCCGCCTCTACTGAAAGAGGTCAAGAAGAGACATCCTCCTCTCTGCAAGAACAGTTCACACCCTACTTCACCCATATCTCCGCAACTACGCAAAGGAACATGCGGAAGAACTTGGATGACTTTCGGACCACCTATGTCATGGGGGCCGGCTATGAAGTACATGTCCCCTCTCTAGACGACACAGTTGTCTGGCCGCCTAACCAGAGCTATGAGGACTCGAGCTTTGGATGTTATGAGGCAGCCATACAGGCGGGCCTGAGGTTCCCTTTAGATCCTGCAATTGAAAGGATCTTAGACGGGTACCTCTTGGAGGTGTGGCAACTAGCCCCCAACTCTTGGGTGAACATAATGGGGTATGTGGCCACCTGTAAGTTGTTAGGGGTTAAACCAGGCTTTGAGGCGTTTGCCTCCATGCATTATTTGAGCAAAGCTCCCAAATCAGCGGGTCCCGGTTGGTATACTCTAACGAGTAATAAGGGATTCATGATGACTCTTGGGAAAGAGTCTAAGTGGAAAGAATGGAGGAATAAGTTTTATATAATTTCTTCTTCGGATACCATCCGGAATAAGAAGTTCAACTCCCGGAATAGGGATCTGTATCTTTTGGGCCAAAAGGCAATCCTTCCGTGCCTGAAGAAGGCTGGGATCAAATTTTGACGCCTGGCCTTTTCAAAGTGGAGATCAAGACTATGGAAGGAGGGACTGAGAGAGAGATTGTCCCTAACAGTTACATCCCTAGGTTCGAATGGCTTAGGGACCCTTTTTTCCTAGCCACTTGTGGCCTCAGCTTAGAAAATGGAAGAGGTGGGTGACCGAATGAGTGTTTTGTTGAGCGTTTATTGTTTATTTGTTTGTTTTGCTAACCATACACTCGGCCTTTTTGCAGAGGAAGCGATGTCTCAACTAGATATAAACAAAAAGCCCAGCAAGCCGCTGTCTACCGCCAGATGATCCGGAAGAAGAGCCAGATCTTCAAAAAGGACCAGCTTAAGCATGTAAATCCAACACATCCGTCACTTCAATACAAATCAGATGCATAGCTTTTAGCCTAAGTTTGTTGTTATTTCACATGAGGGATCAGTCAAGCCGCCAGTACTACTGGCTTTGAATGAGAGGCCCCCTAAGCGTCCATCTAATGGGGAGGGGAAGACGCCCTCGAAGCAGAGGAAGACGATTACTTACAATCCATCTGCTAGCAAGTCTGATTCTCACCCCTCAACAGGAGGAAAATTGCCGGCTGCCATGGCTGCTCTAAAGCAGGCGGAGGAATCCAAGGCCTCTAAAGGTAGGCAAACTGCCGGTGCTGACGACTCTCCAGACAGTCTTTCTGGCAGGCGGAAGGACAAGCATGTCCAGGACCTTATTGTGATCCTAAGTATCGGCGCCTTTGATCCTTTGCCTTACCTGTTTCGAGATTTTTTGGGATCCCTCGGGAAACTGTTCACGCACTGCTGGCAGCAAGACTCGGACACCTGCAAAACACGAATATTTCGGTAACGGAATATTTGCCTCCGACGGTCAAGTTAGTAATCGGAAGTCGAAAAAGCTAGAGAGAGAAAGTAGAGAGAAGCTGGAGCTATTTACTGCTCTATTTAATGTTATGTCACAATCCACCCCTCCCATCATAAATGATTGGGGTATTTATAGGGGTGGGAATTTGTGCTCCTTTAGGGTTTGTGCCCTAAATTTCCGTGTCCAAATTGGCTGCGCAATCAGGTGACGACACGCGTCAGATGGGGGCGCCGTTTTGCGGCTTTCTTCAGTAATTTCGGGATTTGGGCTCTGATGTAAGAAAAGCCCTTTTTCTCTCATTTCAGGTGCTCTTTTGAGCTTTGGCACGTGTCATCTTCCCATAGGGTCACGTATTGCCCTTTGATTGGGCCACATGTCTCTACGGGATTGGACCACATGTAAGGGGTATTTTTACCCTAAACATTTGCCCCTCAGAGGGGGTGAGTCATACGCTACGGGCCGCCTCCTCTAATCCTTTATACTTCCTACTGCGTCCACGTAAGCAGGACTAAGGAATATGGTGGAACAGGCAGACAGATCTGTTCACCTATTTGATAGATGACTGTCTTGGGTAAGATGGCATATCCCGTCCGCCTGCAATCCCTCAAATGGACGGCTGAGTCTGAGAATTGGGCAAACGAAACCCGACACATCATCTTCTTAGGGGAGAGCTCGGACGCCTGGCTTTTTAGGGTGGCAGTTCTTATTATGCTGACGTGGCCGTCTATTTGGACGTGCCGTTATACGACCATTTCTTTTTCCGTCTAAATTAACAGGGAGTCTTTTTAACCTCTTTGAATTCTAGGTTAATTTTTTCAAAAAGTAACCGTTTGAATTCCTGACAGGGAAAGATGAATTTAACATCTTGCCCCCATAAATTTTGCCTATAAATAGAGGGGCTTTGACCTCATTTTGGCACTTTGGAACTTTAAGCATTTTTAGAGAGAAGTTAGAGCTTCTAGAGAGAGAAAGTGCTTTTCCCTTGAATCTTTAACAGATCCGCCGTTCGATTGAGTTTTCCGGCCAAAGTTTGAAGTTTCCGACCACCTTCCAGAGTTTTCTACACGGACTGAGGTAGGCCGACTGCTCTTATTACTTTACATTTTTTTTAAAAAAAAAAAAAACTAGCTCTACACTCGGCTTCGTCCGTTTCTTCTCATGAGGCCGGCCGTCCGCCTGGGACTGAGGAGTCTAGAGTGGACGGAGACGAGTTGTCTCCTTCATGGAGTGGGTCCATTTCTAGTGAGTACCAACTCTCATCCACCTATTCTTCTCTGTCCCTGCAGTCGAAAATGGCCCGTATGAGGCAAACGTACGATACGAACGCTACAAGAAATCCAGACGGCAGTCTGGTACATCCAAGGGTCCCTTATGACCCAAACGACGTGAACTCACAGACTGAATCCACCACTAACACGGCCTCTACTAGAGGCACTGGATGCTCGGTGGTTGAAGTGACCGCCTCTTTTGAGGAGTGCTAAAGAACACATGGCGTTTCTTCTTCTAGGGGTGCATCCGGGCAAACCCCGAAACTAAGGTTCCCCCAATATGCCAACACGGTCATGGACCCGGGCGAGTTGCTATCTTAGGAGAGAATTCCTTCCCATTCTGGGGCGGATAGGGCTGGACTGTCCGTCCCAACTCCGGAACCACCCCATCTCCAACATAGCAGGTCGGACAGGCCTAGGACATGCATTGT
This sequence comes from Chenopodium album, assembly GCF_948465745.1. NCBI lineage: Eukaryota > Viridiplantae > Streptophyta > Magnoliopsida > Caryophyllales > Amaranthaceae > Chenopodium > Chenopodium album. The sequence continues at coordinate 41,837,029 of NC_137848.1, forward strand.
CATTACTGAACTGTCCGACCTGCCACCTCGTAGTGCCCCTTCTTCGGGAAATCAGGCGGCCGTTGCGAAGGATAAGGGCAAGGGTCCCCTAGCACCAGAAGGCGCAGCCATCTCTGGGGGCGGCCATGGCTCCCGAAGCAGCAGCTCGGCCGAGGCTGCTGATTTGGATAGAGTTCTATCCTTCGAAATTGGAGCTGCTCCTCCCTGGTGAAGAGGAAGCAGAGAATGTGGCCGAAGGTGAGGCAGCGGCAAAGGAGGCCATTGCCAATATTGACACCTTCAAGGACTCGTACGCCTGTACGGTGTGTAGCATGGCCTTGGGCTACCTGAATGATGGTCTGGCCGAGTACAAGGCATTCCTCCATCTAAGAGAAGGGTTCGAACTTGTGGCCCCGAAAAGATCTCTTTCGGTGGCCGCCTGGGAAGATGATCGGCCGCGTCGCAGATCCTTCAGTGTCTATCAAGCCGCTCTGGACGTTGGACTTCGCTTCCCCCTTCATCCCTTTATTCGTACTGTCCTGGACGAGTACGATATTGCTCTTTTCCAGCTGATGTCGAACAGTTGGGTAAATATTTTTGGGTACTTGGTGACGTGCATATGGAAAGGCTTCAAGCTGAACTTTTCGGTTTTCTGCGAGATGCACGCCATGACTCGTCTGGAGAAGCACACGGACGGTTGATTCAGCCTCAGCACCACCAAAGATTATATGGTGGTGATGGACCGTGTGTCGAAGTGGCGGGATTGGAATAACCGATTCTACTGCATCAAGACAAAGGACGCGGAGTTCATTCTGCGGATGAATCAGTTTAACGCTAAGCCAATCCAGCTTGGCCGAGGGGATCACAAACCGTACAAGCCACCCGGCCACCCTAGCCAAGCACACCAACTTGACTACTTCAAGGTCAAGAGGGTTAGGAGGGACGACAAATTGGTGGTCGTGCCCCAAAACTGGATCCCCTTGGCCCGCTAGCTCCGGGACTCAATATTTATGTCCGCATGCGGCTTGTACAAGAACCTTCCCCAAGGTGGGGGTTTAAAACTTTCTGACGTCCGCATCCTATATTTTTAAAAAAAATTCTAACTATTTTCCAATTTTCTTTTTTGCAGAGGCCATGCTGGACCGGGAGCAAAAAGGGGAGATTGACATGTCCAAGATCGACCTTGTTCGGTACAAGGCTCGGCAAAGGGCATATGAGCAGACCAAGGAGGTACGAACCAGTCGTTTCTCTTTCCTTTTTCGTTTTCTCTTTTTGCCGAGCTGGTATGTTAGGAGGAGACTATCTTTCCTTTTTATGCGGACTCTCCCTTTCGTGCGTGTTGGTACGCTGGAAAGAGGCTCATTCCCCTCTTTACACGGACGCCGTGTTGGTATGTTGGGAAGAGGCTCATTCCCTTCTTTGCGCTGACACGGTTTCAGTTTAATGCTTTTCTATACTAACTCTTTCTTCTTGCTCTTTCAAGCTGGCCACTCCTACCCTTAGGGCAAAGCGAAAGCAGTCGGCCACTGCTTCTAAGGACAAGACGTCCAAGACTAGGAAGTCGGTCGCTTCTAAGACCCCTTCCGATCCTGCGGCCAAGACAACGTCGCGGATTGCTTCACAGCAATCCCAAGGAGAACAACCCTAGCTGTCACCAAGTGGGGTCTCCAAGTCCGTGGATCCGAAAAAAACGTCGGTCCATGATATATTCGCAGAGGCGGATGATGGTGGCCCTGTTAAGAGGGTCAAAAAGTCAGACTGGCAAGCGGCTGTCGGTCATACGACTGAAGAACCAACCGGCCGCACAGGTGAATAGGGGGAAGAACCTCTACCTCCTCCTCCCTTCTATTTCAACCTTCCTTCTCCTCCCAGCTTCTCAAATGGTTAGTCAGTGTTTCATACTTGTGTTTTCTTGCAATCTTTTTGTTGGCTTGATTTAACATCTTTTGCGGCTGCGCGCAGATTTTGTAGAGGAAATGAACATGAAGCTGCCCGGCCAGTCGCTGACTGGTGCGGACAGAAAAGCCATGAGAGAAGCCATGGCTAGGGCCGTCCCCCAAAAGCAGCGGGACAAGCTAAGGGGGATCAACGAGGGCTTCCTTGGCCCCATGCTGAACTGTAGCGCCGAGGTAACCGTTCATTACTGTTTGCCACTTTTGCTTTCATACTTAGAAAATATTTCATAATTTGCTTTTACTAACAACTCTTTGTCCAGGTGCAGCTCTTTCTCAGGCTCACTGCCTTCTTGGAATGGAAGGAGAAAGAGAATGTACGGCTGAAGCGGGCCTGGGATGAGGTCATGCGGGCAGAGGATGCGGTCACTGGGACGGCTGCCATTCAGAGGGTTCACCTGGAGACCCAGATCACCGCGCTGTCCGACAAAGCGGCGCGGCAAGCTGAGGACCTGGTAAAGCTGGGCAAGGCTCTTGAAAAAATGACCTTGATGAGAGAAACCTTTCGGCAAGAGAGGGATGCGGCGATCCTGGATGCCCAACAATGGAAAGAGGGCTTTGAAGCCTCTGAAAAGCTGAAGGGAGACCTGACCCTGGCCCAGCTAAACCTCCAGCGGCCCTCAAGGAGGCAGACGACCTCAAGACCGAGGTGGAAACTTTGAAGAATTCTGTTTCAGACTTGACCGAACAGTTGAAGGCACCTCGGTCGCCCAGCCCTACCGAAACTTTGAAGAAGTTTGTTTCAATACTTAGCAATTTTTGCGCACTTTACTATGCTTTTTATTGCTTTCGTACGAGCACTGGGGGGTATGCCCCTTTATTCGGCGATATCCTAGTCTAAATTTTAAGTGGTTTGATTAACTTGGTAGATTTATGCCTTAAAGGGTATGAATACTTAACAAGTTAATCAAATCATGTATCATGATTGCCCTTGGACTAGGTGAACGCCGAATCAACACTAAGTATACGACCGTTTAATGGGCTTTGTAGGAGCCGTTCGTTGAAACTATCGCTTGGACATGCTTAAAAAAGTTCAAGTAATATCTCAACTTGAAAGTTTCTAAATTTTGGCTGGGCTAGGACGCCTCAGTATGCCCTTACTCCCTTTTTGGGGCATAAAATGCCTTAGAGAGGTTTAGGCTACCTTTATGCTAAACCGTCCATCTTGGGTGCATTCGGACGGTTATTTACATTGGGATGCTCTTGCTTAGGCGACTATGCGGTCACTAGGTTGTACCTTTTGCGGCCGAGCTGTTATGTTGCCATCATCCTTGTTATTGTTTTTATTCGGCATTATTGTTTAGTCTTTTAAGGGCCGGGATGCTATGTTGCAAGCAGCATCGTTATCGTTTTCACTCGGCATTTCTGCTAAATAATGAAGAGACATAGACAAACTGAATAAGAGAACAATACTTGACTTTTTCATTAACTTGTCAAAATACATTGTTGGGGCCATACGGCCTTAGTTACATTGCTCGGTCATCAAGACCTAGCTGTATATACAGCTTTTGGCTAAATAAAAGAAAACTTAAACATAGTACTTCTTCAGATTTTCCGTGTTCCAGGTTCGGGGAATCGGACGGCCATCCAAGGCTTCGAGATGGTAAGTGCCATCTCGGACTTCTTCTCTAATTCGGTACGGCCCTTCCTAGTTTGGGGTTAGCTTTCCATCCTCATTTGCTAGGCCGACCGCTTCCATTTTTCTTAGGACCAAACCACCCATCTTCAGAGGCCACTTAGATACTCGGCGGTTGTAAGCTCTTGTCATTCTTAGACGGTAAAGTTCATGTCTAAGAGCCGTGTTGCCCCTTGTCTCAAGAAGAAATTCAAGGAAGTCTTCATTGCTTCCCAATTAGCATTTTTGTCATACAACATCACTCGAAGAGTGAGCTCGTACATCTCAATTGGGAGCACCGCCATAAACTAAGAAAAATGGGGTTTCTCCAGTTGAGCTCTTTACTGTAGTACGTATGGACCACAAAACATTAACCAACTCATTCGCCCATAGGCCGCCTGCTTTCTCAAGCTTCCGCTTGATGCTGTTAGAGATCAGCTTGTTATAGGCCTCAACTTGGCCGTTGGCTTGGGGATGGCCGACCGAGGCAAAACAGTAAGTGATGCCCTGGTCACTTAGCCACTCCTTGAGTTGCGTGTTTCTAACTGAGGTCCGTTGTTCAATACCATGGACTAAGGTACTCCATAACGAGTAATAATATTCTTCCAAATGAAGGCTGCTACGTCCGTCCACTTAATTCCTCGGACGGCCTCGGCCTCAACCCATTTTGTAAAGTAGTCGACAGCTACAAGCACATACCGCCTTTGATCGGACGCTGGAGTATACGGCCCTAAGATGTCCATGCCCCATTTTGCAAAAGGGAGGAGACTACTTATGGTCGATAAACTATTGGCCGGACGATGAATCAGGGTTGCAAACCTCTGGCACTTGTCACATGTTTTCACCATTGTCATGGCGTCTGTATTCATGCTCGGCGAATAATACCCCAGATGTGTGGCCTTTTCTGCTAAGGCACGTCCGCCTATATGGGATCCACAATGTCCTTGGTGGAGGTCGTCCAATACATCATGCCCTCTTTTCGGGGTGATACACTTCAAATATGGTTTCACAAAAGCTTTCTTGAACAATTCCCCTCTCTTCATTTCAAACCAAGCCGCTCTCTTCTTCATCAGCCATCTCTCTTTTGGGTCGGCCGGGAGCATCCCTTCCCTTAAGTACGAGATGACTCCATCCATTCAAGAGGAGCTTCTGTCAATGGTTTGTACTGGCTCGACATCAATACTCCTCTTTTCTTTTACTTCCTAAAACACTGACCTGGGAGTATCACATGATCCCAAGGATGCTAATTTAGAGAGCGCGTCCGCTTGATGATTTTCTGAACGGGGGACTTGCTGTAGGGTAAAATGTTCTAGGCTCTCGGCCTCCTTTTTAACCATCTGCAAATATTTCATCATGGCCGACTCCTTGGCTTCATAGTCACCATTCACTTGGTTGACTATCAGCTGAGAGTCTGAGCTTGCATCAACTTTTGTTGCCCCGGCAGCCTTACACATTCTTAGCCCGACCAACAGAGCTTCGTACTCGGCCTCATTATTGGAGGCTTGGAGCTGAAATCTCATTGCATATTCGAAATTATCTCCCTCGGGAGACTGACAAATAATCCCAGTGCCACATCCGGTCGCTGTTGCACTACCATCCACATAAACTTTCCAGATTTGGTCTCCAGCCGGCTGCAAGTCCAGCCTAGCCGTTTCAGCCAAAAAATCAACGAAGGCTTGCCCTTTAATTGCCTTTTTGGGTTCGAACGTGATGTTGAAACCTCTCAGCTCTAAGGCCCATTTAAGCATGCGGCCGCTAGCTTCCAAAGTTGCAAACGGCTTCTTAAGTTGTTGGTCCGTATAGATCACAATTGAATGAGCTAGAAAATACGGCCGTAGCTTCTTTGACGCCATATACAATGCAAGGCCAAACTTTTCAATGGGGGGATACCTAAGTTTGGCATTATATAAAACATGGCTGATGAAATATACTGGAATCTAATGACCGTCCCTTTCAACAAGCAGGACGACACTTAAAGAGTGTTTTGAAATAGCAAGGTACATGTATAGCTTCTCATTCTTGAATGGACTAACGAACCGAGGCAACGTATGCAAATGGCTTTTCAGCTGAACGAAGGCTTCCTCGGCTTCCTCTGTCCACTCAAACATTGCTTTATTCTTGATAGTCTGAAAAAAGTATCGGCACTTATCCCCTGATCTTGACAAGAATCGGCTGAGGGCGGCTAAACAGCCCGTCAATCTTTGCACTTCCTTCATTTTCCTTGGCGACTTCATGGCCAAGACGGCTTGAATTTTCTCAGGGTTGGCCTCAATTCCTCATTGGTCGATTAGAAATCCGAGAAATTTGCCGGACTCAACACCAAAGACACACTTCTTTGGATTCAGCATCATCTTATGCCGCCTAAGTTTGGTAAACGTTTCTCGAAGATCTTTCAGATGCTCGGCCGGCTCCTTGGATTTGACAATCATGTCATCAATGTACGCCTCCATGTTCCGGCCGAGCTAATCCGTAAAGACCGTATTGACAAGTCTCTGAAAAGTAGCAGGGGCGTTTTTAAGGCCGTATGGCATGACTTTGTAATAGTACAACCCCTGCTCGGTCACAAATGCTGTTTTTTCTTGATCTTCTTCCCACAATGGGATCTGGTGGAATCCGGAGTATGCATCCATAAAGCTCATAAGAGCATGTCCCGCCATAGAGTCGACCAAGTGGTCAATCTTAGGCAAAGGAAAGCTATCCTTCAAATACGCCTTGTTGAGGTCTGTGTAATCTACACACATTCTCCAGGTTCCATTCGGCTTCTTAACTAGTACAACGTTGGCTACCCAATCTGGATAGTAACATTGCTGAATGTAAGCGGCGTACAGAAGCTTCCTTACTTCGGCTGCAGCCACATGATTTCTCTCTTCCCCGTGATTTCGCTTCTTTTGTTGGACGGGCTTAACAAGTGGATTTACAGCTAGCTTGTGCACGGCCAGGTCTGGGCTTAAACCTGACTTTCACTGACTTCAAATGCAAACACATCTTTAAACTCCCTTAGCAGCTTGACTAGGTCGTCTCCTAGCAGACCTATATCTATAGTGCCTACCTTGATAGTCCGACTAAGTTGATCGGGGTTAAGCACTATATCTTGGTGATCGCCGGCCGGCTGGGGTCTCAATTCTTCTGGACGACCGATGGTCGGTAACTGCTATGCTTGGTCGGCCATGGCCGACTTATGCTTCTGGCCGACCTGGTATGCTTGGAGTGACCCTTCTTCGGTTTTTGGCTCGGACAACTTTCCTTGTACGCGTACTGGTTGCTTTACCGCCAGCTGATTACACTCCTTATCCATTTTTTGACTTCCTTGAATTGAACCAATTTTCCCGTCCGACCTCTCAAACTTTAACAACATCAGATGAAGGACGATTATGGCTTTTACTGCGTTCAGTGTGGGATGGCCGAGTATGACATTGTAGCCAGTTAGCTCTTTGACCACTAGGAAACGAACAACCATGTCCCTTCCTTCCCCCTTCTTCCCGAATCGGATGAGCAAATCTATCTGTCCAACTAGGTGAATAATGTTCCCCCCGAACCCTACCAAAGGGTGGGTAATGTCCTTGAGAGCGTCTTCTGGGAACTTTAGATTTTTCACGGCAGCCAAGCTGATGATATCAGACAAGCTGCCCGTATCGATCAGTATCCGGTCGACTTTTAAATTGGCTATCTTCATAACAAACACCATGGGGTCGTTGTGCAAGACCTTGACCTCGCCTCGGTCAGCCTCACTGACCGTCACCTCTAGAATGGGTTCAACCTTCACCCCTTCGGCCTATATTACCTTGCTGAGCTTCCAAGCATCCTGCTTAATACCCTTCATGGTCGGGTCGCCTGCAGCAAAGCCGCCTGATATCACGGCGACCAAACCTAAATCCGTACTGTTTCCATCATCTTCTTTGTCAGTTTGCTTCTGCTTTTTCTTCTCGGATTTGTTGTCTGTCCGAGTGTAAGTAAACTTCGACTTCAATACATACGAGTTCAGATGCCCTTCTCAGCTAGCTTATCCAACAATCGCTTCAAATTAATGCAATCGTTCGTGTCATGTCCCACGTCCTTGTGGTAATGACAATATTTGTTCTTGTTGTGATAATAGGCCGAGCCTCTCATTGGCTGGGGCTTCTAGAACTCAAACTTATCCTTAATATCCATCAAGATTGAGTAACAGTCTTTGGTGAACTCATACTGCGACTCGTACGCCTTAACCTTCTTTGACTTTGGATGTTGGTCATCCGCCACTCAAACTTCTTTTCGCTTGTTTCCTTCCTTTTTATTTTTGGCTGAGTCTTATTGAGAAGATGGCTTTTTCTTAGCTCCCTTGGCCGGCTGCTCTACTTTGGTGAGCGAATAAAATCAGCTGCTTCTATGTAGGCCTCGGCTTCCTGCAGAATGCCTGCGTATGTCCGAACCTTTTTTCTGACCAAATCGAACTTAAAACCATTATACCTTAATCCCCGGAGAAATTTTAAGTAGGCCATTTCATCCGGAAGATTCTGAATCTGGGCTTTTTCTTGGTTAAATCTCTATACGTACGAATGCAATCCCTCATTCTTTCCTTGGACAATTGTAGCCATGTTAAGACTGGTCTTCCTTAGGGGAATGTTGTATGAAAAGTTTCCAACAAACATCATACTTAAATTAGTGAAACAATTGATGTACCCGGCCGGAAGGCTGTTGAACCAATCCTGTGCCACTCCCTTAAGGGTGGCCGGGAAGCACCTGCACCAAGTGACGTCATCAACACATTGTAAGTACATCAGGTTTCTGTACGAAGTGACATGTTCCTCTGGGTTACCCGAACCATCATAGGCACCCACGAGTACATTCTTCACCTTCGCAGGCTGAGGAGAGCTAAGGATCTCTTGAGAAAACAGAGGCGGCTTGTCTCCAAGATTCAGTAAGCGCATTTGCCAATCAATGGGCTGAGGTTTTCCGGCTGGTCTGCCCAGATACGGCACCTGGTCGATCGGCTGGGTAAATTGCCCATACTGTTCGAGGACGTTGGGGTTATACGGCAGAAAAACATTTAAATTCTGGGGAATCTGATATTGGGCTGGTTGAATTGGCTAAACTGGAATGGGAGTTAGAGTACGATCAGCTTGGCTCCTACTGGTCCTGGCCGAGCTGGTATGTTGAGAAAGAGAGTGATTAAAGAGTTCATCCGGCATCGTGGGAGTAGAGGTCGTGTCCGACTGGGCTGCCCGTTCCCGTTACTTGTGCTGGATGTACTCCCTTGCGTCCCTTTTGCGTCGAGACGACTCAGGATCCTCCCTTTGAGGCTGTCTGGTCTGACCCCCAGCCGACCGCGTTATCTCAAGGAGCCTTGACAGATTTGTTCGTGGCACCTTGGGAGACCTGCCATGCGGTCGGCGAAAAGGGGTATTCCCAGCATCTTCAGCGTTAGTTGCCTTGCTCTAATTTCTTCTTTAGGTGCCATCCTCCATCCTTCTGGACGACTGTCTGGAGGTGGATGGCCTCTTTTCCTCCAACTCCTTTCGAAGCTTGTTCATAGCGATCTTTAGGGAAGCAGCAGTAACTGGTGGATCCTCGATGTCGTGGAATGAGGCGATCAGAGGGTCACTAGAGTTGATTGTTGTGGCTATATCCTCTAAATGGCCGTCCTGACCAGGACCAGGGCCGGCATTAGGTGTCTGACCGTCTATTGCCATTGCGGACGAGTATCCCCACAGACGGCGCCAAATGTTTCGGGGTTTTTTGGAATCCCTCGGGACACTGGTCACACACTACTGGCAGCAAGACTTGGACACCTGCAAAACACGAATATTCCGGTGACGGAATATTCGCCTCCGACGGTCAAGTTAGTAACCGGAAGTCGGAAAAGCTAGAGAGAGAAAGTAGAGAGAAGTTGGAGCTATTTAGTGCTCTATTTAACGTTATGTCACAATCTACCCCTCCCATCATAAATGATTGGGGTATTTATAGGGGTGGGAATTTGTGCTCCTTTAGGGTTTATGCCCTAAATTTCCGTGTCCTGATTGGCTGCTGTAGACACCCATTTGTGTCTCCCCACAACCAAACCCGGTGATGAATACCTTTTTGCGTCGAATGATAATCGAATAAAGTGAAAGTGTGAAAGGTCAGGTGTTGCGGTTAGTTTTTATTAAAAATTCTCTCTTTCTGTTTTCGAAAAACAACTCTATTTTATGAAAATAGCCAATCCATTTTAGTTTGGTCCACGAAAAGGGTCAAATAATAGTGTAGTTGGATGGGGCTTGCAAAGAGCTTTCCAATGATATATTATAAGCCCAATTCCGATGAATAATGAGGAAGTTATGGCCAAAATACTAAACTGGGCCCGATTTGATCTTTACATGCGGCCCGATGATCTAGGGGAGGGCCCAATGTTAATTATTATTCCTAAAGTTATTAGAATTAATTATATTTTTCTAGAATTCTCTAGAAGGTTCTCTTAAGTCCTAATAGAATTAGAATTAATAATTATATTTTGATAAGTTTTACTTGGAATAAAATATTATTTTATGAAAAATACGATTTCAGTTTTCATACGGACTTTACAAGTCAATTTTGATTGATAAGTGGACTCCGTGTTTGAAAGCGCGTAGGAATCCAGGCTGTCGCCAAACGACAGGCCTGTCGCTACGCGACAAGCCTTGTCGCCACGCGACAGAGCTTGTCGCCAAGCGACAAGTTGGTTTTGCGGCGACAGTGTGGAGTTTTATTCCTTATCAAATTCTACCTATTTACGGACTGTTTTCTTATAAATAGGGTCCTGAACCTCCGTTTTTATTCATCTACAATCAAAAATCAATCTATTCTCTAAATTCTCTCTAAGCTCTCATCTCTCTAGCTTTTCACAAACACAATTCCGCATACACAAGATCTAGAAACACCTAACCAAGTTCGAAGTTGCCTTCGCCCTAGACGTGAAAGGTTTATACTTTTCTGAGGGTTTAGTCCCAAATCCAGTCTAAACTTTTTAACTCTTTATTTCAATTTATTTAATTTAATTCTTTGATTTTATACTTTTCCTTGAAGTTTACTAACGCGTGTATTTTGTTATTAGAAAGAGGTACGAGGCATCAAAGTATGTAATCTTATTGCTCTATTCTTGTAGAAAGCATGTTTAAATTTGTTTAATTCCTAGTATCATGTTAGGATGTTTTTATTGCTTTCTAGTATCATGTTTAGGGCGCCTTTTACTCTTTTCTAATATCATGTTAGTACCATGTTAGGTTTAAAGCTTTGATCTTTAATGCTTAGTGACATGCTAGGATTTGTTATTAATCTTGTTAGTATCATGCCTAGGATCTTGCTATTATATTTAAGCTTTATTATTAACATGGTTATAATTGTTATGATTATTATGATAATTATTATGTTGCTTGATGTTATATATTATTGTTATTGCTTTATCACGCCTTTTATGCATGTTTAAAGGGAATTTGTACTTGAAATCACGCTTAATAAGATAATTAATAATTTGGTTTAGGCTAATATGATTTTAATTCAAGTGATCGCCAATAATAGACTTATTTGTGCATTAATATTCAACCAACATAGATTAAACAGGTTTAGAATTAATCTAATGTTTGCAAGTTAGTCAAAAAGCGCACATGAATACGAGTAGAATAAAGTAGAGGCCTATTTTATAGGGCGAGTTCTTTCTTTTGTAGATTGGATTCGTACCCTCATCCCCGAACCCTATTTGGTTCAAGACCTTTTGGAGTTGACGATCTCATGGATCGTTAAGGGGTGTAACCTTCACCTTGTGAACGGTTTACAAGTTCCTAAAACTTGTTGGCGACTCTTTTACTCTAGCTTCCTTCCCTTTGGACGCCACCATGCTTAAGTGTATGATCACAGTGGGGTTCAAGCTTGGGGTTAATGCTTGAAATATTCCCTACAGCTGCGCAATCAGGTGACGACACGCGTCAGATGGGAGCGCCGTTTTGCAGTATTCTTCAATAATTTCGGGATTTGGGCTCTAATGTAAGAAAAGCCCTTTTTCTCTCATTTCAGGTGCTCTTTTGAGCTTTGACACGTGTCATCTTCCCATAGGGACACGTGTTGCCCTTTGATTGGGCCACGTGTCACTACGGGATTGGACCACGTGTAAGGGGTATTTTTACCCTAAACATTACCCTTGCAGGGTTAAGACTCATACCCAGTCGCCTAACCATTCTGAAGCTAGCTGATCTATTGGCCGGTTCTATGCCAACCTCTCACCAAATGTTGCATGTGCAGATGCCCCTCAAACGCCGAATGTACAATAACTGGCCAAGAATATGCTCAAGGTCGTCTTTTCCGAGCAGCGAGACTCCATTAAGGGAGTCGACACTTAACTTCAACGCCATCCTAGCGCGTCTTGCTGAGGTAACCTGCTCTAAAGTTAGAAAATTTATTCAAGTCTTTTCTAGCCGATTGCATATTAAGAATCTTATCTTTTGGCCGGATGCAGGCTATGTTGAGGGTGAATGGGCTTCAAAAGCCATTCAATGACAAGCAAAAAGAGATAAGGGCTGCCAACCAAAGGGCCGCTTCCAATCTGAACCAGGTGATGTTTGATGTTAATAAGACTGAGGACTGACTCAAGATATCCTGTACTCGCAGGCGAGTGCAAATTTGCAAGTCAAAAAAGATTTGGAGGCGGCCCAGAAGAGGGTGACTGAGCTTAAGGGGAGAGCTGAAGACGGCCCGGACTGAGCATGATAAGCTGCAAGATGTTGGCAAGGACAGAGACAGTCTCCGCCACCAGAATGAGACTTTATAGAAAAAGCTTGCTAACCAGGAGAAGCAGCTCTGGGATAAGTATGTTGCCCGTGCCGAGGAAGAGAAGCGGCTGCTCATCGAGGAGAACGAAGCCGACTGCACCACCTGAATGAAGATTGCGTGGAAGGCTCTCATTCCTAAGGACGATTACTCCATCTAGGAGTATCGTTTTGAGCAAGCCACTGAGGCCCTGGATGAGGAGCGGCAGCAGGCAAAGCGAGAGGCTGAGGACGAAGGACTGGAGGTCCTGGATGAAGATAAGGGGAACGAGGGCAACGAGCATAACAAAAACCATCCGGCCAATGAAGGAGATATGGCGGATTAGAATGAAGCGGAGTCCTCCCCTAGAGCTGATTAAGTTAAGTTTCTGCGGCCAAATGGCCTTTCAAATACATTTTCGGCCTGCGTGCCAAGTATCTATTGTTCTTTTACCGACTGTGGAGTCGGATTTATCCAACAATGTCACTTCTTTCACCGGTTGTATAACCGGTTAACAATTATTTTGGCTAGCCAAGTGGTCAGCTTTTTAATGAAGAATCATCCGGCCATTAGGTCGGTTTTAACAGTTGTGTTTTTTTTTTTTAATTTTTGCATCTGTTTGATACAAGCAGTATACCAGGTGTTTTTGCCCCTAGACGGCTGTGCGCTTGGGTTTAAGAGTGGGTTTATTGACTTGGAAATTTTTTATACTTAAAAGAGTATGCCTAATTTCTAAGTCAATCAATCACTATGGTGATTACCCCAAACCAAGTGCGCAGCCGGCCACTAAGCAGCCAGAGATGGAAACAAGCGGTCATTGACCTCTTCCAGGTAGCCGGATGGCTATTAAGTGTTTAGTTCAAGCCTTGGCTCTTATATACTGGCCATTTTGCCCCAATGGAGTAGGCGAACCAGAATGTGTGATTTGCTTTTGCCCGCCTGCATTGCCCCATTGCAATAATAGGCGGTCTTATAGAGCTACGTTACTCTAGGGGAAATGGTTGGCCGCTTGCCCCATTTCGAATGGGTTCTTAGGGCTTATCAATCACACCTAGAACTTTCAAGCCAGACGACTATGAGTGGGCCAATTAGACCAATCAATCTTGGTCGTCTGCGTGTATTAGGAGCAATGTGCCATTAAATTGGGATGATGCTCTTTGTGACGAAGTCACCCGGATGTAATACAAGCGTGCGATCAGTTAAACCCCAGTCAGCTCAAATAGTTTTTAACAAACTATCTTTGCCCACCGTTTGGGGTTTTTGTAATGCAATTATATACTCATCCGTCTGTCCCATTGGGAAGACTTTTTAGAGATTAATAATTTCAAGCCATAATCCGTCCTATTGGGCAGATCTATCCGTTCGAATGGGTGCATAACTCCTCCCCCAAAACCAACAAGAGGGTGGGAAATGTCGCGCATGCTGTCCACCTTGTACCTCATCTTGGACAGACACTTGTAGCTGATGATGTCAGACGAGCTAACAGTGTCAATTAGGATGCAGCCAACAAGTTGGTTGGCCACTTTGCATTCAATAACCACGGGGTCATCATGCGGCTGGCAGACTTTCCCCTGGTCCCTTTCAGTGAAGGTGCTGGTAGACGCCTGACCTTCCTCAGCACATTTAACATCCATTTTCCTTATATGGTCCTTGGTGCCCCGGATGTTAGGGGCACCTCTAGCAAAACCTCCTGCTATGGTGTAGATCGGATCCTTGTTAGTGTCCGAGCTACTAGTAGGCTGGGCAGTCTTTTTGGATGACTGCCCTGAATTTGTCTTCAGGGTGACCTTGGACTTGAGGAAGTATGACTTCAACACCCCTTGATCAGTCAGACGATCAAACAACCGCTTGAGGCTATAGCAGTCATTGGTGTCATGGCCGATGTCCTCATTGAAAGGGCAGTATTAATTTTTGCTCCAATTTTTGGCGAAACTCTGCATGGCCGCGAGTTTCTCAATAGTCACCCGGTCCTTTATCTCTATGAGGATGGAGTAGCAGTCTTTATTAGACTCGTACCTAGGAAAGTACGGTTTGAATTCCTTCTTTTTCTTTTGGGACGGCTAATCAGAATCGTCAACCTCCCAGATCTCTTTTCTCTTTTTGCTCTATTCACTTTTGGGAGCCGGCTGAGCAGACCAGCTTTCCTTTTGTTTGTCAAATTTCTTAGAGTCTGACTGATTGCTGGACGTGCAGAGGTCGGTTGCTTGTATAAAGCTTTCCGCATCTATCAACGTCTCTTGGAGGGTGAAAACCCTCTTCCTGACAAGGTCAAACTTAAAGGTTGACCCGTCCTTCATACCCTTAAAGAAGTTTGTATAGGCAACTTTGTCAAAAGGTCCTTGAACCTGGATTCTCACCAGATTGAACTGCCTGACGTAGGAGCGGAGTCCTTCTCTCTCTCCCTGCCGGATGGTGCTCAAGTCGAGACTTGTTTTCTTGGCAGGGATGTTCATCGAGAAGTTGGAAGCAAACAAGAAGGCAACCCTCTTGAAGCTATCAATACATCCGGCTGGCAAGTTGCTAAACCATTATTGGGTTATTCCCTTCAATGTAGCCGGGAAGCATCTACACCACATGGCATCATCCAACCCCTGTATGTGCATGAGGTTGGTGTAGGCCATGAGGTGATCTTCAGGGTTGGTGGTACCATCGTAGGCACCAACCAAAACATTCTTAACCTTGGCCGGTTGTGCCTCCTTGGTTATCTCCTTGGTGAACGTAGAAGTTTATTCACCAAGTTTGAGCAGACGGAGCTGTCAGTCTAAGGGTTGGACGTTGTATGCCGCCTGACATCCAAAGAGGGCCGGCTGCATGAAAGGGGGGGGGGGGTGTATTACCCGTATGGCATTTGAGGCACATACGGGGCTGACCCAATCATCAAAGGACCAGTGTGGACAGACTTGCCGCTTGTATGTGTAGGGAATTATTTCAAGAATCCCACACTTAAGCCCCACTGTGATCATACACTTAAGCATGGTGGCGTCCAAAGGGAAGAAAGATAGAGCAAAAGAGTGGAACAAGTTTTGGGAACATGTAAACCATTCACATGGTGAAGGTTACACCCCTTCATGATCCTAGAGATCGCTAACTCCATAGTGGTCCGGAACCATGACTGGATATTCGGGGATGAAGGTACAAATCCAACCTAAAAGAGATTGAACCTACCCTAAAAATAGCCCTCTACTTTATTCTTCTCATATTCATGTGCGCTTTCTGACTAACATACAATCAATATATTAATCCTAAACCTGTTTAATCTATGATGGTTGAATATTAATGCACAAACATGTTGGGTTTCGATGAGCCTGACTCACCGCGGAAAAGCCCAAGGAAAAACTCACAATTAATATAACAAAATGCATAAATAACAAGATTAGAGAAAAGACTAAATTACCCTTGAAGCATGCTTCACTCGACCAAATGGAGCTCTTACTTGAGAAAGCCAAGTCTCACAAAGGGCGATGACCTCCGACGAAGTCCACCCACAATGCGACCCGACCGGTCTACTACTTGGAGGTTAGCCAAATCCAACCAAAAAGACTACCCGAGTAATTAATGAATTTATAGGTTTTCTCTCAAGTGGAGATGCCTAATTGAGCTCTTACTCAAGTGAGTTTTCCCAATTCCCAAGTGGGATATTTATAGGGAAACTCAAGTGAGAAATCCACTCTCCCATCAATGTGGGAGAGTTAGTAAAATCAATTTTCTCCTTTTATTATTAAATCAAAAACAAAAGAAAATAGTCAACAACTAATTAATCAACGAGTGGCATTCTAACAGGAGGGGTTAGGTAAGGACCACAAAGGAAGGGGGGGTGTAGACACCCATTTGTGTCTCCCCAAAACCAAACCCAGTGATGAATGCTTTTCACGTCGAACCATAATCGAATGAGGTGAAAGTGTGAAAAGTCAAGTGTTGCGGTTAGTTTTAATTAAAATCTTTCTTTCTGTTTTCGAAAACCCACTCTATTTTATGAAAACGTCCAATCCAGTTTAGTTTGGTCCATGATAAGGGTCCAATAATGGTTTAGTTGGATGGGGATTTAAAAAACCTTTCCAACGATATATTATAATCCCAATTCCGATGAATAATGAGGAAGTTATGGCCAAAATACTAAATTGGGCCCAAACCGGATTTTACCTACGACCCAATGATCATGAGGAGGGTCCAAAGGTTTAATCCTATTCCTAAACTAATTAGGATTGATTAGAATCTTCTATAAGTTTCTAAAATATCTTAATTATCCTTTTATGAAAAGATAAGATCAAGGAATTTGATTTGAATATAAACTTTCCTTTTTTAAAACTTTCCTAATTTTATCCGGATTTAAAGATGTTCAAAGATAGTCAGATATTATTTTCGTGCCTCATATTTTTTATTCAAATTTTATATGGTTGGATAGATCTTGAAATTATCTTTCCAATGATATATTATAATAATAAATCCGAGCTATAACGAAAAAGATATTAAAGATATACGAAACTCTATCCAAAACTGACACTCTTTCACTATTTCGTCCATATCTTTTTATCTACAAAAGATTTTAATCTTATTCCAATTGCATTTAAAAGTAGACTTCAAGAGCTTTCCAACGACATATTATATGACTTATTTGTACTTCTAGATCAAAAGATATGATAAAAACAAAATCCGCAAAAAACTGTCTTGTCGCGAAACGACAGGCTTGTCGCCTCGCGACAGACTCTGTCGCCTGGCGACAGGATAAAAATCTGGCGACAAGGTCAGTTTGTTAGCGACAGAGTGGAGTTTTATTCCTTATCAAATTCTATGATTTTCCAGACTATTTTCATTATAAATAGGGTCAGAATCTCTGTTTTCAAGGGGGATTCACAATCAACTACAATCAACTTTCATGATCTTTCATCAATTCTTCCTTAATTCTCTCTATTCTCTCTCTAAGCAATATATGCTTTCTTTCTCTCCCTATTTCTAAACCAACCTTTCTACATACAATATTCCGCATTCACAAGACTTAGAGTCTCTTAGCCAAGTTCGAAGTTGCCTTCGCCCTAGACGGGCAAGGTTTAATATTTTCTGAGGGTTTGGTCCAAAACTAGTCAAAACTTTATTTAACTTGATTTCAATTTAATTCTTTAATTATTCTTTATTGATTTTCATTGAAGTTTACTAACTTGTGTATTTTGTTATTAGAAAGAGGTACGAGGCTTCAAAGTAAGTAGATTAGCTTACTCCCTATTTCTTTCACAATGTAGATTGCATGCTTATTATTGTTTAATATTCCTAGTATCATGTTAGGATGTTATTTTATGCTTCCTAGTATCATGTTAGGATGTTATTTTATGCTTTCTAGTATCATGTTTAGGATGCCTTTATGCTTTCTAATATCATGTTAGTACCATGTTAGGTTTAAAGCTTTGATCTTTATTGCTTAGTGACATGCTAGGATTTGTTATTAATCTTGTTAGTATCATGCCTAGGATCTTGCTATTATTATTGAGCTTTATTATGCCTTATCATGCTATTATTGTTATCATGTTTATTGTTTATTATTATGTTGCTTGATATTATTTTATATTTATTGTTATTGCTTGATCACACCTTTTATGATTGTTAAAGGGAATTTGTACTTGAAATCACGCTTAATAAGATAATTATTTATTTGGTTTAGGCTAATGTGATTTTAATTCAAGTGATCGCCAATAATAGTCTTATTTGTGCATTAATATTCAACCAACATAGATAAACATGGTAGGTTTAATATAATGTTTGTATGTTATTCGAAAAGCGCACATGAATACGAGCAGAACAAAGTAGAGGCCTATTTTATAGGGCGGGTCCTTTCTTTTGTAGATTGGATTCGTACCCTCATCCCCGGACCCTGTTTGGTTCAAGACCTTATGGAGTAGTTGATGGTCCTTTTGGATTGTCTTTTGGGTTTACAAGTTCCTAAAACTTGTTGGCGACTCTTTTTGCTCTTTTTCTTTCCCTTTGGAACGCCACCGTACTTTAGTGTATGATCACAGTGGGGTTCAAGTTTGGGGTTATCATAATGCTTGAAATATTCCCTACAGGGGGGGGGGAGACCAATACTTGATCCCTAAGGCTCCCAAAATCGGCTCCCTTAATGCCAAATGCCCCAACAGGCTGCTGCCATGTGGAAGGCCGAGCCTTGGCACCCAAGCAGCCCAGTTGGCGCTTGGTGTGCACGGCTGGCCTGCTGCTATGTGCGGCCGTGCGGCTAGCCGAAGCACCAAGCGCGCATTGCTGCTAGCTAGCTAGCACTGCTAGCTCATTGATGCGGCTGCCCCGGCACATGCTAGCATGGCTTGCTAGCCATGTGCTGGCAGCCTTGCTAGCAATGGTGCGCCAGCATGCCGCAGCACCTAGCCAGCCAGCCTAGGCTCGGCTTGGTGCACATGCTAGCCACCTTGTTATACCAAATGCCCCTAGCACTCGGTTTGCTCGGGGCATTCGTATGCTAGGGGTATTTTGGTAAATTGTTGATTAATTAGTGATTTTACCGTCTCGTATTTTATTTATTCGACTCGACTTGCGACGCTCTGTTTCGACGCTCCTAGCTCGATTTCCGACGTCTAAATATTTATTACTCGAGCGACTCATTAATTCCTTCCGAATAAATTCGTCGTGTCGGATCGTTAGTTGCTTGGGTGTGACCCGAAGGGTTCAGTCAAGAATAAGCTGTAATATTAATTATACATTAACATTAATATTACTGATCGGAAAGTGGTCTCCACCTAGGCATTCCGATCACTTGACCTTACTGAATAATCAGCTTTCTAATAACTCCAAACCCTCTATCGGAATAATACACTTGTTCGAAGGACACCATTCCTTTCAAAACAAATCTATTATTGGCGATCACTTGATTTAAAATCATATTAGCCTAAATAAAATTATTAATTATCTTATTAAGCGTGATTTCAAGTACAAATTCCCTTTAAATATGCAAGAGAAGGCGTGATCAAGCAACAACAATAATATCAAGCAACATAAAATATAACAAATCATCATCATCATAATAATATTCAATCTCATCAAATCATAATAATATTAGCAAGATCCTACGCATGATACTAACATGATTAATAACAAATCCTAGCACGTCACTAAACAATAAAAATCAAAGCTTTATCCTAAAATGACACCAACATGATAGAAGAAATAGGAAGCAACCTAAACATGCTACCAGAAACATACATGATATTAGAAATATTAGTTAATACCCTAAACATGATACTAGGAATCATAAAGACATCCTAACATGATACTAGGAATTAAAATAATCTAAGCATGCTTTCTAAAGATATATAATAATAAAAACAACTTACTTTGTTGCCTCGTATCTCTTTCTATCAAAACAATACACACGTTAGTAACTTCAATGAAAATATTAAACAGTAAATCTAATCAAAGAATTGAAATATGATTTGGGACCAAACCCTCAGAAATTATCAACCTTTCACGTCTAGGGCGAAGGCAACTTCGAGCTTGGCTAGGTGTGTCTAAGACTCGTGATGAACGAATGGTATTTTTGAAAAGGCAAGGCTTAGAAAGAAGGAGAAAAGAACAAGCTTCTAGCTTTGAGAGAGAGAGAATAGAAAGATGATTGTTGATGATTGAAAACAGGGAAATATCAACCTTATTTATAGAGAAAAACGACCGAAAACGATCAGAGAAGATCGAATTCCAATCGAAGTAAAATTGCACCCATCGCAACGCGACAAGACCATCGCGACGCGATGGCTCTATCGCAGTGCAATGGTGCTGCTGGATAATTTTTGTCGTACGGAATCCTTTTTGCAATATCATTCGATAATTAGAGTCCGTACCTTATCATTTAAAGTTAGATTAAATCCTTTAAAACACTTGTTTTATTCCAACTAAAATTCTTTATCTTTTCTAAAAATATAATTATTAATCCTAATCTCTTTAGAACTTAAAATAACCTTCTAGATTATTCTAGAAAATTACAATAATTCCTAATGACTTTAGGAATGATAATTAATGGACCTTCCACTTGATCATTGGGTCACCCATAAAACTTATTTAATATCCAATTTAATATTTGGGCCATAACTTCCTCGCTATTCATCGGAATTGGGCTTAGAATACATCGTTGGAAAGCTCTTTTCGAGTCCCATCCAACTACACTATTATTGGACCCATATCATGGATCAAACTAAATTGGATTGTACATTTCCATAAATAAGGTACGAAAAGGAATATTTTCGAAAACAGAAAGAAGTGTTTTTATTAAAAACAGAGTAATCACGAGACTCTTTCATATTTCACCTTGTTCGATAATCAAATGACGTGAAAAGTACTCATCATTGGGTTTGGTTTTTTGGGGGGACACAATTTGGTGTCTACAGTATGATCCTCAGGCAAGGATTAGGAATTCCTTGCTGAGGTGTTTTTGAAGCTGTCTGGGAAGCTCGATGTAGAAGCCGACTTAGACAGCTGCTGGTTCCTATTATGCTCGATGATGTGTCAACATCAGAAAAAGTCTTCTTGCTGCCATCCGGCTGAACTTTTCGGATGACCTTCCTTGTGCCCGTCTGAGGTAAGAAGATTTTAGACCAGTCAATTGCAGGTGTGGCCTTCTCCTTTGGATGTGGAGTAGGATGCCTGTCTTTGACTGGCTTTCTCCTCTCAGCTTAAGGAGTCTTCTTGGCCGACTGACCCTTGCTAGAGCCAGCCATCCTTTTGTTGATGAGGTCCTTGATCCCTCCCTTAAAACTAGTCATGAACTTCATGGGTTCATCCCTAGTAACGGGAGCAGTCCCTTTGGCTGACTAGGTTTCCCCAGCCGGTGGTCCAATAGATTTACTTGGACCAGCTTCATTGTTGCCCCGTTCTAGTTTATCTCTAGGACGGATGCGCTTAGAGATGAGTGACCCATCAGGGGCCACATGGGTTTCGACTTCATAGTTGTTGTTTGTATCTTGGTCTGAATAGACCTCCTCGTCGACCGGAGGCCGGTTGGGTTCAGGTGGCGGTATAGACTCTTGAACCATCTAAGAGGTACTCTCCCCACAGACGGCGCCAAATGTTTTGGATGTTTTCTAGCCCATTGGGAGAGTTACATCACTAAGTCTGGTTCCACGTGGTTTATACCTGCAAAAACACGGAGACTCCGGTTGGTAGGAGCTCCGCCTCCGACGATCAAGTTAGTATCGTTCGAAGAATACGAAAAGGTGCGGAAAAGGTAAAATTGAAATCTTCTCGGATTCCAAGATCAGGTGTTTTCTCCGATGTGAGAGAATGTAGGTATGATGTAATAAATGAATGTGTCCCAAGAATGGGGGAAATCTTCCTATATACAGGGTCGTTGGAAAAGGTGCCCTTTCTTAGGTCACTCTAACCTAAGTTTGGTGGGCTGCGCCGTATTACGGCTTTCTCGGGATTTGGGTCATGAAGGCAACCTTTTTTCCCAATTGTATGGAGGGACACGTGTCGTAAGGTGATTGATCCATTTGGACCTTTAGTAGGGTGACATGTGTCATCTTCTGAAAAGGCCACGTGGCCTGGGTAATTTTATGCAAAACAGTAACTCACAAAGAAATAGCAACAGAAGGGGGATG
This sequence comes from Chenopodium album, assembly GCF_948465745.1. Classification (NCBI taxonomy): domain Eukaryota; kingdom Viridiplantae; phylum Streptophyta; class Magnoliopsida; order Caryophyllales; family Amaranthaceae; genus Chenopodium; species Chenopodium album. The sequence goes on from NC_137848.1 coordinate 41,858,889, forward strand.
GGGAGAAGTCGGAGGTTGCAAGGAACTTGTAGAATGATATATATCATCTAGAAAAGAACGAGAGAGACACTCTTGGTAAAGGGAGAAAGCGCGAGAAACCACACTACTAATATTAGTAGCAACATTCTTAAAAATGACTACTTTCAATAGTTTCAAAGAATCCAAAGAAGGAAGGCAAATTTAGGGAGAAGAAGAGGAAAATTAGATTTAAACAAGTGGAAGAGGTTTGGGAGTTGAGTGGAAGAAGGCAAAGTACTAAGCCAATTACGAACAGAACGAGAGGACTAAAGATCATAAGAGAAAGGATATAGTGTAGAAATAAATGTTGTTGAGATTCGAAATGAGCTATACAATAAACACAATTAATAGGATCAATGTGACGAGAGGCTAGAGTTTGTCGAGTGGGGAGACTATTCAAAAGAAGTTGCCACAAAAATATCTTAATTTTAGGTTATATACTTGTGTTCCAAGTGTGGATCCAAGGGTTCTGACTGGTACGAGCTGGGTTCAATTGAGGACATGCGCAAGGCAACACACGTGAACTGCCCTCGGGGGTGTCTCGAGGAACCCCCCTCCGATGCCTAAGTTAGAATGTGTTTTTAGAGAGAGAAAATGTACTTAGAGAGATAGATGATGTAATAGAATGTTTGTCTAACCTCTTTTCCGTTGTAATTTATCCCTTATTTATAGGTGTGTGATCTCCCTTGCAGAGAGTCCTACTTGGTCAGCCTGCTGACTGACTCTGTCGGGCTGGTGAGCCCTTCTGATAGTTCTTCCAGCGGTGAGTGCGCACCTCGTGGGCCAGTGTAGAAGCACGGTGATAGCTCAGTGGGAGCTAACCTATACAACTTGCATATCTAAATCCCAAATCCAGCGAAACACCCATTTACAAGAGGAAGGAGGACGAGAGTGGGCCAATCAAGTTGCCGATTTAACAGTGAAAAGACCATCTTTAGATAGACCCCAAATTAGAGCATCCGGGACCGGCTAAACTAGTAGAGGGATCCCATGAATACGATGGACTAAGGGCCTATTCTCATTGACTGAAATGAGTTGAACTGAACTTATTAGTGCTGAACTGAACTGAACTGAACTTATTAATTAGTGATTTTTAACTACGGATTAATGATCTTTGATTATTTATTATTATATATATGTGTATATACAAATATACATATTAAAATATTTAAGAAAAATATACTATATAATTAAAATATTTATGAAAAATATATAAAAAAAAATGGAACCCTAAAACATTTTAAAAAGGAGAAATTGAAAAGAATAATCCCACCTTTCACCTATCTGCTCAAAATAATCCCACCTATTCGAATTCCATAAATAATCCCACCTTATAACCCCATTATCCCAAAATGAACCTTTTTACAGGTTATCTGGAGAAAAGGTTAACCCTTTTTTTATTTTTTTATTTCTTCTTTCCCTCTTTCTCCCTCATTTTCCCTCCTAAACTTCTTTGATCTTCAACTAACCAAAATTCGAAACACCACCCAACCTCCATTGTTGTCTGAGTTTTAAACACCACCCACACAAAATCAAAGGTCGAAGCTTTTTGTCACGAAGTGCGATTACACGAAGAGAGGAAGTTATTGTGCAATTGAGGTAATTCTACAAACCCTGAAGCTGAACAAAGGCACTGTGCCAGTCACATATTTGCAAACTGGCACAAAAATTTCAGAGGAGATGAGTTCAAGCTCCTATTCTGGAACTGTGCAAAGTCTTACAACAAAGCTAATTATGATGAGAACATTGAACTTCTGAAAAAGGCAGACCCACTTGCTGTTGAAGGGTTTAAATCATACCAGCCTGAGGTCTTCTACAGGGCCTTTCTGAAGACAGAAGTCAAATTTGATGTGATAACAAGTAACATGGCAGAGACCTTCAATGGGTATATTATTAGTGCCAGAGCCAAGCACCTGATATACATGTTGGAAGACATCAGGTCATCATTGATGAAGAGGCTTGTGACAAAGAGGGAAGAGATGCAAAAATGGAAAACACCATTATGCCCTAGGATACATTGGAAGCTGTTAATAGTAAAGAAAGAAGCTGCAAAATGTGATGTCACTCCCTCTTCTCTAACTAAGTTCCAAGTTAGTTATTACTTGGACACATGTGTTGTGGACTTGGAGGCTCACACCTGTACATGCAGGAAATGGAACATGACAAGCCTCCCATGCTGCCATGCTGTGGCAGCCATCTTCTTCAAGCATAAAAATGCTGAAGATTATGTGGATGCTTGTTACAAAAAAGCAGCTTACATAAAAGCCTACTTAGGGACAATACCACCAGTTGAGGGTGAAAGACATTGGCCAAACATTGAGTTTGAACTGGATCCACCTCCAATCAAAAGTGGGCCCTGAGAGACCTAAAAAAACAGAAGGAAAGACCCCTTTGAAGATCCCAAGAGGCCGGGGAAATTGACCAAGCATGAGATGGAGATGACATGCACCAGCTGCAAGGGAAAAGGGCACAATAAAAGGGGTTGCCCAACACCTCAAGCTTTGACAGGAGAGCCTCATCAAACCCCTGCTAAAAGACCTAGAGGTAGATATAGGAAAATACCTGTCCCAACTGTGCCTCACAACACTGAACATCACACAGCCACTACAGAGCCATCAAGACTTAGCAGAGGTAATAGAGTGATAACTAGAGGGGGTGACAGCAATAGAGGTACAACAAGTAACAGGGGTAGGGGAAACACTAGGGGAGGCTGGGGAAACAGTAGGGGAGGCAGGGGAGGTGGCATGGGAAGTGATACAGCCCCTGGAACAGGAAGGTCAGGGGGAGAAGCAACAAGGGTGGTAACACAACCACTGGAACAGGAAGGGGCATTGGGAGAAGCAATAAGGGTGGCAGAAGAGGTGGAGGGAGGACACAAGTGCCTCAAGGCTTTGGTGTTTTTGTCACACCTGATGGAAGTAGTATCGCAAATGTAAGACACAAGTGTTGACTCTAACCTTTTTTTTTTTTTTTAACCTGTTCTCTTTCCAACTTCTAACTTTGTTTTTGATTTTTTTTGTTCTGTTTTTGGTCTGTGTAGCCACCAGCAGGGAATGAGCCTCAGGATGTTAGTGCCTTCACCACCACCTTCAAATAAAACTTCAGCCAAGGGTCCACATCCAACACCTAGATGTTTAGCTATTTGACAGCAAACTAGTTCAGTTGTAATAGTACTCTAGTTAATGAACAATTTCAGTTTAGACCTTGTTTTATGAGTAATCTTTTGTAATCGTATTCTACTTTTCAAAGACATAGTCAACTATATAAAATGATGCTATTTGATTGTTGTCCAAATCTTGTGCATTTTGTCTTATCCTCTTGTTCAAACAGAACACCAATGGTGTATAGCTCATAAAATTTTGAATACAAAAAAAGTTCCAAAATATGTCATCATTTCATTCATCATAGGGGACCAATTTTTTTACAAATCATAATCATAAACTAATGAAATTAACTTAAACCACAACCTAGCTTAAAAACCTACTTCCATAACACTGACATACATTAAAGTCAGTGGCCAAAAACCTACTTCCATACATCATCCTTAAAGCATGATCAAAAACATGCATAAACTACCATCATATCTTCCCAAAAACATTCACCCACCAACCTACTTATATCCAAAAAAAAAAAAACATCATAGACCCCACCCACACTAGCTGATTCACTTCATCAACAACACAAGAATGATAAAGGCCCAAGAAAAGACCAAAGTCAACATCAATCGCTTGTCAGTGTTGTTCTCCTTCAACTCAAACATAGTCTCTGTTATTGCTATGCCCATTTCCTCCACTTCTTCCAGCAGCTCCTCCTTCTTAGCCTTCAACTTCTTGATCTTCTCTTTGAGCTCTTCTTTTTGCATCTCCAGTTCAGCAATAGTGGTGTCCCTCTCAAGAATTAGGGTTTGCAGCTCACGCACATCATCAACCCATTTGAAGAAGCCACAAGTCCTCTGCTACAATGTAAAAAAATTAATTTGCAAAAAAAAAAAAAAAACAGAGATTAAAAAAACCTTAACTTTCTTACCGGCCAGTACGAGCAACCATAGAAGCGCTTCCCCACTGTTGGCCCATCATACTTCACCGTCCTCAAAGGAGCAACTTCATTGTGGTAGCAGTACACTGGACCCATGGGACTACCTGACTTACCCCTGGATCTGGACCTTGAGGAAGAGCCAATTGAAAGATGACTTGCCATTGATGATTCAAAGAGAAAGGAGAAAGCTTGCAACAGAAGAATTGAGAAATTGTGAAAAAAAAAATTAAAGGGAGGGGGCGAATTTAAAGAAAATGCAGAAAGGGAGAGCAGAGGAGTTATGGTGATTAATGCCTCCCAACGGTATTTTTTCAATTAGGGAAGGAGAGAGAAGGAAACCGGAAGTGTAAGGTTTTAATTCATAAGATTCGGTCATTAAATTAAAAAGGTTCATTTTGGGAAGATGGGGTTACAAGGTGGGATTATTTCTGGAATTCGAATAGGTGGGATTATTTTGAGCAGATGGGTGAAAGGTGGGATTATTCTTTTCAATTTTTCCTTTGAAAAACATATATTATATAATTAAAAAAAATAAAATATTAAAATGATAAAAGAACACAAAACACTTTTTAAAAAATTCTCAACATGAAAAAAATAAAATAATAATAAAAAAACCCAAAGAATTGGGTCGGTCTTATTTAAAAACTAACTTGATCCTATTTTTACTCCTAGCTCGTCAAATAATGAATTATGATATAATAGTCATTAAGTGAAATATGGTATAACCGTATAATAGTCATTATTATTATTATTATTATTATTATTATTATTATTATTATTATTATTATTATTATTTTCATATTATTATTATTATTAGTATTATTATTATTATTATTATTATTATTATTATTATTATTATTATTATTATTATTATTATTGCCGTTGTTGTAATATAAGCTTAAAAATATGAAATTTGGTTTTATATCATTAACAATATCATTAGACATGAACTGAACTTATTAGAGCTGAACTGAACTGAACTAAAATTAATCTAATGAGAACAGACCCTAAGTCATAAAGAAGATACAATGGAAGAAGTGGAACATTCCAAGAATTATCATGGGTGATAAACATATCAACCGTAACATCAATATTAGGAATTTGATTAGGGATTAAATTAAAAAGAGCAATGATACTGGTGTTAGTGCACCAGATATCAACCCAACGTAGCACAGAAGAACCATTTTCAATTTTCCAACGGAGACCTTTAATTAATATGGGCGATATTGGAGAAGTTTCTTCCAAATCCAAGAATCCTTAAAATGGAGACGGTATGTCAAAAATGGAATTGCCGTAGATATTTAGTAGTATCAGATTGAACCACAGATTTGAAGTTGAAACGGTCTCAATCGTTGGTGTATCTTCGAAAACCACCAAACCAGCACTCAACCTTGGTTAACCGATGAAAGAGCTATCAAAGGAAAAACAAACAACAGAAAGAAACAAACTAGACTTAAAAACAACAATTGTTGACGCCGAGAGTAGTTTCAAAAAAAAAAAAAACTTGGGGTTTGTTTGGCATTGCTGTGGTTTTCTGTTTTTTGGTTTTTTGTTTTTCGAACTCATGTGATATATGTCATATAATGAAATAAAAATTAGACAAACTTATTAAAATCATGATAAACTTGAAAACTGACAACAGAAAAGTGAAAACACCTTTTTCTTATTTCTTGTTTTTGGTTTTTTGTTTTAAAAAAAACACTAAACTGAAAACAAAAAACAATACCAAACAAGTCATTGGTTAACCGGTTAAAAAAACAACAGAAAGTAGTTTCAAAAGTTGAACATCAATCATCAGCACTGCACCACGTCTCAACCTCTCGAACAGGGAAACTTTCGAGCGAACCAGAATCAAAACTTAAAAAATAAAAGTTTCCCGATTAGTCCAACACTCAATATTAAAAAAAAAAAATTCCGGAAAATGAGCAACATGATGAAGCTACCAACTACTTTACGATGCTCAATTCTCCCATTTTCACGCTTCAATTCAACCACCATTTCCCCCAAACTCCTCCTCCTTCCTTTTCCCAACTCTGTCGCATTCAATTCTCCTCGCCGCACTCTCACCGCCGTTTCAATGGCTTCTTCTTCTCAGGTCAATTTTTACTCTGCATCATCTAGGGTTTCATATTTTTTAAAAAAAATTTGATGATGAATATTTGTGATTTTCAGACAGTTGCTGCTGGAACTGCTATTGATGATGTTGAAATTCTTCAACGTATTCAATCTCACCAGGTTTTTAATTTTAAATATTCGTTAATTTTGAATACAATTTTTCTATGGAATTGTCATTTTTATTACTTAATCGAATGTTTTTTTTTTTTTTTTTTTTTTTCCCCAAATTTTGTTATTGATGATGATTGCAGGAAAAGGCTGCTAGGCTTCCACCAGTGGAAGAAATTCGAACTGTTCTTTCAAATACTACTCGCGGCATGCTTTCTACTTTTTCTAAGGTCTATCTTCTTGTTAGGAAATTCAGTACATTTGATTGTATTTTGTTGTTATTTGAACCTTTATTTATGATGTGATTGAGACATTGAGTAGAACTGATGAGTCTTTGTTTAGACTGATCATGTATGACTTGATTTCGATACCTTTTTATTTCTGTATTTGCGAGCATTTCTTGTTCAGTCCATAATGAATTAATAAATTTATGTGTCTGTTGAATTTCAGCAGTAAAGCTAGTAAGCATTCGTGTTGTTTGCTTATTTTTCCAATGTATTGTGTATCGTGCAGAAATATGATGGTTATCCATCAGGATCAATGGTAGACTTTGCTTGTGATGTTGATGGAGCACCAATCTTGGCAATCAGCAGCTTGGCAGTTCACACACAGGTACGTTTCGTATGGCAGTGTTCGTGCTTGACACTCCCATGGTCTAAATTTTATTCCGTAGTAATCTTTTCACTGGCACTTTTTACTCTGTTAGTAGTAGTTCTTAAATAAGGAAAAACTTATCGTTGCTGGGATTAATGACATACATAATATTTGAAAACATTGATCAAGCATATAGCATTAATATGTATCTGAGATAAAACCCTAAACGGGTTTGAGAGATTCTATTTATAGCGACATTCAAGTTGACTTTGAATCAAGGGAAGAGAATTATCTCATTCTAGACTCAAGATACAGTTGATTATTTTTACTAGCTCACTTGGAAAAATCTTTGAGACCGTACTTGCTATTTATCCGATAAGATAGATTGATAGGTTCTCTACCAATTTATGTCCTTAAAAAACATATCTCTATCCATTGTTACCCTATGAGGTTCACTTATATTCCAAGCAACAAACATGTATTGAAGAAGTGCATCTATGACTTCCTCTGAGTGTTGCTGTTCATTTAACTTTCCAACATTTGTAAAATGGACTGCTCAAAAGTGAGTAGAGTTAAAATATGTACTAGTTCAAAGCAAGATTCCTTCGATATCCCAAAACCATTTGGTAGTGAGAGAACTAATTCAAGTGAGGTAACTACTAACATGTGCACACACATATACAAGAAAACTTTTGACACTTTTCCTCACTTGTAAGCTACATATACTCATAAGCAAACCGTATTGTTACACGCTCAAAACTACTTTTAAAAGGTCTATAGTATTAACAAGCCACCCATGTTTGCTACCATATCAACTTTTGACAATGGGAGTTGTAACCTTCCAAGCTTGCTAAGGTGGTTATTGTGAATTAACACATTTGAGCAGTCTGAGCACACTTATTCCAGTTCCAATTCTCAACAGCTATATTATGCAATAGTAGTTCCTTTGGAATGTTCTCATCAATGATACTTTCTCTTGTATGAAACTGTGAATGCTCTGATGAGATAATCTTGAAAGCTCAAAGCGATAAATTTTCAGTGGTGACCACACTGCTTAAGGGTTTTATCTTTTGTTAAGATATTATTATACCTTTTGTGTTATTCTCTCAAAGCAAGTTTAAATTCATAAAATCTGGAATTTATGAGACTATTACCCAAAATTTTACCTTTATATAAATCCCTAGTTTGGACGATTAATCTTTCAGCACAACATGAACATAGAAAATTTGAAGAACTGTTTTACAATAGCACTCCTTGTTTGTGGTTGATTGACACAATATCAAGGAAAATGAGGATTTGGCAGTGCCAATGTAGCCAGCCATAGCCTTGTTTAGGAATGTGGAGGGACAGTTTGGCATTTTTCTCTGTTCCTCCATTTTATTGGGGAATTCGATGCTGTAATTGCTAAGCTGGCATATGGAGTGTTCTATTTTGTGGAGCTGTTACCACTGGACCTTTCAGACCTTGGCAACTTGATAAGTTCAATCCAAAGTTGCTTTTGATGTACAATCTTCTCACTAAGCATCATCCTTTTATTCATTTATTCATTTCTTGTTGTACTTGCTTCAAGATGATTTGTCTCCTGACATAAAATATTGTGGACAAGGCTACAATGTCTTCATTTGTTCATATTATTCTTCAATCAATCTACTGATGATGAGTGGTTACGAGCTTCAATTGAAAAGCTGGCATCCAATCTTTTTTCACTCTCAAACAAAAACCTCTTTTCTGGTATCTTGGTTGTCCCTTTTATAATCTCACTTCTGGATTTGCAGGACCTGTTAGCAAATCCACAGTGCTCACTGCTTGTAGCAAAAGATCCAGAAGACAGGACTGATTTAGTTATAACTCTCCATGGTGATGCAGTTTCTGTAAGGTTCCCCATTCTCTCTTATGTTCAGGTTTTTCAATTTACAAAGCCTACTCTCTGAATGTAGCTCATGTCAGATAATTTTATTTTAGGTCAATGAACAAGATAGAGAAGCTGTTCGCAGTGCTTATTTGGCTAAACATCCCAATGCTTTTTGGGTATGTCCAATATAACTTTTAGGTGCAACTGCTTTTCATGGGTACTTTGTCTTCATTGTGACATTGTCTATTAATGAACTAAAACTCTAGCCTTTTGGGTGTGAAGGTTGACTTTGGTGACTTTCAATTTTTGAAGATCCAACCAAAAGTGGTGCGGTATGTATCTGGGGTGGCAACCGCCTTATTGGGATCTGGAGGTTTGATTAATTCCTCTGTTTGACACTCTAGTCTTTCATTTGTGAGAAGCTTGTAATCTAAAATTCAAGTGGAGCCAATATGTGCAAATTTTGCTGCTTTTTGTTGACGTTGAGGTGGTGATTCAGATACTTGCTTCCTCCATCTCTCACCCTTCTCCCCTCATCCATCTGATAAGACGTTTGACATATATTGTTTGAAGATGTTAGTGGACTAGCATGGCCTTGAGTGGTGCTGGGGTTCATTGACTAGCAGTTGCCTTAGCATAGTTTATTATATGTTTTTGTTATTTTTGTTCTTTTCATACCGTCATTTGGTTTCTATTTTTTCTCTTATATTTTGGGGATGGCCTTCTCATTCTCAGCCAATTTTTATTTTTATTTATTAGAAATTAAATAATTTGTGCATTTGATTGTTTGGCCTTTGGCTTACTTTGGATTGTAGTTCCGTGTTGCAATTGGTCTTCGTGGGACTATATTTGATTTAATGTTATCGTCCAACTTGATCTCATCTTCTTGACAGAGTTCAGCAGGGAAGAATACAGTGCAGCAAAGGCAGATCCAATATCTCAGTTCTCCAAGCCAATAGCGGTATTTTCCCGACAAGGTGGCTGTTATTACTTCTGTAATAATCTATTGTGAATTTTTATTTGATAACTCTTGTTCTTGTCAGTCGCATATGAATAAGGATCATGAAGAAGATACAAAGCTAATTGTGAAGCACTCGACTACCATACCGGTAATTTGATACACCATTATTGTTCTGTATCTATGCTTGGGAATGAAGAGATAAGGAAGGGGGTGTTGAAGAGAGAGAGTCTGAGACCAACCAGTAATTCTGAACCGAGTTTCTATATTTTTGCAGGTGGATTCTGCTTATATGCTGGATGTAGACCATCTAGGTTTCAATGTCAAGGTAACTCAGTGTTCAGCTTGCTTGGCAATGCTTGCTGTCTTATATTATGGCAGTTTGCATTTAGTGGCTTGCTATACAAAATATGCGATTTATGTGTTATATCTAGAGATCTGAAGTGTCTTGTCTATTGCATTTATATAATTATGTAGTGTGATTCATTTCAGTGAAAATTTGGTAAATACTCCATATCAGGGGTCAGATCTTTTGTGGTGTTGAATTAAACTGCTGCTGTAAAGGAACCTAAAGGGGTTGGTTTTAGCTTTTTGGTGCTTGTCACTAATTCAAGTTTGATGAATTGATGCTGCACTGAAAGATGGACTGCAGCTAACAGTTATTTGTCTATCATTTCAGGTTAGCTATATGAAGAAAACTTACAAGCTTCGAATTCCATTTCCTAGACCAGCAGCTGATAGAAAGTAAGTCACTGAGTGATCTTTAAATACTTCCTCTTCCAGGTATTGTTATTGTTAGGAGAATATGGTTTTATCTGAAAATATATTCATGTTTAATAGTGAATTACACTGGATATATATTGAAATCTAGGAAGGAAAGTAATTGTAAAGAAGAAAGTGGCTCCATTTGCTAGTTAAAATTGTCAAAACTTTAAACTGCTGGAGAATATTTGCTCAATCTTTATTTATTTATTTATTTATTTATTTATTTAAATTGTACTTCTAAACCTCCCATAATCCTGAGGAGGTATTTGGTTTTAGCACCTGTTCATTCCAGTGATTGGAAATTTCCTTCATCTGTCGAGATTGTGAACAACTCAATGAACCAGGCGGAAACTAAACCTCTCTTTTGTTTTGTCAGGGATGTAAAGACACTCATAGTTGAAATGCTTCAAGCGGCAAAGTCAAGCTATTAAAACTTGTGTCTCTCAAGAGAAAATGTAAGTGATTTCAAAGTTTTGAAATTAGATCAGTCCCCGAAATTGTTTGACAGGATCCGTAATTCTTTTTAAGTAGTTGATATCTCATTCTTCTTATAGCATATTCAATCAAACAGATCTTTGCTTGTGCAATAATGTTTTACTTTATGCTAGTTAATTTCAGCTGACACCAACCGGTTTTTGCTTTGATTTTCCCATGTGGTCTTTAAGTTAGTGGTTAGGTTACATGATATGTGGCAAAATAATCAACTAATATATATATATATATATTAGTTAGTGATTTTTCCATGTGGTATTTAAGTTAGTGATTTTTCCAGGTGGTCTTTAAGCACAACCTACGTGTTCCAACTGATCTTCAGGCTTGGATCATGCAGTATGGAGAGGGTCAACCCCCTGGTACAATTAACATCACCTCTAAAACCAGGGGAATTGTAGAGCTTGTCCCTAGCACTACTAGATATAAGATCAAAGAGGGCAATTAAAATCGTCCTCTTTGATACAAATATTGCCCTTTTAAGCTTACAGGGCGACTTTGAAATCGCCCTCAAGCTCGCTCTTTTAGAATAGTTGTATTAGTTTCAAAGGGCAACTACATATTTTCGCCCTCTTTGTTAAAGATCAATGAAGGCAATAAATATCGCCCTCTTTGATCAGAATCTAAAGAGGGCAAAATATTTTTTCCCCTCTTTGATTGAATTTAGCAGGACAACCAGTTATTTTTGCCCTCTGTAAATAACTCAAACAAGTCGGTTTATTTCGCCCTCCTTGCTCAAAATTCACCCTGTTTGTTCAAATTTTAAAGGGCGAAATTAGAACTTGCTCTCTTTGTACTTTTTTTAGTTCTTTAAAAAATTAAATCTAGAAGGGACTACATTAAGAAAAAAAATGTGTTAACACTTAGAAGGCATAATTTCTAGTTTTGTCATTATTAATAGTTTAATACAAACGTGTTACTTTTAAGTAGCAAATATGCTACGACATACAATATAACTAAGCTTGAGTACTAAAATTTCAAATTGTATGTACAAGCTGCATAGCTACAAAAATATGCAATTAAAATTGGCCTGTGGGTTGTTCCTTTTGGTCTTCATGTAGGTACCATTCCACGTTTCTTGCTGTGACAAAATAGGTCATAGCTACCAGCTACCATTCCAACAAGTACCTGTAAATATGCTTGACAGCAACAACATAAAAAGTAAAGAGATAATTTGTAAATTAATGAAGCCACATATATAACTTATGCAATACAAGTATTAGCTAAATCATAACACCTGTTTTTGCCATGAACAAAGAGATACTAGAAGCAATGGTACAGGTTTGGATATATACATGTAAATTTATGAGGGACTAAACCAAAACATATTTATCTTGGGACACAAGGGAAGGATCCAAACACATAAAGAGTATAAAAATCTCTGATTCAGTAGGAACAAAGTCATGCAGAACTTTATACAAATCATTTAAAACAAGATGTTCTTTAAATCTGACTAACAGGAGGCAATTAAACCAAAAACCAAAGTCAACATTCAACAACATACACTGAATTCAACATCATACACGCTAATCCTAAGAACCAAGCATATGTTATTCAGCACACATGCATTCTAGAGTGCCTGAATCTTGCAAGAATTAAGCATTACTGTTAGAAAAATTACCTCTATCAAGCATCAATGCCAATCTTCTACATGACTAACCAAGGTTAAGTTCTTGTTTCTTCTTACTCTCTAGCAATTCAGCACGCATGATGTTTTCATTTTGCAGTTGTTCTACATTATGCTCTAGCTCAACCCTTCTTATCTTTCCATCCTTGGCCAACAAGGGGTGTCCTTTGCCTAAACCTCGGGCATAACCCAAATGGTGTCCAAGAACCTTCACATAAGCTTCTTCAAGAGTAAGATTTTCGACTCCCTTTTCTCCAATTTCTTTCTCATGTAACTGCCTAAATTAATTGAACTTCACCTCAATCTCATCGTCAAACTTCCCATTTTTATACCTATATTACTGGTTACAAAAAATAAGAAAATCATAATTTTGCAATAAAGGAAAACAAAGTGTACATGCATTGGACAAATACTCATTTACCTTTTTGACTTGTCCCATAGATTTAAATACATTAAATCATCACTAGAAGCATTAATTTCAGTGACCTCATTCTCATCTTCACACCGACTTACAACCTTTGCCTCAAATTTCTAGAAAAATACTTACATACACTTATTATTTGAAATTTTTTTCTTCACAAACACACTCATGTTACTATCTAGAGGGTAGTAAGCTGCATTAACCTTTGATAAATTATTAAGTATTATATGAAGCTCTCTTAGTCATAAATTATGTGATCCATTGATTTCGCACCACATGGTGACTTAATCTTCTTTGCAAAAACATTTGCCCGATTCTTCTCACTCCTCTCCAAAAGGTTAAAAATAGCATATTAGATCAGTAAAGGGGAAGAAATGTCAATTGCAGAATTTTGATTACATGAGCATTCCCAATACTTGCACTCTGTTTAGGAGAGCTCCAATAATTATAAGCAAGTCACTTCCATTGGTCAATTTTTATCGTAGGTGGACAAGCATGGTCCGCCTTTATGAATTTGCGATCGAAGTACATTTTCAAATCACACTATCTTTCCACTATAAATACTCCTTAGATTGTGGTGATGGAAATGTGCTCACTATTACTATTAAAAATGCCGAATTCATCGTAAATTCGGATAAGTTTGATGGGGTTGTCGGTATTCTCGAAGTATAGCTCTTGATTTGGCTAGCTTGAGGCTTACTCTTTATAATGCTTTAAATATTTGGCAACAATGTCCAGTTTCGTCAAGTAGACATTGAGGTCTACTACTGTTGGAAACGAACCCCGGAAGGTATGAATATTCTTCATATTTGTGTTGTTCCAGATCCATTGTTGAAAGTACTAATGGGAGCTCCAATTGGTGCACGAATGTACTTGGGACAGACACATTATATAGTTGCTGTATTAATGAACCAATTAGCTAAAGAACAAAAGCTAATCAACAAACATGAACCGGCCATTATACTAGTAACATACATAGCTACACCTTTCCAAGATAGAATAAGGAGGTCCGCTTTAATTGTTTTGGAGTTGCACGACTAGTTCCAAACATTCACTCCTCCAACTGTACAAGTCTTGTAACTTACGGTACGTATAGTTATCGTGAAGTTGGGTTAGAAAACCTAATGAAAACACCAAGGATGGAGGTTGATTATTAGTTCTCAACTTCAATTGTAAGCCTCGAATTTGTTAATCAGGGGTGTTAACATATGTAAAACTTATCCTAGACCAGACCTAGACATTATTCTCTCGGTAAACAAAAGCTCATTTCTCATAATGCGGCGGCTATTTAACGTGTCTAAGTACATTCCATGCACCAATTGGAGCTCCCATTGATACTTTCGACAATGGTTCTTGGACGATACGAATATGAAGAATATTCATACCTTCCGAGGTTCAATTCTAACAATAGTCGACCTCAATGTCTACTTGACGTTAGTGCCTAATATCTAAAGCATTATAAGGAGTAAGCCTCAAGTTAGCCAAATTAGGGACTAAACTTTCGAGAATACCGACAACCCCATCATGTTGATCCGAATCTAAGCTGGATTCAGCATTTTCAGTAGTAATAGTGAGCACATTTCTTTCACCACAATCGAAGAAGTACTTATATGGAAAGAAAGTGTGATTTGAATATATGCTTCAGCCGTAAATTCATAGAGTCGGAGCGCACTTGTCCACCTACAATAAAAATTGACCAATGGAAGTGGCTTGTTTATATATTAGAGCTCTCCTAAACATAGGGTAAGTATTGGGAATGCTCATGTAATCAAAATTGTGCAATTTACATGTTTTTCCCCTTTACTAATCTAACTAGTGTTAAACTCGTGCTATGCATGACTGTTTAATGTGTTATAATAATTGTTTTTGTATTTATATTTTTGCTTAGTATTTCAATTTCATATAAGAATTACTCCGTAGAAAATATTTTAATAGTAGTGTTAAAATAAGTACTCCATGTTTTATAAAAACAACTAAAAAGAGTATTTTAAAAGTAAAACATATTAAAAGTATATCAAAAAAAAAAAAAAAAAAAAAAATTTAAACGTATGTTATATTGTGAAAAACATTTTTCTTTATTTTAAATAACGATTAAACTTAAATCTACAATTAGTTGTTTTTTTTTTTTTTTTTTTTTTTTTTGGGTAAAGGCATGATCAATTTTCATGGATAAAGTTAGTTTAAAAATTAAAGTATTTGTAAAGGCATGATAATTTTTTTTTTAATCCGAAAAAACAGGAAAAGGACATGTGTCTTTCCAACTTCCTGTTTTAAAATAATAGTATAGATATGTTATTTTGTAACATTTGGGAAAGAAATAAGAAGAATCGGACAAATGCTCTTGCAAAGAAGATCAAGTCAGCATGTGGTGTGAAATCAATAAATCGCATAATTTATGAATTGGAGAGCTTCATTTAGTACTTAATAATAATTTATCAAAGGTTCATGCAACTTAATACCCTTGTTAGAATGTCAGTAGCATGTGTGTTTGTAAAGAAAAAAATCCAAATAATAAGTATATGTATGTATTTTCTAGGAACTTTAGGCAGAGATTGTAAGTCGGCATGAAGATGAGAATGGGGTCATTGAAATTAATGGTTCTAGTTCAAATATTACTTAATCATGACAAGCTAATGATGATCCAATGTATTTGAAGCTATGGGACAAGTCAAAGAGGTAAATGAGTATTTATCCTGTTATAACAAGGCAACATTAATTTCGCTCTATATGATATGTAACTAGTACTTAGCCCGCGTGATGCACAGGTTTATTTTTGGCTAATATATGTTGTTTAATTAAAGAATTGCACTATGGTGTATTTTGATTGTTCTTAGTTTTTTTTTAAAAAAAAAAAAATCAAAACACGAATTTTGAAAAGAAATTTGGGGGAAAAAAATTAAGCCATAAATAAAGTGGACTTTGACTGCTCCCTTCAATTCAATACCATTATCGTTTCTGAAAGGTTATATAGATCTTGACAGTAATAATTTTTTTAAAATTACTTAGAGATAAATTGTTATAGATTTAGGGTGAAAGAGAGAGGGAAGATAGAGAAAGAATAAAAAGTGAGAGAGGGAAGATAAACTATTAAAAAATAATGCGAAGTATAATGAATTTAGAAGAACCAAGAGGAGAGATTGTTATATACATTTGAGTGTACCGTACACCAATGGGCATTTTGTTGTTATTTTGATGATTGTTTTTCATTTAATCATCAAATGAAGAGCAAAAACTAACTTTTGGTTAGTTGGGTGTACGGTACATCGGGATGTATATAACAAATTCTAAACCAAGAGACTAATGAAAATAGATCATTGTATTTTTGAAGTGATTGGAAGCTTAAAAAAAGAGAGTTTTTATTTATTTATTTATTTTTTTTACACTTTAGTTGGCCTTTAAACTTTCAGTTTTAGAATAGAAGTATAGATTAATAAGGCAATGTAGTTGCACCCTACTTGGTAATCTAAACGCGCCTTATTGAATATAACTCGCCTCTTATGCTCTGTTTTCTTGTAGTGTAGACATGCTGATTGCTGAATGCAAGTGCTCCTTGTTCTCAATCTCTGATATACCAAGTTCTTATTTTCAATGTACAAAGATGAGTCAACAAATGTGAGGACATGCGGAAAGGAAGGTATCCCACGAAGGTATGTAGACCTAGTTAAGGATATGTATCGGGATGTGTCAACAAATGTGAGGACATGCGGAGGGTTGACAAAAGATTTCCCTATTACAATCGGATTGCATCAAGGGTCTGCATTAAGCCCTTTTCTTTTTGCAACGGTTCTAGACGAATTAACTAGACCAATTCAAGATGAGGTTCCATGGTGTATGCTGTTCGCAGATGATATCGTTTTGGTGGATGAGACTAAGGATGGGGTTAATGTCAAGTTGGAGCAATGGAGGCAAAGGTTGGAATCTAGAGGGTTTAAGCTAAGTCGGAGTAAGACTGAATATTTGGTATGTCGTTTTGGCACTCAGAGGGGGACAAGCAATGAAGTGGTGAGTTTGGATGGAAAGGATTTGACCATGAGTGAATGTTTTAAGTACCTAGGGTCGATCATCCAGAAGAATGGTGACATTGATCAAGACGTGACCCACAGGATTAAGTCAGGGTGGCTTAAATGGAGAGCGGCCACGGGAGTGCTATGCGACCGCAGCATTCCCTTAAAGTTGAAGGGAAAATTCTACAGGACTGCCATAAGGCCAGTGTTGCTCTATGGTACAGAATGTTGGGCTTCTAAGAAAGAGCATATTAAAAAGATGGAGGTTACGGAAATGCGCATGTTAAGGTGGATGTGTGGAAACACTTTAAGAGATAGAATCAGAAATGAGGTTATTCGCAAGAAAGTAGGTGTGGCGGGCATTGTAGATAAATTAAGGGAAAATCGTCTGCGTTGGTTTGGACATGTAAGACGGAGACCCGAGGGTGCACCGGTGCGAAGAGTGGAAGAGTGGGACCATGGAGGGATTAAACGAGGAAGAGGGAGACCAAAGATGACTTGGTTGGAAGGAGTGAGGAAGGATATGAAGTGCATGGATTTACGTGAGGATGAAGTTTTGGATCGTAAGGGATGGAGGAGAAAGATTTATGTTGATGACTACACGGAATAATCAAATTTGGTTCATGTTAGCCGACCCCACTTTTGGGATTAAGGCTTTGATTGATTGATTGATTGATTGATTGAAAGATGAGCCCAAACTTAGGGTTGTAATTGGCTTGGCTTGGATAAAGTCTGAGCTTGGGCTCGAGGCAAATCTAACCCCAAGAGCTTGAGCTCAGTTTGTTAACCAAAATCATTTAGTTCATTTCATCATTTTTTTCCCCTGGCATGTGTCAGATCTCCCGAGTCCTGAAGATTTTCCCATATACCGTTATAGTCACCCTTTCTTTAACTATTAAAATGCATGGTAAACCTTGAAAAATGAAGGTTACCACGAAGTACTTTTAGTTAGTAATGTGATAACGTCATAAGATCATCTCACACAATATTTCATTATTTTGGGTTATTTATTTTCTGTTATACTTATGCCAATCGTGCTTATCTTATTTTGTAGATATACGTAACAGGTGGTGACAGAAATATTGCTTCAAATTGGAGGTGAACATAAATATAGAAGGGGCAATACAGAAAAAAATGCAGCAGATTATTTGCAGACTTTGCGTTGTATAGTGAAAGAATGCTTGCAGCTATAGATTATCCAATCCTGATTACGATTATGTGTGAACTGAACTTGTGGACATTTTAGCAATTAAAGTAGTATTAAGCTTCTCGTTGAAACAATACACTAAAATAAATTCTCTCTTTATTTTCTTTTTAGAGAGCAATTAAAATGAAAATAAAAGAGAATTTTTTTTTATTGTTCTTTTTAATTGCTAAAAACTCCTTTTGCTATATAATCCCGTCCAAAAGAAAGAAATACTTGCTATATAATTCTAAATTTTTATTTATTTTTACCAAAGGCGTTTCTACAGTAAGGTTGATTGCAAATTGCAATTCATTGCAAATGGTCAAAAACACTAAATTTGAAAATAGAGTTATTCTTGTTCACACGTATTTTGTAGAAAATGTCACAATCTTGTTAGGCAGGCTATTATGCAATATAGACCTGTATATTCTTTTTCTTTTTTTTTTTTTTTTTTCTTTTTTTTTTTTTTTTTTTTTTTTTCAAAATGTTGAATTACATTCTTTCAAAAAAAAAATAAAAAAATGTTGAATTACATAAATAATATTTCTGTTTCATATTTTTTTGCAACTGTTGTCAAAAATAGATGTTACACATTATTTGCAATTAATGTTTTTTTCTTTTTTTAGATTGTCATTTCTTTCTATATCTCTCCTCATCACATGCATTCCTATTTTTCTTACACTGAGGGTCTATTCTTTTTAGCTTATTTTCAGTTCAGCTCAGCTCCAATAAGTTGAGTTAAGTTTAGTTCTTATCTTAATTTTTCTCTCTCATAAAATATTCAATTCAATTCAACTCCAATAAATTCAATTCAGTTCAATTCAGCTCAGTGCAGTTCAATCGATCAGAGCAAGTCCTAACAAACAATTTTACTAAGGAGTCCGTGCACCTTTAAAATTGCAAAAAATGTGAAACAGAGATAGTATTTATTTTTGGTTAATGGTGATAAAATGAACAAAGTTATTAAAATTCTTGCAAGGCAATAACGAACTTGGAAATCTTGAAACTCATAAAGCAAAAAATTAATCTATTACTACCAAAGTACCAATTAGTGAAAATCTTGTATTTTTTTTCAAGCACTGATATGTACAAGATGGATGAAGTTGTTCCTTAATTCATTGTTTAAGGGAAGAATAATTAGTGAACAAAAAAAAAATACAATTTGCATAGAAGCAAAAATCAGATCTACAAAATATCCTAATTTAAATTTTGCAAAACGACAGTAGCTGTCGACGAAAGGAGCTCGCTTCACTCCGAGTCGCTATCCATCGTTCCCATGCCCATAGCCTTTAGTCCTCTTGGTCTCTGTTTCATAACGAAGCAATTCAATCAGCATCAAGACAGATAGATTATATCATTGAATATTTGGATTACAAACGAGTACATCATAGCAAGGATAACAACCAATCATCCAAAAATACAATCAGAAAGTAAGATTGAGTTTCAGTGTCAGTACATCGAAGTATTGACTAACCCAAAAACAATCCCCTATAGTTGTAACTGAGCAGCCCGATTAACATAGATTTAGTTACAACAAGTTAACACCCAATACAAAACTAACAATCAGAAGGCAAGATCGAGTTTCAGTCCCAGTACATTGAAGTATCAACTAACCCAAAAAAGGTCCCCTATTAGTTGTAATTGGGAACATAGTTTCAGTTCGAGATTGTGCCAAGTTTATAACAGTGATAAACGAATAGCAGCATGTTCCAATTCAATTCCCAACTCTAAATTAATCTCGATGATGTTACACCCTATTAGTCCTTCAATCTCTAAAACACACTCTTGATAAACAAACTACAGTTTTATAAGCATATATCACAGTTACAAACTTGACTGCCCGAGTTTCCCTATTTCCGTAGTTCTTAAACCTACAATACTTGCTCATACGCACAAATTCCACGAGTGTGGAGCACAAAGTCGCACACATATCATCTAATTGAAGGTACTCTGTATTTGAAAAAAAAAATTACTTGTAAAAACGATTTACAAAAGAGCAAAAATGATAGAATAGTTGAAATATTACCTTCTTGGGAGTCTTCTTTTCTCTAACTTCATACCTCTCTTGGCACATATCAGACAACCATGCTCCTGGACTCACCAACTGCCATTCCAAATACCACCAAATCAGCCTAACTCAAACTTATTTTTACAAATTTCATACACCAAATCAAGTTACGGCACCTCCAATACAAACAAGACGGCTACTACTGGTGTGGCGTGTCACGTATAAGAATTCACACAATCTCGAAAAAATATAACCAAAATCATTTCCACAAATTATATCGAATTAAATAAATCATAAAATCCCCTCAAAAAATTGATACCACAGTATTAATTCAATCAAAATTTAAAAAAAAAAAATTAAAAAAATAAAATTGAAAGATTGATATGTTTGAACTTACAAGTAAAGTACGTTGAACCAATTTAGCCCTCTTTTTAGGTCTTTGAGGAAGTTTACAACCTTTCATGGCAAGAAAATCTTCTTCCTTCTCTTTACTTGATAAACTAATAAACAACTTCGGCCATATCAAACCCCCTTTATCTTGCGCCGTAATCCCAAACCCATTTCCTTCCGCCATTATTATCGACTTCCCATTTTCTCTCTCGTCTCCAATCGTTGACCCTCTAGTCGTATAATACCTCTCTTCTTTCTCCGGCGACTTTAGATGTCCCGACGCATCCAAACCCCTTTAACAAAAGCCCAATAAGAACACAAATTAATGAAAATTTTGAAACACTAGATAAAACCCATCAATCCAATTATCATCTAATGTGGTACACATATATTTTCCGATAATATTGATTATCTCATATCTCTAACAGTATCATTACCTGTGATTGTGATTATGGTTGGTGCTTGTATTGTTTGTTGTGGTGCATCTGAGGGGCGAAAAAGAAGGGTCACCGGCGGAGTCTGTAACGATGCGAGATGTGATTTTCTGGCGGATTCCGCCGGTGGATTTTGATGAGAAATTTGGGATTTTAACACGAACACATCTAAGTCTTTTCCCCCACTGTAACACAAATTCTGGCTCCGTCGATTTAATCTGATTCTTCTCTTCTCTTCTTTCCATGAATTGTATAGATTTTCTGCAATAATTTCAATGTTAATGAAAATGAAAAACAATCATAGTCGCATAAATTAAATTAGATTCAAGAAAACAATATGTTGTACTTACCTTAAGATCTAGTATTGTAGATGAATTTATAGAGTTGAAATTACTCAAAACAATCTACTGTTTGAATATGAGAGTTTTAGCAGTATGATGTTGTTGTTTATGAGGTTTTTTGGGGTGGTTTTGGTGTTGTTTTTGTGGGTTTTTTCACCTTTGATTTTCAAGCTTCTCATATCTTTCTTTCTACCTTCCTCTCCTTTTAGGTGTTACTCCGTAATAAAATAGAGAGAAATGTTTGTCTAGAGAGTATGAATGTATGTATGAAAGGCAAAAAGGGCAAGAAATTAAAGACGTTTCCTTCACACACCGTCATTCGGGCCTTATTAAGGCACACATCTTGGGATGTATTACTGGGCCCTCTCCTTTGATCAAATGCTTAGATGGGGCTAAAATTGGCCAAGATTTTAGATACATATATGCTAGAGTCATTAGAGAATATCTTGGTATCTAATACAAGTAGCTTTGAGTCTTACAAAACTCTAATAATACTAATTGGTATTATCATAATATCAAAATACATTTTTATCATCTTGGTACTATGACAATACCAATGAGAGTCATTTAGGGGTCATCTAGGACTTGAATTATTAGAGCCCAAATTGGTAAAATTAAAGGTGAGCATGGGACGGGTATCCGTACCGTTAGTACTAACGGTTTGGGTACTCGATAACAAAAATCACTAAAAGTGATATCCATAAACTGAATCAATAAGTTCGGATACCCGGACTTCGGGTGTCCGGATCTTCGGATCGGTTATCGGGTACCCAATAACATAATCCAATATTGATAATTAAACTTAATAATGTAGTTATTATGATATCATTTAACACTAATTAACAAAAATACCATATGATCTTGAGCAAATTATTAATAATATAACTAATCATTGATATTATAAGGTGATTATGAAGTAAAGTAAAATGCTTATCAGATCGGATCGGGTAACTGTTAATTTTAAAACAATACCCAATAACCATACCCGATAATAAATTATCAAAACGGGTACCCGAATCGTTATGGTTATCGGATCGGGTACCCTAATTTTCTGAATGGTTACCATCTGGTTTTCGATTTTTCAGGTAGTTTTGCTTAGCCCTAGGTAAAATTTACCCGTATTTGAATTCTAAGTCGGATTATTAAACTCATATTAAAACTACTCCCTATGTTTTTAATTGCTACAGTCTAACCAAAAATTATGTTAATATACAACTTTGACTATTACCGATTATGAAATCAAAGCATCCGTTTTGATTGATTAAATCGATCTTCACTATAGTACTTTATAAAATAATAATAATAATAATAATAATAATAATAATAATAATAATAATAATAATAATAATAAAACTATAGTTATCAAATCACATCTATTATTCCGTTCTTTTCTATATGTTTTGTGTTTTGTTTAACAGGAGTTCTCTAATAAGAAAATTCAAAATAAGAAAATCATTTGAGAATGGAAGGAGTATCTTAATAGTGAAAATAAGTCAAACAATAGCAGTTAATCCTCTATCCCTAAATAAATATAAAAGTGAATAGAAAAAAAGAACATAATTAAATTTAATAATTGATAAAATAAGAAGATAATGGGGGTATCGAACACTTGTCTAGACAATATGAATTGGAGGGAAAGAGATGATCTCCTCTCAACCCTTGCTTCTAACCTTTTACTTCTCATTCCACGAACCTAGACAACTCAATGAATTTAGAACAGTCCTTAGTGATTGTCATATCGTACATCTTGATATCTAAGAACTCATCATCAGCCTTTAGCTTTGTAAGGATGGTAGAATTTATCCTTCACTTGTTCCTAAAACACTCTCCGGCCAAAATTAGGCAAAGCCCTCACAATTTGTTCATTTTGTTGCTACCACAACAAGTGTTGAGACTCCTCCAAAAGCTTCTCTTGGAAGCCTCTTTACAGATGTCACATCAACATAACTAACTCCCATCATTTAAGGGGATCAGTTACACCACCTGCCACCTCAACTTTGGAGTATTTGTTTTATTTCAAGCAAGTTGTTGTAATTAATGCTTGTATAAATATTCTTCCTTCTTCATTATTAATCTTTAATCTATTCTTACACAAATTACAGAACCTTCTCTCTTTCTCTCTCTTATTTCTCTCTCTAAATCCTTTAATGGAGTTTTGATTCTTTGCTCTAGTTTCCGCCATTATTGTTCAAGCTAGCTCAATTTACAAAACTTAACATGGTATTAGAGCCTGCATAGCTCACTGCGTTCTCCTACTCATCGTTCTTCAGTGTTTCAGCTCTACAAATTTGTGAGATTCTTTTTCGATCGATCGATTTTTCGTTCTTCACTCTTCTTTGATCAGCTTTTCAATTCTTCAATTCTGATTCATTTGCTGCACTTGTTCTTGATTTGATTCAAATTTTTTTGTTCGATTGCTGTGATTTCGATTGATTGTTTCCTCAATTGCTTGAGCTAAAATTTCGTACTAGAAGCATTTCGTAGTTCAATTCTATACCTAAAAATGGAAAACAGAACATCAGATGCCTCTCAGTATCCTACCTCTCCTTATTACATTCATCACTCTGATAATCCTGGAATGAAGTTAGTGTTTGAGAAATTTGATGGAAATGGATACAGTGATTGGAAACGGTCTATGCTTATTAGTTTGTCAGTTAAGAATAAACTAGGCTTTGTTGATAGCTCAATTGGAAAACCTTCAGCTGATCCTACATTGCTTAAGGCATGGGTAAGATGCAATAGCATGATCATTTCGTGGATTTTGGGAGTATTAGATCATGATTTGGCTAGGAGTGTGTTGTATTTTGAAACTGTTAGGGAAATTTGGATGAATCTTGAAGAGAGATATGGAGCTTCGTCTGGTACAATTCTATATGCTATTGAACAGGCTATTAATGAGATCAAACAAGGTGTAGATAGTGTTTCCACCTTCTATACCAAGATTAAAAGGCTTTGGGTTCAGCTTGATGATGTAGATCCTCTGCCTCTATGTCAATGTGCTAATTGCAACTACAATATTGCACAATGATTGCTGAAATCTCAGCAGCTGAAACGTCTTGTACAATTTTTGATGAAGTTGAATGATGGTTTTGAAGTTGTTAGGGGCAGTATTTTGTTGATGCAACCTCTACCTTTTTTGTCTCATGCTTATAGACTGCTTATGCAAGAAGAGAAACATAGGCAGTTGAACAAGGATAACAAAATGCCTGAATCTGGTGATGCTATGACACTTGCTTTCAATAGAAACAGATCACATGACAAATGGAACAATCATGGAGGTTCTAGTTACAACATATCACAGTTCAATTCTTCTTAGAGAGTACATAGCGAAGGTTCTTTTAGAGAATCTGGAATTTTTGATAAGAGAGGTATCAACTACTATTGTGACCACTGAAAGATGCCAGGTCATAGTATGCATAGATGTTATAAACTTCATGGCTACCCTCCTCATTTCAAGAATGATGACAAGAATAAGAGAATTGCAGCAGTGACCACTAACTCAGTTGAGTCTAAGCTTGATTATACCCTTGATGATCAAGGAAGGATGGTGATTGGATCAAATCATACACAACATGTTCTGAACATGATGAATAAGCAGAAGCAGACTGCATACAACACAGATGCAACAAGTTCTTCCAATTCTGGAAAGACAGCTAATGTTGCAGGTAAATTTTGTCTATTATCCTCTAAAATCAATAGTTGGATAATAGACAGTGGGGCCATGATAAAGGTTTGTTCATAACATGAAATGAGTTTCTTGGAGATGAAAGTTTTATCACTATTTCAGATGGCAGAAAAGTGCATATCACTCATAAGGGAAATGTTCAGTTAACTAAGAACATTATTCTGGAAGGTGTTCTATATATTGAAGATTTTAAGTTCAACCTGATATCTATGCCTAAGATTTGTGGTGATTTGAACTGTGCTGCTACTTTTACTAATGATACATGTGTGCTTCAGAGTTCTTCAATGAAGCCAATTGTTCTTGGTAAACTGAAGAGAGGTCTGTACTACCTTGAAGATCAGATCATCAAGGAACTTGTTCAACAACAATCTAAGAATAAAGTAGTTGTATCTTCCTCAAGCTCTTTAGAGGATGTGAATAATACAAAGCTCTGGCATATCAGATTTGGACACTTGCCTATTGAGCAACTTGAGTATGTCTCCTCTTTCCCTTTTGTTCATAATAAACCTTGCTTGGGTGGTGATTTTGTCAAATACGTCCAACTACAAGACATACTAGGAAATCTTTTCATTCTAATGTTATAAAAAGTTATGTTCCCTTCAAATTGTTACATCTTGACATTTGGGCCCCTATAAAGAAATAATTTAACTCATACAGGTTATAGGATTTTTTGTTACAATTGTTGATGATTTTACTAGAATGACTTGGGTGTTCTTTATGAAGAATAAGTCTGATGTTACATCAATTTTCTCAAACTTTATGTCTTTTGTTGAAAACCAATTTAGCAAATCTGTGAAGTGTGTAAGGTGTGATAATGCTCAGGAACTTTGTGAGGGAGATATGAAAATTTTTCTTCTTAATAAGGGTATTGAACACCAGAGAAGTTGTCCTAATACTCCCCAGCAAAATGGGATAGTTGAGAGGAAACATAAACATCTTGTAAAGACCTCTAGAGCACTCTATTTTCAATCTAAACTCCCGGTTACTTTATGGAATGAATGTGTATTATGTGCAGCACATCTCATTAATTGAATGCGTTTAAAGGTGTTAATGAATAAAAGTCCTTTTGAGAAGCTATTTCAAACTCCTCCTAATCTTAATCATTTGAGAGTTTTTGGGTGTTTATGTTATGTTTCAACAAACAAAAAAGGGAGAAGTAAATTTGACCCAAAAGCTGATGTACATATTTTCATTGGGTATAGTCCTGGTCATAAAGGTTATAAGGTCTTAAACATGGACGCCTTTAGAGTACATGTTTCAAGAGATGTTGTCTTTAAAGAACAACACTTCCCTTTTCATTTCTACTCCTCCCAAACACATTCCACATTAAACACAGTCACACCACTTTTCTTTCCATATGTTACTGAATTTTCTCCATGGTATGATCATCCTGTTCTTGATTTATTTGACATTGATGATCATACAACCTATTCACTACCACATTCTTCTTCTCCATCAAACTTCTCACTTATTTCTTTTCCTTCTCTCTATTCCTCAGTCTCCACTCCTGATCTCACTTCTTCTTATTCTTCTTTTACTGAATCCAATTCCACCTCTCATTCTATCAATCCACCTCCTCCACATACTCCTCATCCTTCTCATCCCATACATGATCCGCAAAGATCAGACAGACCCAGATATCCACCAAAATATCTGGAAAGATATTGCTGTAATACTACACCAGTTACCCCACGTTGGTGCAATCTCATTTAGTTTTCTGAATTCCCAGCCTTTTATCAAGCTTTTATAGCTCAAATTGAATCCCTTATTGAGCCTGTCACCTATAAAGAATTATCGCTGATCCTAGATGGGTTACTGCAATGCACAAAGAAATACAAGCCTTGGAACAGAACATAACATGGATTTTGGTGGATCTTCCAGTGGGTAAAAAGGTTATAGGCTGTAAATGGGTGTTCAAAATCAAGCTAAAAGTTGATGGTACAATAAAGAGTTTTAAAGCCAGACTTGTTGCTAAGGGTTTCAATCAAAGTCATGGCATAAATTTCACTGAAACTTTCAGTCTAGTGGTTAAAATGGCCACTGTTAGATGTGTAGCTCTTGCAGCATCTAAAGGTTGGTTTTTGTTCCCACTTGATATCAATAATGCTTTTCTCCATGGAGAATTGCATGAAGAAGTATATATGCAAGTCCTTGAAGGTTATCCTAATCCAGATCACAAGGTTTGCAGGTTGATCAAATCACTTTATGGTCTGAAACAGGCATCCAGATAGTGGTATGCTAAGCTTGTCAGTGAGCTTCACGTCTTGGGTTTTAAGTAGTCCAAGAATGACTACTCTTTGTTCTTCAGATGGAATTCTAGTTTATTGACTTTGGCTGCTGTCTATGTGGATGATATCATCCTAACTGGTGATGATTCTGATGGTATAAAGCAGCTTTATCTTGACAAGGCTTTCAGTATTAAGACCTTGGTCAACTAAGTTACTTTCTTGGTTTGGAGATTAGCTATCTTCCTGAAGGCATTACTCTCTCACAGAAGAAATTTACTAAGGAGTTGTTGGCTGACAGTGGCATTCCTCACTTTAAGCCTACCGTCACTTCTCTTCCATTGCATCTCAAGTTGAATGCTATTGATGGTGAACTGTTCAGTGATCCAAGTTTCTATAGGTGTATGGTGGGCAAGCTGAATTTCCTCACCAACACTCGTCCTGATCTTACTTTCATAGTTCAGCATTTAATCCAGTATATGCAAGCACCCAGAGTTCCTCACTATAAAGCTTTACTTCATGTCCTTAACTATTTGGCTGGTACAATTGGTCAAGGGATCCTCCTTCCTGGCTCTAAACAACTCACTCTTCAAGCATTTTCAGATTCAGACTGGGGGGCTTGTCAAGATTCAAGAAGGTCCATATTAGTTTATATCAAGCTGTTAGGGAATTCCCCTATCAGCCGGAAATCAAAGAAGCAAGACACTGTGTCTAAGAGTTTAGCTGAAGCTGAATATCGTGCTATGTCCAATGCTGCCGGTGAAGTTGATTGGCTAGTTCATTTCCTTGAGGAACTTGGTGTCACAAATTTTAAGCCTGTTACTCTTCATTGTGACAACCAAAGTTCTATTCATATAGCCAAGAATCCTGTCCAACATGAACGAACAAAGCATATAGAGATCGATGTTCATTTCACACGAGACAAGGTGTTGGAGGGGCTGATTGAAATTGCTTGTTTGCCTACTCATGCGCAACTGGCTGATGTATTCACAAAGATCTTGCCATCTTCCCACTTTGCTGAGTTGTTATCCAAGCTAGGCATGTTTCCATCCATTTCTAGCTTGCGGGAGGATGTTGAGACTCCTCCAGAAGCTTCTCTTAAAAGCCTCTTTATAGATGCCACATCAGCGTAATTAACTCCCGTAATTTAAGGGAATCAGTTACACCAACTGCCAGCCCAGCTTTAGAGTATTTGTTTTATTTCAAGCAAGTTGATGTAATTAATGCTTATATAAATACTCTTCCTTCTTCATTATTAATCTTTAATCTATTATTACACAAATTACAGAAACCTTCTCTCTTTCTCTTTCTAAATCCTTTAATGGAGTTTTAATTCTTTGCTCTAGTTTTCGCCATTATTGTTCAAGCTAGCTCAATTTACAGAACTTAACAACAAGTTTGCTTCATCTTTCAGGTGATAAACTACGCTATTCACCTTAGATTCATTAAGACAAGCTACAACTACAATCAACTTGTCAAACTCTCTTACTCAGTTATCTATGATGGTATGATCATGTTCTCCTTGTAGGTAAGAGGTTTGCTTTGGGCAATCTTCCTGATAGGGTTAGGGACCACGACCCTTTTCAGCTAATTGTTGAGCCATAACTGCTAATTGCCTCATAATTTCATTAGGATCATTGTTATTGTTGTTTCTTCATGTCATCCTAGTTCTCTTGAAAAATAAATGGGTCACTATTAGGTCGGTCACACTCACTTGTAACTAAATAACAAAACCAACCAGCTTTAATCAAGTATACATGCAATTGTTTCGAATTATAGTTTGAGGTAACTACTCGTTTACTCTTACTAATAGTTCTAATACATTATATTGATTATCAAGAAACCATTGCATTCATAAAATACACAATAAAAATATGGGGGAGCCCCAGTTTCTCTTCTTGAGAAACATTTATTGTTTCTCAAATGGCAAGAATTGTAAATAAAAACAACATTATTAATTTATATTTATTTTTTCGTTACTAACTCACTCCTCTCCCTCATTTCCTTCTTTCTCCCGCTTCCCTCTTCTACCGCTTATCAATAGGATAATGACAGAATCATTACCCAGATTAGACAACAACCCATTACCACAGCATAGACCAATCCCAACCCACCATCTCGACAGCCATTTCCGGCAATTTCTTCTGGCGGTTTCATCGCCGAATTCTACGAAAACCCTAAGAAATAGTGGAGAAAGAAAGGGCATTGTTACCCTAGAGAGTATGTGTTTTTTTAACCTCAAAAGCTGCTTCAATGGTGGAGAGAAAGGTACTTCAATGGAGGAGAGAAGCTGCTTCAATGGTACAACCAAAAATGTCAGTAATTGTGCAAAAGGAGAAAAAATTTAGAAAATTATTTTTTATCCCTATTTTACTAGCAAAAAAGACAAGTTTATCCCTATAACAAACGCTCCTTGCTTCTGAAGAAGAGAAACTTGGAATTACCCTAAAAATATTCCTTGTTGATACCATCCAAGAGGAAAGGAAAAGAAATGACATGGATTGAATTTGGGATGAAAAATGAAATAACAAGGAAAAAAAAATGAAAAAAGTGGTACTCTATTTTTTCAAAGGAAAAAATAATTTTGAATATCCCAAATGTAGCTTTGATACTTATTAAACTCAATCAACAATAATTTTAGTAAATCCATAAATATAAATAAACAATGAAATTAAAGAACCACTCTTAAAATCAAACTATGACTCAATGGTTCACATTATCAATCTTGTTAGAAATTAAATTTTATCTCCCTAGATCATACTTGGGATCATTATCCACATCTTCCTCTAAATCAGACTCATGCTCATCAATATTTTTCATCTAACTCATCAGATTCCACATTCACTATCTCAGGAGGATCTGGACTATATTAGGAACTTCTAGACACGAACTATCTTCTAGGTCATTATCTTACTTCATAGGATCTTCTTGACTATCATTAGTAGTATCTTTTTCAGACTCGAACATAGGCTCTTGATCATTTGGAGGTTGATAAGCATATTGATTTGGATGTCGTGGAACATTTTGTTGTGGGAAGTTATGACCGAAATTGTGATTTGGAGAAGGGAAATCAGCATACTAAGGATTATTTTGAATAAACTTCTTATAAGAAATATAGCGATACAAGTATCTCCAATCGCCCCATTGGATACTAAAGTCTTTATATTAAGTGTAACTAGCATTTTGGCCGTTCGATGCACGGGTTGTTACTTAGGTTATTTTTATTCGTAGATATATTTTTCAATAATTGAAACTTTTGATATAAAATACGAAATAATTGTTTCATGACCATTGAGGTAAATGAAGTTCATTATTCAAACTTAAAACAAAGAGAGAGTGAGGGTGGAATTGTGGAAGAAGAGGAAAGGATTTAGTTACGTATGTATACATGAATATTGTAGGATATGAAATGACATATTGGTTTTAAGTTATATTTTAAGTTTAGGAGATGAAAATAATATTTTTATTGTATTTCATATGTTTATTAATACTAGGGCAGCCCTTGAATCCCTTTTTACTTTCTTCTCCTTTTCACTGTAGTCAGTTTGATTTCCTTTCTTTCTAGTACATCTAATTCGGCACAATCATATATTAATTTCAATAGTTTCAATGTCCTTTAAACACAATTATGTGTAAGTCGTTTATTTTGACCTTTACAAAATATAGAAAGAAAAACTCCCACATAAAGCAATAACCTTTCGTTGTCTAATGACTACTGTTGTCATGTAATAAAATCATAACTTCCATTAACTTAAATATAGAAAATTTTAAACTTTATTATTCCATTCTTCATTTAATTTCTAATTAACTGATGGATCTTTAGAAAAATTACAAAATTACACTTGGGAGTAAGAAGGTAAAAAAACATTTTGAGGGGTATAATAGTCCGTGCACTATTCATAAGAATAATCTCCCACTTACACTTGGGAGTAAGAAGGTAAAAAAATATTTTGAGGGATATAATAGTCCGTGCACTACTCACAAGAACAATTTTCCACTTACACTTGGGAGTAAGAAGGTAAAAAAACATTTTAAGGGGTATAATAGTCCGTGCACTATTTATAAGACCAATCTCTCACTTTCTATAAGGTAGGGATGTACTAATTAGTTCAACTTTAATTTATTATGGTGAAAATAAAGCACTTCATTTTCTTACTTTATTTTGCAAGTTATAGAATGCATAAAGACCTTAGCTTTATTTTATTTTAAGTGATATTAAAAAGTAAACAAAGATTAGGAGATGTGACATGTGACATAGGATTGATTTGTGGTTTGTGTTTTTAAATAAGTATAAATAAATAAATATAGATTAGGGACTTTGCTAGGCAAATGGAGGTCTTGGAAACGACTCTACAAATTACGGACTTTTGAAAGCTAAGAAGATGTAAGTAGCAAATCAATTCAAATGTCGTGTGATCAATATATTGTGTAATAGATGTGAATAATTTATAGGAAAAATTGTCTTGAATAATCCTAACTTTGACCGATTTTCTTTCAATAATCCAAACTTTTGATTATTTTATCACAATTCCAACTTTTGGGTGTTTTGGTTAACAATTTGTCAACAACCTATTATACTAGGTTATCGAGACCCATGTCAAATCACAATTGATAAAAAAAAAAAAAAGGAAACCAGGGAGCCACCGATCCAACCACCGCTGGTGGCCAACCCTTCCTTTCCCCCAACCCCCGAAAATCAAGGAGTCGATTTTGAGGGTGGTGGATGGAAGGGGGTGATTTCGGGGGTTGAAAAAGGGAGAAGGGTTGTTATACAAAGTAACGAAGGGAATGGGGAAAACGTGGGTTATGGGTTAGGGTGATCGGGCATTTTTCCATGTGAGGGAAGGGAGGGGGGAGGTTTCGGGGGTAGGGCAGGGGTTTTTCTAGTGGGGGAAGGGAGGGGAGGGGGTGGAGCCAAGGTTATTCAGTGAGGTAAAAGGGAAGCTAATTAGGGGAGGGGTGAGGCTAGGAGCCTGGGAAGGGTTTTTTTCAAAAAAATTGTTTTAAATTTTTTGACTAATTAACTTGCAACGCGTGACATTTTTTTTAAAAAAAAAAAAATAACCCTTGAATAAGGTCATTAGGGTTGTTAAAAGATAATGCACCCCTAAGTTAGGATTATTCCTCAATAATCAAAAGTTAAGATTATTTAAAGAAAATCGTCAAAGTTGGGAGTTTTAAAACCAATTTTTCCTAATTTATAACTAAAATTATAAAGATCTTAGAATTTTCATTCTTTATTATTTCAAGTGCACGACTATCAAAGGACATTCCCTTCGTTAGTTGCCCCCTCTTCTCTCTTTTCTCTCTTCTCTCTCCTCTTCTTTATTAGGGTTTTAGTTTTCTTGATTGTTTAGGTCGAAAATAGTATAGTCTTATTTTCATTAGACTAAATCTGATCCTTTTACTTTAATTTAATTTAAGTTTTTTTGCCTTTTGTTTTGTTTTGCTTTAATTTGTTCTTTCCATTTGTGAGAGTTTGTCCCAATTTTATGGGATTTTGATATAACTATGGATGAGAATTTTATTTTTAGGTTTCTAATACCGTAATAATTTAGAAGATGATTTTGATTCATACGGGTCCGATTTAGGGTTTAATATCAACTCTACGATAAAAAATATCGGCGCAGATTGTGAAAGTCTTTATTTGAAAAGATGCATTAAACATCGAAAAACACTGTTCGTGTCAAGCTTGAAGCGGTAGAGTGTGAAAATATGCCAATTATGATTTTGATTTTAAAAGTTATATAATTTTTTCTAGTTGTTTTACAAATCTATATTATTATTATTATTATTATTATTATTATTATTATATATGTCGTATGACTACTCATTAATTATAATAATTTTTCTTCCCATTTTAAAAAAAGGTGCACGAATATCACAATCACATTTGTTGTGCATGTAGAATTAAGAACAAGGGTTAGGCCAGCAAATTAACAATTGGAGTTATATAAATGTACAATTTATTATTCATTTGTCACATTAAGAAGCTGGTAAATTGGGGAAAACGCTTAGCGTATAGGCCCTATATTAGGCATGTAAATAGGATGACGATATTTTTGTAAATAATGGAAACTTGAGGGTGGAAAATTATGGCAAGAAGTATCACTATATGCTTAATACTACACAAAAAGTACTATTAAGACAACTTATTTTTTAATGGTACATTATACATGTATAATAATACACAAAAATGTACCACTGTACTATTAAAAGAGTGAAAATATACCACCGAATCCTATATTGACTTCCTATTTACATGTCAAATACATAGACCTTATACGCCTAGATGCACTCAAATTGGATGATTGAAATTGTCAACAACCTACGTCTTACGGTCTTACCAGCCTATATATAATTTTTTAATTTTTTTATTTGGTGAAGAAGGACCAACCTGTATATAATTGTGTGTTACCGATAGTACGAGTAGTATTGAATACAATCTAGGTAACACATACACTTTAATATATTATAGAAAAAATACATTATCAATTATTAATTTATAACATACGTAGTATTTTTTTTACATACCAAGCTAAGCTTGGTTTAGTGGTATGAATTATACCTTATAATTTTGAGGTTAGGCACTTTAAGGGAGGGATTTCTTACCCCCCCCCCCCAACTCTCAAAGTGTCTGATCCGCAAATACCGAATTAAAAAACTCGTGAGGGTTGAGATTTGATCAAGGTTCTTATCCTTACCGTTTAAAATAAATAAAAAAAAACATTTTTTTTTACATGAATACGAAAGATAGTGCTTAGTCTTATTGATTTTCAGGATTTTTACCATTTAAAATTCCAGGACCTATAAGGCAAACACCCATAAAAAAGACTATTGCATTTGGAAGGATAACAACATCCATGAGAAAAGAAACAAACATGACCCTCTTTTTTTGCATTTAGCCGCAACAATGCCAATCATCATCAACATTATTGCAACCAAAAGCAAAATTTCCTTAACATTTTTCTTTTTTTTTCAACAGTTTTTTGGGTGTGTTTTTTCTTTTTTTCTTATTAATATTTAATAATATAATGTTATTATCAAATAAAATAAATTAAATCACTATTAAAATAGTTTTCTAAAGCAATGTCTTAAAGATCAAGCGAATCACCAATTTTCTCGGCATACAATGATTAGAATAAACAAGATTTAATTACTATTTCAATGGATATGAATCCTCTAAAAAAAAGCTATTTAAATGGATATTTTTTACCTGGTGTTCTAGAAGATAAAAAAAAAAAATTATGAATTGACTACTTTAATTACTACTTGTATATTTCTTGAAATCCTATATATATTAGGCTTTTTCCCTATTATTTAAACCAAACTAGTGTATGTCTTGCTAATACACAGGATATTGACACGTATTATAGAAAAATAAAAAGATTTACGAATAAATTATACAATAACTAATAATTTTTCTTAAAAAAAATATTTTGTGGGAATAATATATTCATATATACATCCTATAAGATATGTTGGTGGTCGTATTAACACATTATCACCATATGTGCCTTTAAAAAATATGATTTTAAATTTTGCAATACAATATAAACCAATTAGGCAAATTTATTTATTTATTTATTTATTTTTATTTTTTATTTTTTTTTTTGTTTAGAGAGCGTCAAGGGCGGCTAATGAGAATTCATCTCATGATCTCCTGGAATCAAGAGAAACACACTAACCACTTGCGTTACTCCTCACTCTCATTAGGCAAAAAAAAAAATGTAATGACACGTACAATCGTATATGTATACAACTAGCTTAAGACCCATGCCAAGCACGGTAAGTCTATTTTTTTTTTTAAGATTTGATAAAACATACAAATCAAATATATAGAAATTATAATGTCATAATGTACATTAATAGGCAAAGCAACAAATTATCTAAAAAATGAATTTTTTAGTCTGCCTAAACTCGAGAATTTTTCAGGCGGGGCTTGATCAGGTCTAGTGGCCATATTAGTGAATACTTATTTATAAATACGTTTTTAATAAGCATAAAAAATAATCAATCGAATAGCAAACTAAAATATCCAATAAAATTATTAGCAAAAGTGCAAACATACACAAAATTACAAATATCACATTTATATCTAAGAAATCATTTGTTAAACACAACATTTATTTTATAGCTATACTATACTCTATAAATCAATTTGTGATAATATGTACGTATAGTAGTAAAATTTCATAAACATAATTGTAATTAACTTGAATATATAGTTATATTGAATTGAAATTGAAATAAAATATTAGCTAGAGGTATTTGAAAAAAAAAATATTAAGTGATGTTTTAAAGAAACTTCTTTAATATCTATTATATGAATCAATTTATTATAACTGTTTTTTGGCAAAATCTAATAATACTCCATTTAAAAAATAGTTAAAAAGGAGTTGAAATAATTAATTTTTTTTTGAAAGAAGTTGAAATAATTATTTAGATAAATGTATATTAGTATATAGAATAACTAGGTTAAGTCCCATGCCATGCACGATTATAATTAAACTTTACAACAAAAATTATAAAGAATAGTTTTTTTTTTATTTTTTATTTTTTGAGTGGTATAAAGAATAGTTGTTCCAAAAAAAAATATTTATGACAAAATAACTTGAATTTTAATTTATACCAAATGCGTAAAGGTTATTATTTTGAATTTTATAAAAAATTAATTTAGTAATAGAAATTTAGAAGCTATTAGGTTTTATATGATAAAATGAAAATATAAGCTTAGGTTAGTACCCGTATATGTCTTCAAAAAAAAAAAAAAAAACAAGAATAAGGTTAGTACCCGTATACGAACTCATATACATACATTTGTCCTTATATTTTTGTTGACACACTTTGACCGGCATTAAATGAAAATTTAGTTGATTTTATATTACTTTAGGATAATTAGTATTCCGTAAATCCGTAATCAACTTTTTAAAAATATATTTATAGTGAGTAGTAGCGGTTTTTATTTTAATTTTAATAATCACATTGCATAAAATGTGTAGAGTAATTAGATTGAAGTTTTCAATATATGTTGAGTTAAAATATTTTACACTATTCATGTGTCATCATTTACTTAACTTATTTTACCAATATACAATATAAATATGATCATAAATTATGTTGTTGGATTTGTCATATTGTCTGCTTTTATATATATATATATATATATATATATATATATATATATATATATATATATATATATATATATATATATATATATATATATATATATATATATATATATATATATATTATCATAATTTTTAATAATCTCTAATTAAAGATGTTGATTATTAAAGTTGTGTCTTGGCAAATGTGCAAATCCAATTCTAGCCTATAAAAAACGGAGGGAGTATAATATAATAAAATAATTTTGTTCAGTTGTTTGTATAAACGTTATGTATAATTTTAAGATTCATACAAATTACACTACCAAAATAATTTTTCTATTTTTAATTAAAATAAATTTTATTGTCAAATGATTAATGTTGGAGGAAAAAATTGATACTCCTTATTATATATTATAATAATCTTGGACAATGATATATTTCAATACCTTATTTTTAATCTATGTTAGTATATTTGTAACTAAAAGATTAATAGTATATAGAATATATGTTAAAAAAAATTAATTGAGTATGATTGGATTAGATAGGTTGCCAAAATAGAAATAAGTATTATTATTGTAGCTTATAAAATGAAAGTCATTAAAATTTGGCAAAAAAAAAAAAAAAAAAAAGTGCATAAAGGAGGGAAAATTATTAATGACATCGTGACAAGTGTCATTTTAGGTTCACTTTTCGTATAGGTTAATTGATTATGATCACCAAATAAAAAGGAATATATATTTGTCATAAAGATAATGTAAAAGATTTGGAATGATATTATTATAGAATCAAATATTAACAAAAAAAAAAAAAGTTAAAAAGGGAAGGAGAGTTTTGGAGGGAAAAACAGCAAAAAGATATGACACGTGTCACTTCCGGTGTCTGTTTTAGTATTATGTTATTGATAGTAGATAAAACACGCAACTTTCATATATTTTTTCCACTTGGAATCTTGAGAGATTTAATGGAAAATGGAATAATCTAGTATTTTCACAATATTTAGTAAGGAGTAATTCAAAACATAGTCGTGCGATCTTATATTATTAAATTCGTCAGGACTTCAAATTTTTCAAATAAATATTCCTCTTATTTTTTTGTTTTGTTTTGTTTATTATTATTATTATTATTATTATTATTATTATTTAAAAAAAACCTACAAAGTCAATCAATTTACAAGAAATTGGTGGGGAGCCGAGATACAATCTGGGCCCCCACCCCTCTAGCTATAGCGAACCCGATCCTGCCGAAAATGTGAGCAGCTGCACGAGCACCAATATCCTGAGTCTTACCGAACGCCTGAACCCCCTTCAGCAACGCAACAACATCCTTCTCTAATTCCCCCAACGAAGAAAAGGAGAAAGGAAGAAAACCATAGCCAATAGCCCTGCAACACACCCCATACTTGTCCCGCTTCCGCTGAGCCGCCGCAGACATAACACGACTGGGAACGAAGTCAGACAACCCCGATTGTGTCAAAAGTGAAGACCCCGTCAAGTCAACACGTACATCAAGGCCTCTATCCCAGGAATAAAGCAACACATCTGCTGGACGAAGAGCCCCGTCGTTCCCTCCAGTCAACCCAACGTTAACCTCTTTTCGAGCAGAAATCCCAGACCGAAAACAAATATCAACAAGGGTGTATTATTATTATTATTATTATTATTATTATTATTATTATTATTATTATTATTTTGGTATTATATAGCTTTTGAGATAGTTACAATATTTGATTTTGAAAACTACGAAAAGATTAAATGGACAAAAAAACCTTGGTGTTAAGGGCCTGTTCTCTTCATATTATTTTTAGTTCAGTTCAGTTCAGCTCTAATAAGTTCAGTTCAGTTCAGTTCAATTTTTAATTTCCTTTTCTTATAAAATGTTCATTTCAGCTCCAATAAGTTTAGTTCAGTTCAATTTAGTCAATCAAAACATGCCCTTAGACTGGATAAAATATATGGAAATTAAAATTCTAAATGTCAAGCATGAGAATTTATCAAATCAATGATTTGCAAAACAATAACTAAGTTCACTTTGATATGTAACATGCTTATAGAACCATCAAATTACTCGTCTCCTACAATTCTAATGAATAATGGCTCTTCAATCCTCTTTTGGGTTGATATTTGGTGTGCTGCTACCAATCTTATTGCTGTGTTAAATTTTGATCCTGATCTAATCCCGAATATTGATATTACTGTGTATATGTTTATTCGAGATGATAATTCTTGGGATGTTCCTGTTCTTCATTTTGTTCTTCCTAATGATTTAGTACAAACCATTCGCGGGATCCCTCTTCCCCTATTCCCTATCAACCTTGTTGGGGTCTCTCTAAAGATGGGCAGTTTCTGTTAAAACTGCTACATGGTTGGCTCATGACCTCCCTACTTCTTCCTCTAAATGGGAATTTCACTGGTTATGGAGATTGGATATCCCGCCTAAGATTAAAATCTTTTTATGGCAACTCTTCCATAATAGCCTTCCTACTAGACACACTTTCGCCTCTAGAAATATTGATATTCCTTCTCTTTGTGCTTTTTGTAATGTTCACCCTGAGTCTCAACAACATTTATTCCTTCATTGCCCTTTTGCTTCTGCACTATGGTTTTCTACCTCCGTTTGTCACTGGATTGGGGTTCTTCACCCCTCTTCTCAACTCCTAGATTTTTTCTGTACAATCAAACTTCACTCTTCTCATCTTCTCCCTAAGGTTGCTATACTTTTTTGGAGTATTTGGAAATGTCGTAATGTAGTTATCTTTAAGAGCTCTTCGCCTAGCATCAATGCAGTCTATATTCGTGCTTTCTCTCTTTATAAGGAATAGCAAGCTCGTTCTTTATTGGACTCTATTTACCAACCTGATAATTTGCCCCACCTCCAGCCTCTTCATCCGACTTCCACTACAGTTACTTGGTCTCCCCCTCCGTTCGGATACTGTAAACTTAATTTTGATGGCTCTGTTACTCTTAATTCAGCTTCAGCTGGAGTATTGCTTCGGGATCATTTAGGGAATCATATTGCTAGTTGTTCTTACAACTTGGGTTTTTGTCCAGCTTATCTTGTCGAAGCTATTGCCCTCCGTAATGGTCTTCTTTTGGTCCGACACCATAACATTTCACATATTTTCATTGAAGGGAATAATTTAACTGTCATTAATATTTTGTAGGGCCATTTTAGCTGTCCTTGGAAGCTTCACCTCTTGATGTCAAATATCTAGACAATTTTGGAATCTTTCCAGGCTTTCAAGTCTCAACATATTTTTAGAGAAGGAAATTGAGCTGCAGACTATGTTGCTTCTCTTGGTTACTCTACTCCGACTCATCAAGATATCGACCCTTTTATGGATAGCAAGTTTTCTTATTTTTTACTCCGTGATAAATTAGGTCACGGTCTTGTGAGAAGAAGATCCTAATTTTCCCCTTGTACTTTACTTTATAAAAAAAATAAATAAATAAAAAATTAAAAAAAAAAAAAGAATTTTCATGATTAGATGTTTTATTTTTATTTATTTTTTTTTTTTGGAAAATTTGACTTTTGCTATCATTAAAATACACTACTTTAACTTTTGCTACCCATCTAAATTTTTATTTTACTATACTACACTAAAAAGAAAAAAATCATAGGCTTTGCTACCACTTAACAGATCGAATAGTTAATATTTCCGTTAATAGAGCCAGCCACCCTCGCTGCTAGCCCCCCTCCCCCCACCTTGTGCCGGATGTCGACGCTTAAATGATCCATCCCCCGGCGCCGGCAACACCCACCCCTTCTCCTTTTCCCACCCACTCGATGTGTGTTGTGTTATCGCTTGGGTGTTCCTTTATTCTCTGTTTCGACGCTGTGCACTGCTTGTTCATGGGTTTCAATGGGGATATTTTCGGTGATCACATGGTGTCGTGTGCCGGTATGGTGGGTATTAAACAACGACATAATGTTGTTCGGGATACTTTTGTTGATATTTGTTACCGATCTAGGATTTCAGTTAGAAAGGAGGTTGATATTGGGTTGTCAAGAGGGAACGACGAGGCCTTTAGACCTGTAGATGTGTTACTTTATTCCTAGGATCGTGGTCATGATGCCTGTGTTGATTTGACAGGGTCTTCTCCTTTGACACAGTGTGGGCTCATCGGAAGCGGATCAAGTATGAATCTAGTTGGCGAGTAATTGAATATGGATTCCTTCCCTTCTCCTTTTCTTCACTCAGAGAATTAGATAAGGAGGCAGTTGCGTTGCTGAAGAGGGTTCAGAAGTTCTCGACGACTCAGGACATCGAGGCTCATGCTGCTACTCATATTTTTACTAGGTAGACTTTTCTATAGTTAGAGGAATGGGGGCCCAGATTGTATCTTGGCTTCCTACTAATTTTTTGTAGGTTTTATGACTTTATCTGTTTTTGAGATAAAAATAACAATAAGAATAATAAGAACAATAACAATAACAATAACAATAAGAACAATAACAATAATAAGAACAATAACAATAACAATAACAATAACAATAACAATAACAATAACTGTGAACGGTTTACAAGTTCCTTAAAAACTTGTTGGCGACTCCCTACTTTTCTTTGTCCTTAATCGTGCCCCTAATTGTATAAATTCAATTCCCACTCCCTAGTGGAGTAGCCAAATTGTAGGCCCTGGGGAGGAAAAAAGTTTGTTGTTGTTGATGCTTTGATTAGAAGAAAAGAAGGAAGGAATGACTTTCCCCTTATTCTTCCAACTATTGCCTAGTGATTTTAGACTCAAGTACTGTGAAAGGATAAACTCACTTAATGCATTGACTCAATAGTCGGATTGGAATGGAAGAGTGTATGAAATAATTTTGAAAACTGATGGGAAATACTCCATTCATTCCTATTACG
Organism: Chenopodium album; assembly: GCF_948465745.1. Taxonomy (NCBI): domain Eukaryota; kingdom Viridiplantae; phylum Streptophyta; class Magnoliopsida; order Caryophyllales; family Amaranthaceae; genus Chenopodium; species Chenopodium album. The sequence continues at coordinate 41,900,115 of NC_137848.1, forward strand.
ATGGAAAACAACGCATGCATGGTCCTAGTATACGATCATAAACAATATAGTGCATAACTCGAAGACAAAGAATTTCCAATGCTTATCCTTACACATATAGAGCTAGACTTGGGGGCTTGAACCCACATCACTTATCCTACCCAGCCTAAAACGTCACCATCTCGACTCTTCTCACATCTCTTTCCATCACCATAGCCTTTTCAGCTTAACCTTAGCATCACTCACACATACATGACCATATCTTCCTTCCCTTAGGAACCCCGTATCATGAAATCTTGTTTCAAGAAAACATCATTAAATGAAACATTGTATACTTGCTTAGCTTTCTGATCTGAGCAATGTTCATTGTTTCACGCACTGCATAATGTGCTTAGCAACGTTTATATATCAAAGTTCTGTAATCATACTATCATGCTTAGCTCCTTAACCTAAGCAACGTTCATTATGAAATACTCAGCAATCACTTCATCTATATGCGTGCTTAGCTTCTAGACCTACGCAATGTTCATCAAGATTGTTCTTTGTACACTATGTGATGCTTAGCTTCCTGACCTAAGCCACATACATTACTGTGCTTAGCTTCATGACCTAAGTGCATTTGTGGATTGTGTCACATGATGTAATTGTCCTTAGCCTCCTAGCCTACGAACATTCATCATGCATATATTGTTTTCAAGACGAGCAATTCAATTTGACAAGAAGAAAATCCATGCGATTCATTTCGCTTTGCTCAACGAGAAAGTTCAAAATTTCTTCCCTTTTTCATTTCTTTTCTTTTGGGGAAGTTCAAAAACTTTTTTAAAATTTTCTCAGCAAGGAAGTTCAAAAATCCTTATTCTTTTGGGGAAGTTCAAAAACTCTCACTTCATTTTTCACGTTTTTTTTTGAGAGAAAGTCAGTACCCTCCACTCATGACAAAAAATGACAGAAATTTTTGCTTTTGCATTTTCATTTTCTTGTGTTTGCACATACACTCAAACTATACACACAGTCACAAGTCATATAGATGTCATGTCATGTCAAGTCAAGCTTAGTCAAGTCAGTTGGTCAAGTTAATCACAGTCTATATGAGTCCCTTGGCAAATTTTATTTTGCAGGTCTCAGCTACAACCTCTGTTCAGGGAAAATCGAACAAATTATCATCTACAACCCACGTTCGGGGATAAGCGAACCATCTACATCCCACGTTCGGGGATAAGCAAATCATCTACAGCCCACGTTCGGGGATAAACGAACCATTTACAGCCCACGTTCGAGGATAAGTGAATTATCTACAGCCCACGTTCGGGGTTAAGCAAACCATCTACAACCCACGTTTGGGGACAAGCGAACCATCTAAGGCCCACATTTGGGGATAATCGAACTATCATGATTCTTCAAATACTCAGTGATCATCATTCAGTAGGCTGCTCAAAGCGTAGGAGTCTACGTAGAAAACTACCAAACATATTTGCCACCGATACACTGGTGTTAGATACGCATTCTATATCCTTACTCTTTTATCTGTGGAACTAACACTTTTTTGCAAGTATCAGCGTATACAGAGTGATTTAGGATCGCAGAACGTCTTAAATCATTCTCCGTCCTAATATACTACTTTGACTATCGTTTTTGAAACATACGTTTCTACAAACTCCGTCAAAATTGGGGCTTCTGTAGACACCTAAAAATGTCTCCCAAAACTAAACCCGATGATAAACGACCTTTCACTGTCATCATTGGTCGGGTTGAGTATATAATCTTTGGAGTGCTTAAATCAATATTCAATCCCAATACATCTCATAAACCAACCCAATTCTTAGTCTATTTCCCCAAACCATAACTTATTTTCCTCTTTTCGTGTCCACATCACAAAATCGACACCCTTTCACTAAAACAAATATATATTAAAATCTAAAAAATATTTTGACTTTATTCTAATTTGGTTGGAAAGTAGACTTGATAAGCTTTCCAACGATATATTATATGTCTTATTCCGAGTTACGGATCAAAAGTTATCATAGTTTTAAAAACGCGTAAAACTGGAAAATATCGCGCCACGGTAGAAATACCGTGAAATGGCAAATCACGCTGTGTCGCGGCATACATGCCGTGAAACGAAAGTTTTTTAGGGTTTTGCTGCGCAGCGCCTTCAATTCTAGGGTTCCGTGCTTCACCCGTCATATTTTCTCTATAAATACGAGGCTAATTCCCTCAGTTTCGGGGCACCAAAAATCATTCTCTCTTCCTCTCTTATGCACCAACAATCTTTCTCTTCTTTTTCTTTAGCCTAAATACTAGCCTCCCTATTCTCTCATAATACATCCCCTAAGCACTCCAAGGATTCCATACTTGACCCAAAATTCTATACTTAAGGCGTGAAAGGTAGAATAAACTGAGGGTTTGGACCAAATCAACTCTACTTTTCATTTAATTTAATTCAATTTAATTTATTATTTTTTGAATTTACTAATATTTTATTGATGATGTAGCAATTCAAGGAAACGTGGAACGTGAGTAGTTAATTCAATTAATTACTCTTTTTATTATTCTTGTTGCTAGTATCATGATTACGGTTATTATTATAATTTGATTTGACTAACGATATTATTGTTAAATTACTTCCAATATTATTGTTTATTCTATTGTTTATTGTTGATCACCATATAGCATGTTTAAAGGGAATATGTAATTAAAAAATCACGACTAATAAGATAATTTGGACAACCGGTTTAGGTTCTTTTCTAATCTTGTTGTTTAATCAAGTGATCATTAATATTGTAGAATTATGTGTGCATTAACATTCAGCCAATTTAGCCTAATAATAGTTTGGAGCAAATTGAATATTTTTTTGCATGCCTTTGAGATCGCAGGAATTGCTTTTCGCTATAAGAATCGAGTAGAGGCCAATACAGGCGAATGTGACTCCATGACTCACTTCGTACCTTCATCCTCGATCCTCCTTTCGTGGTTCTGAACCATATGAAGTTAGTAATCTCATGGATTATGAATGGGGTGTAACCTTCACGGGTCAATTGTCGTTGCCTATCGTTGTCCTTTATTCGTGGTTGCCTTAAACGATCCATGAACGGTTTACAAGTTCCTTGAAAACTTGTTAGCGGCTCCCTACTTTTCTTTGTCCCTAATCGTGTAATGTCAATTGCCACTTCCTATGAGTGCCAAGCATATTCACCACGTGCTTACGTAGGCGCGCTTCGAACGACGCCTACACACGTGTCATCTTCTAGTGTGTCGTCCTTAGTATTTTTTAAAAAAATATACTTTTTAAAAAAATTGATAGAGAATATATGCAAAATATTTGCTTCCAAAATTTAGGAAAAAAATCATGAAATAATATATTTACCAACTTAAAGTCTTTGATATCTAACCATATTTTTATATAAATTCCTATATAAAAAATAACTTTTTAATGTACAATGATTATTTATAGCAAAAAAATAATCATGAATATTTATCTTTCAACCTAATATAATTGGTGAATGAAAATTATCAAATGTGAAATAAAAATGAAAGAGATATATGCATCCCTAAGAGCTGCATATAAAGCTAAAAGTGGAAGAATAGACAATCAATAACAATTAATTACACCAATTTACTCGTGAATTTTCTATAAAATTCTCAACTTTATACTAAAAAAGGAAGTATATTAAATGCTTGTATGCGGGCCTTAGTAAAATATATTCATAAATTACACTTATTTGCGCGTAATTTTATCATGCATTCCTAAACTAATACGGAGTACCAAATAAGGAGAGATGGTTAAAGGGTTTGATATAGCATTACCCTAAAAATAAATATGCCATTAAGGTTCAAAACAGAAGAAAGCTTGAATAATATTTTAAGTTGATTGATTTGGGATAAAAATAAGAAATAGATTTTGGATCAAATTATTTTGTATATTTGAATATATAGTTTTAAATTGATACTCTATAACCTAGAGTGTAAAACCGTGCATGACACGAGATCTAACCTAGTTAAAAATATAGTTGTAACTACCCATACACTCTCCATTTGCTCATCAATTTTTTGGGCAAATGAATTAATTTTTTTAATAGTAATTTCTTAGGAAATTGCATAATATTATCTATTTCGTATGAAAATAAAAAAAATTCACAGTGATCATAGAACATTTTTTTGGGGAAGCAATAAGAGTTAATTGACTTATATATTCACCAAAACTGTTAAAACGTATATACCTTAAATATGAGCATATGTAGGGAGTTATAAGGTTTTATATTTAACCATAAAAACTATAGGGGATACAAGACGCTATACTTTCCTGTTTATATTGTCACTTAATATTGACATAAGTTGTTGCCTACTCGATTAGCCCCCTAATATTAATATAAATATTATTGTATGAGTCAAGGAGTCTTTGTTTTAATTGGTTGTTGGCTTAATTGACTACAAGTAAGTGTGGAACGTTAGGATAAATTTAAAGCATGTTATTGTGTTTCCATTCGTTGTATATACTTAGCTTTGTTGATGCGTATTTTGTTTGTGTTTGTTGGCCTTTGTTTTGTCTTGACTCTGTGAGGCTGTGATGATCCATTATGGTGAGCAAATTGAGGCTGTAATGTGTGTTTTCAGGTAGTTGAAGCTTGAAGTATGTGATGGGATCGTGTAAGGAGAACTACTTGTGTTTAGTCATTATCCTTATGCTGTAATTGTTGTGCCTTTAAATTTAAATGATTTATGCTACTAACTTAGGGTATGTTCTATTCACCTGATTTTCACTTATCTTAACTTATCTAAACTAATCTAAACTTATTAAAACTTATTTTAGTTGTAATTTGAACTTGGGTAGCCCTTATCAAAACTTATTTTCCTAAACTGGAGTTATCTGAACTTAACTGAACTTATAATACCTGAAATAAATGAAAATTAGGTGAACAGAACATACCCTTAATTGTTAAGGATTCATTTGGTATCGATGTGGCTTTTGTTTTTCAAAATCATATAATATATGTCATATAATGAATCAAAAATTAGTCAAACTTATTAATATCATAATAATTTTGAAAATTGACAAATGAAAAATGAAAACAAAAAACGATGCCCAGAAAACCCTAATTTACTTGCATTGGTTTGGTTTTTGGGCCTTTATGGATCCACATTATTGTATTAGTATTTAATTGGCTTAGCTTGAAGCTTTTTTTTTTTTTTTTTTTACAAGAAAAACGAAGATTTCATTAATGAAAGATAGCCAAATGGCACTTACAAACAAATTCTAAGAAATCTAAAATTCCAATACAAGTACATATCACCTTAGAACTAGTTACATTGCAGATTCGATCAACGATTGCCTTAATAAAAATCTTGGCTTAGCTTGAAGTTAGTTCCGTTTAAAGTTTGTATTGGCTTTTAGGTTTGGTTTCGAAATGGTTTTAGGTCTCCCCTTTTGTTCTTTGATAAAAGCTACAGTGACAATTATACTTTAGATTTATCGTGATTGATTTATTAAAGGGTAAAATGGGGATTTCAAATGAACGAAAGGGTGTTACAGACTTGATCTTATAAACCCAAACTTGACCTCTTTTTAATTGACATGCTAGTAAACCATAAATCATATATTAAAAAGAAAATTTAAACTTTTGTTTATACTCGATTAACGATAATATTAGTATATATCGAATAATATTAGCGTAATTTTTAGTCAATTTGGAATAACTTTTTGCCATTTTTGGTAATTTTTGAGCTGATAGTCTGATACGATGTTATTGTAAATAGAGAACGAGATAAGTTTTATAAGGGTAATATCTTATACTTCCTCCATTCTAGTAATAATATTGCAATAATTGGACTTTTGCACTATTCATCACGTTTGTTTGACCACATATTATGATTTATATGTAAAGTAAAATATAGTCAAGTGAAATCTTCTTAGTTCGTCTCGTAAAATCCTTTCACAATATCAACTTTTTATAATTTTCACTCTTATATAATTATAAATATTTAACATATAAATGTGCTTTAATATGCGTAATTCTATCCTTGTTGCAATATTTGTGTAACAGAGGAAGTGTGTGTGTGTGTGTGTATTGTGTCAGTTATCCAGCAAGAGTAAGACCCTTTTCTTTTGAACTGTTATACTCTGCCCTACCCTGCTATGCTCTGCTGAAATCTGCAGTGTGTGGAAGCTATGTTATGCTAACTCCTGCTTTGTTCTGCTCTGCTTTGCAAAAGCACAAAAAACCGGGCCTAAGTCTTGTATGTGGATAGCCATACGGCGTGACCACAATGATTTATAAGAAATAATCCTTAGTTATATTTATAAGTAACCCTATTTATTCATAAGAGTAACCTCATTTAATTTTTGTCCATTAAAGTAACTCTAATTCATTATATGAGTAATATTAAATAATTTAAAATAAATAACTCTATTTGTTCATTCGAGTAACCTCTATTTTTTTATTTTAAAAATTAAAAGAATGATTTCACTTATGTATTTAAGAGAGTAACCCCCTTTTTTCACTTAAGTAACCTACATATGCAACGTAACCCCATTTGCTCATCACCGTAACCCCTATTATTAAATAAATTGCCTTATATATAAAGTGACCACACCATATGGTTAGCCACTTACTACCTCTGAATCATATTATATGCAACTTTGGAGCTCTTACGAAACCCAAGACAAAATTTCATAATACTTAGTTAATGGATTAAAGAGTATGTAATTAAGAGGGTAGGAACACATCTATAAAACCTATCCTCTCTCCTCCTTCCTCTCTCCAAAACCCTAGCCTCCATTGTTGAATTTTAAAGGGGCTTCCATCGGTTTTAACCGGTGGAAAGCCCCAATCCTAGTTTCTTTAAAGTTTTTAGGTTTTATAATAATGCTTTCTCCTTTTGGGAGGAACTTTTCTCCCTCGAAAGAAAGGGTTTTCGATCGAAAGACAAGGGTTTTTCGACCTCCTTCGAAAGACAAGGTTTATCTCCTCTTTTCGGGGGAGAAATTTCTTAGTTTTCAATCCATGATATTAGATCTAATGGATTGCCGTGAAATTATTTCGTTGGTGAAAAAGTTATCAAGTTTTTGATTGCAGACAGATGAATTAAAAAAAAACATCCTCATGGCTACAAAAGATCGTTAGATTGCCTCTCCAACAAGGTTGTATTTTCCAGCGATATAAGCGGGAGATGTTCCACAGTGCAAGATCTACTCGAAGATCGTAGGTTTTATGAAGGAAAATTTATTTGATTCAATATCTTATGTATTTGTTAACGTCGAATCTATATTATAGATGTCATATGACTTTTAATTAATGAAATATTTTTGCTATCCAAAAAAAAAAAAAAAATTAAGAGGGTAGGAGAGAATGGAGATAATAACCACCACCAACAACAACAGTCACCCCATAGGCTACCACCATAGCCAAACTGTAGCCTCATCGGCACCACCTCTACTCACCCCTGAACCAGCGCAAAACTAACCCAAAACCACCACCACTCACCCTGAACCACTGCAAAACCACCTCTAAAGCAACCCCAAACCACCCCGCTAATCACCCCAAAACACCAGAAATCACCTCCCACCCACCCCAATCCACCTCGAACCCACCCTTACTCACCCCAAAACTCCCTAACCACCCTGAACCCACACCACCACTCACCTGACCTAATATCGTCGAACCCACACCGAAGACCCCAAATTCCCCAAAACTAGTCCAAATCTTCCACCACTCACCCCAATCTACTCAAACCTACCCCAAAAACCTCGTAAACCACCCAATACAAACCCAGCCACCCCTAAATCATCAGATATGAAGATTTAATCAAGAGAAGAAGAGAGATCGAGAGATAGAGGATCTGGTGTCGTTGAAGGTGTTGGTGGCCGGTGATGTTGAAGAGAAGAACGAAAGCGCTAGAGAGATAGAGAGAACGAGAGCACGTGCGATGTCATTGAAGGAGGTGGTCGCCGGTGATGAAGGTGGTGGTGGTCGGTGACGTTGAAGGTGGTGGTCGGAGGAGTTGTGAAAGATGAACATGGATGGAAGTTGAATGGATTTTTTGAGTTTAGGTTGATTGTTGATTGGATTTTGTTTTGGGTGAATTGAATTTGGTAAGAAAAATTATGTTAATTAAGTTAAATTATTATTCTAATGAATTCTGATTTAGTTGTTTAATTGTGTTTATGATATCTTCAGTAAGGGTATTTGAGGAATTTCATTAAAAAAAATTTACTAAAAAAGGAAAGAATGGGAAAGTTGCATCTAATGTGAAATTTTAATTTTTGGCTAAAGTCGCATATAATATGTTCCGAAGGTAGTATAAAATGGAAAATTTGTCAAAAAAAACCTTTTAAAAGCACCATTGTGCAAAAAAAAAAAAAAAAAAAAAAAACTTTCAAAAGCTTTTTGGTTAAAAAAACCACCACGTTCAATTTTTTGCAAGAGGAAACCCATTTCATTAATTATCCTCTAATTAACTTAATTAGCCTTTAATTTCCTCCCATTCTTCTGATTAACCTCTAATCCACCCAATTACTTAATAATTAGATTTAATTTATACATAAAAACAACCACCACCCCAACCACCAACCAACCACCCCTTCCCCTTCTTCCTCCCTTGGAAGCAACCCCTTCACCCACCGGACTTGTCGCCCAGATCCCCCCACCTCCGGCGATCTACCTACACCGCCAATTGACCCTCCCTTTCCACCTAATCCTCGTTGGCGACCACCACCTCCCTTTGAATTTTTGGCTCTTATTTACTCAAACATGCTCAAATCAAGTCCAAATCAATTGCAATTTGCTTCTAAATCACCCTACCATCACATACATACGTAAGCTAAGCCAAAACAAGCATCAATTGCAAGCATGAATCACAAAATTAAAAACCCCCAAATCGAATTTCTAGGGGTTTTCAAAATCAAGCAGGTAGTTGTCAGGCGGTGATTAGGGGGAAAGAGGGTCCGTCTGGCGGTGGAGGAGGTCGCCGGAGGTGGCGAGATCTGGACAACGGGTCCGGTGGGGGAGGGGGTTGATGCCATAGAAGGAAGAGGAAGATGAGGGAGAAAGGGAGGACGAAGGGGAAAAGGTGGTGGTTATATATATATATATATATATATATATATATATATATATATATATATATATATATATATATATATATATATATATATATATATATATTTGTAGACACCTAAAAATGTCTCCCCAAAACCAAACCCGATGATGAACACCTTTCACCGCCATTATTGGTCGGGTTGAGTATTTAATCTTTGGAGTGCTTAAATTCATGTTCTATCCAATACATTTCATAAACCAATCCATTTCCTAGCTCATTTCCCTAAACCATAACTTGTTATCCACTTTTCGTGTCCATATCGCAAAACTTAGAGAAACTGATTTTTTGGTCTTACAATTTTGATCCAATTATTATATTGTTAGATAGGCATTTTAATAAGCTTTCCAACCATATATCATAAGCCCAATTTCGAGCTATAACGAAAAAGATATGAGCCAAACACTAAACTCAACCCAAAACCGACACCCTTCTACTAAAACGACCATATCTTAAAATCTATAAATAATTTTGACCTGATTAAAATTGGGTTGGAAATTAGACTTGAAAATCTTTCCAATGATATATTATATGCCTTATTCCGAATTACGGATCAAAAGTTATCGCAATTTTAAAAATGTGTAAAAAACTAGAATCGTCGCGCAAGCAACAAAACCACCGCGCCGCGGGGGATAGTGACGTGGCATGGGTTTGGTACCGTGTCACGGCAGTCTGTACCGTGTCGGGTACACATACCGTGACACGGTGCTTTTCCGCGTCATTCCCCACGTGATTTTTTCACCGTGACACAGTATACTGTACCGTGCCACGGTGGACTTTGCCGCGTCACGGTACACATACCGTGACACGGGGCAGCTCCGTGTCCTTTCCGTGTAAACCCTTCACGCGTTTTATCTCCCGTAACCTAATTATTTGCCGTGTCACTCTGTTTTTCCCCGTGTCACGGGATTTTTCCCCGTCTGACGGTGCCTGGCACCGTGTCACGGTGTTATTTTTTAGGGTTTTTATCTTTTTAGGGTTCCGTGTGTTCCCTCTACTCATTTTCCCTATAAATACCCCCCTCCTTTCTACAGTTCGGGGCATGAAATCATTCTCTCTTCCTCTCTTTTACACCTAAAATCATTCTCTTCTCTTTCTCCCATATTCTAAGCCTTAAACCTATATTCCTAATTACACCATTCTTCCCTTAAGCACTCCAAGGAGTCCATACTTAACCCGAGGTTCCGTCCTTAAACCAAGGCGTGAAAGGTACAAATAACTAAGGGTTTGGACCAAATCAAATCTACATTTATTTAATTTAATTTCCATTTGATTTATTATTTATTGAAGTTACTAACAGTTTATTCATGATGTAGCAATTTAAAGGAACGCGCGGAATGTGAGTAATTAATTAATTTAGCTACTCTTATTTTATTTTAATATTGCTAGTATCATGATTAGGTTATTTTATATTCGATTTGACTAACGCCATTATTTTTAAATTGCTTCCAATGTTAATGTTTGTTTTATTATTATTTATGATCACCATATTGCATGTTTAAAGGGAATATGTAATTAAAAATCACGCCTAATAAGATAATTTGGACAACCGGTTTAGGTTCCTTTTTAATCTTGTTATTAAATCAAGTTATCACAATATTTTAGAATTATATGTTGCATTAATATTCAACCAATTTAGCTTAATAATAGTTTGGAGCAAATTGAATCTTTATTTGCATGCCTTTGAGATTGCAGGAATCACTTTTCACTATAAGAATCGAGTAGAGGCCAATACGGGCGAACGTGACTCCATGACTCACTTCGTACCATCATCCCCGATCCTCCTTTCGTGGTTCCGAACCATATGGAGTTAGTAATCTCAAGGATTATGAATGGGGTGTAACCTTCACGGGTTAATCATTATTGCCTATCGTTGTCCCTTATTCGTGGTTGCCTTTTATGATCCGTGAACGGTTTACAAGTTCCTTAAAAACTTGTTGGCGGCTCCCTACTTTCCTTGTCCCTAATCGTATTATGTCAATTCCCACTTCCTATGAGTGTCAAGCATATTCACAACATGCTTTAACGTAGGCGCATTTCGAGCGACGCCTACAATTTGGCGACTCCACTGGGGAGGATTCTTGGTTATTTATCGATTTGAGTGATCGGTATTTAATTAAGATGAGTGGATGAGACTTGAAAGATTCTTGAAAAATATTCCTGTGATTAAGTTGGCATTTTTGCATAAGCATAGACGTTTTAACATCGCATTTAGGTCTGTCCCATAGGAAAAATTGACTAACTTGATTGCGAACGAAGGAAAACAGGGCACCAGTCAGATTTTCTGACTGCCGTGTCACGGTGCTGTACACCGTCGTACACCGTCACACGGTGTACAGCACCGTGACACGGTGCACTCTGCCGTGTCACGGCAGTCCTTAAATCTGTCTAGTGGCTTATTTTCTCTTCTCACAGTCAACTTCCTTCAGTTTTTTCTGAAAAAACGTGTGTGTTCTACATACGTTTTAGCCCCGGGGGATTTAAATTCTATCAACCCAAAAACGCTCATGGCAATAAGGGTTCATCCGAGTTTTTAAATCCACCCAAACCATGGAGTCGAGTTCGATTTCATCACGAACTCGCGGAGCCGCCCGTTGGCATACACCCTCAAGGGAGGCTGCCTTGCTAATGCGTCCAAACTCTTAACCATGGTACCCTATTGTGCCTACGTGTCCTATGTGTGTATATTTGGTTGTTTTGATCCTAACCTTAACGATCTTTCTTTGTTGGATTATTTTATGACTAACAATTGCCAATGGACCATACTCACTTAGTAATTAGCACAAACTCTAAAAAAAATAAATAAATAAAAAACAAAAAAATTAAAAAATTAAAAATTAAAATTAAAAAAAAATCTCGTGCCACGTCAGCTTCCACCGCGCCGCGGGAATGTTTACCGTGTCACGGCAATTTCCACCGTGCCACGGTGGATTTCCAGCAAAAAAAAAAATGGAACTGATTACCGTGACACAGCAAAAAACGCCGCATCACGACAATCAGTACCGTGTCACGGCGGCCGGTACCGCGCCATGGTGCAGGTTTGCCGTGACACGACAGTTGCGCCGCGACACGGTGCCCAAGTTTAAGTCCAGTCAGCCCCTATTTTGGTCTTCCGTGCTAATTTGGTCTGCGTGTCAGTCATTTTGGTTACTGTTCACATGTCTAGCCATACGATCATACCACGAGTCTTATAACATCGCTTAATCCACACACTTTCTTTATGTTCCGACTAGAGTCGTGCACCATGTCGTTTATGATCGTATACTAGGTTCATGCACCTTTCTTTTCGTCATAATAAAAAAAAATGAGTGGAGTTTATTCTCACCTGTTTTTAAATATCTATTTTTCCTTCCTTTCCTATCTTGAGCAATGAGTCAAACAATTAAGTGAATTGTTTTATTTCACAGTACTTGGTCAAGGAGCAGGGGTAGATTAATACGGTTTGAGTCATTACCGCAACAATCTCTTAAATCCAAGAGGCGTTCAAAGAGAACTTCGCCATCTCCACACTACTTATCACCTTTCAATGGCCACTAAGGAAGATATTGAGAACATCAACAAATCCATTGAGGCACTCTCTGCCATGATGGAAACCCTTACCACTAGGGTCACTACCATGGAACAAAACAAGGTCACTATTTCTACCCTTGACAAATTGAGGGAACAAATGAGTAAGATTTCTGAGGATTTCACTTATGTGGAACAGCCTCCCACTCCTTTAGATATGAAAGACAGGCTCCCTGAAAAGTTCTCCACTGCTAATATTCCAAAGTTTAAACCTACTGACAATCCAATATTCCATTTGAAGGCGTTCTCTGCAACCATGGCTCTTAAGGGATTGGACGTAACACTCTTCCCTACGGTGTTCCCTCTCTCCTTAGAACATGCTTTCCAACAATGGTTTTATTCCCTAGATGCCAAGCGTACTGCGACTTGGCAAGATGTCACCGACAGTTTCATGAATCGTTACAAGTGTAACATTCAAACTAAAACTTCTGAACGTGAACTCTCCATTCTCAAATAGAAAGAGAATGAAGGCTTCGCCGCTTATCTGAATAGGTGGAGGGAAACGGCTTCACTCTTGGTAGATCCTCCCAAAGAAAGAGAGATGGTTCGCCTCTTTATTCAAAATCTGACTCACAAGTGTAGGGAACATCTCAAATTTCTTCCACTGAACACTTTCGAAGCTGTATACAACATTGGCATCAATATCGAGGATGATTTAATAAAGACTGCTGGTAGTAACAATAATAACACTTGGAAAAAAAATAAGAACGACCATCCTTCTTCTTCGTCTTCTAAGCACGAAAATACTACCAACAATATAAGCCAAGTTGATCTCAATGAAGTGTTAGCTCTTGATGCTCCATTGCCCAAGAAAAAAACAACTTACACTCCTTTAGGAATGACTTATGATGCAGCCTTTGATCGCCTTTACGGTCAAGGCTTGATCACACCTATTGGGCCATTTCCAGAGCCAAAACCTGAAGAAAGGAGCGCCAAATGAAATCCCAATGCCCATTGCAAGTACCATCAAGGAAGGGGCCACACTACGGAGCAATGTTGGAATTTGAAGGACGTCATTCAAGACCTGGTGGATGCAAACAAACTTCCTGTCCCTCCAGGCGGTAAGAAGTAATGAACACAAGGCGCACAACAAATCCTTCGTACAAGATTTCATGATTTCTTTTTTTTTCTCTTTATCATTCATCTCCATTCCCCCATTCATGTCTAGCATAGGTTTTCCATTTTGAATTTTTATATGTTTCATGTGTTTCGTTCACCTTTTCCATTAATAAAATGAGCATATTTCCTTTATAGCATTTTTCATTCATTCATTTAAAAAAAAAATCAAAATCAATTACCGAATTAAACACAAGGTACACCAATGACTTGAGTCACCTTTGCAACCCTGTCATTCCCTGTTAACCGTTCAATCACATTCCATTTCTTCATCAACCATTTTGAGCCTTTTCTAACGTTTGGCCTTCATTTCTTCAACCCACATTCACTTAACCCTGGGATTGGAAGATGTGTAATTGTATAACATTCAAAAAGCAAGTAAAAAAAAAAAGCAGCAAAGCAACAATAAAACAATGTCTAAAGGCAAGTGTTCCAATGTCTTTGATATGAACACGTCTTAAATTGTGTCTCTCATCAAGTGCTTGGTACCGTGCCTGAGAAACATGAATGCTAAGTGAGTGATGGACCGCATGATCTGAGATTGCCCACATTGATTCAAAAGAATGAAAAAAAAACGAAAAGCAAAACAAAAATAAAAATAAATAAATAAATAATAAACTTGTAAAATTCAAATTCACAATTACACATCTTGGGGATTCTCTCGGGTCTTGAGCCTTGTACCCTTTTCTTCTTTAAAACATCAACTTAACCATATTACAACCCTTGAAAGACCTCTTTGAGGTGTACATACACTTGTGCAAGTTCGGTTAGAGCTACGTTCGGTCTGATTCCTAACGGATACGTAGGCAACCTCACATCGAGGTGCGGCCACATTCATATTCATATCCATGCATGATCGAGTCAAAGAATATCCAATGCTTACCCCTACCCATTTAGAGCTAGACTTGGGAGCTTGAACCCGCATCATTTAGCCTGTCTAGCCTAAAGGGTCACCATTTCGACTCTTCTCACATCTCCTTCCATCACCATAGCCTTTGCAACCTCACCTTAGTATCACTTTCACACCCTTCTTTCACACATACATAGCCATATCATCTTTCCCTTAGGAACCCTTTATCGTGAAATCTTGTTTCAACACTGTGCATGTTTCATCGTCTTTCAGAAACATTGTGTACTTGCTTAGCTTCCTGACTTGAGCAATGTTCATTGTTTCACGCATCGCGGAGCAACATTTGTATATCAATGATTTTTAATCATACAAAGCATATCGTGTTTAGCTCCTTGACCTAAGCAACGATCATTATGCAATAATCACTTCATCTATATACTTGCTTAGCTTCCAGACCTAAGTGACGTTCAAGATCGTTTCTTTACACCATATATGATACTTAGCTCCATGAACTAAGTTCATTCATCTATCGTGTCACATGATGTAATTGTCCTTAACCTCCTAGCCAAAGAACATGCATCATGCATACAATCCATGCGATTCATTTCATCTTCCTCAAGGAGGAAGTTCAAAACTTCTTCCCTTTTTCATCTTTTTCTTTAGGGGAAGTTCAAAAAAAATTTCAAATATTTATTTATTTTTTTTTATTTATTTTTTTATTATTTTTTTTTCATCGAGGGAAGTTAGAAAATAAAAGTTCAGTTTTCACGTCTTTCTTTTTTGGGAGAAATTCGGTACCCTCCACTCGTCTCATGACAAAAATGACGGAAAATTTTTGTTTTTGCATTTTCTGTTGCTTGTGTCTGCACACACACCATATACACACACAACCACAAGTTATATACATGTCATGTCGTGTCAAGTCAAACTTGGTCAAGTCAGTTAGTCAAGTCAATCACAGTCTATACGAGTCCCTTGGCAAATTTTAAATTTTATTTTGCAGGTCTCAATTACAGCCTACGTCCGGGGACAAGCGAACCATTTACATCCCACATTTGGGGACAAGAAGACCATCTATAGCCCACGTCTGGGGACAAGCGGACCAACTACAGCCCACGTCCGGGGACAAGCGGACCAACTACAGCCCACGTCCGGGGACAAGCGGACCATCTACAGCCCACGTTCGGGGAAAAGTGAACCATCATAATTTTTGTGATCATCTCCCAAGCGAAGACGATTCACAGTGCAAGGTTCTCGATACATAGAGACTTGCAATCTCATCATCAGACAAGTCTTTCCTCAAGCATGGAAAGTGTCATCCGGTGGATTTCTTCAAGCATAGAAACCTGTTAAAATCATCTGTCGACTTTCCTCAAGCATGGAAAGTGTTATCCGGTGGATTTCTTCAAGCATAGAAACCTGCCAAAATCATCTGTCGACTTTCCTCAAGTATGGAAAGTATTATCCGGTGGATTTCTTCAAGCATAGAAAGCCGCTAATTCATATGTCGACTTTCCTCAAGCATGAAAAGTATCATCCGGTAAATTTCTTCAGGCTTAGAAAGCTACCAAACTCATTAGTCGACTTTCCTCAGGCATGGAAAGTATTTCAACAAATGTCATTCTATGGATTCCTTCAAGCATAGGAAGCTACCAAACTTATTTGTCATCGATACACTGGTGTCAGATACGCATTCTATCTCTTTACTCTTTTATCCGTAGAACTAACATTTTTCTGCAAGTATCAGCGTATACAAAGTGATTTAAGATCGCAGAACGTCTTAAATAATTCTCCGTCCCTATGGACTACTTTGACTATCGTTTTCGAAACTGACGTTTCTACAAATTCAGTCAAAGTGGGGGCTTCTGTATACACCTAAAAATGTCTCCCCAAAACCAAACCCGATGATGAACACCTTTCACCGCCATTATTGGTAGGGTTGAGTATTTAATCTTTGGAGTGCTTAAATCCATGTTCTATCCAATACATTTCATAAACCAATCCATTTCCTAGCTCATTTCCCTAAACCATAACTTGTTATCCACTTTTCGTGTCCATATCGCAAAACTGAGAGAAACTGATTTTTTGGTCTTACAATTTTGATCCAATTATCATATTGTTAGATAGGCCTTTTAATAAGCTTTCCAACCATATATCATAAGCCCAATTTCAAGCTATAACGAAAAAGATATGAGCCAAACACTAAACTCGACCCAAAACCGAAACCCTTCTACTAAAACGGCCATATCTTAAAATCTATAAATAATTTTGACCTGATTAAAATTGGGTTGGAAAGTAGACTTGAAAATATTTCCAATGATATATTATATGCCTTATTCCGAATTACGGATTAAAAGTTATCGCAATTTTAAAAACGTGTAAAAACTAGAATCGTCGCGCAAGCAACAAAACCACCGCGCCGCGGGGGATAGTGACGTGGCATGGGGTTTGGTACCGTGTCACGGCAGTCTGTACCGTGTTGCGGTACACATACCGTGACACGGTGCTTTTCCGCGTCATTCCCCACGTGATTTTTTCACCGTGACACGGTATACTGTACCGTGCCACGGTGGACTTTGTCGCGTCACGGTATGGGGCAGCTCCGTGTCCTTTCCGCGTAAACCCTTTACGCGTTTTATCTCCCGTAACCTAATTATTTGCCGCGTCACTCTGTTTTTCCCCGTGTCACGGGATTTTTCCCCGTCTGACGGTGCCTGGCACCGTGTCGCGGTGTTATTTTTTAGGGTTTTTATCTTTTTAGGGTTCCGTTTGTTCCCTCTACTCATTTTCCCTACAAATACCCCCTCCTTTCTGCAGTTCGGGGCATGAAATCATTCTCTCTTCCTCTCTTTTACACCTAAAATCATTCTCTTCTCTTTCTCCCATATTCTAAGCCTTAAACCTATATTTCTAATTACACCATTCTTCCCTTAAGCACTCCATAGAGTCCATACTTAACCCGAGGTTTCGTCCTTAAACCAAGGCGTGAAAGGTACAAATAACTAAGGGTTTGGACCAAATCAAATCTACATTTATTTAATATAATTTCCATTTGATTTATTATTTATTGAAGTTACTAACAGTTTATTCATGATGTAGCAATTTAAAGGAACGCGCGGAATGTGAGTAATTAATTAATTTAGCTACTCTTATTTTATTTTAATATTGCTAGTATCATGATTAGGTTATTTTATATTCGATTTGACTAACGCCATTATTTTTAAATTGCTTCCAATGTTAATGTTTATTCTATTATTATTTATGATCACCATATTGCATGTTTAAAGGGAATATGTAATTGAAAATCCGCCTAATAAGATAATTTGGACAACCGGTTTAGGTTCCTTTTTAATCTTGTTATTAAATCAAGTGATCACAATATTTTAGAATTATATGCTGCATTAATATTCAACCAATTTAGCTTAATAATAGTTTGGAGCAAATTGAATCTTTGTTTGCATGCCTTTGAGATTGCAGGAATCACTTTTCACTGTAAGAATCGAGTAGAGGCCAATACGGGCGAACGTGACTCCATGACTCACTTCGTACCATCATCCCCGATCCTCCTTTCGTGGTTCCGAACCATATGGAGTTAGTAATCTCATGGATTATGAATGGGGTGTAACCTTCACGGGTCAATCGTTGTTGCCTATCGTTGTCCCTTATTCGTGGTTGCCTTTTATGATCCGTGAACGATTTACAAGTTCCTTAAAAACTTGTTGGCGGCTCCCTACTTTCCTTGTCCCTAATCGTATTATGTCAATTCCCACTTCCTATGAGTGTCAAGCATATTCACAACATGCTTTAACGTAGACGCATTTCGAGCGACGCCTACAATATTAAATCTAATTATTTAATAATTTGGTGGGTTAGAGGTTAATTAGAAGAAATGAGAAGAAATTAGAGTCTAAGCAAGATAATTAGAGGGTAATTAGGGATATAATTTTCCTCTTACAAAAAAAAGAAAAACACAAAGTCTTATATGCGGCTGGCCACACCGTGTGGCCAGTCACAATAGGGGTTACTTCGCTAGTGTAATGGGGGTTACTTGGTCAATTTTAAAGGGGTTACTTCATCATTGTTATAGAGTTACTCGGTCAGTGTTATATGGGTTACTCGATCGGTATTATAAGGGTTACTTAATCAATGTTATAGAGGTTACTTTAAGTGGCCACACGGTGTGGCCGGCCGCACACAAGACGAGCTGTAAAAAAAAAAAAAAAAAAAACGAACGTGGTGATTTTTTTAACAAAAAGATTTTAAAAGATTTTTTTCACAAAATAATGTTTTTAAAAGGTTTTTTTTGACAAATTTTCCTATAAAAATTTGTAATTCAGCCGGAAGTAGGGATGGCAATGGATCGGATTCGGATCGGGTAGAGCTTCACCCGCATCCATCCATTATTCCAATCACTCCATCCACATCCATCCGTCATCCGCTTCACCCATCATCCATATCCGTCCGTCCATCATCCGCGGATGAAACGGGTGGAGCGGATGACTAGTGGATGAGTATTAAAGTGGAAAAAAACTCACATAAACTCTATTTTTCTGTTATTTGTACAATCATTTTTTTTTTATTAATACAAAATGAAACAATAACAATATATTGTTTGAAAAATTAATTTGCAACAAAAATATAAGTAATTTTCTTGCACATTTCATATTTTATTATTAAAATTCTTAGATTAAAAAATATAATATATGTTAAACGGGTGGGTGGATGGTTAGCGGGTGAAAAAAGTATCATCCACATCCGATCCGATCCATCACCCGCTTCATCCGTCACCCGCTTCTCATCCATTTAATTCGGGTTTTCGTCCATTTATTTATAGCGGGTGGAGCGGGTTCGTGGATATCCACTTAATATTGTCATCCCTAGCCGGAAGTACTTGTAAAAAACTTAACCATAATCTTCTCCCAATCTCCAAAATATCTTTAATTTAATGACAAAATCAAGAGAGAATAGCATTAGTGGTGGTTGAATAGCAACGCATGAAGATGGACCCCAAATAACAGCCGCAATCCTCTCCATGACCAGCTGTTACCCACAATCATTTTATTTCCAGTCTGTCTCACTTTCCTCGGGCAACGGTCACCCCTTTTGCCCTCTCCCTTTCCTCAACGGCTCTTTCCCTTTTTCCTCTGCCCGTGATTCCCGGCTTTTCCAACTCTACCCCTCTTTCTATAAAACCCATCTTCTCCCTTTCCTTAAACCTTCAACACTCGCACATTCTCTCTTCTTCTCATCTCAATCAATATCTTCTTTCTTGACTTGATTATATATTCTCACAATTTTAGTCAAGAAAGTAAATTAAAGAATGGAGGCAATGAAGATGAGAGCTGCTTTCGCAGTTGTTTTGATGATTATTGCTATGTTTTCAGTCCAAAATGTAGCTGCTGCTGATGCTCCTGCCCCGGCACCCGCTTCCGATGCTGCTGCTTTCTTCCCCGCCACATTGGCATCCCTTATCGCCCTCGCTTTCGGGCTACTCTTCTAAAAATAGTTTATTTTATGATATGAATTTGTATCCATTCTTTGGTTGGGTTATCTGATGTAGAGTGGTATTTTTCATACCAGTGTATTTTTTTACTTGGTTTGACATTCTTTCTTGTGTAATATAAATTGGATTGAGATTTTTTGTTGAAGGTTGTGGTTTGATTATCTTATGGAGTATATATATTTCTAATTTCTCGCCTTAACTTTTGTTGCGATTTGTATTAAGTACATTGAATTTGTTAATCAAGAATCATCTTCAAATTTGTTACGAGACTCGTCAGTTTCTCGTTTGGATGATTATTGTTCATTTAATCATTAAAAAAAAAAAGGTGATACTATTAGGTGCATTATAAAAAAAATCGGTTTAATACTATTGGTACTTCCAATTTCTTCTACTACATGACTCAAGATAAATTGCCAAATTGGTACATAAGTACTTAACAACACTTGAAAGGCATTCGGGATTTCGGATACATCGTTTAGAATTTTTTTGACTTGAAAATTTATATTGGTAAATTAGATTTTTATCTTTATAAAATTCCAGAAATGAGCATTTAAGAATGGCTTATTTATTTTTATCTTTTTTCTGAGTAGTTTTAAAATTAAAAACAAAAATAAGCTGGCAAATAAAAAATTAATATTTTACTGGTAATGCCAAACAAAATTAAGGAGTAATAAGTATAGCATGTGAGTGATTGATATAAGAATAAGATGGGAGATGAAAAGTAGGAAAGTGGTTCGGAAAGCGAGAGTATGAGAAATGCATGTGCGGCCATGTGTTCATATCTTAGTCGTGTTCATGAACAGCTCCTCCGCATCAACCATGTCAATTACGTAGGCCCGTGGGGTCTTGTTAAACCTAGGGTTGTCAAATGGGTCGTGTCGGGTTGGATTCGTGTTCGTGTCAATGTTAAATGGGTTGAAAAACCTTTGACCCAAATCTAACCCGTTTATTAAACGAGTTGAAAACCTTGATCCAAACCTAACCCGTTTATTAAACGGGTTACCCGGGTAACCTTTTACCCATATAATTATATAATAAACTAATTAATATTCAACCAAAAAATAAAAAAGACATACACCATTTAAGATACAAGAATTTAAAGTTAGTTTTAACAACTACAAAAGTTTAAAACTAGTGATTTTAACAACAAAAACATACATAAGAATTGTCCCAATCTATATCTATACTTAGTATTTAAAAACACAAACCAAAATTGACACTTGTCATCATTCTTTCTCACCTTTCTTTATTCATTCTCCCTCCTTATGTTTTCAAAGAAATTCTCTCTTCATCTCCCCCTTTATTTCTCAATAACTTTTATATTTTGTAATCTTTATTTTAATTTAATAACAAATTAAATTTCCTAAACATTCTCCTCTTCTCATTATTCCATCTATCAATTCAATTTATTCACATTCATAATTCATTTCTTTAATTTGACCCCTTATCTTCCCCCTCTTCTTATATAAATACAAATTTTCAGTAAAGATTTTTTCACACTCATTAAGTTTCAAAAACTAAAAAATTAGAGAAACGTCTCTCAAAATTCTATGTGAAATTTCTACAACAATGAGGATGATGATTGAAAAGGAAAATATTGAGGTGGCAAGAATACTATGGAAATTCCATAGGATGACATTTTTTGCGTGTCATGGGGCTTTAATTTTGAAGATATTAAGCGCAATATAAGAGACATATATTGGTAAAGACTAAAGAAGAATATCATGCCTTCACATTTGATGTAAAAATTGTAAAATTATATTAAGTGTTTGGTATTTACAAAGTAGTTTTTATACAAATTGTTGATTAATATATCATGCGATAGAGATATGATTTTACGATTTTAAGCCATTTTTTCTACAACTATTAGTCTATTACCACTAATTCATAAAATATTATAATATGTCAAAAGACGATAAAATAAATTCATTCAAATAATTTGTAAAGGGTTTTTTTTTTTTTGGTGACAAGATAATTTGTAAAGTTTCAAATAAATTTATAATTTAAGCATAACCCGTGCGTAGAACGGGTCCAATAGCTAGTTTAACTTTTAAATGACAACCGGGAAAGCTAGATAGCTTGAAAATTGATGAAATGAATATAGGTGAAAGTCTTAAATAAGAGTAAGGTAAGACACTAAGCCTAGGTATCTAGAATCCTCAAAATGTTGAAAAGTTAAAATTTTTCATTTTCCCGGCAAAATTTAACAACATTTATGAACAACACCAATGTTTTTTTTACAAAACTAAAAGTTTAGAATTAAAAAAATCAATTTTTTGTACTATTTAATAAACAGTTTAAGCGCATCGGGTTCGAGTTAACAGGTTGTCGTTCAACCCATTTATATAATCGGGTTATGCATGTCAATTTCGGGTTGAAAATTTTGACCCAAACCTAACCCGTTTAATTTCGTGTCGGGTTCGTGTCGACCCAATTAATTAAACGGGTTGAGAATTCTTAACCCAAACCCGTTTTTTTCGTGTCGGGTTCGTGTCGAGTTATTGTGTCGTGTCAGCTTTTGACAGCCCTAGTTAAACTGATGCCACTATTCTGCATTTCACTAATGTTAATGCATTTTTAATATACACTAGTTTTATAATGGAAAAATTGACAACAATAATCCCACTTTTGATAGATCTTCTCATATTAGTCCCACCTTTTGATTAATTTAATATAATCCCACCTTTTAATATAATCTTCTTAAAATGGTCCTTTTCATAATATGACCTACTACAATAGGTTATTATTTGACGTAGCGTAATTTTTTTCTTAAAAGAAAAGTCAATTAAGGGTCTGTTCACTTCAGTTTAATTTCAGTTCAATTCAGTTCAGCTTTAATTAATTCAGTTCAATTCAGTTCAGCTCAATTCGATAAAAATGAACCGGCCCTAAATCTCATCCCCCGGCTCCCCACCGTACTGAAACCCCTTATGCCCCAACTATCTAACAATTACAAGTTTCCCCTTTCACCCTCTGTAGCCCAACTCAATCAATCTCATCAACAATCAGGCCATTACTAAGCTACGGTATTTGATGTCACTTTTATGGAAGCTCGTCGGCTCGCCATTACTGAGGGCTTTTGCCGCTTCACTTTCGTGAAATTTGGGAAAATAAGATTGTCCCTTTTGAATTTTACTTAAATTATTAATTTTTTTTTTTATTTCTAATCTGCAAATTTTAATTAGATTTTTTTTGAGTAATTTCAGAAAAATTACATGTTGGGTATAATTATGAATTTTGAGGTTTAATCGAAGATTAGTGTACTTGTTGTATTGTTGCTTGTTAGTTATGTAATTGCTGGTTGTTTCTTATTAGGCTTATAGAATGGAGGATGTTGATGCTACGGTGCTTCCATAGAACTTCTTGCATTTGGCCTTGATTTAACAATACGCAAAACAACTTCGTTGTCGTACTAGTAGTTGATAGGTACTTTTCTACAAAGTTTTGAGCTTGACCCAATTCCGCTAGATTTATGATTTTGTACAGCCATGGATGATAATAAAATTGGAAGGAGAAGAGGGTTATAATGTTACTCTGTGTAACAAGGTAAAGAAAAAACAAAGGGGAGAGGAGAAAATCCATGTTCATATCTGATATAAACGAAGGTTGTTAATATCAAGGTACAACTGTCATTTCACATGGTTTAGTAAGGGGCAAAAAGGTAAAGAAAAAATTTAAAGCCATTTTGCAAGTTTTTCCCGTTTTTTTCCCCGTTTTGAAATGGGGGCGACGTTAACGTCTGCTTTCTGAAATCCTAATATCAAGCTCGAGGTAATGAGGAAGTACAAGTGAAATGGTTGATTCGAAACCGCCTAGTGTCGGTGATAGTTAGATAGATAACAATAAACCTCCATTATTTTCGAGTTTGGTGGGAGTCGCATAGTTCGCCGGAAAAGTTGATCTCGATTGTCGGCAGTCCAGTTGCTGGGTGTCGGTGAACGAGTGGCTTAATTTCCTGGCTAATCGCAAAGTTGATGACCGTGCAATCGCAGAAGGTTATCTGCTGAATGGCATCCCAAAAATAAGGTAATTTTAATGGTGAATTGTCCCTTCAATTTTAATGGTTGATCAGTTAGAGGATTTTTGATTCATTTTAGTGTCGATGTTGTGTATTTTTGAGTCTGTTAATGAAAATTAAATAAATTGATTGTGGATTGATTTTGGAAAAAAAGGATTAATGGTTTCTTGTAATTAGTTGTCAAGAAGAGGATTATAACCGGGAGAAAAGGATTTATTTGTGATTATACTTTCTATCTGGATTAACAATTAAAGGATGATCTAACTAAGTACGAAGTACTTCATAATCGCAAACTTTCAATATCTCTTTCCTCCTATCCACATTCACCCCGATTGCTAACTTCGCTCGAACTTTGATTGTTTGTCTGACGGCAACGGTGGTACCGGATTACCCACCGTCAACCATGTTCCTTTCCTCCTACTTAAACTTTTGGTTTCTCTCTCCTAGTTTCTGACTCTCTCTCCTTATATCCACATTTACCCAGATTTGATAAAATGAAGTAGACGACGTCAAACATTTCGTCAATTTTTGATCCGTTACACTTTTTCAATTAAATATTCCACCAACGGAGTCCAAGTCACCATTCCACTACTTTACAAACACTTTTCAGAAAAACTTCAAGTTATTTACAAGTATGCCATAATATTAACATCCCTTATTGATATTTGATATGAATGGGGACTGGCTCGAGGGGAAAAAAGGTGGGTTATAAGAAGAAAATATATTCCAATGGGGGCAATGCCACATCATATGGTAACCTGCTACAGCAGGACATATTGTAAATAGGACCATTTTAAGAAGAGAGGGTTAGAAGTTGGGATTATATTAAGTTAATCAAAAGGTGGGACTAATATGAGAAGGTCTGATCTACTAAAGGTGGGATTATTTCCATCAATTTTTCCTTTTATAATTCCTATATATATATATATATATATGACACGTTTCTTTAGTCACGTTTGTCAATGCACAAATTCAACTGTTAATATCTTTAATTATTGATAACTAAAAATTATAAAAACTTTATATTTTGAAAATATACACCGTGACAAATCTAACAAGATCCCACATGACTATATTTTTCATTATGTATAAATCACAAAACACAGTCAAAGGGAAGTATGTAAATAGTGTTAAAATCAAAACGTGTTAACCAATAAAAAACGAAGGTAGGGTAGTATGTGGCTGGCCATATTGTGTAGTCGAGATTACTTATTCATGGGTTACTCGGTCGGCCAGGAATAATTGATTAGGGATTACTCGGTCGGTCATACGTTATCCGGGTCAGTATACTAGTGTGTGTCAGTTAGCGACATGGTGTGGTCAGCCACACAAAAAATACACGGTTTAATATGTAGTATATAACTTATAATCCCTTTATTTTGCTGGGTTTGATTTAGTTATTGTAGCTACATATACTAGTAGAAAGTGAAAATGAGAACAACTATATGCGAGTAATTTTGTATTAAAGAGGACAGAGATCGACAGTAAGATAATTGTAAAATAAATTAGATAATCTATGGGCTTGTAGAGATAAAAGACTCCACTTTAGTATAGAATATATAGATTTGGGCTTCACAAAATAGGGTTGTAAAGATAAAAAAAAAAATGAATAAAAAATATCATAAAGGAAAAATTGATAAGTATAATTCCAATTTTGCCTAATTCGCTCAAAATAATCCCAATTTTAGATTATTTTTTAATAATCCGAACTTTAATATGAATTTGCTCCTAATGGTCCTAACGGCTCATCAAACTTGTTATAACAAGTTAGATGACACGTGTCGTTTCCTTATTGGTCAAAACAATAAAATTTTTTAAAAAAGTCATTTTCTAAGAATATTAAAAAAAAACTATTAATTAAAAAAATTAAGAAAACCATCCCACCAAGCCACCAGCCCCAACAACCTTCTCCGATCTGCTGCCCAGCTCGAGTGCCCGACGCCTGCCCCCAACTCCGGCCACGCGCGTAGCCCCTCCACCCTCGTTGGCGCCACGCGTGCCCCTCCCTCTAAACCACCAACCCTCCTCCCCCATGAAACCCTTTAAAATCAACGGCCCACTATCGAGTCAGCCGCCATGTTTCTTCTCTACTCCCTCTCTTTCTTGCCTTGTATCAACGGCCCTCTATCGCTGATGATGTTATTATTTTTGTTATTGGCTTTTGCGACGGTGGCATGTGGTTTGGGCGCCGATAATCGGTCGGGTTTTGGTTACGGTGGTTATGGTAGATGTGGGTGTTAAGCTGTGGAGGTTAAGTGGTGGAGGTGTGTCTCAGGGGAGGTAGGGTAGTGGAGGGGGCTGGGTCGTTGGTGATGGTGGCTGGCGTGGTTTGCTTTTATTTTTTTTATATATATAATTATTTAGTTTTAAATTAGTTAATACGTGTTAATTTTTTATTTTTTATTTTAAGAAAGTGTTAATTTTTTTGAATAATAATTAAGTGTTAATTAGTAACAAATAATCATGTTTTAAAATAAAATTTAAATTAAATCTTATTTCCGACCAATCACGTGGTGATACGTGTAAATTAAAATCTAAAAAAAAAGTATCTACTCAACAGGTTACCGGTCACTTGGGATCATTAGCAGCAAATTCACATCAAAGTTCAGATTATTAAAAAATAATCCAAAGTTGGAATTATTTTGAGCGAATAAAGCAAAGTTGGAATTATTTTTGTTAATTTTTCCTGTCATAAAAGGAATAACATATGAAAATGAAAAGTGGGTAGAATATAGGAAATGGTAGTGAAAGTTCAAGTTATTACCTCCATTTCACGAGAAAATACAAGTTTCTCAACATGGGGCATTTTCGTATTTTTATGTAAATTAACAAGGTTAGTTGAGTCATTTCAGTAAAATTGATAACCCACATACTCAGTGCTATCTTTCTCCTCAACCATGAAAGTTGAGAATTCTTCAACAATGGATGATTGAATGTCGAGTGAGGAATTCTTTAACAAGGGTGGGAAAACACCAACCATTTGGGGTTAATCATGCCATAGCTTTATATATATTTCTTAGGGTTTTCCATTGAATTCAGCGGCAAAGCCGCCGGAGATGTTAGTGTTGGGACTGGTGTTTTTTATGGTGTTGGAGTTTATCAGCCATTGATGATAGGAAAGGTTGAAGAAGATGAGAAATGTTGAAGAAGGAGGAGGAAGAGTTTGAGTCAGTCACAAAAAAAAAATAAAATATTGGTAAATTTGCTATTATTTACCAATTTTGCCATATGTTTCTCATGTTGAGAAATTGGAGCAAGCCCCCATTTCACATTGTGTGCAACAATTAAATGTTTTATATCTCACAAAAAATACTCAATTATTGCATATATCGTGAAACGCAGGGCTGTCTGAGAGGGTGTGCAAGGTAGGCCTTTGCATAGGTCCCCCAAACTAAAAGACCCTCCAGATAAATTCTATATTAATAATCTGATCCATATTAATACAAATGATTAGTAAATGTTGTAGGGGTTTTCATTGAGTTTTTAGAGTAATTACCTAGCATTTTGGTCACATGTTCAATTCTCATAGTTCTCATGAATTTTTTCTTTTAGCTAAAACATATCCATTGTTTTTTTTTTTCCTCCTTTTCCTTTTTGGAGGATTATACAAGCATAAATATGCAAGGTTGCAACTTTGCATTACAAATCAGACTAGTTAGTTATTATATATCTTCATTGTAAGGTTCAAATTTAGTAATAGTAGCAATATACACTGAATAAGATTTTTATTAATTGAAACGCCATTGCTTAAAGACATCTAGTCATCTAGTTTTAAGTCTCCTTTTTTTTTTTTTTTTTTCTTCATGTTTCTAACAGACTATTTTTGAATCGTTGAAAAATTGCATCATGATTCTATTTATTTACAAAAAAATCTTAAAGTATATAATTAAGTAATAAATAAAATAAATAAACCTTGATGATAAGAGAAAGAAAAATTGCCGACTTAATTTATTAAAATACGAAGGACCATTTTTTAAATTAACAGAGGGCCCCAAAGAAGTTTAAGACGGCCCTAATGAAAGGAGGTAATATATTTTGTTATTGTATTATGTATTTGAAAATTTTAAAGATTTTTTTAAAATAATAAAATTCATAAAAATAAAATGGGTTTTTCTACACAATACCCTTAAGGTAATCGCTTTTCCAAGCTGTGCTCACCCAATTTTAAAATTCCACGCTGTAACCCCAAGGTACCTTTAATATATACGATGTAACCCCTCCATTAATCCTAAGGTTAACACCATTATTAACTTTTGTTAAAAAATCTATTAAAAAAATAAAAATAAACCCCTCCCTCTTGGGTTTCCACCCACCACCGACCCTTCCCTCCTCCAAACCCACCTACCCACTGAACCCCACCCCAGCCACCGAACTTCACCCAAGCCACCGCACCCACCCTACGAACCGCACCCACCCTGCGAACCGCACCAGCAAACTGCACCGCCCAAACAACAGCAGCAATTTGTCACCCGAGTCTACCACCGGCACAACGCAATAACAGCTCTGATAGGCGATCGCACATCTAACAAAAATAATACCTTACTAATCCTCCTAATTATGTAGTAGGGTAAGTCAAGGTCGATCCCACAGAGAAGATAGTATCGATATTGGGTTGCTATGAATAATAACTAGTCGAGTCAATCAAAATAGGGTCAAAATTATTATACTACTAAAGTAAGAAAATCAATAATAAAAACATCTAGAATTAAGTATCACCACTAGCATAATCAATACAAGACAAATTTTTACCCCAATCAATCAATTATATGTTTACAAGGAAAAGTACGCCCTATAAAATATCAAAGATCTCTCCTGAGTTGTCAATGACTTCCCTAATTAACAATCAAACCTACTTCCGTGGAATCATGCAAATTAAAGACATTAAGTCTGGCACCCTAACTTCCCAATAATCCGTTCTACCTACTTCCGTGGAGAATTTCATACCCTTAATTGATCTATCCAAATCCGTCAAAACCCAACTCCCGTTGCGATCAAGACAATGGAATAATAACAATACCAATCATCCCTAATCTAGTATTGACATAAGCACAATTAATTAAGCATGAACAATATAAATAATTAATTGAGAATTTAAAAGAATAAATCAAGTATTAATCATGGCTAGGGTTCAATCTAACCCTAGAATATAAGACTAGAATAACATAATAAAAGAGAATTAAGCAAAGAAGAAAATTATTAAAAGAACAACTAACTAGCCTCCTATAAGGGGTTGCTGCTCCTAGCTATACATCATGCGGCTCCCTCCAATATTATCCCTAATAACTAGTTATATATTAGCAAGAGCCAAAGGTAATATTGGAGTAGTTGAATACAATTAAAACTCCCGAGAAATCAGCCCATACAAGCCCAATTTCGTGTACAAAGTACCAATCACGAGCAGGCCACAACCTGGTTGTGGCGCACCTTTACCGGCCACAGGCAGGCTGTGGTGTGGGCTGCCACACCACTCTTCTTCTTCCTTTTGACGTGCTAGCCATGAGTAGGTTGTGGAGGAGTGTAGTAAGCCACATCTTGGTTGCGGGGCAAGCTTTTCTTGATGTTTTTCAATAAATTTCCTTCTTTTTGTCATATAAAAACATCTCCAATATATAGCTCAACTCACACAATAGCTTATTCCTACAAAACAAACAAAAAGATCCCGAGGAGAGCAATATCGAAATATATAATAAAATGATGCTCAAATAAGCAAATGTAGGAAGAAACCACGACAAATATCATATAAATATGACATATAAAACGTGTATATTATCGTATTATCAAACCCACATTCCAGAACTTCAGCAACCGGAACTCCACATCTCTACCACTCTGCCACCCCAATTCCACCGACCTCAACATATAGCAGCAATTCGCCGCCAATTCGACCACCAAAAATCCGATGCTTGAACCCTAAAAGTCGAAAACCTCCAATCCATTACCCTTTCACCTTTAAAATGGCCAAAATCGACCATTGAAACCCCGAATGGTCGATTTGGCCGTTTAAAGGGTGAGGGAGGGGGGTGGTTTTGCACGGTGGTGGTTGGGGCTGAGGTGTTTTGGGTTTGGCTAGGGTTGTGTGTCAGCTGTGGAGTTTTGGGTTGGGCTAAGGTGGTGCATCGGATGGGGTAGGTGAGGATGGGAAAGCCGGTAGCTTGGGTTGGGTTGCTGGCAGTGGCAGAGGTGGTGGTGGGGTTGGTTCAAGGTGAGGAAATATAAAACTAACGGCAATAGCTAACGGTAATTTAATGGCGGGGTTACATCGTACACACTAAAGGTACCTTGGGGTTACAGTGTGGAATTTTGAAAATGGGTGGGCACTTTGGAAAAGTGAATACCTTAGAGGTACTGTGTAGAAAAACCCAAATAAAATTAAAGGTAAGAAAACTTCTGGTGAAATTAAACCTCTAAAAAAATAAAATTTGGTGAAATTATGTAAAGATCACTTCAACCACTACAAAAAAGTAGTCAATAAATAATGACTGTTTATCTATGACATCCGTTAAAATCGTCGTAATATTTAAACTAGTTTTGGCCCCGCGCAATGCACATATTTATAAAGTAAAATTTATTAATAATAATAGTTGATTGAAATAAAAAGACTTATGTAACACTTTTGTTTTTGTTTTTTTTTTTTAATTTATTAATTTTTAAATTCTTATGTGTTACATATATATAAAAATAAAAATTATTAAAAGAATTTTAATTTTTTCAATAGAATTAAAAAGAAATAGCATTTTGTAGGAAAATTTTTTCACAAAATATGCCAAGTGTCCCCTTCGGTGATTGCTTTATTATATAGTATAGATTCTACGATGATTTCTATTACAGTCGTAATTTTACCATAGTTTTCGAGTGTATTTTTTTTTTTTGTCAATTTCAACCATAAAATATCAAATCTGGAGTTTTCATGGCTTAGGTCAATTTAAGATGAAATTTGAGATAACAAATAGATGTAGGCATCATCAAAGAAGCGCGTCTACTTAAGCATGCTGTGAATATGCTGGGCAAATCATAGGAATAGGATTTGACATTATACGGCTAGGGACAAAAAAATAGGGAGCCACCAACAAGTTTTTAAGGAACTTATAATCGTTCATGGATCATTAAAGGTAATCACGAAAAAGGAACAATCGAAAGGCAACACCGATTTGATCTATGAAGTTTATACCCCATTCGTAATCCATGAGGTTACTAACTCCATATGATCACTAACCACATATGGAGGATTGGGGATGATGGTACGAATTAAGTTGAGTCATGAAAACCAACTTTGTTTGTATTGGCCTTCACATTATTCTTATCGAGAAATGTACTTTTTGCGATTCGAAAGGCATACAATCAAAGTTCAATTCTCTCCATAATAGATTACTAAGTTGGTTGAATATTAATGCACATAAAATACTTAGTATCGTGAATTCGTGATCATTTATTAATTCCTTAAAATTAATAGGAAAACTAAACCGGTTGTCCAAATTATCTTATTAGACTTGATTTTCAATTACATATTCTCAATAAAATATGCAAAGGGTGATCAAAATTAAATAAAAATAGTACAACATAAATATTAGAAGCAACGTGATAACATTGTTAATCAAAGCATCCAAATCATAATAATAAACCTAAACATCATACTAGCAAAATGAATAAGTTAAGCAATTAATTAAATTAATTACTTACATTGCGTGCGCTCCTTTTAATTTGCTACACCATGAATAAATTGTTAATAACTTCTATAAATGAACAATTAAAGTGAAAGAATTAAATTAAAATAAAATAGAGTTTAGATTTGTCCAAACCCTCATAAATTCACTAGTTTACGCCTAGTTTGATAGAATTGCTTGAAAGCGATGATTAGAGGTATTAAAAAAGTAGAATATATAGGTTATTTATGCAGAAGAATTGGTGTCCAAAACCTAAAAAGAGGTTTTGTATTTATAGGGTAAGTGTGGTTTTTCTATATAGAAACCCTGTTAATTTCACTTTTCTACGTTGTGCCCCAACATATATCACTTTCCACACGGTAACCCCAATATATGTTTTGTTTCCATACGGTAACCTTGCCGTTATCCCGCCGTTAAAGAATTTTGTTAGTGGGGCACACTCTCCCTTTATTAATAATATTTTATCGATTTGCGCTTTGGAAAACCTTCCATTAAAGGTTTTAGGAGCAATTTTAGTCGTTAAGGACCTAAAGTGATATATGTTAGGGCACAGAGTAGAAAAATGAAAGTTACAGGGTTACTAAATAGAAAAAAGACATAAAAATTGCTGTGATATAGGAAAAGTGTCGTGGCATGGCATAAAGTACTACTGTATGGCAAGGTAACTTCATACGACACAAATGACCATGACACGAAAATTTGGCAGATTTCACGTGTTTTTCAAACTTTCGTAACTTTGATCTGTATCTAACTTGAAGTAAGGCATATAATATATCGTTAGAAAGATCTTGAAATCTACTTTCAAACCCAATTAGAATTAGGTCAAAATCTTTTTTGATTTTAATATGTGTCCATTTAATGAGTGCAAGAGTATCGGTTTTGGGCCGAGTTTTAATTTAGTATTTTACTTATATCTTCTTCATTTTAAATCGAAATTTGACAATGGGTGGTGAAAATTCTAACTTTATTTTTTTATGGGGTGTTTATTTAAAATATTCAAAAAAAATGGATGGTTATTTAAAAAAAAAAAATCCTTATTTAGAATTATAAGACTAGTTGATGTATAAGGGCGGGGAAACAAAATGAATTAAATTGTTTGGGAACTATTTATATGTTTACTTTGTTAAATAAATAACCTTTTATGTTAAAATTGATGAATAATAACTTTATAAGACACTTTTGTTTTCCAATTGGACCTTATCGTCGGATTTCGACGGTTAACCTTATAACTCCAGCGTTAACCATCACGTGCTTTTTCTTTTATTTTTAAATAAAGAAATGGTTTTTAACACCACAAAAAAGACTAAAATTGTTTTTAATAACGTTAAAACAAATTTTTTATTTTTACACCACAAAAAAAAAGAGAGATTTTACCATAACTTAACATATTCCATCCAAAATTCTGTTAAGGGCTTGTTTGGTTCACCTTATTTTTGCTTATCTGAACTTATCTGATCTGAATGTCATATTTGACCAAACTTTGACCTTAAATATACGATAATCTATACGGAAAAAATACATCAAGTGGGGTCTTGATAGATTCATATTAATGTGTATTTTATTAATATGTGATTTTCATAAATTTTTTATCACGAAATTAAAAATATTTAGCGATAAAAAAACTACACATAAAACGACGATCTGATATGAACTTATTTTTTCTGATCTGATCTGAACTTATTTTTTCTGAAATAAGTAAAAATAAGGTGAATATGTTATGATGAGTGAAACTTTCGTTACTCCTAAAGGTAGTTTAGAGTAGTTTTGGTTACAACTACTCGTATGATGCACAGTTTATATAAAATCTATTATTTTTGTAATTTGTACGTTAAAAAATGGCTATATTGTTTTTCGAAAATTGATACTAGAGCTCTAAATTTGTTTTTCAA
Source organism: Chenopodium album (assembly GCF_948465745.1). Taxonomy (NCBI): domain Eukaryota; kingdom Viridiplantae; phylum Streptophyta; class Magnoliopsida; order Caryophyllales; family Amaranthaceae; genus Chenopodium; species Chenopodium album. Next base: position 41,933,788 of record NC_137848.1, read on the forward strand.
AAATGGCTATATGGTACCCCTTTCAAGCTTTCATCATTCAGTTTTTCTATGAGCTCTTAATTTTTTTTATATATAATATTTGATGTATTATTTGTTTTATAATTTTTTTGTTTATAATTTTTGGTTTAAAAAATAAACAAATTTATAAAAAAATTTGATTTGTTCAAATCGTGCATCGCACGAAACTAATCTAGTATTAAATATGATTGCTCCACAAAAAAAATAAAAATAATGACATCATTTGCATTTAGGTGGGAAAAAAATTATTAAGAAAATGATATGTACTGTGGCAAATCTACTAGCCAAACTAGGGCTCTTAAATAAAAAGAATGGAATATTAAATCATATAAAGTATATAAGGCCAGACTAGTATATCAGCATGTACACAAAATTTGAGTATTTATTATATTTGGACAGAGTGAGTAATATATTATAGGGTTTTTCTACGTGGTACCCCCAACCCTTTAATTATTGCGTTTTCTATGTTGTGCCAGGCCTATTAAATCCAAACTTCTACACGGTGTCCACAAGTTTAATTAACTTTATCACTTTTAAGCATTCATTAAATTAATGTTAAACACTTTTAATTGACTACTAACTATGGTTAGCAATATATATTTTTCCTTTATTTTCTTAAAAAAAGAGGTTAGTAATATGTTATTATAACTTTGTAAAATAATGTGGTTATACCCACAAACTCACGATCTACTACCATTGTCAGCTTTTTTTTTTCTTCTTCTCCATAATAAACTTGAGAAGGTTTTGCGTAGAACGGACTCACTTGAATCCGGTTTATAATGCACACATTCATCCCCACCCAATGTCACTGCTTAGTCCCCTGTCGGCGGTCAGCAGCCGGTGGCCGGCGACCCTCCCCCTCCCATCCTAGCGCCTGCAATTTGTTTTGTTTCTTCAAGTAGCATTGAATTTGTAGCAATGGCGTTGGAATTGAGCTCAGTACTGAATTTGGATTTTCTTCTTCCTATTTCAAGCTCAATCGTCCCAGAAATCATGGCGGAAAACTTGTGCTGATTGCTTCTACTACCAATTCCACCATTTTGACTTAGTCCAATTCTGGTCGAAGTCAGCGAAACGACTTTCATCTACATTGGCGTATGTCTCTAATGGCAGCTTCCTTGCATTTCCATGGCGTCAAAGCTTATGTCAATCCCAAATTCATCCCTTCTACACCTTTGTTGAAGAACTTAGGTTTCAATTGTTGTCCCCAACAACATCAATTCAAGGTATGTAAATTGATGGCGATTGCGAATAACACGAAGACGAATCATTCATTCACAATTAGATGTTTGAAGGTGGAGGAAGATAGGCATACTCAGCAAATTCTGGTCGACTTTTTATAATATTATCTAATGTCTGACCAATATTATCTAATACCTGACCAATATTATCAAAGTTCTAATACTTATTATCTAATACCTAACCAATATTATCTAATTTCTGACACTTATTATCTAATTTCTGATACTTATTATCTAATATCTAATATTTATAATATAATATCTGACCATTATTATCTAATTTCTAACAATTAATTTTTTTTTTTCTATTTATATGATTGGACTTATGTGAGTCCGTTCTACACAATACTTTTCCAATAAACTTTGATAAAATGAACTTTTTTCTCTGAACTTTCTCAATCTTCTCATCACTAATTGAAATCCGAATTTTACAATAACGAATTAGCAAATAACCTCAACCAATTTCTAACCCGCAACCTTCCCCGTTAAAACCCAGAAATCTCTCCCCCGTAAACCCCTCCAATTCAGCCCCAATATTCACCATATCGTCATTCTCCGATGTCAAATCGAGTCAAATGTAATTGCAAGATACCAAAACATGCAAAATTGAAGGTGTCTTCTACGAATGGCAATTTCAAGAAGGGGATGAATAGCAATTTATCATTATTTTGCTGGTTATTTTGTTGTGGAAGTAAAATCATTAGATCACATGGCATGGCATAGCATCAAAATATACAGTAGATTGATTAATTGGACAGTCAACCCAACAACGAACCACTAGTATGAAATTTACCAAGTCTTTTAGTTAATGTAATCATTTTTAATTATTGTACACATAAAATAACAAGAATTAATTATCAATTTCGGATGAAAAATGTTGTTCAATCATACCTTTCTGAAAGAAGAACATCATTATTCTGATCGAAAAAAAGCAAAGAAGAATTCTGGATATGTTATTGTATATATTAATCAATCCCTATTAGCTTTGAATTTCTGAGCAAAAATCTTAGGGTTTGTAACAATTGGGAATTAAGATAATCGTTCTCAATAAAATTAAATAAGGGCGCGTGAGAGATGGAATGTGTGGGGATTGATTAGAATGGGGTTTTAATTTTGTATTTTATGTCCTTTAAATTTAAGTAGGGGATTAACTTAACCACAAATTAATCACCGTTAACAAAACAGCTTATGAAGGACATATATAAAACAATACATAAAATTTGTGGGCACCATATAGAAGTTTGGATTTAGAAGGGCACAACATAGAAAATGCTAGAATTTGGGGGTACCATGTAGAAAAACCCTATATATATGATCAGTCAAAATTTGGCAAGCTTTAATTAGGCTAAGTATGAGAATGATTTCATAACTAATTGAGAGCACGTATAGTCTGTACAATTTAGTTCTGTAAGACGAGTCAACTTTAAAAGCACACCCAACCATACCAAAGGCTTTTTCTACTAGTCTAGTCATATATCTTTTTCAAAAAAAAAAAAAAAAAAAAAAAAAAAAGCAATAATTTTAGGTGAAATGGAAAGAAAGAGGCTAAACAAAAGATTTAAAGAAGTATATACTCCCTAGCTCTGCTTTCAAAAGTTCGACTTGTTTACCATAACAATCACTTTTGTCTCCACATAAATTATTGATTAAGCGGACTTTCAAATAGATTGAAGTTACCCTAAAAATATTTGAGTTAAGATCAAATACGGTCCATGAACTAACGTATTTATGGCATTTTAGTCCCTCAACTATTGAGTGAGGCAAATTGGTCCCTCAACCACCAAGGAGTACTATTTCCGGCCAAATAGTTTAGGGACCTTGCCTAGTCATCAATAGTTTAGGGACCTGTAATGCATACTTGGCAATAGCTTAGGGACTTTGCATTTTTTTTTTTTTTTTTTTGCCTGCTTAATCATCAATAGTTTAGGTACTTCCACAAAAAAAATGCTTATAATTACATGAAAAAAAAGCTGAAAAACTAAATCAGTCAATAGTTTAAGGAATTGCATTTAATGTATCAACATATTTGTACTGCAAATTATCCAAAAATTCATCTGTAAAATAAATAGCAATTATAAATAAAAATAATTTGTTGCTGTATGTTCTTCAGATTGTTGTTGATCATCCAAAAAGTTCATATGCTCAAAAAATTTCTCGCACGAACTCAAATACCAAGTACCTACACATATAATTATATCAATTAGGAACCGTAATATGAATAGCATGAATTTTTTGAATTTTTTAAAGATAATTTTTAACAGCATAGCCAGAGGTTCAGGAACTTCCTGAATTTATAATTCAACTCAACTTCAATCACCAAACAACTTAACAGAAAGAATAAGGAAACATAACAGAAACAGTTACAAGGTAGTTATAACTGCTTTTCCTCTCAAAAAAGAATTTATAAGAGTTGATTAAAAATCAACTAGCTTATACACTTATCTCAGCCCCAAACTAGATTCAAGGTAAAAAAATAATCCTGATGTTATTGCGTTATCCTTAGTGCCGGCTAGAACCAAGATCTTGTACACATCTGATCTGCTCCTCATTATACAAACCATCCTCCCAAAAGTTCATACGATTGTCAATAGCATCATAAATAAGCATAATTAAAATTAATCAACTATAAAAAAAAAAAATTTGGCCTCAAACTCTTAAAAAATTCAAACCATGCCTCACAAAATTTTATAAGATAGTCAAGAGCATCATATATAAGCATAATTTAAATAAATTAATAGCAAAAATTTCACATCACAACTCTATAAAATATAAACCCTAACTTAATTTTCGTAAATCAAAAGGGGCATAAACTGAAGAAAGATACAAATAGGATGAAATTGAGGATAAATTTACCTTCACTTGATGTTATCTTCGTAGATTTTCCTCTCCTTTGATCAGATGATAGTCCCAAATCACACCATAAGTTACAATGAAGGTCGTTCTTTTTTTTTTAGGAAGAAATTGTTTCAAAGTTCAATACTCCCAAAAGTCCCAACTTCCCAAATACTATCCCCTGCTTCTCTCGTAAAAAAAAAATCAATAGTCTTTTATAATTTTTTTTTCTTTTATTTATTTATTTATATATATATTTTAAAAAGTCATTATTAATTAAATATTGCCATGTTGGCAAAAAAAAAAAAATGCCACATAATTTCAAATAGTCCCTAAACTATTGATGACTAGGCAAGGTCCCTAAACTATTGGCCGGAAATAGTACTCTTTGGTGGTTGAGGGACCAATTTGCCTCACTCAATAGTCGAGGCACTTAAATGCTACAAATACGTTAGTTTAGGGACTGTATTTGATCTTAACTCAAAAGTATTTACTGTTATACTTATATACGTACTACAAAAGTTATTATTTTCTTACCATAAATTTTATCCTTAATGTATTAAATTAATCATGTTAGTCTTAATAACATGTATCTATAAGAAAATACACATTAAAATACAATTACCAATTAAAGGGATTAAAGTTATCATAAATAATTATTAAAATTACTTTTAAATTAACCATTTTACAATAAAATTAATATAAGTTCCTCTTATACAAGATTTATTGTTGTTTCTATAAATAACTGAAAAAGTGAGTTTATAGAAGATGTATATGAGATTATGTAAAGATGTGTGTGACTGTGTGAGTGTAAGCAAAAAAAAAAAAAAAAGGTAACTAATTGAAGGGAGAGTGTATAAAAAATGTGCAATAGTGTGGTGTTAGTTGAAGGAGTAAGATCATAAACGGATTCAACAAAAATAAAAACAAAGCTCCGTAGAATTTGATTAAAGTTCGATCCGAATTGAAAAGGAGTCGAACTTTCAGGAATGCGACGTTATATAACTAAAATGCGAATTAAAAGTAATTATATAAAGCAACATAGTTTAGGACAATTCTAAGATAACAGAAGCTAATAAGTCAACATGGGAGAGCTCAATATCATGGTATACATGGCTGTGAGTTTCCTAGGTGCGTGCTAGAATCAAGAATGAAGGAATGAGAGTTTGTATTTCTTGAGTGATACCTTGCGGCCCCTCCAATATATACAGACGTTTTAGGTTAAAACTAATTAAGGAAAGACAGCTGTAGAAACCTAAATATATACAAAAGATATACATCAATAATATGCCTAATAGTGCGGTAGCTTTTGCTCTTGCTTATGCCGCTGAAGCTAAAAAGATTAAGGTATGTTTATCTAGCTTAGCTTTAATTTCTCTGATGTTTGTAATAAATAGCTTTAATCAATTTTATGTGATTTTTTCAAGGGACATATATGCAAGATTATTGTAGATGATAGGTTCGCCAAAAAAAAAAAGAAAAAAAAAAAAAACTATTGATGATGGCCAAAGTTGTAAGTTTAATCAATAGATGATGGCCAATCTTTCTTAGAAAACCACATTGTAATTATGAATAATTATATATTTTTTAAACAAAATTATTCAAATTCATACATGGTTGAATCAACTATCTAATAATGAACTTGTTTTAATTTAACCATAGAATTAAGCCTTAAAATTGCAATAGCATCAAGCCATGTTCTTTTGAGCTTCTGGGCAGAGCAGAGTAGATTTCAGCAGAGCAGATTGAAACAGAGCAGAGCAGAGCCGAGCACAGCAGAGGAAAGCAGATTTCCTTATTATTATTACTATTATTATTACTACTACTACTACTACTACTACTACTACTACTACTACTATTATAACTATTATTAATATTATCACATTATTATTATAATTATTAAATATTATTATTAAATATTATTATTAAATATTAATTATTATTATATTATTATTTTTATTTTTATTAAAAATTAATAATTACTATTATATTTAAATATTAATTTATATTATAAAAAATCAATTATTGTTATTATTAATATTATTAATAATAAGTATTATTATTACTATTATTGTCATTATTTTTTTTTGAGAAAATATTATTATTATTATTATTATTATTATTAATAAATATTAATTATTATTATTATTATATTTATTAATTATTAATTATTATTATTATAATTCAATATTAATTATTATTTTAATTATTAAATATTAATTATTTATTATTTATTATTAAATATTAATTATTTATTGTTGTTATTATTAAATATTAATTTTTAATATTATTATTATAATAATAATAATAATTCAATATTAATTATTATTATTAAATATTAATTATTATTATTAAATATTAATTATTAATTATTATTATAAGAATTCAATATTAAGTATTATTTTTAAGCAGAGCAGAGCAAGAACGGGGCCTTATCCTTGCATTGGCTTGAGGCTTGACCTGACTTAAATTCGGATTAGTTGAAATTCCTATAATATTTGTTCATTGATAAACGGGTTTGGGCCACACCCGTCACAACTTTCTACTTTATACAACCAAGGAGCTTCCACCGCAAAACCATATGGTAATAAGAGGAGTAGCCCCTTAGCCTTATAAAGTAGACACAACTTTCTTATTTCTTCAATGTGGAATACACATCCCAATACAAACTCTTACTTATAAACTCAACCAATATGGGACAACACACCACTCACATATGGGTTTTCTCATGGGCTCAACATTCATGTTGATGGTTGTTAGGTATCAGACATTAGTATATCAGAAGTCGGTAAATGCATATATCCAAGAACCTAGCAAAAATACTAGGATATACATCGGCATTATTCACACTTCTAACCCAGATAGCTATTACTGCTGCAACTCTATGTGCTTATCGTGGAAGAAATCGTATCAGCACCCAATCATTCCCTCTTCGTAAAATGATTGCAATCTTAGGGTTTATTTTATCACTAGTTTAAGTCCTGTGCCATGCACGATTTTACTAAATTTTATAATTAATGAATTATATTGCAACAATTATGAACCACAAAAATATTACAAAGAATATTTTTAAAGGAAACAAAATATCTAGAATTTTAATTTATACAATTATACCCATGCCAAAGATGTCAATATTTTTTTTTTTTTGACAAGATGTCAATATTATTGATGCAAAAGACTTGATAAATAAAATAAAATGAAAGAAATTTATGGACTATGAGGTTTTATATTAACCCTTATGAAAAATGAAAATTTTAGATTACTACCCATACGATACACACACATGGATATACCTTCGTCCCTAATTTGTTAAGTTACTTTCTTCGACACAATATTTTATGCCAATTTTTTCAATTTTATTTTACTGTGTGATAATTAATTAACGATATGATTGATATGTTTACTATGTATATGTTTTCTTATATTAGTTTATTTGATAATAATATTAGCGTAAAAAGCATAATTGACATGTTAGAACTTTAAAGGGGCGAAAGAGGGTAAAATGATGACATTTTGATCTCTCTTAGGATTTATGGGTATATGTTAGATTATCATTCTTTGATTTTATGGGTACATTTTAGATTATCATACATCAATCATAAGATTTAATGATTTATATCCAAAGTTAATCACGCATAATAAGTAGAATCTTATGATTGATAATATTATGTAATAGAGTAAATTACACTAAGAAATAAGCAACACATTATACACTAACCAAAATATTGTGTCAGTCCTTTCTCAAAAAAAAAAAAAAAAAAAAAAGCATTTATCAAGATTTATATCCATAGTTAATTACGCATATTGTGTATTAGAATCTTATGATTGATAATATCATGTAATAAAATCATACATACATATATGATATAAGAATATAATAAAATATAATAATTAATTAAGGAAATAATGAAAGTGGCGGAAAAATAATTAATGACATTGTGACAAGTGTCATTTAAGGTTTTTTTTTTTTTTTTTAATATAGGTTAATAGATGGTACATTAATTATTCCTTTTTTATGTAATTTCAAGTGGAATAGCTATCACCTTTACATGCTTGGATATTTTCAACGAGAGTTCGATCCTTAAATTTTTGTTAGGCCCTTTTCTTGAAGGGTACACCTAATTTATTATGATGAAGAAAATCCACAAGATGTCATACAGTTTGCTATTTAATTTGAAGTTATATTTGATGGAGCTGACAAAAGCTAACACAACACGATAACATGACTCAAATCGGTAAAAAAAAAAAAAAAGAAAAAAAAAAGTAAGCGTCAAGACCAAACTATGTACAACCCTACTTTTTGTTGTCAGTTTCCTTAATAACCATAATTTCAATAAGTCAGACTAATATTTTATTCTTATATGACATTATTATATAACCTTAGTTTGAAAATTGAAAGCTACAGTGATACTAAACATATCATAAATTAAAAAATTCGAGATATTCTATTAAAAATTTATTCTGGTATAGTCCCAACTTTGGGAGAAAACTTGCTAGAATCAAAATTCGAGATGTTCTAAATTGAAAGGTACAATCATGGTCTGTTAGAAGAAAACATCCCCTAAGTTGAGATCATTCCATAATAATTACAAATTGGATTTGTTTAAAATAAAGGAAAAATTGCCAAAAATAATCTCAACTTTGCTCCGTCCGCTCAAAATAATCCCAACTTTCGATTATTTTTTAATAATCCCAACTTTATACTCTATCCGCCCAAATTAGTCCCAACCGGTAATCCAACTTGCTATTACAAGTTACCACCCACATGTCATTCTATAATTGGCTAAAATAAATTAAACAAAATATAAAAAAAATTAAAAAAAAAAATCAAAAACAAAAAAAGAAACAAAATCACCAGCGACCTTCAACCCAAGCACCGAGCCACCCCCACTGCCATACAAGCCCAATCCAACCCCCTGCCGCGGCCCAGACGCCCTACCCTTTCCCCGGTGCCGGCGCCGCCCCGACTACCCCCCTTCCCCTTAAACCATCATTCCCACAATCCCACACCATCCAATTTCAGGAACCGTTTGGGATCGGAGGCGGTTTAGCTCGATTGTCGAGAAGGTGTTTATAGACTCCTGATTGTGTCTCCCCAAAAAACCAAACCCAGTGATGAATATCTTTTACGTCATTGATTATCGAACGAGGTGAAATGTGGAAGAGTCTCGTGATGCACTCGTTTTAATAAAATGCTTCTTTTTGTTTTTGAAAATATTTCCTTTCGTACCTTATTTATGGAAAATGTCTAGTCCAATTTAGTTTGGTCCATAATACGGGTTCAATAATAGCGTAGTTGGATAGGGCTTGAAAAGAGCTTTCCAACGATATATTATAAGCCCAATTCCGATGAATAATGAGGAAGTTATGGCCAAAATACTAAATTGGGCCAAAAATGATTTTATACACGGCCCAATGATCAAGTGGAGGGCCCATTAATTGTTATTTCTAAAGTTATTAGGAATTACTTTAATCTTCTAGAATAATCCAGAAGGTTAGTTTAAGTTCTAATGGAATTAGGATTTATAATTATACTATTTTATTTAATTTAGAAAAGATAATGATTTTAATTTGGAATAAAACAAATATTTTAATGATAAACTAACCTTAAATTAATGATAAACACGGAGTCTAATCGTCTAATTATATTAGGGGAAGGACTCCGTACAGTTGTTTTATCGTAGCCGCACTATCGCGATAAGAGCTGTTTTACTTGAGTCAAATTCTGACTCTTTTCTAAAGTGTTTTATTTTGATAAAATCTGATTTAAAATTGATAAACATGGAGTTTAATTATTTAATTATATTAAGGAAAGGATTCTGTACAAAAGCGCGTTTTATCTTTTAACTAGCGCCAAACGACAGAGCTTGTCGCCATGCGTGATGCTTGTCGTTTTGCGCTGGGCTCTGTCACTGGCGACATGGGTCAGTTTTATTCCGATTCAAATTTTGATTCTTTTCTATCGTTTTCGGACTATTTTCTTTATAAATAGGGTCGTATTTCCCCGTTTTCATTCACTGAGAATCATCAATCATCCTTAATTCTCTCAAGGAATAGCTTATTCTTCTCCCTCTTTCTAACCTTCCCTTTTACAAAATTCCTCATTCACAAGTTCTAGATACACCTAGCCAAGTTCAAAGTTGTCTTCGCCCTAGACATGAAAGGTTGATAATTTTTGAGGGTTTGGTCCCAAATCTCTATTTCAATTATTTGATTTAATTGATTGATTTAATATTTTCCTCGAACTTACTAACGTGTGTATTTTGTTATTAGAAAGAGATACGAGGCATCGAAATAAGTAATTCGATTATTTACTGTTCTTTTGATATAGAAAGCATGTTTAGATTATTTTAATTTCTAGTATCATGTTAGGATGCTTTTATTGCTTTCTAGTATCATGCTTAGGTTGCTTCCTATTATTCTTTCTTCTGTCATGTTAGTATCATGTTAGGGATAAAGATTTGATCTTTATTATTTAGTGACATGCTTGGATTTGTTATTAATCTTGTTAGTATCATGCCTAGGATCTTGCTATTATTAAGCTTTATTGATTGTTATTATCATGTTGCTTGATATATATTATTATTGTTATTGCTTGATCACGCCATCTCTTGCAGGTTTAAAGGGAATTTGTACTTGTAATCACGCTTAATAAGATAATTAATAATCTTGTTTAGGCTAATGTGATTATGATTTAAGTGATCGCCAATAATAGTTTTGTTTGTGCATTAATATTCAACCAACATAGATAAACATGTTTAGGATTAATATAATGATTGTATGTTAGTCAGAAAGCGCACATGAATATGAAAAGAATAAAGTAGAGGCCTATTTTTAGGGCAGGTTCAATCTATTTTAGGTTGGATTTGTACTTTCATCCCCGAATATCCAGTCATGGTTCCGGACCACTATGGAGTTAGCGATCTCATGGATCGTGAAGGGGTGTAACCTTCACCCTGTGAACGGTTTACATGTTCCTAAAACTTGTTGGCGACTCTTTTGCTCTAGCTTCCTTCCCTTTGGACGCCACCATGCTTAAGTGTATGATCACAGTGGGGCTCAAATGTAGGATGCTTGAAATATTCCCTACAGTGTTTCTTGGGGTGAAAGGACGGTGATTGAAGGTGGAGATGACTTGAAGAGAGAGATTGAGGGATTAAACAATTGTCGAGATGTTATTGCTCTTTGTGGCGAATTTCGATGCGAACTTCGAGCGGTTGACACATCTCTTTAATGGCAGATGGTGGTTTAAGGGGAAGGGAGAGGGCTGACGACCGATAGAGGGATAGGGATAGGGTTGACTATTAATAGTTGGGTCCAGCGCCGGTAAGGGGATGAGGTAGCGTCGGTCGGAGAGGAGGGCCTTGGGAGGTGCTAGGGGTTGATGGTGGTTTATTTATTTAATTTAGGAAAAATTAGAAATAATAGTCCCAACTTTCATGGATTTTGCTAGAATAATCCCAACTTTGGATTATTCTGGAATAATCCGAACTTTGGGAGTTATTCTTTTTCTTTAATCCCTAACCGGTCAACAAAAGTCAATGACCTATTATATCAGGTCACTTGACACGAGTCAATCTCTCATTGGTAAATTTTTTTTTTTTAAAAAAAAACAAAAAGAAAAACCCAAAAATACCAAACCACCAGTCAGCCTCACCTTCCCCCACCGAACCTCCCTAACCACCACCCAACTGCCCCAGCTTTCTTGCTGGCGAGCCGCTTGAAACACCCTCCGCCGTGTCGCCGTCTTCTTCCCTCCACGACACACCCCCCATTCCCCATGAAACCACCAATGAAACCTTTCCCCACTACCAAAAACCGCAAATCATTCCTCCCACCACCCCGAAAGGTCGAAACCCTAAGCAACTAGGATTTTTCGACGGTGGGGAGGAGTTTTTGGGGGGTTTTTAGGAGTGGGAGTGGTGGTTATAAGCCATTTTCGGGTGGAGATTCAATGGGGGTTTTCGATTGAGAAGGGTAGCCAGAAAATTGGAAAAGAAGATTCGATTGCAGGGGGGAAAACCGGCGCTGGGAGAGGTGCAGGGGCCGGATATCGTGGTTGTCGGAGTGGTTGGAGGCAATTGAGAGGAGAGAGAAAATGAAAAGAATTTTCGTGACTGGGGGTAATTGGCCGGCGAGAGGTGGGGTAAGGGTTGGTGACGGTGGCGAGGGGAGGGGGAAGCCGGCCCTGTTTTTCGACCGGCCGACGTCATGTGGTGGCTGACCGGATTTCGTGGTTGGTGCCAGCTGAAGGGTTTGGCTTTTTTTTTAAAATTTTTTTTTTCACCAATTAACTTGTGACGACATGTGTCACTTAAAAAAAAAATTAAAATAACCCTTTCAACCGATAACAGGTATTTGGGATTGAAGAAAAAGAAGAACCCCCAAAGTTCGGATGATTCCAGAATAATCCAAAATTGGGATTCTTCTAACAAAATCCATGAAAGTTGGGATTATTTTTTCTAATTTTTCCTTTTTTTTTAATTAATTAATTAGTTAATAATATTATTAATATAGTTTTTTTTTTAATTTTCGACCAATCACGTGGTGACACGTGTAAATTAAACCTTAAAGAAAAAAAATCTTACCTGTTTAACAAATTACCGGTAACTTGAAACTGTTTTGGGCGGATAGAGTATAAAATTGGGATTATTTAAAAATAATTGAAAGTTTGGAGTATTTTGAGCGGACGGAGCAAAGTTGGGATTATTCCCGTCAATTTTTCCTAAATAAATGGCCTAATTCGAATTATTTAAAGTAAATGGCCCAAAGTTGGTAATATTTAAAATGAATTGCCCAAATTTAAGATTATTAAAACCAATTTTCCTATAATAAAAACTATTAATCAAACAGCCTATGTGCTTATCAATCATATGTTACAGGGTTGGTTTTATTATTGGAATTGGTCTTCTAGTATATGCTGCAAACCTGAGCACTCATCAAGAGTTTCTCACCTCAACAGGACATTGCTACACCATGAAACATGGCTTGTTCCACGCCGGTGGCTGGATGGGATTTGTTGCTTGCATCCTTGGCCAATTCTCCATTATCGCCTTCTCGGCCGATTGTCGTTCAACGCCGAGAGCGGATCCGTATCATATCAAGGCAGCATTGCCATGGAAAATTTACAGTTTGCTGCTGCCTCTGCGTACTCGAACCCTAAGCAACCACAATATGTTTGAATTCAGTATACTTTCTTTTTGGAGTTTGAGATCATGTCCTAAAAAGGGTGCTTAAAAAATATTAAATGAGATTGCTGAATTTGTGATTTTTGTATGATGTGTAAAAGCATTGAATTGTAAAGGAAAACTTTGTCTAATTCAGTTTCGAAATTGTTCTTGCATGATGAACTTGTCTCACAACCGTTATAATGAATCGAAGTATCTTATTAGGCATCTGTCAGAGTCATTTTTTGTTTTAAGGCTTTTAAGATTTAAGTGATACAAGCCCAAGATAAATTGTAAAGCAATGGCCCTAAGGCCCAAGCAAAGCAATGTTTGCCAGAAGCTGTTTTGAATGAAGCCATAAACAACGGTTAACATACACCTACTAATGGTTTGGGCTAGGGGTGCTAATCGAGTTCGAGTAGTTCACGAGAAACTTGTACTCAACTCGATTCAAGTTAATAATATACAAGTACATATTTATATTACTCCCTCCATCCCTAAAACTTCGACGCTTTTGGGTTGATTTTGCAGTTATTAAAAAACTTAAATAAAAAGAAATAAAAACATATTGGAAAGATAAATTTACATGGGGTTTGTAAAAAAGTAGAGAGATAAAGTATTAAAAATACATGAAATTTTTTTTTTTTATATGGGGAAGCTAATTTTGCACAAATATTGTTGTAAATTAGTGGGTATTTTAATGCAAATGGGTCGATCATTTTGGGACTAAAATTAGGCCAAAAGGGTCGAAGTTTTGGGGACGGAGGGAGTATATAATTAAAAAATAATACTTACCTCCGTTTTTTTAGTTGACATGTATACGTTTTTAAGAAGTTTATTTATAGTTGACACGTTTCCTTTTTGAGTAAATTTTATACTCCCTCTGTCCCAAACTATTCGCAATGTTTTGACTTTTAACACTATTTACACATCTCACTTTGACCATTTTTTTTCAGCTATTATATAAAAGCCAATGTAATCATGTAAGATATTATTGGCTCTATTTTAATGCATAGTTTCATAATATAAACTTATTATAACTATTATAAATATATAATAAAAGATATCGACGGTCAAACGTATATATCGACAAACGTGTCAAGCCAAAATGTTGCAAGTAAATTGGGATAGAGGGAGTACCTTGTTTTTTTTAGTTGTACCCCAGTTACTTTATCATTTTCTCTCCTCTCCTAGTCTCCTCAATATCTGTGCCTAAATTGAACGGGTCAATTAAATAGAAACAGAGGAAGTATTACTCTTTTTTTTGACGGGATAATTAAAAGAGCTTAAAAAAAAGAGCTTATATACTCTATATATATAGTGAAGTTGAAAAAAATAAGGCTTTGAATTCTAGAAGGACCAAAATTGTAACAAACAGATCGTGAGCTAATCAACTCTACTCGAAACTTAAATGAGCATGAGTCACACAAGGGGTGTTATTGAGTTTAGCGAGTAGCGAGCATGAGTCGTGCACAAGTAAAAAGTTTTCGGATCAAGTCGAGCACCGTTTAGCTTGTGATTAACTCGCTCGACTAGCACACATTTTGGGATAAAGGGGCATCTTCAAGCACACACCCCGCCATTAGCGGCCGGCCAATTCGATGTGTACGTACACAACACAAAGCAACTCTTTGTGTACATCAAAACAATTTGGCCCACCTTTCTAACGATTTCCTTATAACTTAACGCAACACGTCGATATTTTGCCCTCTTAATATTGCAATTGCAACTTGATTTGGGAAATGACGTGATTCAAACTTTTGCTTGTCGTTCGATGTCTTCAACTATAAAGAGTAGATCAATATTAGGCAAAAAGAAAGTTAGAAAGAATTATGGGTTACACTTGTCTAAACTCCTACCTCAATTATTTATTTTTAACCACAACCCCCTCTCCAAAATATAAAATACTTCGTACATTGGATTCTTCGTGAAGGAAAATGTGACATGTATACGTATAACAAATGCTAATAACTAAAATTAAAATCAAATAATTTTATTTTTAACAGTCAATAATTAAGTGAAAGTGACTAAAAAAGATATACAAATACAACGAACAAACACGTATTTACAACAATAAGAAATTCGTCTGCCTATCACATCATGAAAACTCAGAATTTGCTTTAGTTAACTTCCACTTACAAGTAACAAACACCCCCTAATATCCAAATACAGTAATGAGCAAGCAATTCCTTTTCCAAGTAATATAGGCCTATCTGTATAGTATATTCATTGAATATTGATTCTTTTAGCCAATTTCCAGTTCAATCAGTTCTTTTTCTCCTTGTGTATAATGACCCACCATTTGATAAATATCTTTAGGTTTTTCAATCATTATACGAGTATATATTTTTTAAAGATCTCTCCCATTTTAAGGGACTCGAGAGTACAAATGAGGTATTGATATAGTGATAAAGAGTGGGGATTTATGTAAAATAAAATACTTCCTCCGTTTTAATTTACTTGACCTATAATCCTATAGCACGTAATTTAAGAAGTTAATTAAAGAAGACAAACGATATTTTTAATACAAAAAAATAAAACCACCAATAAAAGGGATGAATTGGGGTTTCATAGTATTAATTTTTTTTTTTAATTTATAATATGTTAATCTTCTTTAACCTCTTCCTTAAATTGTGTGTCAAAGGGCTATAGGTCAAGTAAATAAAAACGGAGCAAGTATAATTTTGAATCTCCCTTACCGAATTGTAATTTGTATTGTTATTTATATTGTATGACTAATTTATATCAAATGAAAATACATATAAGGAAGGAACTGCTACTGAGTTAATTAACAGGTCAACTATTACTAAATAGTTTTTAAGTTGATTTCAGGATAGAACAATGTTGTAATTATATGTACTCAGACTCTCTTATGGGTCAAGTAAGTGCATGCAAGTTTAATAACATACATATCATTGAGAAATTAGGAAGATTTCATATTACCACGTTATTTATTTAGCTTTGATGTACTAAGGGCCTCTTCACATTTACTTAATTTCAGTTCAGTTCAGTTTTAATCAGTTCAGTTCATTTCAGTTCAGCTCCAATCAGTTCATTTCAGTTCAGCTCCTAATTTCCCTCTCTCATAAAATATTCATTTCAGCTCAATTTAGTTCAGTTCAGTTCAACTCCAATCAGTTTAGTTTACTTCAATTCAGTTCAGCTTAATTCAATAAATGTGAACAGACCCTAAATAAAAAATAAGAACTCATCAAAGAATCATGGAGTTTTATATTGAATAATATCATTAAAGGTATGGAAATATGGTTTCAAGGTCATGATATCAAATCCACCCAACGGTTTTACAAGAGTGAGGATATCTTTATCTTTATTATTTTCTCGTCTTAATACAGCTCTTTTCCTTGCATACTTAAAATAAATCGACACAGGCTAATCCAATTTTAGTCACTGAGTATGATGTCCCATGTTTGACAAATTCTCTTGACTAGGTCAACTAGATGTGACTCCTTTGGTATAATGTACTAAAACAAGAAGCATGAATTATTCCTATCAATCCAAATAAAAAGAAGCTTCAAATTTGATCTTGCCCCGACTTGGTCCCATGCACGACTGTACACAAACATACTACTAGTATTATATTTTCAATTAGTCACTTTACATAATCGGCCACTTGCTTAATTGCATCATTTTAAGAATATAATGAAACAAAGGAATTAATTATTGTTTCAAAAAACAAAAGGAAATATTAAATATCTTCTCTTCTATAACTTGCACAATATTTTGACTTCACTCTATTCAATATCCAAATTAATATAAGCAATGGATATAGGTTAAATTTGCATGAAGGTCCAATTGGTACATTATTGTGTGACTTCACTTTTGATTATTATCACAGTTTGTAGAAGTACTCCTTGGAAGTTTAGAATTTACTATAAATGACAATTGAGAATGAAATTTACTGTGTCATTGTTATTTTTAGAAAAAGCTGATCAATAAAAGAGGCTACTCAAAGTATGCCTATACTCAACACGTAAATGAAAGAAACAAGGTACATAGAAACGTCTGAGCTCAGCTATAAGTATTAGATGTTCATCTATGTTAACTTATATGTGAGAGATACCGATTTAATATGATCCTTCTCCTTACTAGTTACTACGTTGTACACGTTGGAGCGATATCTCTATATTCCAAAGATTCCAATCAATATAACACCAATCGACCAAGAATTGAAGGCCCATATTCTAGTTTAAAATTAAAAAAGATTACATTATTTCTAGATATTACTTTATAGTTATCTGATGTATCATGCACCAGATGCCTAACTTGTCCCACAATTTATAAAGTATTATATTATATATGTATGTCAATAATGTCATATAATTAGTAACATGATATCATGAAATAAATTATTTTGATTGTGGATAACAAATTACTCCATCCTTCACATGATTTCATGAATTAAGTAATTTTGATTACGGAAAATAGATTACTCCATCAGTCACTTAAATATTGCATCGATACTGATTTAAATAAATATGACGAAACTGACATCTGTGACATAGGTGAATTATTCAGTATTAAAATCCATACATTGCCTACAAGCACCATTACCATCATGACTAAAAGATAACACTAATCTAATGAATTCACAAGAACAAGCTAATCTAACAAGTTTATAACTCAGTATTAAACATGAAATGCAGAGAGAAGTCGCGATCAATCTCACCGACCCAAGAGCCGTGTAGACTGAATCAAAATTGATTCCAAAAACACAACTAGATTTTATATATGAACAATATCTCAGCATAGTTTGGAAATAAGCACAATAATGTGATGAACTGAGGACCACATTCCCTACAGTTTTTAGTACCTTCCAATTTCGTCGTCTGAAGCATAGTTGTATAAACCATATGGAATCTCAAGACTAGATAGTACAAGAAAGGATTCGCAATCTATTCACAAACAGGCAGCAAGATCTTTATACCAAAAGTAATTGGATCAAGCTTAAAAAGTACTACTACAAAACAGAAATTTACTAAACCATTTACTGTCTGACTTCAGAAACAGACTTCATATTGTGCTGATGAAGAAAACCTTTTTAAAGACCTTCATGGTAACCACCAATGGTTATGTGAGCTCGAGTTACAGGAGCACCTCTCATCTTGGTGATGGCTTCGTTTAGCTTGGTGGCTTGGCGAACTACTTGCTTGAACCTCTGAAACCAAGACAATCTACATCAGTGGAATACCCAATAATAGTTCTCCAATCTTATATATAATACACAAGATTGAAACTTTGATAACAAAGAAACAAACATTACAGAGGATTGGATTTCAATCATGGCAAGGGAAGTTTATCATTGCCCCGCGATTGGACTAAATAGTTCGATCACTTTGATCTTATGGGAACTAAATGGGCCACTAGTATGATCTCAAAGTTACGAATGTGTTACATTGACATCTCCAATACAGAACAAATTACAAATTCTTTTATCCTATGCAAAAAATCACAAATTGCCAGAATTTCATTCCCTATTGTAACTTCTTCAATCAATCAAGCTTTATTTCACTTAATTCTACATCACTTTCTACACTAACATAGCAAGATCATGAACCTAAACTTGAACTCAATAAGGGCATAAAAACCAAATTTTAAGAGACAACACATTTCACATAAATATTAAACGCCAACTAATTAGCCAAGACCTGAAATTAAATCTCGTCTACAATTATACAAGTAATAGTGATCAAGAGAGGCAAACTCAATAAGTGCAGAAAACCACAAACACATTTCACATAAACATTAAACGCCGACTAATTAGCCAAGACTTGAGATCAAAACCTGTCAACAATTATACTAGTAGTAGCAATCAAGAGGCAAAGGTTAAGGGCTCACCTTGTCATGGGCATAAAGTTGGAAATGAAGTTCTTGCTTCTTGGAAGTCTCCTTGTGTCGGTTACCTAAAACAATGAAAGAAACAGTAGCAGCAGCAAAACCAAAAGAGAAAAGGGCACCAATTCCAGTCATTGCCAATTTCCAAACATTCAAACCTTCATCATTTTCATTTTCATGACCATTCTCCTCTTTTTTCACAGATAATTCATGTTCTTTTTCTTCAATTTTTTCAAAATTACCACTTTTATTTCTCTCAATTTCCTCAAATTGATAAGAACCCACATCAATTTGAGGCAAAATACCCCTGTTTAAAGACTTGGGTGAGTCCATTTTCATGTCGACAAATTCATTTTCCTTCAATTTCTTGAAGAAAACTTGAGAAACTGGTTCCTGAAAATCAGCTTCTTCTCCTTTGATCATCTGATTTTCATCAGATTTTTTTGGGGTTTCATCAATTGGTAACTTGATTACCTCTTCTGGGATTTCCTCAATTTTTTGATCCAATTGAATTGGCACAGGAATTACCCTTGAATTCTTCATCTTCTTCATTTCTGGCTCAGTAAATTTCTGAAAATAATTCATATCAATTACAGTTGTACTTGATTTGGGAACAAAATTATTTGCTCCATTATTTTCATGAAAATCAATCAACCCTTCATCAGAAAGAAGATCCCATTCTTCAAGATCCATTTTTTAAAATTTTATTGGAGAGAAAAAACAAGAAATTTGATCATATAATTCAAAGAAATGAAATCAAGGAATAGTTAATTTTGATGGGGTTTTTGGGTGCTGAATTATAAGGGTAATAACTTGATTAAGAGAAGAGAAGTTTCTCATTGGAGTGTAGTGTGGAATTTTAGTGTAACAAGGCTACTCCATTGGGGAGGGAAAGATTGGACCTTTCTGTTAACTTCTAATGCTTTTGGCCCTTTGTTTGTGTAGGAGAAGATTCAATCAAAGTATAGTAGGAAGTTTATTTTTCTTTGGAGTGCTTATCTTTACCAAAAGATAGACATTAGAGGGTGGTCCAATAGGGTCCCAATCGGTTGTGAAATCACTCTGACTCACCACCCTTTGATGGCTTTCCTATTTCTTTTGCTTTGATTATTGAAAAAAGTAAACTGGTTTACATGTCATCGTGTAGATAATTAAGTATAGTTCTTTCACAAATTTTTAAATAAATCGAATGTATAATAAAATATTATACATTCGTTATAAATTTATCCTAAAATAAGCTAAAATTACGCTAATATGAATAAAAGTTACCCTGATATAAATAAAAGTTACAAATTATTTATGCTTTATTCATAAAAGTTACCCCAAAAATTGTAAAAGTAACGCTAAATTTGATAAAAGTAACCCCCGATGTATAGTAAATTACTGTACACCGGATTTATACAAAAGTTACTCTAGTTCTTTACATTTTATTTTCACCCATTAATTATTATTATTATTATTCGTATTATTGTTACTCCCTCTGTCCCCCAAATGGTCCTCCCAATCAAAAATTCAAACCTAGCTGACAATACCCTAGAGGGGTAGGGGTTGAGATTTGTTGCTGATGAGGATCAAACCTCGCACCTCGAGGATGCGAGGTGAGTCCTAAACTCATCTCCATCCTCGCATAACATATTTATCGCCATTCCTAACTCCATCCCCGCGACGAGTCCTACACCATCTCCATCCCTTTTTGAGCACCCTAATTGCATTTTTTTCCAAATATTTTATGTCCCAACACTAGTAGAAAAAAGCAAATGAGTATCGGTTCAAAACCGGCTTTGCGCATTGATTTTCAACCGGTGCTTATTTGGGGGGTGCGAATAACTAAAACTATTCACATCGGTTCAAAACCGGTGGGAATAATACACAAGAGCTCCGATTAACTGGTGCACATATATATGGTAATTAGCACTAGTTAACTGGTGCCTTTAATGCCTAAATATATATATATATATATATAAATTTTTTTTTTTTTTTTTTTTTTTTTTTTTTTTTTTTTTTTTGCAAAAACGTATACATTAGATTATACATTCACAATAACAAGACAGGCAACAACTTCCTACATTCATCCCAAAAAAAACTTCCTACAATTACTAATAGTACAGCAGCAACCCAGTAGAGGAACAACAACATCACAATAGCTAAACAACATCAGCACCGAAGCAGCAACATAGAATGAAGATAGGGAAATGCAGTGTCCATTGTAGCAGAATTCTGTCAGATTCCCATTCTTAGGCTCTCTCTCTAAACCATATCCCATTATGCAGGCCACACCAACCTGCCGTACATATGATCATAAACTGTTTAGAGTATGCACTACTTGGTTTAATGTGTGACTTTCCATTTTTTACATCCTACTAAACCATAAAACGGGGCATTTAAAGAACTAGAATTACATTCTAATAGCCAACAATGCAAGTACTTCTACTAGAAGGGCATAAAGCATTATACTACCTCCATCCTAATATAATAAGCCACATCTAATAACTTATAAGGAGCCTAATGCTCATGATGAATTAAATTTGCAATTGAGATATTTCTGTTTTGCAATAATTTTGTTGAATGACAATTTTTGTGGTTTAGGTTTGGAACAAGGAAGATGTTTCGGGTGTTTTTGTTTCCTTTGGGAGAGTTACAACTCGAAGACTGGATCCAACGAAGCCGCCTGTACCTGCAAAACCACGGATCTTTGGATGTTCGGAGGTCCGCCTTCGAAGGTTAAGTTAGTACGGATTCGAAGTAAAAAGTGCTGAAAGTAAATATCTTCTCGGATTCTGAGATCAGGTGCTCTCTGTTTTGGAGAGCAATAAATGATGTAATGATTAAGACGTGCCCCAATAAATGAGGGAATCCCCCTACTTATAGGGTCCTAGAAATATGTGCCCTACCTTAGGGTTTGATGACCTAGGGATTTGGGTTGCGCCGTTTTGCGGCTACCTTGGGAATTGGGCCTTAAAGGCCGTCATTTCCTGAGGGGACATCTGCTTGACACATGTCGGCTCCTGAGAGGTCCATTTAGAGGCATTCTTAGGTGACACGTGGCAAGCTCACATTGTTCCAAGTGGCGGGGTATAAATACCCAAATCATTTACCCCTCACAGGGGTCACGTAGCATGCCACATGGCGCCTGTGACAGGTGTTAATGGAGCATTAGTCCAGCGTTTTTACTGTTTACCATGAGTAGAATCTAGGGTTTTTACCCTAGACTTTCCACCCCTTCTATAAATAGGGGTTGACCTCTACTTTGCGTTCACACGTTTGTGTGAATTTCAGAGAGAATCTTTTGAATCTTTGACTTTGAGAACTTGTCTTCTTCTGTGAAAGCATCCGATGCTCGGCAACCAGTCCGCTTGTAAGCAGACGACCAGACCTTTCAAGCGGCTCTCGCACCTTCACTCGCAAGGTAATCGTCTGATTTTCTGTTTATCTTTGTTTCTTTTTCTTTTTCAAAAATGGTTTCCCAAACGCACTCGGCACGGCCTAGGTTAGCGATCAGCCGGTCACCGGGGACGGCTGAATCTAGAACTAGGAGTGCCGAATGCTCTTTCGCGAACTCCCCTTTGAGAACTTCTCCGAATCCGACCGTGGCTGTGCTTATGCAGGACACCATGGCCAGAACGAAGCAAACCAGTAGAACGTATAGGGCGGATGGTACCTGGTACCATTCGGAAAGTTTAACCGTATATTCTGAAGGCT
The DNA here is from genome assembly GCF_948465745.1 of Chenopodium album. Taxonomy (NCBI): domain Eukaryota; kingdom Viridiplantae; phylum Streptophyta; class Magnoliopsida; order Caryophyllales; family Amaranthaceae; genus Chenopodium; species Chenopodium album. Next base: position 41,956,598 of record NC_137848.1, read on the forward strand.
CCATTAGGGCGCCTGTTACTGAAGTTTATGATCATCCGCCTAGTGGTACTAGCACCCTAGGCTCCTCGATTTTGGAGGAGTCTAATGATGAGCAACAAATTCCCGGTCGGCTGATCCGTCGTCGGATGAAAAAATGGGGGAGGACACTGCTGGCACTAGCCAGCAGGCCCCCTACTTGGACGAAAGCTCTGACGATGATTCCGCATCGTCATCTTTTGACAGCGCCTCCATTGACTCGGAGGAGGCGCGTTCTAAATTAAATTCTGCAAGAGAGTCCATGTTAGTGGACAGGGGCGAGGGATGGGCCGAGCCGTCTGCCTTGCGCCGGCTGGAGCGTGCTCCCTATTATCTGCATGTTCCTAAGGGCAAGCAGGAGAAAATGGCTGATGACTTTGGGAAGTTCATCTCTAAACATGTCATGGGACATGGATTTATTCTCTCTGTGCCGGATGCTGTGGACACAGTCGTCTGGCCAGAGAAGGCCAGCTATGATGACCAGTGCTTTGGCTGCTATGAAGCGACCATTCAAGCTGGTCTACACTTCCCTCTCCATCCGGTCGTGGAGAGAATTTTAGATGGGTACCAACTGGGTATCTGGAAACTAGACCCCAACACTTGGGTCAACATCATGGGCTACGTTGCCGCCTGTGAAATGTTGGAGGTGGACCCCAGCTTTAAGGCATTCTCCCACATACATTACCTCAGCAAGGCTCCCCAATCAAACGAAGCCGAATGGTTCACCCTTACTAGCCATAAGGGTTACATGATGGCAGTGGGGAAGGAATATAAATGGAAGGATTGGAGAAAGAAATTTTACATAGTCTCCTCCCCTGACCGCCTGCGCAACAAGAAGTACAACAAGTGGAACCGAAACCCTCCCCTTCTTGCTGGGAAGAAGGCCTTGCCGCCTGTCCCAAGACAGGCGCAGGAACAAATATTGGATCGCGGCCTATTTACTGTGGCCGTTCGGACCAATGAAAAAACGGGGGAGAAGGAGGTCACCCCCCAAAGCTACATTCCCCGTCATGAATGGCTATCTGACGGAACATATTTGGCCGCTTGCGGTCTTAGTACAGAGAGGCCGAGAGGTAGTAGGCCGTTTGGTTTTAATTTCTTTGTTGAACTTGAATTTTACTTTTGTTCTTAACTCTATTTTCTTGTGCAGACAAAGCAATGGAAAAACTCTTGGCATCAAAGAAGCCGACTGAACATTCGGCAGCTTATTACCGTTCGTCCATTCTGGGCAAACGGACCAATGAGGAGCAGCAATCAGGCGGGACCCCCAAGGTGAAAATCTTTTCAACTTGAGTTGAGATTTCTTGGTACCGCATTCTTACTAACTTGAATATTTTTGTGCAGGGCTGTTCTTCCAAACCTTCTCCTTCCAAGCAGCCGGACCCGAAAATTCAGAAGAAGTCGGGTGGAGATATGGGCGTTTATGGCTTCGCTAGGAAACACATTGCCCATAAACCCAAGAAAGGAACAGGCGGTCCCTACCCTACAACTGGTAGGTTTCTAGCAAGCCGGATGCTTGAAAGGCATTGAAGAGTGGCGAGCCACTCAAGTCTGCTGTCAGCGCAACAGAGGGTGGGAACAAGGCCGCTAGAGAGGAGGAGGAAGGTAAATTCGCTTTATTCTTTTACCATATGTTGTTGGGTAAAGTAAACATGCGCCTAATACCTCAGAGGGAACCAGAATTTTGGCCAACTTATTTACAAAGTGTTGATTGTGCAGAGATCCCCAGAGGCCGACTATCCTCCAGCTGGCCAAGCAAATGCTTAGGGCGCTTGATCTTGAGGACAGGGCGTCCGTAAGAGGAGTCGGCTCCCTTACCTCGACGTCATCCTAGCGCTTCTCTGTAAGGTAGGGTACTTGTAGTATTTCATTATAAATAATGCATATGGCCGCTTAATGCTGACCATTCTCAATGTTGGCCGAATGCAGGCTATGCTGCACGTAAATGGGCTTAAAAAGCCATTTGACAACAAGTCCAAAGAGGTAACAGCTGCTAAAGCTCGGGCTGCCTCCTCATTAAACACTGCTCAGTTTGAGATTGCTCAAAATGAACTACTGACACTTGATATGATGTATTCCCAGGGGGTTGCCAACCTGCAGGTCAAGTAGGACTTGGAGACTGCGAGGGGGCGGATAACCGAGCTTTAGAAGGAAGTGAAGAGGCTCAAGGCCAATCTCGCACCCCTGAAGGAGGCGAAAAAGAAGGTCGACAAGTTCAAGGAGTATGTTGGTCGGTTGAAGACTCGTCTGGAGAATCAGGAGGTCCAACTCAAGGCTAAGTACAAATCGTTGCTCGAGGAAGAGAAGAAGGACCTTGTCAAACAAATGATGGAGGATTATGACTCTATCATGCGAATGGCTTAGGAATCACTCCAGCCGGGTGTCGACTTCAAAACTTGGAAAGACAAGTTTGAAGAGGCCAATAATGAGTTCAGGCCCGGCTCATGAAGATAACTGAGGATGAGGCGGCCGAGGAGTCCGACTCCACCGAGGAGTCGTCTGGGGATGATCAGGAGGAAGGGGAAGACCAATAAGATGATGAACAGCCGCAAAAGGGCACCTAGGAGGATGCGGCTGTCAACAATAAAACCTTCTCTCGTGATACTTAAGCTTTTAGGTATCTTTTCCTGTGGCCAAATGGCCAAGTGTTCTTAATTCCGGCCTGCGTGCCGAGTAAACTTGTTTTTATCGACCAAGGGGTCGGGTGAATTATTGATTTCTACCGGTTGTACCGGTTAACAATTTCGGTCGTCCATATGGACGGCTTGTTTATTATTGAACCATCCGGCAACCTGACCGGTTTTTATCATATGTCTTTTGCTTTAAAATTTTCAAAGCCACAGATTTTGCTTGCCATGCATAGATATTTAGGCTAAGTGTTTTAGCTTTACTGTATACTATGAGATTGTTTGTGATACCGGATGTCTTTGCCCCTGGGCCGATGTTCGCTTGGTTTTAAAGGTAGGTTGATTGACTTTGAAATTGTTGATACTTAAGGAGAGTATGATCGGTTTCTAAGTCAATCAATCACTATGGTGATTGCCCCAAACCAAGTGGACATTCGGCCATCCTGAGCAGACGGGTATGCGCTTGAAATATCCGGCCATAGGCCTCAATGAATTATTAAGTCTTTGGACTTAAACGTCAAGATATGGAATTTGACCGCTTACCCTGCCTTAAGGAAGTAACAGGCGGTACCGTATTATAGGGATTATTTCAAGCCATTAACCCCAAGCTTGAACCCCTTTGTGATCATGCACTTAAGCATGGTGGCGTCCAAAGGGAAGGAAGCTAGAGCAAAAGAGTCGCCAACAAGTTTTAGGAACTTGTAAACCGTTCACAAGGTGAAGATTACACCCCTTAACGATCCATGAGATCGTCAACTCCAAAAGGTCTTGAACCAAATAGGGTTCGGGGATGAAGGTACAAATCCAACCTAAAAGAGATTGAACCTGCCCTAATAATAGGCCTCTACTTCATTCTTCTCGTATTCATGTGCGCTTTCTGACTAGCATGCAATCAATAGGTTAACCCTAAACCTGTTTATCTATGTTGGTTGAATTTAATGCACAAGCAAAACTATTATTGGTGATCACTTGAATTATAATCATATTAGCCTAAACAAGATTATTAATTATCTTATTAAGCGTGATTACAAGTACGAATTCCCTTTAAACATGCATAAAAAGTGTGATCAAGCAATAACAATAATATAACATCAAGCAACATAATAATCATAAATCATAATAATTATAATCATGTAAATAATAAAGCTTAAATATAATAGCAAGATCTTACTTTGATGCCTCGTATCTCTTTCTTATAAAGCTTTCCACAAGAATAGAGCAATAAGATTACATACTTTGATGCCTCGTATCTCTTTCTTATAACAAAATACACGCGTTAGTAACTTCAAGGAAAATATAAATCAAAACAATCAAATTAAATAATTGAAATCGAGATTTGGGACCAAACCCTCAGAAATTATAACCTTTCACGTCTAGGGCGAAGGCAACTTCGAACTTGGCTAGGTGTGTCTAGTGCTAATGAATGTGGAATTTTGTTTGTGAAAAAGGTTGGTTTAGAAAGAGAGAGAGAATCAAGAAATTCTTGATGAGAGTTGATTGTGAATGAATAAAAACGGAGGTTCAGGACCCTATTTATAAGAAAACAGTCCGGAAATAGGTAGAATTTGATAAGGAATAAAACTCCACGCTGTCGCTGCAAAATCGACCTTGTCACCAGGCGACAGGGTCTGTTGCGTGGCGACAGCCTGGATTTCCACGCGCTTTCAACACGGAGTCCACATATGAATCAAAATTGATTTGTAAAGTCCGTACGAAAACCAAAATCGTATTTTTCATAAAATAATATTTTATTCCAAATAAAACTTTATCAAAAATATAATTATTAATTCTAATCTTATTAGGATTAAAGAGAACCTTCTAGAGAATTCTAAAAGACTATAATCAATTCTAATAACTTTAGAAATAACAATTAACATTGGGCCCTCCCCTAGATCATTGGGCCGCATGTAAAGATCAAACCGGGCCCAGTTTAGTGTTTTGGCCATAACTTCCTCATTATTCATCGGAATTGGGCTTATAATATATCGTTGGAAATCTCTTTGCAAGCCCCATCCAACTACACTATTATTGGACCCTTGTCATCGACCAAACTAAACTGGATTGGCTGTTTTCATAAAATAGAGTTGTTTTCGAAAACAGAAAGAAAGAATTTAATAAAAAACCAACCGCAACACTTGACTTTTCACACTTTCACCTCGTTTGATAATCATTCGACGCAAAAGGTATTCATCACTGGGTTTGGTTTTGGGGAGACACATTTGGGTGTCTACACGTATGAATATTAAAGCCTCTAAAATGAAATGGTAGCTGCTTCCCGCCTGCAATAAAATAGTTGAGAAGCTAAGCTTTTTAAGTTTTAAATTAGATTAAGTCAAACAACTGCGAGCATTATCTTAATCCAGATAGTCAGTAGGGCCGTTTATTTTTGGTTTATAGAGCAATGTACCGCCCGAATGGGAGATGCTCTCTTCGACGAATTCGCCCGAATGGACGTTGCCGGTTTTCGTACTCATGTTGGAGCAGACGGGGTACTCATGTTGGAGCAGACGACTTTTATTTATAAAACATATCCGGCCTTCGACCTCGTTAAGAAGAATAGTTAGCCGCTAAGTTTTTGACACTTAGCTTACAAATGGTAGGTAGACTCAGGCCGTCTGCACATTGTGTAGGCGGTGTCTTTAAACATAATTATTCGGGCTGACTACTTATGGTGCAGGCGGTCCTTACTATTGCATTTTTCAGGATGCTAAGTGAGTTTGGGTCGTCTGCACATTGTGCAGGCGGTTCTCACGAATTTAAGCATTCAGGTCGTCTGCACAATGTGTAGGCGGTTCCCTTGAATGCGGTAAAAAGGTTGAGTTCAGGTTGTCTGCATATTGTGCAGGAGGTACCCTTTAATGCAATAAGAATTGTTGAGTTTGGTACATCTGCACATTGTGCAAGCGGTGCCCTTGATAAATAAACTTAATTTGGAAAAAAGGTAGATTTCTCATTATTGAGTTGAATAAAAAATGTACAAGTTTCAGAAGTAGTACCTTTTCAAGTTATCTACATTCCAGGTTTCGGGTAGCTGCCCGTCGTCTGGTGTTTCCAAACGGTAGGTGCCGCCTCTTACTGCTTCATAGATTCGGTAGGGACCTTCTCAATTTGGGGTTAGCTTTCCTTGCTCATTTGCCCTACTGACTGCCTCTATTTTTCGTAACACAAAGTCTCCAACTTTTAGGGGCCGCTTGTGCAATCTCTTGTTGTAAGCTCTAGTCATTCTCACACGGTAGATTTTGTGGCGCAAGGCGGCATTGTCCCTGCGCTCTGGAAGTGAGTCCAATGCTAGCCGCATAGCCTCCCAATTTTCCTCTTCGTCATATAACATGATTCGAAGAGTCGACTCATAGTGTTCAATAGGCAAGATAGCTTCTGCATCGTACACCATGACAAATGGGGTCTCTCCAGTTGCCCCTTTCGCTGTTGTTCTGATGGCCCATAGGACGTGTGGTAGTTCATCCGCCCTTAGGAAGCCAGCTCTTTCAATCTTCTTTTTTATGCCATTTGAGATCAACTTGTTGAAGGCTTCAACCTGACCGTTTGCTTGGGGTCGGCCGACTGATGCAAAACAATGTAAGATCCCTTGATCTCCCAACCAAGTCTTAAGATGAGGTGTTTCAAACTGAGGACCGTTGTCAAAAACCATAGACATAGGCACCTCGAATCGGGTGATGATATTCTTCCAGATGAAGGAGATGACGTCCTCAGTCTTGATGTTTTTAACCACCTCTGCCTCTACCTACTTGGTGAAATAATCCACGGCAATAAAGATATACCGCCATCCGCCTGATGCAGTAGTATATGCCCCCAGGATGTCCATGCCCTACTTGGCGAATGGAACTGGGCTATGAATAGCCGTCAAATCTGTGGGCGGACTATGTATAAGCTTGTCGAATTTTTGGCATTTATCACATTTTTACACCAACGTCATGGCGTCTTTCTCAAGGGTGGGCCAGAAGTAGCCCTGTTGTTTGGCCCTTTCTGCTAGAGACTTGTCGCCTATATGTGAGGCACAAAAGCCCGCATGCAAATCTTCCAGAATTTCCTGCCCCTTTTCGGGGGTGATGCATTTCAAGAGGGGTTATAGGAACCCTTTCTTAAAAAGTTCTCCTTTGTGAATTTCAAAATTGACTGCACACTTTTTCAGTGGGGCTGCTTCTGGAGCTGAATTCGGCAGTGTGCCGTCTAGCAGATATGCTCGGATGTTATCCATCCAGGTAGAGGTTTGGTCAAGCACTCCAATGAGATCTTCTTCAATGCTTCGTTTTTCCATTACTTCCCAGAAGACTGACCGAGGTGTATTACATGAGGCGGATGATGCCAGCTTAGACAGAGCATCTACCTGGTTGTTTTCGGACCGAGGCACTTGACTTAGATTGAATTCTCCAAGTGTCTCGGCCTCAGCTTTGACCGCTTGCAAGTATTTAATCATAGCCGGATGGGTGGCTTCATAATCACCATGGTATTGGCTAACGACCAACTGAGAGTCAGAGCAGGCTTCAATCTTAGTTGCCCCTACCGCCTTGCACATGCGGATGCCGGATAGCAGGGCTTCATATTCTGCCTCATTATTTGAGGCTTGGAACTTGAACCGTAGTGCAATCTCGTACATATCTCCCTCAGGAGACTGATATATAACGTTTGCACCACAGCTGTTCATAATGGAGCTCCCGTCCACATACACTTTTCAAACCTGATCAGTGTTATCCGGCGTAGCCAGCCTTATCATTTCGACAACATAGTCGGCGAATGCCTGCCCCTTTATTGCCTTCCTTGGTTCGTAAGTGATTTCCAGACTTTGTAATTCAATATCCCATTTGAGCATTCGGCCTGATGATTCCAGGGTCGTCATTGGCCGCTTGATCGGTTAGTCAGTATAGACCACTACCGGATGTGCCAAGAAGTAAGGTTTCAAATTCTTGATAGCCATATAAAGAGCAAAGCCAAATTTTTCAACCATGGGGTACCGAAGCTCTGCTTTTCTGAGAACATGGCTAATGAAATAGACCGGGAGCTAGGTGTCGTCTCTTTCAGCAAGGAGAACGACACTAAAGCATGATCTGAGACAGCCAAATACATGTAGAGCATCTCTTTGGGCAGAGGGTTGACCAGCCTTGGCAAAGAGTGCAAATGTTGCTTTAATTTTTAGAAGGCCGCCTCAGCATCATCCCCCCCTTCAAACATAACCTTCTTCCAAATTTCCTGGAAGAAGTAAAGGCACTTGTCACCTGACCGGTTGAGGAATCTCCCCAAGGCTGCTAGAAAACCTGTTAATTTCTGTACTTCCTTGACAGTGCGGGGTGACTTCATGTCAATGACCGCATGTATTTTTTCAGGGTTGGCCTCTATCCCCCTCTGGTCAATCAGGAATTCGAGAAACTTACCAGACTCAACACTAAAGACACACTTCTTGGGATTGAGCATGGCCTTGTGCCGCCTAAGTGTGGTGAATGTTTCTCGAAGTTCAGCAAGGTGATCCGCCTGCTGCTTGGATTTGACTATCATGTCATCAATGTACGCCTCTACATTCCTCCCTATCTGATTAATGAAGACTGTATTAATCATTTATTGGAAAGTAGCAAGCGCATTCTTCAAGCCAAACGGCATCACGGTGTAGCAGAATAACCCCTGATCAGTGACGAATGTCGTCTTTTCTTGATCCTTTTTCCACAGGGGAATCTGATAAAAGCCTAAGTAGGCGTCCATGAAACTCATCAGGGTATGTCCAGCTGTAGAGTCGACCAGGTTGTCGATTTTTGGGAGTGGATAACTATCCTTCGGACATGCTCTGTTTAAGTCAGTGTAATTAACACACATGCGCCAAGTACTATTCGGCTTCTTCACAAGCACAACATTCGTAACCCAGTCAGGAAAGTTACATGGCTGAATGAACCCAGCATCTAACAGCTTTTTAACTTTGGCAACTGCCTCCTGACTTCTTTCCTCGCCATTATTTCTTTTCTTTTGCCGGATAGGCTTCTTTTTGGGGTCCACGGCGAGTTTGTGGACAACAAGATCCGCGCTGATGCCTGACATCTTTTCCACTTCAAAGGCAAAAATATCTTTGAATTCTTTTAGTAGATGGTTCAAGTCTGCACCCATCTTCGTAAAAGAAACCGTCCCCACCTTAACAATTCGCTCTAGACGGCTGTCGTCTAGAGGAATATCAATGTGCTCATCAGCCGGCTGGGGACGAAGGTCGTCTGACCATTACTCGGTCAGTGATTACTATTGCTTTTCCTTCTTGACCACCACCAGCTGATCAGTCTTTCTTTTCTTTGTGGCTGGTGGGGCCGGATGATCATCCTTGATATCATCAATATCTTTTGGCTCCTTCCCTTCTCCGGCTGCTGCGGCCGCGGGTTTGACGTTTGAGAGATAGCGTAATCTGGCCGTCTTCTGATCTTCGCTCAGGGTGCCAACAGACCCATTATCCCTCTCATACTTGAGCAACATGAGAGATGGGATGATGACGGCCTTGCACTCGTTCAGAGTGGGTCGGCCAAGAATGAGGTTATAGGCGGTTAGCTCTTCGACCACCAAAAACCGGACAGTCATGGGCCGCTCTTTGCCCTTTTCTCCCAATCGGACAGGGAGATCTATCTGTCCGACTGGGTGCACCACTCCTCCCCCAAACCCAACAAGAGGATGAGAGACATCATGCATGCTATCCAGCTTATATTTGAGCTTGGAAAGGCACTTGTAGCTGATGATGTCAGAGGAGCTTCCTGTGTCAATCAAAATGCGGCCAACCAGTTGGTTGGCCACTTTGCATTTGATGACCACAGGATCATCATGCGTCCGACAGACTTTGCCCCAGTCCTTCTCAGTGATGACAACTTATGGGAAAGAGGTGGTGCCAGACGCCTGTTCATTAACATAATTGACCATCTTTCTCAGATGGTCCTTGGTGCCCCGCATGGTCGGGCCATCTCCAGCGAATTCGCCTGCTATAGTGTAGACTGGCTCCTCATCGGTGTCCGAATTCCAAGCAGGTTAAGGAGTGTTTTTGGAGGACTGTTCTAGATTCGCTTTGGAAGTCACTTTGGACTTCACATAGGACTTCAGCACTCCTTTGTCGACTAGACGGTCAAGCGTCCGCTTGAGGCTGTAACAGTCGTTTGTGTCATGGTCGTCATCCTCTTGGTAATGGCAGTGTTTGTTTTTGTTTCGATTTTCAGCGGAACCTTTCATTGGATCGGCTTCTCTATGGTCAACCAATCCTTTATCTCCATGAGGATGGAGTAGCTGTCCTTGTTAAACTCATACCTTGGAACGTACGGTTTAAATTCCTTCTTCTTTTTTTAGGCCGACTGATCCGAGTTATCAACTGCCCAGATCTCTTTTTTCCTTTTGCTCTCTTCAGGTTTTAAGCCGGCTTAGCAGGCCGACTCTCCTTCTTCTTGTCAGACCTTTTAGAGTTCGACTGCTTATTTGAGGAGCAGAGTTCGGTCGCCTGTATATAGGCTTCCGCCTCCATCAGGGCTCCTTAGAGGGTGAAGATTTTCTTGCGGACGAGGTCGAACTTGAACGTCGACCCATCTTTCAGACCCTTGAAGAAGTCTGTATAGGCTTCCTTGTCAGACAGCCCTTGAATCAGGATTCTTACTAGATTGAACCACCTGACGTAGGAGCGTAATCCTTCTCTATCTCCCTGCTGCACATTGATCAGATCGAGGCTTGTCTTCTTTGCAGGGATATTCATAGAGGAGTTCGAAGCAAACAAGAACGCAAGCGTCTTGAAGTTTTTTATGCATCTAGCTGGCAGGTTTCCGAACCACTGTTGGGATATGCCCTTCAGGGTAGCTGGGAAGCAGCGACACCAGGTGACATCATCCAACCCCTGTAAATACATGAGGTGGGTGTATGCCAAAAGGTGATCTTCTGGGTTGGAGGTACCATCATAGGTTCCTACCAACACATTCTTAACCTTGGCCGGTTGTTCGGCCTCGGCTATCTCCCTGGAGAACGTAGAGGGTTGTTCTCCAAGGTTTTACAGCCGAAGCTGCTAGTCCATAGGCTGGTAATTGTATGTCACCTGTCCTCCGAAGAAGGCAGGCTGGATGAAGAGCAAAGCAGGCGACAGGTATAATGTCTAGGCCACATACTATGCCGAATTGATTACATGGAGACCCGTGTGGACGGAGGGGCCGCCTGACGGAGTCCCATGTATAGATTGTGAATTCCTTACTGAGGTATTCTTGAAGCTATCTGGGTAAGTCGACGTGGATGCCGACTCAGACAGCCGCTTGCTCTTCTTTTGCTCAATGTAATGTCGAGCATAAAAAAAGATCTTTTTTCTGCCGTCCGGCTGCACATGCCGGATAGCCTTTCTCTTTGCCGCTTTTGGGAAACGGAGTTTAGAGAGATCAATTAGGGGTCGAGCCTTCTCATTCGTAGCAGGGTGAGAGGTAGGCTGTCGGTCCTTGACTGACTTTGCTTTCTCAGCCTGAGTTGGTTTTTTGGCCGACTGTTCCTTCTTAGGAGCAGCCGTCCTTTTGGTAATCAATTCCTTGATTTCACCCTTGAAACTTGTTATGAATTTCATGAGCTCGTCTTGGGTGACTGGGGCTGATCATGCCGCCTGCATCTGATCAGACGGCTGTCCAGGGGGCTTGCTTGTACCCGCCTGGTCAATGTTCCGTTCCCCTCTATCTTTGGGACGGATGCATTTAGAGATTATTGACCCATCAATGGCCACATAGGTTTTGACTTCATAGTCGTCACCAAAGTCATGGTCCGAATGGACCTCTCCATCTACTAGAGGCCGGTTGGTCACTAGAGGCGGTACAAGTTCTTGTGAAACCATCTTTGAGGTACTCTCCCCACAGACGATGCCAAATGTTTCGGGTGTTTTTGTGTCCCTTGGGAGAGTTGCAACTCGAAGACTAGATCCAACGAAGCCGCCTGTACCTGCAAAACCACGGATCTCTGGATGTTCGGAGGTCCGCCTCCGAAGGTTAAGTTAGTACGGATTCTGAGTAAAACGTGCAGAAAGTAAATATTTTCTCGGATTCAAAGATTAGGTGATCTCTGTTTTCGAGAGAAATAAATGATGTAATGATTAAGACGTGCCCCAATAAATGGGGGAATCCCCCTATTTATAGGGTCCTAGAAATATGTGTCCTACCCTAGGGTTTGATGACCTAGGGATTTGGGCTGCGCCGTTTTGCGGCTACCTTGGGAATTAGGCCTTGAAGGCCATCGTTTCCCGAGGGGATATCTGCTTGACACATGTCGGCCCCTGAGAGGTCCATTTGGAGGCCTTCTTAGGTGACACGTGGCAAGCTCACATTATGCCTACACTGATGACACATTATTGCATGCAAACATGAAGAGAGAAAAAAAGATTTGTTAAAAATCTTGACTATGCAGACATTCATATCCAAATTGGACCTAGTAAGTGAAGAAGCTAATCATAAACAAGAAAAAACTAATAAAGAGCGTAAAAAACGAAGGAAAAGAAGAAGAATAAGAGATGACATTCTTTAGCCATTTTTTAATGTGTGACTTTCCATTTTTTACATCCTTCTAAACCATAAAATAGGCATTCAAAGAACTAGAATTACATTCTAATAGCCAACAATGCAGGTTCTTCTACTAGAAGGGCATAAAGCATTATACTACCTCCATCTTAATATAATATGCCAAATCTAATAACTTATAAGGAGCCTAATGCTCATGATGAATTAAATTTGCAGTTGAGATATGTCTGTTTGCAATAATTTGTAGAATGACAGTTTTTTTGGTTTAGGTTTGGAACAAGGAAGAACTATAATTAAAACATGAATCCACCTGCCTACATTGATGACACATTGTTGCATGCAAACATGAAGAGAGAAAAAAAGACTTGTTAAAATCTTGACTATGCAGACATCATATCTAACTTTGACCTAGTAAGTGAAGAAGCTAATCATAAACAAGAAAAAACTAAACAACGTAAAAAACGAAGAAGAAGAAGAAGAAGAAGAAGAAGAAGAAGAAGAAGAAGAGAAGAGATGACATTCTTTAGCTTCAATTTGTGCTACGGACAAACGAAAATATGTTTTACATTGGGAGAAAAGAGGAGCATAACTTATGCAACTGCAAACAAAGAAGGATACATTTCTTTAGCAATAACTATTAAATCTATGGTCTTTCTCTTAACTACTACTAACTCACGTAAAATTTAAGAAAAAGATCCTCAGATTTATTTGGTAATCAATGCAGTGAAAAAATTTCATGGGATGCAAAAATACAACTTTACAAGGATAGGCTCACCAACATCTAATGAAACCTTGATTAACACATGTATATTTGAGATAAGCCAGTTCATTTTTTGATGTATGGGACTATGAGAATAATTGTTTTTGCTAAGTAAAACATGGATATTAAGGAGGATATAAGAAGACTATTTGACAACTTTATTTATCTACAAAACATATGTATAAACGTATCACAAGATGGAAATCCACCAATTTGTCATTGCTAGAGGTAGAATATGGTATTGAACTATGTATAAGTAGAGAAGACATAATACTCGATAAGTCGATATCAATACTGAACTTATATGCCAAATAACCAACAACATCTAGTCTCGTTTACTTCAAAAAAAAAAAAAAAAAAATCCACATGCATACTCATCATGTAAAAGACTAGTTTGATAACTTCAACATAGCAAATAACAAGAGAGGAAAATTTCTCACAAAATAGAATGTATAAATCTTACACATGAGATAAAAGATAACAGGGATAAAAAATTCCAATCGGGAAAATTTTGGTTCAATCGATTCCCCCAAGTTCTAGATTCAACATTGAAATTTTGCCAAATCACTTCTTCACATAATCACAGTAGGCAAATTCATATCAAATTCACCCAAAAAAAAAACAAAAATTACCAAATATCCATACTTACTTGCAACTATTCGACCTTAGGGCAATTTCCCAATACTTTAGACAAGAATTGATTCCAAATAACATATACACACGCATTAAGCATATACATTCATAAACAAATTATCAAGTAATCAAGGGGAACCACAAATTCAATAAAATTCATCCAAAAAGGTTGTCATACAAATTACCCAGAATTTCAAATAAAGAATGAAATGAGAGGAGAAAGAAATACCCTAAGGAGTCCAACCAACTTGGGATGCTGAAAAAACCATGGAGTTGAGCAGGGCAGTGACCGTGTGATACGACATCAATAACTCAACACAGCCCCACCAAGAGACCTTAAAAAATCAACAACCCTGATTACAAAAACAATGAGGCAATCAAATTAATGATGTTAACCTTTCTAGGTATGTTAAAATCCAAATCAACAAGATTTAATGACTGAATATTTGTTTTTTTTTTTTTTTTTTTTTTTGGGTTTTAGCTTGCACTTTTTGCACCGATTTTTAACAACCTGTGCTAATTTTTCAGTGCACATTTATGTATTTCTACTAGTGTAATCGAAAATCCAGTGATCTAATCTAAAAATTCGATGATCAAATCTTAAACTCTAGATATACAAAAATTTCAATTTGGACATGGATCAAAATTTTTTTTTCAATTTCAAATTTTAAATATTTGAAAATTCTGATCGGATTGGATCATATCTGGAGTCGAAAAATAGGAAATCCTTGATAGGGGTAGACATATTTAATCCTCATGATTTGTCACTAGTTATTGATGGTGTTCTCGTTTGGAAAGCCTCCATTTTATACAACCACAATTTAAAGGTTTTAGTGAGGAGGAATTGAATCTAATCCAAATGAATACAATCGCACTCATCTAGGAGATTCAAAACAAATATGTTAAATACATATACAAAAAGTGTGTGAAATCCGATTAAACATTATTTGAAAACTTCAAATTTCAATCATTTTATAAATGTATTAATCAAATCTTTAGGAATAATTTCAATTGCTTATTACGAGAATACGGTAATTGAAGTTGATATCATTAAAATTTATCAAAAAATAAAGAAAAAAATCATGATTATACTTACATTCAGGTAATTTACTGATTTGATGTCGCCAACCTTAATAGCTTCAGCCTTACTTTTGATTTTTTTTTTTCCAAAAGATTGCTCTTTTCTTGAAATAGGGCGCATATAAATGCACATGGTAGCATATGTACCTAGAAAGTGAATTGAATATGATAAATTTTTTGATTTGGTACAAAAGATAAATCTATAATGTAAAAAGAAATTTGTTAATATCAATAACAAAAATGGCTAGGTTGGGAGGGAGAAGATTGTTGGTGACTTTTTGGTAGACATATACAAATATCTTAGTATTAATGTAGTATTTATATTGTTGGAGCGCCTAGAAACCCTAGCCTTCTTTATCCTCTCTACCACCACAAAACCCTAAATTGTAACTTGATGGATAAAGAGGTCGTCATCTGATTTGTTGATGCTAATAATTCCCAATATATCTCTTGTGTGCATTGGTAATGTATAGTATTTATTTCAAAATAATATCTGCATTCAAATTTTAAACTACATACTTTTAACAAATTTGAATATATACTTACAAAAATACAAAAAATAAATATTAATTCCTGAATTCCATAACAGTTAACAAGGGTAATACGGTGCTCAAGACTTGAGATTAAATTTTTATACATTATTTTCCCTTATGGCTCTCTTTACACGCAAAAAAAATAAATAACGAAATTAATAAATGGCATGTTAATTTTATAATAACGAGCTTTGACTTTCGATACTTTTAATTATATCTTAGAAATAAAATTGTAAAAACTTGACGATTGAGTAGTATAAGTTAAGATAAATCGAACATCATATTACTTATTAACATTCTAATGTATTTAGCATATAGCAAAAAAGATAGTCAATGTTTTGATAAAAGCTAAAGAGTGTTAATTATGATGGAACGTTAATAGTATCAAGTTAAAAGTTAGTGAATTAGATTATGTACTTTCATAATATATATCAATTTTTTTCCTCAAATATTTACCAGTACTATGTATTTAATTAGGGAAAAGTATTGTGTAGGACGGACTCACGTGAGTCCAATCATACAAACTAAAAAAAATAATTTATTGTTAGAAATTAAATAATAATGGTCAGATATTATAAGTATCAGAAATTAGATAATAAGTGTCGGAATTTAGATAATATTGGTCAGGTATTAAATAATAAGTATCAGAAATTAGATAATAAGTGTCAGAAATTAGATAATATTGGTCAGGTATTAGATAATAAGTATCAGAAATTGGGTAATATTGGTCAGGCATTAGATAATATTGATCAGGGCATATATACTGTTGTTGAAGTTTTTGGAAAGATTTTGGTAGTTTCGGTCTTAACTTGTTCTGGTAGTAATAGAAACATATGGTGCTGGAATTTGCATCAAACTGAATTTGTTTGCTTCAATTTGAAATTTATTCATAACTGAATTGCATTTTGTATAGAGGGAACTAGCTGATATCATGGATGGAATTGCAGAATTGTTTATACAATAGCTGCTATTGCTGGGAATGTTAAGATGATTATGATTGTGTTTGTACTGTATGATTTTATTCTTTGCAATTACTGTATTCTAATTTTCTAAGTGGTAGACTTCTTTGAATTCAGCTTTTACCGATGTGAATTTGATCCTGAATCTGTCTCCCCAAAACCAAACCCAGTGATGAATACCTTTCACATCATTTGATTATCGAACGAGTGAAAGTGTGGAAAGTCTAGTGATGAGGATGTTTTTATTAATTTATTTCTCTTCCTGTTTTCAAAAATATTTCTTACTCTATTTATATAAAATTTAGTTTGGTGCATGATAAGGGTCCAATAATAGTGTAGTTGGATTGGGCTTGAAAAGAGCTTTCCAATGATATATTATAAGCCCAATTCCGATGAATTATGAGGAAGTTATGGATTAAATTAAGTTAGGCCCAATGATTTTAAATGTGGCCCAATGATCTAGAGGAGGGCCTATTAATTATTATTCCTAAAGTAATTAGGATTGATTTTGATCTTCTAGGAATATCTAGAAGGTTCTCTTTAATTCTAATAAGATTAAGATTGATAATTATATTTTTTAAGAAAAAGATATTTTATTTTGAATAAAATATATTAAATCTGATTTTAAATATGCTTGGACGCAGAATTACCTGTAACCGGTTTAAAAAGTGATTCCGCGTGTAAAAGCGCGTTGTACTTTTGAACCAGCGCGAGACGACAGAGTCGTCGCCTGGCGCTGACCTTCGTCGCCTGGCGAGAGCTTGTCGTCTGGCGCTGACTCCTATTGTTGGCGATAGGAGGTATTTTATTCCGAATATGATTTTCTTTGATCCCGTGCTATTTTTCCTATAAATAGGGGTCGAATTTCCCTGTTTTCAATCATCCACAATTCATAATCATCAATCTCTTTCTCTCTCTAAAAGCTAGAAGCTTATTATCTCTCTATTCTTTTTCTAAGCCTTCCCCTTTTCAAAATACAAAATTCCACATTCACAAGTTCTAGACACACCTAGCCAAGTTTGAAGTTGCCTTCACCCTAGACGCGAAAGGTTGATAATTTCTGAGGGTTTGGTCCCAAATTCCTATTTCAATTATTTGATTTAATTGTTTGTTTTATTATTTTCCTTGAAGTTACTAACATGTGTATTTTGTTATTAGAAAGAGGTACGAGGCATCCAAGTAAGTAATTTAATGGCTTCATAGATATAGAAATCATGCTTAAATTATTTTTTTGATTCCTAGTATCATGTTAGGATGTTATATTGCTTCCTATTCTTTCCTAATAGCATGTTAGTGTCATGTTAGGGCTATTAATCTTTATTGTTTAGTGACATGCCAGGATTTGTTATTAATAATGTTAGTATCATGCCTAGGATCTTGCTATTATTATTATTATTCTTTATTGAGAATATTATTATGATTGATGATGATTGTTATTATGTTGCTTGATATTATATTTATTGCTATTGTTGTTGCTTGATCACGCCCTCTCTTGCAGGTTTAAAGGGAATTTGTAATTGTAATCACGCTTAATAAGATAATTAATAATCTTGTTTAGGCTAATATGATTATAATTCAAGTGATCGCCAATAATAGATTTGCTTGTGCATTATATTCAACCAACATAGATTAAACAGGTTTAGGGTTAACCTATTGGTTGTATGTTAGTCAGAAAGCGCACATGAATATGAGAAGAATAAAGTAGAGGCCTATTTAGGGCAGGTTCAATCTCTTTTAGGTTGGATTTGTACCTTCATCCCCGAACTTCCAGTCATGGTTCCAGACCTATTGGAGTTAACGATCTCCTGGATCGTTAAGGGGTGTAATCTTCACCTTGTGAACGGTTTACAAGTTCCTAAAACTTGTTGGCGACGCTTTTACTCTAGCTTCCTTCCCTTTGGACGCTACCATGCTTAAGTGTATGATCACAGTGGGGCTCAAGTGTGGGATGCTTGAAATATTCCCTACAGAAGTTGATACATACTTCTTTGATCCCCAAATATTGCAACATGGAATGAGACACATATTTTAAGAAGATGAGAGAGATAGAGTGAAATAAAGATAGGGGCCCATGTGATAAGGAAAGAGAAAGAATTGAAAGAAAACATATACAAATAGGAAAATGCTACAAGATTTGTTAAATTGCCATAACATGGTACTTGTTGTAAAATTTGTAGAACAGAAAAAAATTTAAGTAAATAGGAAAATTGCATTGGGAGTATTGATAAGCGGTTTTTATGTCTACTTTATGTGATGTTTTCAATCTGATGTTGTAATATTTTCCCTTTTTATCTCCTTTTAACCTTATTTTGTACATATATTTAGTCTATATGATATTTCCGTCTCTTTTGTGTGTTTTTCAACTCTATATGTGCAATGGAAGAATTGAGGCTTAAGAAAACCTAGAATAAGTAAAAGAAGTGACCAACGGAAGTGGAGCGGGCATGCATCTCTTTGCGCTCATGGATTCCAATGACAGGGTATATAGTCGTATCACCTAAACAAAAAAATTACCTAAGTCCTTTAACTAAAGCAGGTAGGGAAGTAGGGTCGAATCCACTGAGAAACAATGTTCTTTTACTCCTAATAAATAAATATAATCTAAATTACCAAGTAACCAATGTGATTTTAAATGAATTAATCTAAGAGAAATAATTAAACAAAGCAAATATAATTAAGAGAGTATCAATAAAATAAAGTCTAGGGCATAAATAAATAATATTCCGGGATGGCAGACAAAAATCAATTAGCAATGCATAAATTAATCAGATTATAAAGGGCTTTCTCTACGTATTACAATCACATAATTAACTTAGCGGTATTAAATCGAATATCTTGAATCTTGACTAGTTCACCATTTATAAATTAACCTGCCTATTGAAACTAAGCCTTAACATCAATTCTCATCTGTCGAATCTCAAATAAATATTGTATAACTCATTAAATTATGTTGGGTTTCGGAAAGTACAACTTTCCGCGGAACAAAACCTGACCCCAAGACCTGCTCACAATTAATATAACTAAAAGCATTATTAACAAGACAAAGAGAAAAGACAATATTACCCTTGATGCGCGCTTCGCTCTCTCAACGAGCTCTTACTTGGAAAGCTTCGAGTTCCGCACGTGCGTAGACCTCCAACCGAAATCCACCCGCGACTCGACCTGTCTGGTCTTTACTCGGAGTTTAGCCGAGTTAGAACAAAAATAAACTTACTCGAGTTTTAATGAATTTAAAAGGTTTTCTCTCTTTGGATATGCCTTATTCAGTTCAATTAAGTGGGTTTCTCAAATCCCAATACATGGGTATTTATAGAGAATTCCCACCAACATTCCTTTCTCCCATCAATGTGGGAGAGTTGGTAAAATCACTTTTCTATTTTATTTATAATTCAAAAACAAAAGAAAAAGGCAATGCAATAATTAACCAACAAGTGTCAATCAAGGAGGGAGAGGGTAGGTGAGGACCATAGGGGGGGGGGACCAAAGCCTTGCCTCCCAAGGATCCCCAAATCGCCTCAACCAACTAATAGGCGTGTCGCGTACCTAACAAAAATAACCTAACAAGACCATTACTATGTAGATAGGCAAGTAAGGATCGAATCCCAAGAGACTATGGTTTGACTAATTAAATTGACTCAAATAAATACTAAGAAATTAACAAATTAAATATAATTGTGAGAACTAATAACTAAAGAGCTAAATAAAGCAATTAAATCTAATAATATAATAAATCAAATGCTAAAAACATCCAAGATCAAGCATCACCACAAATACAATTAATGCAATACTTGTTCTACCCCTAACATATAATTCAATTGATTAATGAAGAAAAGTAATCCTTGAATAGTACCAATGGTCTCTCCCGAGTTATCAATGGCTTCCCTAATCACAATCAAGCCTACTTCCGTGGAATCATGTAAATTAAAGACCTTGAGCACATTACTCTAACTTCCTAATCATCCATTCAACTACTCCCGTGATGACTTCAAACCCTTAATTGATTTATTCAAACCCGTCAAAACCCAACTCCTGTTGCGATTAAAACAATGGATTAATAACAATACTAATTATCCCTAATCTAGTATTGGCATGAGCACAATTAGTTAAGCATATCAATTGCAATTGTCATTAGAGAATTTAAAGAATTAAATCAAGCATTAATCATATTCAGGTTCCGCTAGATCTTGGAATAAAGAAACTGCTCACACATAATCATGAAATCAAGAATGATAATCAATAAAGAAGACATAATTAACAATAATAAAATAAGAGAATTGAGAAAAGAAATCAATACTTGGAATTAATTATGAAGTCTTGAATCTTAAAAAAAAAACCCTAGAAAATAGTATGGAAGAAGAACGTAATACCAAAACTCTAAAATAATGTATAAAAAGTGATAGATAAAAGACTATCCAAAACCTATTTATATATTAGCATAAAACTAGGTATTTCTATCTAAATAGGACTCTCAAACGCCACCAAAACGAGCTGCCACAAGAGGATGTGGCACGGAAGAAACCGCCACAAGCAGGTTGTGAGGCGGGCTGTCTTCGCCTTTCCTTTGCTCCAATAATAGACGCCCACAACCAGGTTGTGGCCGACAAGTTGCACGCCACAACCAAGTTGTGGAGCAGGCTGCTACAATGCTCTAGGATGTTAGAAACGCTCCATATAAAGAAATATCTCGCGATCAAAACGAATTCCACGCAAATCGAGCCCGATTCCTACAAAAATAAAAACAAACAAACCGAGAAGAGCAATATCAAAATAGGAAGAGTAATAACTCAAAAAGATTAGGATAATGAAGAAAACACAATAAAACATGACCAAATATCACATATAAATCGTGTATAAGACCGTGTTATCAAATTCCCCCACACTTAACCTTTGCTCGTCCTCGAGTAAACAAACCAAGAAAAGAAAAACTAATCTAATAAAGCAATAAACCTAACTCACTGTCGTAGGAATCACGATTATACTTAGCATTTGCAACAAGCCCTTTAAACCCCTAGGCCACCCTAGTGGACGAGTTTGGTCTCGTGAAGGTTTTCAGAAGGCATACCTACAAAGCCAAATCAAGAACTTCCAAACCAATTTGTTCAACCAAGTGATTAAATCGAAAATTAAAATCATTTTAATTCAAAACTCAATTTATGTATCAGAAATCAATGACATGGATGAAATAATAAATTGTAGCACCCTTCAATAACCAACCAATCTTGCCTCTTCCTTTCCTCAAGCTTGAACCTTCCGCAAGGATGCTCAACCATATTAGCTCAATGCCTCACTTCGATTTGATGACCTTCGTTAAGACTTGCAAAAAATCTCGCCCTCCACCATTTTGGGACCAAATTCCAAGGAAAATCAAGAGGACTTTTGAAGGGTAAGATCGGGTGATAAGGTGAGAGAGATGTAAATTTGGGAATGTGGGACCTAAATGTGTCTCCCCAAAAACCAAACCCAATGATGAGTACTTTTCACGTCACTTGATTATCGAACGAGGTGAAAGTGTGAAAAGTCTTGTGATGCAGTTGTTTTAATAGAAATCTTTCCTTTTGTTTTCGAAAATCTTCTTTATTTATGAAAATAGCAAGTCCAATTTATCTTGGTCCATGACGATGGTCCAATAATAGTGTAGTTGGGTCGAGCTCGCAAAGAGCTTTCCAATGATATATTATAAGCCTAATTCCGATGAATAATGAGGAAGTTATGGCCAAGGTACTAAATTGGGTCTGAAATGGTTTTACGGCCCAATGATCTAGTGGAGGGCCCATTAATTATTATTCCTAAATTATTAGGATTGATTCTAATTTTCTAGAATAGTCTAGAAGGTTATTTTTAAGTTCTAATAGCATTAGGATTGATAATGATCTTTTTTAGAAAAATGATGAATTTGGTTTGAAATAAAACAAGTGTTTTTATTTTGATAAAATCTGTTTTAAAATTGAAAAACATGGAGTTTAATTGTTTAATTATATTAAGAAGAGGATTCCGTACAAAAGCGCATTTTATCTTTTAACTAGCGCCAAACGACAGAACCTGTTGCCATGCGTAATGCTTGTCATTTCACGTTGTATTCTGTCGCTGGCGACAGGGGTCAGTTTTATTCCGACTCAAATTCTGATTCTTTTCTATCGTTTCCGGACTATATTTTTTATAAATAGGGTCGTATTTCCCCGTTTTTCATTCACTCAGAATCATCAAGATCAACAATCATCCTTAATTCTCTCAAGCAATAGCTTATTCTTCTCCGTCTTTCTAACCTTCCCTTTTACAGAATTCCTCATTCACAAGTTCTAAACACACCTAGCCAAGTTCGAAGTTGCCTTCGCCCTAGATGTGAAAGGTTGATAATTTTTGAGGGTTGGTCCCAAATCCCTATTTCAATTATTTTACTTAATTGTTTGATTTAATATTTTCCTTGAAGTTACTAACGTGTGTATTGTTTTGATAGAAAGACGTACGAGGCATCGAAGTAAGTAATTTAATTACTTAATTATTCTTTTGATATAGAAATCATGCTTAGATTATTTTAATTCCTAGTATCATGTTAGGATGTCTCTATTTCTTTCTAGTATCATGCTTAGGTTGCTTCCTATTTCTTCTATCATGTTAGTATCATGTTAGGGATAAAGCTTTGATCTTTATGCTTAGTGACATGCTAAGATTTGTTATTAATCTTGTTAGTATCATGCCTAGGATCTTGCTAATATTATTATGCTTTATTGAGATTGAGATTATTTTGATGATGATTTTTGTTATTATTGCTTGATATATTATTGTTGTTATTGCTTGAGCACGCCTTCTCTTGCAGGATTAAAGGGAATTTGTACTTGTAATCACGCTTAATAAGATAATTAATAATATTGTTTAGGCTAATATGATTATAATTCAAGTGATCGCCAATAATAGTTTTGTTTGTGCATTAATTATAAAGCAACATAGATTAAACAGGTTTAGGATTAATATATTGATTGTATGTTAGTCAGAAAGCGCACATGAATATGAGAAGAATAAAATACAGGCCTATTTAGGGCAAGTTCAATCCCTTTTAGGTTGGATTTGTACCTTCATCCCCGAATATCCAGTCATGGTTCCATACCACTATGGAGTTAGCGATCTCATGGATCGTGAAGGGGTGTAACCTTCACCCTGTGAACGGTTTACAAGTTCCTAAAACTTTTTTGCGACTCTTTTACTCTAGCTTCCTTCCCTTTCGACGCCACCATACTTAAGTGTGTGATCATAGTGGGGCTCAAGTGTGGGATGCTTGAAATATTCCCTACAGTTTTTGGCGACTCCGCTGGGGAGGATTTCTATTTTAATTCCTAAAATTTATTTTCGCAATGATTTAGAATGAGTGGACGAGACTCAAAACATTCTAAGTATTCACGTGCGTAATTTTGATTGACATTATTGACATATGCATAATAAAGGGCCGCATTGGAAAGATCATCCGTAATGCGTTAAAAACATAGGATTTTTTACACGTAGGAAATTTGAGGAATATCTTTCACAACTAGGATCGAAAAAAACTCTACCAAAAATTAGAAAATTCAAAGAACAGAAAGCTGTTGAGGCATGTAGGAACTAGCGCCGAGAAAACAGTGCCAGCACCATGCGATGGCTCTGTCTCCGTTCGACAACAATGTCGTTTGGCGACAGGCCCTGTTGTCTCGTGCCATGTTCTTCCAATACCGAGCCAGAAATCTACCTTCTTTGTTTTAACCGATTCTAATACTGTTCGCTCGATTCTACATCCTAATTGAGTTTTCTCACTTTTCTGAACCTATATTGTTCTACATATGGCCATAACCCTCTGGGAATTCACGCTCCATCTACCTAATCGAACGCTCATGGAAACAAAGGGTACATCCAAGTTTGTTGAATTCACCAAGTCGTGGAAGCGAGTTTAACTCGCAGGGTCCCATCCACACGCGCCAACCCTTCCAAAGGTAAGGCTTCCGCGCGGTGCATCTGGACTCATAACCATGGACCCTTTTGACTAACCCTTATCCTTGAACTTTAGAGAGCTAGAGCCATGGTTAGGTTGCAAACTCATTGCATCATATTGTGCTTACTTGACTACTTGTGCATTCTTTGCTTGTGCATAACCTATGTGTGCTTACACTAACCGTTTGTTTGACTTGTGAATGAGTCTAAATAAACTAATTAATGACTAAAGGACTTTGATTAATTAATTAATTAACTAATATGAGTCTAAATAAATTGATCAAACTTGACTTAGTACGATTATAGGCTTGTCCGTTTAGAGTAAAACACTAGAAACAAACCCAGACTAATGTTTCAGCAATGACGCAGAAGTTTGACCTGTGGCGCGACACGCTAGTGTCCAGCGTTATGCGACAATATTGTCGCATCGCGCTGGTCCTAGCGTCTGGCGACAGTCCCGTTGCTTAGGCGACGGTCCAGTTTTCTGCTCGAGTCCTCACGTTGAGTCTAATTAATCAGTTTATTAATGGCAGAATCTATATTTAGTCCTTAATTGAGTCTAAGCACATAGTTTCATGGTCCTACACAAGTGTCAAAGCATGTCACTTACACTCACTAGTCTTAGCACACACTTTGTGTATATGTCACCGCGACCATATCTTAGGTTCATGCATGAGTCGTTCTTTCCGTCATTTGAATTTGGGAGTCCACGTTATTCCTAAATTCTTCCACATCTCCCCATCTACATCGATCTTTTTTCCACTCTCCACATACTTTCTCTGTACATATCATTCCCCTCATTATTCTATGATCTTTCTCCATCTATGCATGTTGAATCGAGTTTGAGTCAAATAATTAACAAAAGTATCCACAATCTCCCTTTCCACAGTACTTGGTCAAGAAGAGAAGGGCGGCTAATCAAAGACAACACTTTCATCCAAGTACTACTTTTTGATAAACCGATTCGACAAAAGAGAAAAGCTAAGAAGAAAATGGCGTCTCAGGAAGAAGTCAATGAACTTAGGCAAAACTTGGCTAATATAACTGAAATGATGAAGTCTATGGCTCTTCAAGTCAATGACCCTGCGAAACAGCAACAGATGCAACGAATGGAGGAAAGCTTGAACAAGCTCTCCAATGACTATAAGTTCCAGGGCATTAGCTCACAAGGGGTCTCATTGGATAAGGAGCTTCTTCCGCAGAAGTTCAATGGCAATGACATCCATAGGTTCAAACCTACCGACAATCCTTATTTCCACTTAAGAGCTTTTGAAACCATAATGAACATTAAGGGGATTGACAGGAAAGTCTTTCACTCTTTGTTCTCTTTATCTCTTGAAACCGTTTGCCAACAATGGCTCTTTTCCCTTGACAAAGAAAAATTCTCTACTTAGGATAGAATAGTAAACGCTTTCATTAATAGGTACAAATGTAACATTCAAGTTGAAACAGACCATAGACAACTCGAGATGCTAAGGCAAAAGGAAAACGAAGGGTTCACCTCCTTCTTCAACAAGTGGAGGGAAACTTCCGCTAATATGGTTGAAGTTCCTACAGAAAAGGAGTCTGTAAAGATGTTCATCAAGAACCTCCAAGAAAAGTATTCAAAGCACTTGAAATATCAACACAACTTGAATACTTTCAAGGCCTTCTATGACATAGGTATTGAAATCGAAGATGACCTTGCCAACCAAAAAGCTACTAACAATAATAACAACAGTGGCTGGAAAGGAAAGAAAAACGACAACCTTCTTCTTCTGAAAACACCAGTCTAGTAATAATGTTAGTACCTTTGACCTTGAAGATGTCTTAACCATAGATAATTAAGGATCTAAAAAGAAACCAAAAAGAGAGTTCACACCCATTGGAATGACCTATGATGCTGCTTTCGATTGTCTCCATGATCGAGGATTAATCAAACCTATTGGCCCTACCGAAGATCCAACGCCAGAAAGGCGATCTTCAAGATGGAATCCCAACTCATATTGCAAGTATCATCAAGGAAATGTTCATACCACGGATGAATGTTACAGATTTCAAAATCTCATTCAAGATCTCATAGAAGCAAACAAGATCCTATTGCCTCTAACTAGCAAGAAGACCAGGTGATGATCAAGCAAAAAACACAAGGCGAGCTTCAACGACAAGATTTCATGACCTCTTTTTTCTTTTCTTTATTCCTTCTTTCCCCAATAAGTCTAGCATAGGCACCTTTTATTTTCCTTAGATTTTATTTTGTAGGATTTTTTTCTTTTCCTTTTAATAAAATGAGCATTTATTCCTTACATATGAGCATTACATTGTATCTAAAAAAAAAATGCCGAACTTAGCACAAGGTATACTAATGATTTGAGGCACCCCTTGTAGCCACATCATGTCACCATCACCTTTCAAATATACATCCTTTCTTGATAAACCACTTTGAGCCTCGTCTAATGATAAACCTTTCTTTTTTCAACCCACATCTACATAACCTTGGGATAGGATGATGTGCAACTTATGCAAGTTCTGAATACAAAAGCTTGAGAAATTTACAAAAATTTCAAAACTTTAAAAATAGCAAAATCATTAAAAGTGTGCAAAAAGGGCAAGTGTTCCAATGTCATTGATATGAATATATCTTTGATATGAACACGTCTCAGATTGCGTCTCTTATCGAGTGCTCAGTACCGTGCCTGAGAAACATGAATTCCAAGTGAGTGATAGACCGCATGATCGAGATTGCCCATACTTATCAAAAAATGCAAAAGCAAAGAAGAAAGAGAGCAAAAAAAATAAACAAAAGAAAGAGAGTTCAAAAGTGAGAAATCGCAAGTATACAAATACAAAAATTCAAATGCAAGGTTGCACACCTTGGGGAATTATTTAAGGTTTTGAGCATTTATCCCCTTCTTCTTTAACCTTTACCCTAACCACGTTACAACCCTTCAAAGACCTCTTTGAAGTATACACACACTTGTGTGAGGTTCGGCTAGAGCTACGTTCGAACTGATTCCTAACGGATACGTAGGCAACCTCACATTGGGGTGCGGCCGTAATAAAAATGCATTCACATTCACATTCATGCATGATCATATCAAGGGATCTCCAATGTTCATCCCTATCCATTTAGAGTTATACTTGGGGGCTTGATCCTTACATCATTAGCCTACCCAGCCTAAGAGTCACCATTATTTGACTCTTTTCAAAATACTTTTCCACACTTAGCTTTTGCGGCCTAACTGTAGTGTCACTTTCACACACGTCACAGATACATGACCAAACAATCCTTATAGGAACCCTTTGTC
Organism: Chenopodium album; assembly: GCF_948465745.1. Taxonomy (NCBI): domain Eukaryota; kingdom Viridiplantae; phylum Streptophyta; class Magnoliopsida; order Caryophyllales; family Amaranthaceae; genus Chenopodium; species Chenopodium album. The sequence goes on from NC_137848.1 coordinate 41,983,933, forward strand.
ATGGAATCTTAACGCAACGTTGACGCATGCCTTGTCATATCATGATCACTTATCAGTTGTAGTCATCATTGCAAAGTATGAAGTACTTAACCTCCGCGCCTATGTTACCCAAATACTTTCATCATCGAGTCAACAATTGAGATAACCTAGGATGAACTAATTCTTGCACTATGAGATACAACATTAACGCATAAATTGACTAAGCTCATTCAACATGCACCGCAAACACTCAAACACTCGCTTTGATTCTTTTTTGCGTCTTTCTTTTTCGGGAGAAAGTCGGTACCCTCCACAAAAATGACGGAAAAATTTAAATTTTTGCTTTTTTTGCATTTTCGAGTCGCACAATCACATTACAATGCACACATGAGTCATGTACATTGAGTCATGTCGTGTCAAAACACATTGAGTCAACCTCAAGTTAGTCAATCACATTGAGTTAAAGCAATCACAATGAGTCAAGTACACCAAAACTTGGGCCAACCCTAAAAACATGAGCAAAATCCTATATTCTAAAATATAGATGCATGTACTTGATTGACGATCGGCCTACTGATGGTCATATTGATTGATTGGGTTCCTTGGTACGCCAGTTAGCCCCTATAAGCAAATTGACATGATTTGTAGTCGGCTCGATTACAATCGCAATCAGCGATTGGCCTGATGACGATCATCTCACTTAGCTTAAGCGCCTAAACATTGGCTCATTACAAACACCAAGGCAAGCACATCACCTATACGACAATTTTCCAAGATTGGATTGTCACCTCAAAGTGGAAAAGTTTCCAAGCGTGGATTGTCGTACTCCTTCTCTGTTTGTCAAATTTTTCCAAGTTCAGATTGTCATATATTCATAGAAACTTTGGCAATTTTTCCGAGATTGGATTGTCATACACCTAGTTCCCTATGGCAAAATTTCCCAAAGGATTGTCGTAGGACTCTATTCATCTTAAAAATTTCGGCAAAGGCTCCCCAACATGGATTGTCATTCATTTCAGTAAGTGGCAAATTTTCCCGAAGCGGATTCTCGATCGATTCTCTTTGCAAATGTTCCCAGACGTGGATTGTCAAATGTGGCAATATTTTCCCGAAAGGATTATCGCATAGTATTGGAAAATTTCCAAGGTGGATTGCTTTCAAGAGTTATATTCCAAGACGTGGATTGTCGATCGTAGCAAGGTTCTTATGACAGATTGTTACGAAGCATTGGCAACTTTTCCCAAAATTGGATTTTGGAAAATTTTCCGAGATACAGATTGTCGCTTCATCGTGGCAACATTTCCTAGGATGGATTGTTATGTGGCATTGACAAGTTTTCTTGAATCGGATTGTCGTACATCATTCAAGAGTTGTGTTGGCAACTATTCCTAACGAAGAGAGGATTGTCATCACCCCCAAAGCAATCAACATAACAAGCATTCAAGCAAAGCATCAGCAGATAGAGGATCACAAGGCAATGAGATCTTCGACGACTTTCACTAGGATGAGAAGGTTGTCAATTAAATGATCGAGTCAAGGCACAGACGAGATTTTGAAGACAGCTACAAGCAGCGGTCTTCGGCGATGTTCCCTAGGATGAGGAAGATTGTCATTCCAAGATTGAAGACAACTACAAGCAGTGGTCTTTGACGATATTCTCTAGGATGAGAAAATTGTCAAAACTGAAGATGGCTACAAGCAGTCAACTTCGACGATATTCCCTAGGATGTGGAAGATTGTCACAGCAAAGCTAAAGATGGCTACAAGCAGTTACCTTCGACGACGTTCCCTAGGATGTGGAGAGTTGTCACAAACAATCGAGGATAGCTACAAGCAGCGGTCTTCGACGATGGCATTCACGAGGCACTGTGGAGGTCATCACTATAAAATGCAGCAATAAAATCGGTTACCTTAAAGGCGTGTGCTCGATGGTGCAAAATACGCGTTTCTTAACTCTTTTATCTGCTTAACTAACGCTAGTTTGCAGGTATCGGCGCTACAAGAATGATTTAGGATTGTAGAACGTTCTGAATCATTCTCCCTCCCTATCGCTACTTTGACTTTTGTTTTCGAAACTTCGTTTCTCCAAACTCAGTCAAAGTGGGAGCTTCTGTAGACACCTAAATATGTCTCCCCAAAACCAAATCCAGTGATGAGTACTTTTCACGTCACTTGATTATCGAACGAGGTGAAAGTGTGAAAAGTCTTGTGATGCGGTTGTTTTAATAGAAATCTTTCCTTATGTTTTTGAAAATCTTCACTATTTATGAAAATAGTTAGTCCAATTTAGCTTGGTCCGTGACGAGGGTCCAATAATAGTGTAGTTGGTTCAAGCTCGCAAAGAACTTTTCAATGATATATTATAAGCCCAATTCCGATAAATAATGAGGAAGTTATGGCCAAGGTACTAAATTGGGTCTGAAATGGTTTTATAGCCCAATGATCTAGTGGAGGGCCCATTAATTATTATTCCTAAATTATAGGATTGATTCTAATTTTCTAGAATAGTCTAGAAGGTTATTATTGAGTTCTAATAGCGTTAGGATTGATAATTATCTTTTTTAGAAAAATAATGAATTTGGTTTGAAATAAAACAAGTGTTTTGTTTTGATAAAATCTGTTTCAAAATTGAAAAACACGGAGTTTAATTGCTTAATTATATTAAGAAGAGGATTTCGTACAAAAGCGTGTTTTATTTTTTAACTAGTGCCAAACGACAGAGCCTGTCGCCATGCGTGATGCTTGTCGTTTCGCGCCGGGCTCTGTCGCCGGCGACAGGGGTCAGTTTTATTCCGACTCAAATTCTGATTCTTTTCTATCGTTTTCGGACTATTTTCTGTATAAATAGGGTCGTATTTCCCCATTTTTCATTCACTCAGAATCATCAAGATCAACAATCATCCTTAATTCTCTCAAGCAATAGCTTATTCTTCTCCGTCTTTCTAACCTTTCATTTTACAAAATTCCTCATTTACAAGTTCTAAACTCACCTAGCCAAGTTCGAAGTTGTCTTCGCCCTAGACGTGAAAGGTTGATAATTTTTGAGGGTTTGGTCCCAAATCCCTATTTCAATTATTTTATTTAATTGTTTGATTTAATATTTTCCTTGAAGTTACTAACATGTGTATTGTTTTTGATAGAAAGAGATACGAGGCATCGAAGTAAGTAATTTAATTACTTAATTATTCTTTTGATATAGAAATCATGCTTAGATTATTTTAATTCCCAGTATCATGTTAGGATGTCTATATTGCTTTCTAGTATCATGCTTAGATTGCTTCCTATTTCTTCTATCATGTTAGTATCATGTTAGGGATAAAGCTTTGATATTTATTGCTTAGTGACATGCTAGGATTTGTTATTAATCTTGTTAGTATCATGCCTAGAATCTTGCTAATATTATTATGCTTTATTGAGATTGAGATTATTTTGATGATGATTGTTGTTATTGTTGCTTGATATATTATTGTTGTTATTGTTTGATCACGCCCTCTCTTGCAGCATTAAAAGGAATTTGTACTTGTAATCACGCTTAATAAGATAATTAATAATCTTGTTTAGGCTAATATGATTATAATTCAAGTGATCGCTAATAATAGTTTTGTTTTTTGCATTAATTATCAACCAACATAGATTAAACAGGTTTAGGATTAATATATTGATTGTATGTTAGTAAAAAAACGCACATGAATATGAGAAGAATAAAGTAGAGGCCTATTTCGGGCAAGTTCAATCCCTTTTAGGTTGGATTTGTACCTTCATCCTCGAATATCCAATCATGGTTCCATACCACTATGGAGTTAGCGATCTCATGAATCGTAAAGGGGTGTAACCTTCACCCTGTGAACGGTTTGCAAGTTCTTAAAACTTGTTGGCGACTCTTTTAATCTAGCTTCCTTCCTTTTGAACGCCACCATACTTAAGCGTATGTTCACAATGGGGCTTAAGTGTGGGATGCTTGAAATATTCCCTATAATGCCTCAATCATATTTTCCAAACAATTTAGTAATCGATATCAGGAAGCTAAAATGCAAGTCTCAATTGGGCGATCAAGAAGGAGGGTATTGATTTGAGTCTTACGAGGATCGTGGTCTTCCAATAGGTACTTATCGCACAAGAGAAAAGCGAAACCATCTTACACAAACAATTGTCATCTAAAGGATTTATGCTACTTAATTGATAGACATGAGAAATATTTGGGTATCCCGAGTGTGGTGGGTTGTCGAAAAAAGCCATTTTTGAGATAGTTCTGATTAGGATATGGAAGAAGTTGCAGGGGTGGAAGGAGAAGCTATTATCGAGAGCGGGTAAAGATATCCTCTTAAAATCTGTTATCCAAGCCATTCCGACTTACCTAATGGGTTTGTATAAATTCCCTAGCATGATCATTCAACGCATCCATTCGGCTATGGCTCGGTTTTGGTGGGGCTCAAGTGATGGAAAAAGGAAAATTCACTGAAAAAGTTGGGAGTCGTTGTGTACTTTGAAATACTTAGGGGGAATGGGATTCCGTGATTTGAGTGTTTTTAATGACGCCCTTTTGGGTAGGAAAGCTTGGCGTTTAGTGATGGCTCCTTCCTCGCTTCTAGGGCGTGTGTTTAAAGCCAAATATTTCCTTCACTCAGATTTTCTTGACTCGTATCTCGGTTTGGCAGGGAGTTACTCTTGGCGTAGTATTTGGGCGTCAAAGGCAATCATCAAAGATGGAATTTTGTGGAAAGTGGGGAATGGTCAAAACATCAACTTGTGGTCTGATCCTTGGGTTTCTGATGTGGAGGGCCGCCACATTGTGAGTGAGGAATCTACTGCTCTCTCATGTGTTAGTGATATTATTGACCCGGTGAACAAGGAATTGAGGCTGGAGATTCTTGATGAATATTTCTCGGATAGGTATAAACAATGTATTTCGGCTATCCCTCTGAGTGAAAGAGAACGGGATGACGAGCTTATTTGGGCTTTTTTCTAAGACAGGGGAGTATACTGTTAAGTCCGCATATCTGCTTTGTGAAAGGGTCTAAATTGGACAATTTCCACCAAGCTTGGCTAGAAATTTGGAAGGCGAATGTCACCCCGAAAGTGCGACATTTTTTCCGTCGACGACTTTGTACAAACACCCTCCCTGTTAAGAGCCTCCTGTATTTTCGTCACCTTACGCCAGATGCTAACTGCCCCTGGTGCTCTATTGAAACTGAAAGTGTGCAGCATGCCTTGGTGGACTACAATAAAGTACAAGGGCTGTGGGAGGATTGTCTCTGCTCTGAAATGGCGAATTGGAGTGATTTTGACTCCATTTGTGATCTCGAGGTAAGCTGGAAAAGATTGGAGCCTAAAACCATACAACGAGGTATGTTCCTTGCCTAGTGCATTTGGGGGGATAGAAACTTGAAAGTATTTCAAAATAAATTCACCCCAAATGCTGTAATTGTGGATCGTGTAAACAGTTATGTTGAGGAGCAAGGAAATTATACTGCCCGCATTTATGGGGCAGTGGGTACTCGTCCTCTTCCCAACCCTTCTAAATGGTGTGCGCCACCTGCCAACATAGTTAAGATCAATGCTGATGCTTGCCTCACTGATGAAGTTTGAGTAGGCCTTGGTGTGGTTGCTAGAAATCATGAGGGGAAGGTTCTTGTTGCTGCTACAAGAAGAAGCCGTGCCTACTGGTCCCCGGAAACAGCAGAAGCTAAGGCTATGTTGTTTGCATTAAAGGGTGGCAGATTGTATGTTTCTCCGAGATCATTTTAGAGCCGGATTGCAAAGTAATTATTGATAGGATCTCAAGAAATTCAGCTTCAGTGGAGATGGATGCGGTTTTAGGGGATATCCTTGCTCTTGGTTCGAAATTTGTGTTTGTTGCTTGGTCACATGTGAAGAGAAATGAAAATTGCGTTGCTCATAATTTAGCTAAGTTGATTCCGTATGGATATGAACAATTGTGGGATAGTCATGTGCCCCATAATGTTTCTCCTTATGTATTTATGGACTCTTTGTCTCTTGATTAATTAATGGAGATTGCTTGTTTTCAAAAAAAAAAAAAAAAAAAAAAAAAAAAAAAAAAAAACTAATAATAATAATAATAATAATAATAATAATAACAACAATAACAACCTCCCCCACACTTAAATATTGCAGTGTCCATAGTGCAATTAAAGTAGAGCATAAATAAATTAAGAGGGAGGATACTCACAGAATTAATTGAGGAGAGCCCTTGTTGTTGGCATCGTGGATGTAATGAACCTATATGAAGTAATTAGTATAATATTGTACCAAATCGAGCTTGCGCCAAATTCTCAATTCAAAATTTACAATCACGAATTCCGTGTCACAATCCCTCAAACCAAACCGCCTAAATCCTTCAAGAAGCAATCCGCACAATAATATCTCTATTAAAGGCAAAAAGATCCATTTAATCATATCCATCCCTCTCAAAACCGTGTTAATGTAGCAGGAAACGAGCAAATTAATACCCACTACCCACACAAATGTTGATATGAGATTCCAGCCAAGAAACGATCAAACCCAAGGGGCTACTCCCTTCGATTCTCATCAAATTCGACAATTAATCATCAAATTCTGTTTTTCTCAATTACTGAAAGTCATACAAAAAGCTCTACTGAAGAAACATAGACAATAATTTGATGATAACTGCAACAGAGTACCTCGAACTTTTTCAATGGAACAGAGTAATTAAACCCTAGGGTTCGTACTTTGTAATGTCGAATCGATTGAACAAGAATCCATATGAAGAGACGGTTAAAGAAGGAATACGAACAATGTGATCTTCTTTCGAGCCGTCATAATCGAGTAATTTAAGAGTGACGAGGATTTTCTTGGTTCTCCCCTTTTGATTTTTTTTTTTTTTTTTTTTTATTTTATTTTTTTATTTTATATATATATATATATATATTACTCTACAAACTTTATGCCGCAATGTGGCTGCGGTGTAGCGTCGTGAGCCGCTACCTGGTTGCGGACTAAACTGATTCTAATGCGCGAGAAGGGTGTCACCGCAACTAGGCTGTGGAAGAAACGAGTTTGCCGCAACCTGGTTGCGGACCATTCTGTAGATGCCTTGCTTAGCGTATACGAGGCCGCAGGCCAACCATGGTAAGATATTGCACTTCGCGTGATGTCTGTGGAGCCTGCTGTGAATCAGAAGCTACAAAAATGTTGGTTAGTTGTTTGCTATTTCCATAATTCAAAGAGGTGGAAAAGCTAATGTACCTAACCCGCTAAAACTCAAATGAAACTTGCAAAATTGCCAAGACACTAAACTACTGCACCTAGCTACCATGTTACTTAAATTAAGGTTAGAAAAAAAAGAAACAACAAAAATAAACAAAAATTAATAAACTTATAAAAAGCCTTTCTAATAGTCTACAAAACTACTAACTTACTAAGAGAACTACGGACACTAAAGAAAAAAAATAATTAAATGACAAATATTTTTTGTTTTATTTATTTTTTTAATTATTAGAGAAGAGAATAAAAGGACTAAATTTTTTTTAAATAAAGAGTTAGAAAATTGGGTTGTCTCCCAAAAGCGCTTGTTTTAAAGGTCATAAGCTCGACCTCCTTTAGTAGCTCAATCCGGATCACCACCACGCAGAGAGGATACTCCACGATCTTGCTTGTAAATATGTCCACCTCCATATGGCTCCTTCAGACTAGAGTTGACATGATTTGTATTCAAACTCACCTTCATGTAGCTAAACCCATCATGTGTTGGAATATTGTCCCCTTTTCTCACAAGATTTCTATCAAATACATACTTATCAACCAAAGGATTAGTAGCATCAATTCTCAAACAAGTACCACCATCAAAAGTGAAACTATGGTCATCAAAGAGCTTAAACACTACTTGCTTATCCTGAGCCCTAATGCTCACCTGTCCTTTTGGAATATCTATTAAAGCTTGACTTGTAGCAAGGAAAGAGCGACCAAAGATAATCGGGATCTTATGGTCTTCTGTTATATCCATCACAACAAAGTCAATAGGAAAAACAAGTTCACCAACCCTAACTAATACATCTTCAACTACACCCTTAGGGAGTCTAACAGTCCTGTCAGCCATTTGAAGAGACACGAGGGAGGGTTTAAGGTTTTTTAGACCTAATTTGTAGTACACTGAAGAAGGCATTAAATTAACACTAGCACCTAGATTACACAAGACCCTATCATAATATGTTTCATTTATCATACAAAGGATGGTAAAACTATCAGGATCATGCAATTTAGGTGGTAGGTTATCATGTAGAAGATTAGAACATTGCTCCTTTACTATCAAACTTTCTAATTCCTTATCATCGTGATTATGATCTAGAATACCTTTCACAAAATTTGCAATTTGAGGCATTTGAATTACAAGAACGGAAAAAGGAATGGTAGCATATACCTTCTTAAGAGTCTCACAATACTTCCCAAAATGCTTATCGAGCACAGCTTTTGATAACCTTTGTGGGAAAGGCACTGGTTCCTTATAGGCCCATGGAGCAACATATTTGGGACCTTCTTTCTCACGCTTCTCTGTTATTGACTCCACATTACACACTTTCTCTTCTAATCCTCTTGTAGTCAATTCATCTCTCTTCACGAAAAATGCATTGCATTGTTTCGTTTGGACTTTTGCTTGATCTTAAAGAGTTGTTAGATGACTCACTTGTTGTGAAAGCTGAGAAAGATGAGTTTCTATCCTCTTATTTTGAGTGGTAAGCAATTGGATTGAGTTTTCAAAGTATTCATTTTGCTTTGCCTGTAGTTCAAATTGCTTTGATATAAGCTCATATTGTTGAATTTGGGAAGTAATAAAAGCCTTCATAATTGATTCAAGATCATATGTTGAGGTTTGGGGTGGTGGTTGTTGGGTAGATTGATGATTGAAAGGTGCCCTTGCTTGAAAAGCAGATAGTGGTTGAGGATTCACTTGAGCCTGATTGTTCACGTATGAGAACCCTTAATGATTTCTCCACCCTTCATTAAATGGCCTTGTGGAGGTCGTGGTATAAAATGCATTAGCTTGCTCAATCGTCATTCTACCATAATTGGGTTGACATTCACGCGCAGTATGGCCCTACGTTTTGCACTTCTGACAAATTTCTATTGAAGGGCGAGGTGGTCCGGCTTGGAGTTGATCGACTTTATGAGTTAACACCTGCACAATATTAGTTAACATAGTTAGAGCATCAACATCATGTTTATTACCTCCCCTCTTGGTGACATTTTGTCCTCTTGAATGGTAATTATCATTAGCTGCCATCTTCTCAATTATATCCTTTGCATCGGTTGGGTTCTTATTCATGATAGAGCCCCCCAGATATGATGCAACATTAATGTATATGAGAAACTCATGAGTCAAAGTATCTAGCTCGTTCCTTAACCTTACAGTTGTATCTTGCCCTAAGAATTTTACTAGGAAATCTTTGGCAAGCTTATCCCATGTATTGAAGGAACCTATACCTTCATCTCTTAACCACTCCCTTACTTTATCCCGTAGTGAGAAAGGGAAAAGGCGTAGTCTAATAGCATCATCAGTGACACCGTTAAGCTTCATAGTGTTACATTTCTCCAAGAAACTGTCTATGTGGGTCACAGGGCATTCAATTGGTGAGCCCGCAAAAGAATCATTGGAGATGAATTGTATGAATTGAGGCTTCAATTCAAAGCACTGAGCGGTGACAGGTGGTCTGACAATACTAGAGAGGAATCCGGTAGTTGTATCAGGAATACCATACTCCAAAAGAGATTTTTTTCCTGGGTCAACCATGTTTCTCGTATTTCGATTTCTCCTTCTTCTACCTCTACGTCTTCTTGATGTAGCTTCGATCTCATAATCAAAAGGTGCTAAATCTTCTGAACCTGAACTTCAAGTTTGCATGCAACAAAGAAACTAAACCAGAAGATCAAAGACACAAGGGACAATAGCCAAAGCATATATGCTTAGTAAAAACGAATCACGAAAAACTAGAATAAAACCGTTAGTCCCCGACAACGACGCTAAAATTTGATAGGCGTGTCGCGTACCTAACAAAAATAACCTAACAAGCCCAGTACTATGTAGTTAGGAAAGTAAGGATCGAATTCCAAGAGACTATAGTTTGACTAATTAAACTGACTAAAATAAATACTAAGCAAGTAACAAATATAATAGTGAGAACTAATAACTAAAGAGCTAAATAAAGAGATTAAATCTAATAATAAGATAAATCAAATGCTAAAAACATCTAAGATCAACCATCACCGCGAATACAATTAATACAATAGTCGTTCTACCCCTAACATATAATTCACTTGATTAATGAGGAAAAGTAATCCTTGAATAGTACCAATGGTTTCTCCCGAGTTATCAATGGCTTCCCTAATCACAATCAAGCCTACTTTCGTCGAATAATGTAAATTAAAGACCTTGAGCACATTACTCTAACTTCCTAATCATCCATTCAACTAATCCCGTGATGAATTTCAAACCCTTAATTGATTTATTTAAACCCGTTAAAACCCAACTCCCCACTAGTGGAAAAAAGTTCATTTGTAATGCCTCAATTGTAATGGGCATAATTAAATCCGTTACAAAAAGATGATTCGTAACGGACAACATATAGGTCTGATACAAATAACTAATATTTTTAACGGGCAAAAATTTGACCGTTACAAATAAAAGTATTCGTAACGGACATAAATTTGTCCGGTATAATTACTGCTCTAACTGTAACGGCCAAATAAGGTCCGTTACAAATCGATCACGTATTAGGCTTAACATTAGGGTTTTACTTCGTTTCTCCCATCAGTCGTTTTCTTCCCTCTCCTTTCCTCTCTCTCTCTTTCTCTCTCTCTCTTTCTCATAGTCTCACATCTCTCTTTCTCTCATTCTCTCTCCTCAATCTACAACTTAAAATTGCAGATCTTCGTTATTTAGATCTGAATTGTGAATTTATGTCAACTTATTTGGACCAATTATTCGAAGATCGACGTTTCGAGTATGATTTCTTTGGTATTCGTCCATGGCTAATCTCTGAAATCCGAATCAAAGCCATGATGCTGAATCTTGAGTAATTTACCTCCGTCGAAGCTCCATTGTAGAAGCTTATGAGCTTTAACTCCTTATTGAAACAAAATCAGAGGTAAATTCTGTTTTTTTTCATTTATTAACAATTGAATATCAATTTTTCAGATCATTATAGTCAAATTCGGGATATTTTGAGGTGAATTATTGAACTATTTGTTATATTGCTCAATTTATTAAAGATTATAACAATCAATTTTGCTGCTAGAATTTCTTATGTGCATTTGACGTTGATAATCTTGAGAAAAAAGAATTTAATTTGATTTTTGGAACCTGATTTTAATGGGTTTAGGTTTAATAGTCGGTCTTCTCGGAGCACCGAAGCTCATTCCTGGTCCTTCCGCCGCCATCCAAGCCGCTATGCACCGAACCAATCAATTTGATTCCACTACTAATGGAAATCAGTCCCTAAGATTTTCACTCAGGAGTACATTCGTAGGGTTCAAGAAGATTCTGGGGAAGAATTTTCCCGTAATCCTTGGGTTTTTGCCCTAGATGTTCTTCGCACTCATGGTTATTTCATTCTCCTTATCATTTTAATGGTTATCAATTTTTGTATGTTGGTGTATCGCGTTTTAATTTGATTGATTTAGGGTTTATTATTTTGTGCAAAATTAGGTGTGGTTGATATTACCCTTTTGCGTGCTGTCAAAGTGTGTGAATGCTGATAGATTTGATAAGGTATTGAACTTTATCTTTTAATGTGTTCAAATTTGCGGTGATTGGTTTGATTAGTTTGTGATTGGGATGAAGATGATTGTAGTAGGCTGCATAAATTTAGCCCGTTCGAGTGTAAGTGAACTTTCTTTTTAGTGCATTGTAGAAAACATGTGACTCTTTGCTACTTGAGTAGCACCAAATTTGTAAATTTTACTAGGGTTCTAAGGAAAAAAAAAATTGTTGTTTCTTGGTTTTTTTTTTTTATTATTAGTTTTGTGGCCAATTGTACTAATTAAAAATTGTGGAATAAATAAAAATTTACATTGAATAATAAACACAAAATGCTGACAGCCTAGCAAATTATGCTGGGATTTTTTTTTTAATTGAGGCTAAATGTATTTGTAACGGGCAGTTGAAATGCCCGTTACAAATAAGTCGGTATTTGTAACGGACAGTTCAAATGCCCGTTACGAATAACGGGTTATTCGTAACAGACACTGCCCGTTACAAATAACACTGGCTATCCGTAACGGTGGCATACGTAACGCCCGTTGCCCATTACAAATAGGCATTTTTTGCCCGTTACGGATAGCTATTTTTCCACTAGTGCCCGTTGCGATTAAAACAATGGATTAATAACAATACTAATTATCCCTAATCTAGTATTGACATCAGCGCAATCAATTAAGCATATCAATTGCAATTATCATTAGAGAATTTAAAGAATTAAATCAAGCATTAATCATATTCGAGTTCTGCTAGATCTTGGAATAAAGAAACTACTCACACATAATCATGAAATCAAGAATTATAATCAATAAAGAAAACATAATTAACAATAATAAATTAAGAGAATTGAGAAAAGAAATCAATACATAAAATTAATTATGGAATTTTGAATCTTGAAAACAAAACCATAGAAAATAGTATGGAAGAAGAACGTAATACCAAAACTCTAACATAATGTATAAAAAGTGTTAGATAAAAGACTATCTAAAACCTATTTATATCCTAGCATTAAACTTGGTATTTCTATCTAAATAGGACTCTCAAATGCCATCAAAACGAGCTGCCACAGGTAGGTTGTGGCACAGAAGACATCGCCACAACCAGGCTGTGGGGCGGGCTGTCTTCGCCTCTCCTTTTCTCCAATAATAGACGCCCACAACCAGGTTGTGGCCGACAGGCTGCACGCCACAACTAAGTTGTGGAGCAGGCTGCTACAATGCTCGAGGATGCTAGTAACGCTCCATATAAAGAAATATCTCGCGATTAAAATGAATTCCATGCAAATCGACCCAAATTCCTAGAAAAATAAAAACAAACAAACTGAGAAGAGCAATATCGAAATGTGAAGAATTATAACTCAAAAAGATTAGGATAATGAAGACAACACAATAAAAGGTGACCAAATATCACATGTAAATCGTGTATAATATCGTGTTATCACCAACCCCCCAAATCGGAGCCACTCATCGCACGCTAGCTAACGCTGCCATCTTAAGGCTGCCCAGTTGGCTGCCTGGCCCCTTGGCTGGGTTTGCTAGGTAGTCGCACGGGCCAGCAGCGAGCGCCAGCAAGCCTCGCATTGATGCGGGATGCTGGGCGCTGTTGTCAGCATATTCGCGTGCCAGCTTGGCAAGCAATGCTTGTTGGTTGCTGCTGGGCATGGTGCGCTATGGTGCTGTGCCCTTGGCTTGATACGGTGTGCATACTAGTTTTTGTGCTAGCACCATTGCCCCTAGCACTTGGTTTGCTCGGGGCATTCCGATGCTAGGGGTATTTGGTACTTTGTTAATTAATTGAGTTTTATCGTCTCGTCTTTTATTAATTCGACTCGACTTGCAATGCTCGGTCTCGATGCTCCTAGCTCGATTTCCGACGTCTATGTTCATAATACTCGAGCGACTCATTAATTCCTTTCGGATTAATTCGTCATGACGGATCGTTAGTTGCTTGGGTGTGATCCGAAGGGTTCAGTCAAGATTAAGTTGTAATATTAATTATACATTAATATTACTGATCGAAAGCGGCCTCCAACTAGGAATTCTGATCACTTGACCTTACTGAATAATTAGTTTTCTAATAATTCCGAACCCTTTATCGGAATAATACACTTGTTTGAAGGACATCATTCCTATTAATCTCCCACTTGTCCTTCCGGACAAGTGCGCTTTTTGTGTATAGCCTATTTCCTATGTCACTTAATGTCTCTTCATGAACTATAAGGTAAGATTATTCGTCATCCTTATTAAGTCCAGAAGTGTTTCTCAAAATTCGAGTTCGACTATCAATAAGCAGATGATTTCTTAAAATCCATCTGAGCACGCCAATGCATTTTCACAGTCTCGCTCTTCGAGAGGCCTTGTAAACAACAAAGACATGTTCCCTATGGTTAATAGAGGGATATTCCCAGTCTTATACTATCAGCTTCTCTTACTAAGAGGACCTAGCCGCCCGAGTGTTGCCTTTATAATCCCCATGTACGGCAGACGTTTGACGAACATTAAAGCGGACTAGTACTCAAATAAGAGAACTCATAATACTCATGGTCGAGGAAAGAGGTTCCGATAGCTTTAATAAGAGGTGTACTTATGAAGATTTATAAATCTCTTAAAGTATTCTCATAGGTCGATCCGGTATTGTTCTAAACCAATACCCGTGCAAATGATTTATGACAATCATGTCCTTGTAGCACAAGAAACGGTGCTATAAATCAAACTACACACTAATCTCAAGTGGTCATTAATCGTCCATCATTTAAATGACCTCGATTAGGGATAATTTTCGATTATAATATTCAATGTTCACTTAATAGGTGTTTCTTTATCCAAGACTGGTCTTGATACCTTATTTTGAATATTCTCATAATCGAATGGACTCACTATTTAATCCTAAACCACAATTAAATAGAAACTGAGTGATAAAATTACATGAAATTAAATTACTCCATAATTTGAATGGTTCATCATAGTGTTTTACATTAAAATGTTTAAAATTAATTAAAACACTTAACAGGGAAATCAAAGCCAATCACCAATGTTCCTGATTCCCATTGCCTCAACATGCTTGTTGTGCTTCACTTGAGACAAAGGTTTAGTAAGTGGATCGACTACATTGTTGTCCGTTCCAACTTTACAAATTATGATTTAATTTCACCCTCTGACTTCCATTCCCTTATCATGTGAAATTGCCGCTTGACATGTTTGACCTTCTGATGTTCCCTTGGATCTCTGGCCTAAGCAATACCTCCATTGTTGTCACAATAGAGGGCTATTGGACCCTTGATGAAGGGTATAACATCAGGTTCACCAACGAACTTATGAATCCAAACTGCCTCCTTAGCTGCTTCAGCAGCAGCCAGGTATTCAGCTTAAGTTGTAGAATCTGCAGGCTGCTTTTCTTAGCACTCTTCTAACTAAACGCTCCTCCATTTAGACAGAATATGTATCCTGACTGCGATTTGAAATTGTCTCTGTCTGTCTGGAAGCTTGCGTCAAGGTAACCATCAACAACTAATTCATCTAAGCCACCATATACTAGGAATTTATCCTTGTTCCTTTTCAGGTACTTTAGGATATTCTTGGCCGTAGTCCAATACGCCTCACCTAGGTCTGATTGGTGTCGGCTCGTAGCACTCAAGGCATACAATACTTCTGGCCTAGTACATATCATGACATACATGATCGATCTAATAAGCGAAGCATATGGAATCTGATTCATCCTTTCTTGCTCATCAGGTGTCTTTGGACAATGCTTCTTGCTTAGGGTTATGCCATGTGACATGGGTAGGTGACCTTTCTTGGCCTCCTCCATGTTGAATCGTGCCAATACCTTATCAATGTAAGTACTTTAGCTTAATTCAATCATTCTTTTAGATCTATCCTTGTAGATCTTGATGCCCAATATGTACTGTGCCTCTCCCACCCCTTTCATTGAAAAACAATTTCCAAGCCAGGCCTTTACGGACTCTAGCATTGGAATGATGTTTCCATTAAGAAATATGTCATCAACATATTAGAATAGGAAGGTGTAGGGAATATTTCAAGCATCCCACACTTAAGCCCCACTGTGATCATACACTTAAGCATGGTGGCGTCCAAAGGGAAGAAAGCTAGAGTAAAAGAGTCGCCAACAAGTTTTAGAAACTTGTAAACCGTTCACAAGGTGAAGGTTACACCCCTTCACGATCCATGAGATCGCTAACTCCATAGTGGTCTGGAACCATGACTGGATATTCGAGGATGAAGGTCCAAATCCAACCTAAAAGAGATTGAACCTGCCCTAATAATAGGCCTCTGCTTTATTCTTCTCATATTCATGTGCGCTTTATGACTAACATACAATCAATATATTAATCCTAAACCTGTTTATCTATGTTGGTTGAATATTAATGCACAAACAAAACTATTATTGGCGATCACTTGAATTATAATCACATTAGCCTAAACAAGATTATTAATTTTCTTATTAAGTGTGATTACAAGTACAAATTCCCTTTAAACCTGCAAGAGAGGGCGTGATCAAGCAATAACAATAATAATATATATCAAGCAACATGATAATAATAATCAATAAAGCTTAATAATAGCAAGATCATAGGCATCATACTAACAAGATTAATAACAAATCCTAGCATGTCACTAAATAATAAAGATCAAATCTTTATCCCTAACAAGATACTAACACGACAGAAGAAAGAATAATAGGAAGCAACCTAAGCATGATACTAGAAAGCAATAAAAGCATCCTAACATGATACTAGAAATTAAAATAATCTAAACATGCTTTCTATATCAAAAGAACAGTAAATAATCGAATTACTTACTTCGATGCCTCGTATCTCTGTCTAACAACAAAATACACACGTTAGTAACTTCAAGGAAAATATTAAATCAAACAATTAAATCAAATAATTGAAATAGAGATTTGGGACCAAACCCTTAGAAATTATCAACCTTTCACGTCTAGGGTAAAGGCAACTTCGAACTTGGCTAGGTGTGTCTAGAACTTGTGAATGAGGAATTTTGTAAAGGGGAAGGTTAGAAAAAGGGAGAAGAATAAGCTATTGCTTGAGAGAATTAAGGATGATTGATGATTCTCAGTGAATGAAAACGGGGAAATACGACCCTATTTATAAGGAAAATAGTCCGGAAACGATAGAAAAAAATCAAAATTTGAATCGGAATAAAACTGACCGTTGTCGCCAGCGACAGAGCCCATCGCGAAACGACAAGCATCACGCATGGCGACAAGCTCTGTCGTTTGACGACAGACTTGTCATTTGGCGCTAGTTAAAATATAAAACGCGCTTTTGTATGGAATCCTTTCCTTAATATAATTAAATAATTAAACTCCGTGTTTATCAATTTTAAAATCAGATTTTAACAAAATAAAACACTTGTTTTATTTCAAATCAAATTCATTATTTTTCAAAAGATATAATTATTAATCCTAACGCTATTAGAACTCAAAAATAACCTTCTAGACTATTCTATAAAATTAGAATCAATCCTAATAATTTTAGGAATATTAATTAATGGGCCCTCCACTACATCATTGGGCCATAAAACCATTTTAGACCCAATTTAGTACTCTGGCCATAACTTCCTCATTATTCATCAGAATTGGGCTTATAATATATCATTGGAAAGCTCTTTGCGAGCCCGACCCAACTAAATTATTGTTGGACCCTTATCACGGACCAAGCTAAATTGGACCAACTCTTTTCTTAAATAAAGAAGATTTTCGAAAATAGAAGGAAATATTTTATTAAAAATAACCGTATCACAAGACTTTTCACACTTTCACCTTATTCGATAATCAAGTAACGTGAGAGGTACTCAATACCTGGTTTGGTTTTTGGGGAGACACATTTGGGTGTCTACAGAAGGCAATGTCACTCCCACTGACCTTCTTGTAAACACAAGATTCATCTAGATTCTTGATAAAACCAAACTTACTGATGGCTTCATCGAATCGTAGATTCCAAGTTCTGCTTGCTTGCTTTAACCCATTAATGGACTTTTTAAGCTTGCATACCTTCCCAGCATTGTTTTAGTCGACAAAACCTTCAGGCTATGTCATATACACAGTTTCTTCCAAAATTCCATTGAGGAAGGCAGTTTTGACGTCCATCTGCCATTTTCATAATTGTAATATGCAGCAATTGCTTGGATGATCCAAACGGACTTAAGCATTGCGACAGGAGAAAAGGTTTCATCATAATCAACACTGTGAATTTGCCTGTAACCTTTTGCTACCAGTCTAGCTTTATAAATGAACACATTTCCATCTTTGTCGGTTTTTAATTTGAAAATCCATTTACATCCAATAGGTGCGTAACCTTCGGGTAAATCAACTAACTTCCATACTTGATTTTCAAACATGGAGTCCATTTCAGAGTCATAGCTCGCCATATCTTGCTTGTAGGTTGTTGGTTCGTCGCCATCCACTATTAGGATGTCCTGATTCTCGGTTAATATGACACTAAGATATCTATCAGGTTGAGACTTTGGCCTCTGCGACCTATGTAGGGTAATGGACTAAGCATTTGCATTTTCGGTTTGACTTTGCACATTTTTACCAACGTCAACATGCTGTTTGAGTACTTTAACTGTCAATTTGATTTTATTGCTCGTCCTCTCGAACTTTATCGAGTTCGATTTTCCTCCCACTTGTCATTTTGGGAAGGTGTTCCTTCTCCAAAAAGACACCATCACGAGCAACAAACACTTTGTTCTCGGATTTGCCATAGAAGTAATACCCTTTGGTTTTTTTAGGTAGCCCACATAGAAAACCTTGTTAGATATAGGGTGAAGTTTGTCAGAATTAATCTTTTGACATATGCTTCGCAACCCCAGATCTTGAGAAAAGACAACCTAGGAGGTTTATTAGTCCATAGTTCATATTTAGTCTTTTCTATAGCTTTTGACGGAGCACGATTCAGTGTTAGTGTCGTGGTTAAAAGTGCATGTCCCCATAAAGAGATAGGAAGATCACTAAAACCCATTGTTGACCGTACCATGTCTAGCAAGGTTCGATTTCTCCCTTCGGATACTCCGTTCCAGTGTGGAGTTCCTAGAGGTGTCAATTATGAAAGTATACCATGTTCTTTCAGATGGTCATCGAATTCGTGACTCAAGTATTCACCACCTTGATCTGATCGAAGGGTTTTGGTTTTCTTGCCAAGTTGATTTTCAACTTCACTTTGAAATTCTTTGAATTTCTCAAACGATTCATATTTGTTCGACATAAAGTAGACATATCCATATCTACTATAATCGTCCCTGAAGGTGATAAAATATCGATGGCCGTTCCTTGTGGTTGTGCTCATTGGTACACATACATCGGTGTGTATTAGGCCCAATAAGTCACCTTCCCTTTCTCCCAACTTGGAGAATGGCTGTTTTATCATCTTGCCTAATAGACATCCTTCGCAATTCTCAAAAGATTGTAAATCGAATGAGTCAAGAATACTTTCTTGTAGAAGTTTCTTGATGCGTTTGATGTTAATGTGGCCAGACGATAATGCCACAAGTATGTCTCATTTGATTCAATGGTCTTAGCATTTTTATTGGTATTATTAACATTATAAACTTCTTTCCATGTTCTCAAATAAACCAATCATTTTGAGTACATGTGGGCTGACTGACTCTCCTTTCTTGAGCTTGCTCTCAAGGATCCATCTATGGGTTTCGAACATTTCAGTTTGGGCCTGCTCTTGGAACATATACTAAAGTCTTCTTCTCCTTCTCAATGAAAGTCTTCTGAAGGTCGGGAGACATAGTGGTCAACATGATGCATTTGACATCCCGATTGGCAGTTTGCCATTGATTCAGGGCAGCCTGAGTCACTTTCTCATTGGGAGTCTCGAGCATTTCCTCATCAAGGACGTATTCCTTTTGCTCTTGCATAAGAACTATATGCAAGTTTCTTTGCCAATCAATAAAATTTTACCCACTCAGTTTCTCCTTGTCGAGAATTGAGTGTAACGAGAATTGGTTGTTTGAGTCATTTGCAGACATGGTTTTACAATTGAAAGAATTTGAAATGAAAATCCATTCATGATAATTAAATAAGATTGAATTCATGCATATATATTTCAAACTTATTTAAACGTCTTATTCACACATCAAATTTGTCCCTATTTGGTGAGAATAAGTCGATTCCAAGATCCAAAGAATCAATGAGTGGTTAAGCATTCTTTGGCTTGTCTTAACACTTATAAGCAACTTTTTGATAATGGCTCCAAGCCACTCTTGGTTAGATAAATTGTCGCATCTAATGCTCTTGTAACAATTTATCTCTTTTGCCACGACATGTTAGGACTCCATCACTCATATGTTTGAGTCTAACCAAAACCAATATGTATTATGATGTCTTGCTTTAGCAAACCCATCAACATACCTTACGTTTCTAGGAAAGTAGTAATGCCTCGCTTTGGCGTAGCCCATCACTATTCTCAATAGTTTAGTAAGTGTTGTTTTGGAATGGAAAGTTTTACTCAATGTTTTAGGGACCTAGGGTTTCTATGTTGGTTGATTTAAGTGAACTTAATTAATCATCGTAACATTCGAATTCCTAAACATGCATCTAACATATCATTCATATATATATATATATATATATATATATATATATATATATATATATATATATATATATATATATATATATATATATATATATATATATATATATATATATATATATATCGAAAACATAAGTAAATGATGCATTTGGCAACTAGCATGACCCCTTGAATCTTCAAGTCTTCAAGGATCTTGATTTGCAACTTCATGGCTTTGTCTTCCAAGAAACTCCGTCTTCAAGACATAACCAAAATAATGCAACTACTAGTGTAAGGGATAGCTCCTATTGAGCTATTTCTCCCAACTGGAGCCATTAGGAAAGGCTGCACCGCGCAAACAAGAGCCGACATGAGTGACCTCATACCACTTCTTGAGGGGCTAGTTGTATAGGATAGCTCCTGGTGAGCTATCACCAGGCTCCTAGATTGGCTCACGGGGTGCGTACTCACTGTTGGAAGAATAATTAAAAGGGCTAATTAGCCTGATAGATTCAACCCGCAGGCTGACCAAGTAGGACTCTCCACAAAGAAGATCATACACCTATAAATAAGGGATAAAGTACAACAGAAAGGATGTGAGACAAACATTCTATTCAATCATCTATCTCTCTAAGTACACTTTCTCTCTTTAGAAACACATTCTAACTTAGGCATCGGAGGGGGGTTCCTCGAGCCACCCCTGAGGGCAGTTCACGTGTGTTGCCTTGCGCAGGGCATCAACGGGACCCAGATCGTGCCAGCAGAACCCTTGGATCCACACTTGGAACAATTAGCGCTAGAAGGAGGGGAAGGGTCATCTAACTTGAGGTTCACCGGTTGAGCAAGGGACTAGTTGACAGATCGCCATGGCTGGAGAAGAAACTGTACAAACACCAGTCTCTAAGGCTATCAAAACCAACCGAACACCATAGAAAACAGCGTCAGTAACTCTTGATCCAAAAGGATCAACTAAAAAACCCAAATCCAATATCTTTCAAAAATCTAACCCCACCGGATTGACGTTTGCTGCAACTAAAGCGGCGGCGAAACTAGTATATCCGGTAGGGTCTAGCTTTTCTTTTAAGTTCGGAATGCCATTGACAGGGGCGAACAATAAACCCATCATTTCAACACTAAAAACCCAGAAACCGCAGCCCGTCAATATGCCAGCCATCCTGCAGAACCTTTCTAAGTGCAGTATAGAGCAGTTGGTAGCCATAACAACAATCCTTTCTAATTTCTGTAAAGGGACAGGCTCCCCACCAGTAGCTACAGCTACAGAGCCAGCCGTAAAGAAGGGACACCAGTAACTCTCACCCTGGAGCAGAAGGAGCTGGTCCAACTGAGGAAAAAGGTCTTGGAATTGGAAGCTCGAAATCTAAATCGAGAATGGAGTGTAGAAGAGGAAGCCCAAAATAAGGGCAGCCCGGAGACTCGAGTCGCTAACAGCAGGTCACCAACCTCTGAGCGAGGACTAAGTCTGAACAGGGAGAAACGAGCACGGATCTAAGTGATTCTAGATGATTCCCCATTTTGCAGGGATATTCTAGAAGGGCTGATAGTGAAAGTAAAGATGCCCAGCTGTAAGTACAATGGTACCACAACACCTAAGAACCATGTCTCAGCATTTGAGAACCATATGGTACTATACACTATGACAGACTTAGTCTGGTGTAAGGCATTTCCACTGACCTTGGAGGGGTTGGCAGCCGAGTGGTACGGAGCCAACCCGAAAGGATCTATTTATTCCTATAACCAGTTAAAGAGAATGTTCATGGAGCATTTCGTCACCCTGGTGGATCGTATAAAGATGACCACCGAGCTGATGTCATTGGTTCAAGGGAAAGATGTGCCCCTACAAGATTTCATTACCAGGTTCAACAAAGAGGCAACAACCATCCCAAACATGAGCCCGAGGGCATAATCGAGCTATCAGTCCATGTCGAAGAGGGATCAAGGCGGCGCGATGTCCGAGCTGAATTATTAGTGATAGATTCCCCGTCACCCTACAATGTGATCATGGGAAGGCTGCTCATCCATAAAATAGGCGAAGTGGTCTCCACTTATCACCTTGCCATGGCATGCATAACCAATGATGGAAGATCTGCAAAGCTCAAGGGAAGTCAAAAGACAGCCCAACAATGTTATATCACAACCGTGAAATAGCCAGCTAGGACTAGGCAACAGCCAGACCCAAAGCCAAGGTCCAAGGAACATGCTGAAAGGAAATCGAGAAAAAGGAAGCGAGAAGAATACCACAAGGAAAAACATAAGCAAAAGTTAGCAATGGAGAATTTTAAGCCCGCAAAATAAGAGGTAGCCAAGCCGTTACCCAGCGGGGAACATGTAACCGTCGAGCTCACAAAGGGCGATAACTCAAGGATGGTAAAATTGGGAAAGACATTGACCCTGGAGTGGGAGTGCACCTCATAAAGCTACTAAGAGCGAATAAGGACATTTTCGCATTTTTAGCAGACGAGATGCCAGGAATTGACCCAGCGGTTATGGTTCACAGGCTGAATGTGAAAGAAGAAATCAAGCAAGTCAAGCAGAAAAAACGAAGTTTCTTCACGGAGAAAAATCAGGCAATCTAAGAAGAGGTGGACAAGCTGCTAGAAGTTGAGTTCATTGAGCCTTGTGATTATCCGGAGTGGTTAGCCAATGTGGTCATGGTAAAGAAAGCAAATGGCCAATGGAGAATGTGCGTTGATTTCACAAATCTTAACAAAGCATGTCCAAAAGATTGCTACCCGTTGCTACGGATTGATCAGCTAGTAGACTCAACCAGCAGTCATGCCTTGTTGAGTTTCATGGATGCCTTCTCAGGGTATCACCAGATCAGCCTGCATAAGCCAGATAAGCAAAAGACCGCGTTCATCATTGAAGGGAGAGTATATAATTACATAGCTATGCCCTTCGGGCTAAAGAACGCGGGGGCTACTTTTCAGAAGACAATGGATAGGCTGTTCATGCACCAGAAGGGACGAAATGTTGTAGTATACGTTAATGACTCTATTGTTAAAAGTGTCACGCAGGCAGGGCATATCATGGACCTAGAGGAGACATTTTCCACACTAAACAAATATAACATCTAGCTCAACCCAAAGAAATGCGTTTTTGAGGTGAGCTCTAGGAAGTTTCTAGGTTTCCTGGTGAGTGAAAGGGGCATCGATGCTTACCTAGAAAAAGTGGAGGCAGTCCTAAGCCTCCCGGAGCCCAAGTGTATAAAAGATATTATGCGGTTGATAGGAAGAATGGCAGCACTGACTTGATTTATCAGCAAGTCAGCTAACAAAGCCTTACCATTCTATCAGTTGTTGAAGGGAAACAAAGAGTTTAAGTGGGGTGAAGCATAAAAATAATCTTTTGAGGGGATCAAAGAGCATTTGACCAAGCTCCCAACCATGATCAGCTCGGAGTAGAGTGAAAGACTCCAGCTGTACATCTCTACCTTAGTACAGACAGTTGGATCAGTTCTCCTAGTTAAAAGGTAGAAACAGTAGAAACTAGTATACTTTGTAAGCCACGTGTTGAAGCTGGCCTTCGTAGTGGTAACGATAGCAAGAAAGCTAAAACTCTATTTCGATGCACATACAATCAAAATCCTTATAAATCACCCACTAGAAAAAGCCCTACAGAAACTGGACGCTTCAGGCAAACTCCTGAAGTGGGCGATAGAACTGTTTAAGTATGAATTCGAGGTTAAGCCTAGGGCAAACATTAAAGCTCAAGCCCTAGCTGACTTCATAGTAGAGGCCTCTTACGAGGAAAAAGAGGATGAGGTTGGAGTATGGAAGTGCCAGTGGACGGATCTTCAAATCAAACACGAAGCGGAGCAGGAATAATAGTAACATCGCCAGAAGGCAATGTATTCGAGTATTCCATTAAGTTCAAATTCAAGGAATCGAACAACGAGACAGAGTATGAAGCAACTCTAGCAGGTCTGAGGTTGAGTATTGTAGTAGGAGCCAAAAAGGTGTACCTGCAGACTGACTCTCAGCTGGTAGCCAGTCAGCTAAAAGGGGAGTATAAGGCTAGAGAGCCTACAATGCTAAAGTACACAAACAAGGTGAAAGAGTTAGTGGCCCAACTAATGCATTTTTAGATAGATTTTGTCCCCAGAGCGGAAAATTCCCAAGCTAACGCATTATCAAAGTTAGCCAGCTCCACTCTCCAAAGCCTCACAAGGACAATCATGGTGGGAGTCCTGGAAGAAAGTAGCATTGCAGAAAGCAAGCAGGTGAGTTGCACCAGTGTAGACACCCAAATATGTCTCCCCAAAATCAAACTCAGTGATGAATACCTTTCGCGTCATTTGTTTATCGAACGAGGTGAAGGTGTGGAAAGTCTAATGATGAGGATGTTTTTATTAAAATATTTCTCCTTTTGTTTTCTAAAAATATTTCTTTTCCTACTCCTATTTTTGGAAAATAGCAAGTCCAGTTTAGTTTGATCCATAATAAAGGTCCAATAATAGTGTAGTTGGATTTGGGCTCGAAAAAAGCATTCCAATGATATATTATAGGCCCAATTCCGATGACTTATGAGGAAGTTATGCATTAAATTAGATTAGGCCCAATGATTTTCAAAGGTGGCTCGATGATCTAGAGGAGGGTCTATTAACTATTATTTTAAAAAGAGGATGTTTTATTTAGAATAAAATGCATTAAATCTGATTTTGAAAACTGCTCGGACGCTTAATTACCTGCAACCGATGTTGAAGGAAATTAGCGTGGAAAAGCGCGTTGACTTTTGGACCAGCGCGAGACGACGGCATCGTCGCCAGGTGCTGACCTTTGTCGCTTGGCGTTGGCCTTCGTCGCTTGGCGACGAAGCTCGTCGTTTGGTGCTGGCTCCTGTCGTTTGCGACAGGAGGAGTTTTATTCCAAATAAGATTTTCTTCGATAGATGATCTCGTGCTATTTTTCTTATAAATAGGGGTCGTATCTCCCTGTTTAAAAGCATCTACATTCATCATCTACAATCAACGACAATCATCTCTCTCTATCTCTCTCTCTAAAGCTAAAAGCTTTCTCTCTCTCTTCTTTTTCTAAACCTTCCCTCTTACAAAATTCCTCATACACAAGTTCTAGACACACCTAGCCAAGTTCAAAGTTTCCTTCGCCCTAGACGTGAAAGGTTATAATTTCTGAGGGTTTGGTCCCAAATCCCTATTTCAATTATTTAGTTTAATTGTTTGATTTATTATTTTCCTTGAAGTTACTAACGTGTGTATTTTGTTATTAGAAAGAGATACGAGACATTGAAGTAAGTACTTTAATTGTTTTATTGATCTTTTGATATAGAAATCATGCTTAGGATGTTATATTGCTTCCTAGTATCATGTTTAGGGTAATAATTAATATTTTTAATATCATGTATGATTATTGTGATACTTCCTATTTCTTTCCTAATATCATGTTAGTGTCATGCTAGGAATAAATCTTTGATCTTTAATGTTTAGTGACATGCTAGGGTTTGTTATTAATCTTGTTAGTATCATGCCTAGGATCTTGCTATTATTTTTATGATTTATTGAGATTGAGATTATTATGAATGATGATTGTTGTTATGTTTCTTAATATATATTGTCATTGTTATTGCTTGATCACACCTTTTATGCATGTTTAAAGGGAATTTGTACTTGTAATCACGCTTAATAAGATAATTAATAATCTTGTTTAGGCTAATATGATTATAATTCAAGTGATCGCTAATAATAGATTTGTTTGTGCATTGAATTCAACCGGCATAGATAAACAGGTTTAGGGTTAACCTATTGATTGCATGTTAGTCAGAAAGCGCACATGAATACGAGAAGAATAAAGTAGAGGCCTATTTAGGGTAGGTTAATTCTCTTTTAGGTTGGATTTGTACCTTCATCCCCGAACTTCCAATCAGATATGCGTAATTTTGATTGACATTACTGGCATAAGCATAAAAAAGGTTCTCATTGGAAAGACCATCCATAATGTGTCAAAAACATAGGATTTTTACAAGTAGGAATGTAGGGAAATATCTTTCACAACTAGAATCGAAATAATGCTACGAAGAAACTGGAAAATTCAAGAACAGAAAGCTGCTGAGGCATGTAGGAATTATTTCTGAGAAAACATCTTCGACGCCTAACATTGGCGTCGTCGCCTAGCGACAAGCTTGTCGTCTGGCGACGAGGCCAGCGTCTGGAAACAAAGCTATTTTCTCGCGCCAAATTCTTCCACTACCGAGCCAGAAATCTACCTTCTTGTTTCGACTAGTTTTCTAGTACTTTTTGCTCGGTTTTACTTCCTGATTGAGTTTTTCCCTATTTTTTGAAACCCATATGTGTTCTACATATGGACATAACCCTCTGGGAATTCATGCTCCATCTACCCAATCAAACGCTCCTGGCAATGAAGGGTACATCCGAGAATGTTGAATTCACCAAACCATGGAAGCGAGTTTAACTCGCGGGGTCCCATCCACACGAGTCAACCCTTCCAAAGGTAAGGATTCCGCGCAGTACATCCGGACTCATAACCATGGACCCTCTTTGATGCAATGAGCCATGGTTAGGTTGCAAACTCATTGCATCATATTGTGCTTACTTGATTACTTATGCATTATTTATTGTGCATATTATATGTGTTTTTCCTAACCGTTTGTTTGACTTGTGTATGAGTTAAATAAATAAAAATAATGACTAAAATGACTTTGATAATTTAATTAATTAGTTAATTAATAATGATTAAAGTCTAATAAATTGGTCAAACTTGACTTAGTACGACTTTTAGGCTAATCCCTATAGAGCAAAATACTGGAAACAATCCCAGATCGATGTTCCATAACGGCGCAAAGATTTAGGCTGTGGCGCCACACGCTAGTGTCCGGTGTTAGGCGACGATCTCGTCGTCTAGCGTTGGCTGCCAGCGTCTGGCGACGGTACTGTCGTCTGGCGACAGCCTGTAATTTTGCTCGAGTCTTCACGATGCGTCAGTTTAATCGATTTGCTAATACAGTTTAATCAGTTTATTAATGGCAATAATTATATTCAGTCCTTAATTGAGTCTAGGCACATAGTCCCATGGTCTCAAAAAAGAGTCAAAGTGTGTCACTAAAATTCACTATTAAAGCACACACCTAATATGACACATCTTGACCATGTCTAGGGAGTCTCGTATGAGTCGTCTTTTCTGTCATTTGAGTTGGGGGTCCACTTTATTCCTAAAATTGTTCTATCATACTTTCTCCATACCTATCATTCTCCCCTTCCTTCATGATCCCTTCCCGTCCATTGCATGTTGAATAGAGCTTGAGTCAAAAATGAAAAAACTTACCCTTAACTTCCCTTTCCACAGCACTTGGTCAAGGAGAGAAGGGCGATTAATTAAGGACAACACCTTCGTTCAAGTACTCCTTTTTGACAAACCAATTAGTCGGAAAAGAAAGGCTAAGAAGATGATGGCATCAAAGGAAGAAGTTAATGAACTCAAAAAGGATGTGGCCGACCTAACTGAATTAATGAAGAGTATAGCTCTTCAAGTCAATGACCCTGCGAGGCAACAACGAATGGAGCTCATGCAAGAAAGCCTGAGCAAAATATCCAGTGACTATAGATTTCAGGGCATTAGCTCACAAGGAGTCTCAATGGACAAGGAGCTTCTTCCGTAGAGGTTTAATGCCAGTGACATCCCTAAGTTTAAGCCAACTGACAATCCTTACTTTCACTTAAAGGCCTTTGAAACTATAATGAATATTAAGGGGGTTGATAGCAAGATTTTTCAATCTTTGTTCTCACTATCTTTAGAAACCGTTTGTTCACATTGGTTCTTTTATCTTGAAAAAGATATAACCTCTTCTTAGGATTCCATAACAAATGCTTTCATAGATAGATATAAGTGCAACATCCAAGACGAAACAAACCATAGACAAATTGAGATGTTAATATAAAAAGAAAACGAATGGTTCACTTCTTTCTTCAACAAATGGAGGGAATTTGCTGCTAATATGGTTAAGGTTCCTACCGAAAGAGAGTCTGTAAGAATGTTCATCAAGAACCTTCAAGAAAAATATGCAAAGTAGTTAAAATACCAACACAACTTGAATACTTTCAAGGCTGTGTATAATATAGGCATTGACATTGAAGATGACCTTCTGAAAAATAATAGTGCGAAAGGAAAGAATAACGACCAATCTTCTTCTTCCTCTCCCATTAACGAAGTAAATGCTACGAAAACCTCTAAACCTCGAATCTAAAGGTCGAAAAGAGTGTTCACTCCACTTGGTATGAGTTATGAAACTGCTTTCGAAAAGCTACACCACAAAGGACTAGTCATGCCTATAGGACCTATCAAAGACCCGATTCCAGAAGCTAGGCCACCTAAGTGGGATCCTAATAAACACTGTAAATATCATCAAGGAAAGGGTCACGACACTGAGGAGTGTTGGAAACTCAAAGAAGCTATTCAAGACCTGATTGATGACAATAAAACTTTCGAGATTCTAGCCACCGGAGAAGATCAAACATCCTTCGATCCTTCACTCCTTATCACACCTGTAGGTGAGCCCATGATCGAGATAACTTATCTAACCTTTATTGATGGAGTGGCCATGATTGAGGAGGATGAAAGAATTTTCTTAGATAATACCGGGGAAAATTTGTCAAGTCTAAAAGATGACGTTCGAAAACTGCAAGATGTCATTGCCATGCTCTTGAACGTGGTAGAAGGACTAGAAAATCGGATGATGGTTATCGAACAAAATTCCCACCCGGGATTTAATGAAGAACTCAATGCTCCTAAGCCACAGACAAACGGACCATTGAAGAATATACACCAATAGGAATGACTTATGATGAAGCTATTGACTATCTTCATGATGAAGGTCTCATTCATCCTGTCGGCCCCAGTCAAGACCCACCACCTGAGAAACAATCTCCCAATTGGGATCCGAACTCTTATTGTAAATATCATAGAGGCCATGGTCACACCACAGAAAAGTGTTTTACCCTCAAGGATCGCATTCAAGACCTCATTGATTCAAATCACCTTAATGTTCCTCTTAGCAACAGGAAGGCCAAGAATACTAACAACAATAACAATAGTGGCTGGAAAGGAAAGAAGAACAACAGTCCTTCTTCCTCCAAAAACACCCACTCTAATAACAATGTTAGTACCTTTGACTTAAATGGTGTCTTAGCCATGGATAATCAAGGATTTAAAAAGAAACCAAAAAGAGATTTCACACCCATTGGAATGACTTATGATGTTACTTTCGATCGTCTCCATAATCAAGGATTAATCAAACCTATTGGCCCCACTGAAGATCCAACGCCAGAAAGGCGATTTTCAAGATGGAATCCCAACTCTTATTGCAAGTACCATCAAGGAAAGGGTCATACTACAGATGAATGTTACAGATTTCAAAATCTCATTCAAGACCTCATAGAAACAAATAAGATCCCATTGCCTCTAGCTAACAAGAAGACCGGGTGATGATCAAGCAAAAGACACGAGGCGAGCTTCAACGACAAGATTTCGTGACCTCTTTTTTCTATCTTTTTTATTCCTCCTTTCCAAAAATAAGTCTAGCATAGGCACCCTTTATTTTCCCTTAGATTTAGTTTGTAGGATCTTTATTTTCCTTTTAATAAATTGAGCATTTATTTCCTTGCATATGATCATTGCTTTGCATTCATAAAATAAAAAAAAATAAATAAAAAAATCCATGTCGAACTAAGCACAAGGTGTACTAATGATTTAAGGCACCTCTTGTAGCCATATCATACCTTTCACCCTTCAAATATACAACCCTTTCTTGATAAACCACTTTGAGCCTCGTCTAACGGTAGACTTTTCTTTCTTCGACCCACATCTACCTAACCTTGGGATGGGATAGGGTGCAACTTATGCAAATCCTAAATATGAAAGCTTGAGTGATTTTACATAGAACTCAAAAATTAAAAAAAAAAGAAAGCAAAAAATAGAAATAATAAAAAGTGTACAAAAGGGTAAGTGTTCCAATGTCTTTGACATGAACATGTCTTTGATAAGAACACGTCTCAGATTGCGTCTCTTATCGAGTCCTAGGTACCGTGCCTGATAAACAAGAATGCCAAATGAGTGATAGACCGCATGATCGGGATGGCCCATACTTATCAAAATAAAAATGATAAAGCAAAAAAGGGAGATCGCAAAAATAAAAAAGAAAGAGCTCAAAAGTGAGAAACCTCAAGCATAATAATACAAGGATTCAAAAGCAAGGTTGCACACCTTGGGGGCTTATCTAGGGTCTTGAGCCTTTATCCCATTTCTTCTTCAACCTTTAGCCTAACCACGTTACAACCCTTAAAAGACCTCTTTGAGGTATACAAATACTTGTGCGAGGTTCGGCTAGAGCTACGTTCGGCCTGATTCCTAACAGATACGTAGGCAACCTCACATTGAGGTGCGGCCGTAATAAAAGATGCATTCATATTCACATTCATGCATGATCATATAAAGTGATCTCCGATGCTCATCCCTTTCTATTTAGAGCTAGACTTGGGGGCTTGATCCCTACATTATTAGCTTACCTAGCCTAAGAGTCACCATCATTTGACTCTTCTTAAAACACTTTTTCCATACACTTAGCCTTTGCAGCCTAGCTTTAGTGTCACTTTCACACACTGCACAGACACATAGACAAATAATCTTTCCCTTATGAACCTTTTGTCACGACATCTTAACACAACGATAAAGCATGCCCTGTCATATCAACATCACTCATTATCATAATCATCATTGCATCACAAAGTATGAAGTACTTAGCTTCCGTGCCTAAGTTACCTAAATACTTTCATTATCAAATCAACAATTCAGATAGCCTAGGATGAATTAATCCTTTCACTATGAGATACAACGTGGACGCATACATTTGAATAAGCTCATTCAACATGCACCATCAAATACTTGCTTCTTCCTTTTTTATGTCTTTCTTTTTCGGGAGAAAGTCGGTACCCTCCACAAAAAATGACGGAAATTTTTTTGCTTTTCTGCATTTTTCGAGTCGTACAATCACATTATAATGCACACACGAGTCATGTACGTTGAGTTATAACACCTCGAATTGAGTCTAACACATGTGTCAAAACACATTAAATCACACAAGAGTCACACACGTGTTAAAACACATTGAGTCAACCTCAAGTCAGTCAATAACCTTAGGTCAACCCTAAGAGAAACATCAAGCCTTAGGTCAACCCTAAGAAAATTACCAGCAAAGTCTTTTGGCAATCTTTTGATTTTTACAAGATACAACCATTTAGCAAAGCTCCTGTTCGCAGCCAACCGAACGATCGCAACAAACATTCAAGTATCAAAGCTCTATTGTTTAGAGACGCGTGGACATTTCTTTTCAAGCTCTTTTGCTCAGAGACGCGTGGGCATATCATTCAAAGCTCTTTGTTCAGAGACGCGTGGACATTTCTTTTCAAGCTTTTTTGCTCAGAAACGCGTGGGCATCCTATCAAAGCTCCATTGTTTAGAGACGAGTGAACATCCCTCCAAAAGCTCCATTGTTCAGAGACGAGTGAACATTCCTAAAAAAGAAGCTCTTTTGTTCAGAGACGAGTGAACATCAACGACGACAGAACACATGGCCCTCATAAATGACTATGTGGACCTTATGCAGCAATTTCAGGTTCCTTGGTACGCCAGTTAGCCCCTATAAGCAATTTGACATGATAATCGGCTCGATTACATTAAGTGATCGACCTGATAAAAGATCTTCTCACTTAGCTTAAAGCGCCTAAACATTGGCTCATCACAGAAGGCACCGACATAATGGTTCACAAGCAGAAAAAGGCACCGACGTAATGGTTTACAAGTAGCAAAATGCGCCGACACACTGGCACCGCTGAAATTTCAGCTAATATCACAGTAGCAAAGTTCAAGCGAGCTTTAAGGATCGACAAGCGTTGGTCTTCGGTAATTTTCTTCGGAATATTATCACAACAACTGAGGATGACTCAAGCAAAGTTATCTTCGACGATGTTCCCTATGATGTGGAAAGTTGTCAGAACAACTGAGGATGGCTTCAATCGAAGTTATCTTCGACGGCATTCCCTATGATGTGGAAGGTTGTCAGAAAGCAGGAGGTGGCTTCAAGAGAAGTTATCTTTGATCGTGTTCCCTAGCTTGCGAAAGATGGTAACAAAGCGGCAAAAGATTATCACAGCGGAAATAAGAGGCAGTTGCGGACATAGGAGTCTTCAGACGGTATCCCCTAGCTTGAGGAAGATCGTCAAACAAAATTGGTTACTCTAGAGACGTGTGCTAGACGGTGCAAGATACACGTTTCTTAACTCTCTTATCCCTTTAACTAACGCTAGTTTGCAGGTATCGGCGTTACAAGAATGATTTAGGATCGCAGAACGTTCTGAATCATTCTCTGTCCCTATCACTATTTTGACTTTCGTTTTTGAAACTTGTGTTTCTCCAAACTCGGTCAAAGTGGGGGCTTCTGTAGACACCGAAATGTGTCTCCCCAAAACCATACCCAGTGATGAATACCTTTCGCGTCATTTGATTATTGAACGAGGTAAAGGTGTGGAAAGTCTAATGATGAGGATGTTTTTATTAAAATATTTCTCTTTCTGTTTTCTAAAAATATTTCTTTTCTTACTCCTATTTTTGGAAAATAGCAAGTCCAATTTAGTTTGATCCATAATAAAGGTCCAATAATAGTGTAGTTGGATTTGGGCTCGAAAAGAGCTTTCCAATGATATATTATAGGCCCAATTCCGATTACTTATGAGGAACTTATGGATTAAATTAGATTAGGCCCAATGATTTTCAAAGGTGGCTCGATAATCTAGAGGAGGGCCTATTAACTATTATTTTAAAAAGAGGATGTTTTATTTAGAATAAAATATATTAAATCTAATTTTGAAAACTGTTCGGACGCTTAATTACCTGTAACCGGTGTTGAAGGTAATTACGCGTGGAAAAGCGCGTTGACTTTTGGACCAGCGCGAGACGACTGCGTCGTCGCCAGGCGCTGACCTTCGTCGCTTGGCGTTGGCCTTCGTCGCTTGGTGACGAAGCTCGTCATTTGGTGCTGGCTCCTGTCGCAAGCGACATGAGGAGTTTTATTCCGAATATGATTTTCTTCGATCCTGTGCTATTTTTCTTATAAATAGGGGTCGTATCTCCATGTTTTAAAAGCATCTACATTCATCATCTACAATCAACGACAATCATCTCTCTTTATCTCTCTCTCTAAATCTAGAAGCTTTCTCTCTCTCTCTCTCTTCTTTTTCTTAACCTTCCCTCTTACAAAATTCCTCATACACAAGTTTTAGACACACCTAGCCAAGTTCGAAGTTGCCTTCGCCCTAGACATGAAAGGTTATAATTTCTGAGGGTTTGGTCCCAAATCTCTATTTCATTTATTTAGTTTAATTGTTTGATTTATTATTTTCCTTGAAGTTACTAACGTGTGTATTTTGTTATTAGAAAGAGATACGAGGCATCGAAGTAAGTACTTTAATTGTTTTATTGATCTTTTGATATTGAAATCATGCTTAGGATGTTATATTGCTTCCTAGTATCATGTTTAGGGTAATAATTAATATTTTTTAATATCATGTATGATTATTATGATGCTTCCTATTTCTTTCCTAATATCATGTTAGTGTCATGCTAGGAATAAAGCTTTGATCTTTAATGTTTAGTGACATGCTAGGGTTTGTTATTAATCTTGTTAGTATCATGCCTAGGATCTTGCTATTATTATTATGCTTTATTGAGATGGAGATTATTATGATTGATGATTGTTGTTATGTTTCTTGATATATATTGTCATTGTTATTGCTTGATCACACCTTTTATGCATGTTTAAAGGGAATTTATACTTGTAATCACACTTAATAAGATAATTAATAATCTTATTTAGGCTAATATGATTATAATTCAAGTGATCACCAATAATAGATTTGTTTGTGCATTGAATTCAATCGGCATAGATAAACAGGTTTAGGGTTAACCTATCGATTGCATGTTAGTCAGAAAGCTCACATGAATACCTGAAGAATAAAGTAGAGGCCTATTTAAGGCAGTTTCAATCTCTTTTAGGTTGGATTTGTACCTTCATCCCCGAACTTCCTGTCATGGTTCCAGACCTATTGGAGTTAACGATCTCTTGGATCGTTAAGGGGTGTAACCTTCACCCTGTGAACGATTTACAAGTTCCTAAAACTTGTTGGCGACTCTTTTACTCTAGCTTCCTTCCCTTTGGACGCCACCATGCTTAAGTGTATGATCACATTGGGGCTCAAGTGTGGGATACTTGAAATATTCCCTACAACCAGGCAGCAGCGAGCATGGTTCTTAGACATACTGACCTATAAGGTACATGGCTCACTATTGGATGACGAGGCGCGAGCTAAGAAAGTAAAGAAGGATGTCAATTGGTATGTGGTGATGAACGGGGAGCTCAACAAAAATGGCTTCTCCAAGCCACTACTGAGATGTATCCTAGAGTGTGAGCAGGAGAAAATCATGGAAGAAGCACACTCAGGAATTTGCACCAACCATATTGGCGGAAAAGCCCTGGGAGTTGAAGTGCTTAGAAGAGGAGCATACTGGCCAACCCCGACGCAAGATGCCTTAGCATACGTCAGAAAATGTGAAAAGTGCCAAAAGTATGCTCTAGTTATAAATCAACCAGCAAATGATCTGACCCCAATTCTCAGCCCGATCCCGTTCGCTCAGTGGGGAATGGACATATTAGGACCTTTCAGCACTAGCGGGTAGGAAGTATCTCATAGAGGGCAGTGGACTATCTCACCAAGTGCATTGAAGCTGAACCCACCAAGTACATAAAAGCTACCCAAGTAAGAATGTTCATATGTAAGGACATCATTACAAGATCTGGGGTGCCACAGTGCATAGTCATTAACCATGGGTGTCAGTTCGACTGTGACACCATCAAGGATTACTTGGAAAAGATGGGTACTAAGTATGCAAGCGCCTCAGTCTGCCACCCGTAGAGCAATGGCCAAGAAGAGGCAGCAAACAAGCTGATCCTAACAGCCTTACAATGGAAACTGCAAGAGCATAAAGGCCTCTGGGCTGACCTAGTCCTAGAGGTATTATGGGTAAACAGGACAACAGAGAAGGAATCTATTGGGAAAAGTCCATTCACCCTGGCTTTTGGGGCAGATGTAGTAGTTTTAGTGGAGGTTCAAATCCCTAGCTTGAGAATCCAGCACTATAAGCAGCAAGGGAATGAGAAGCGTCTGCTGGAAGAGTTAGATTTCCTTCCAGAGATGCGGCTAAAAGCAGCCCTCAAGCTGGTAGCCTAGAAGAGCAGAATCTCAAAAGTCTTCAACAAAAGAGTCAAGCACCGGGAAATACTGCCTGGAGACTTGGTTCTTAGAAGGACTGTAGTAGTAGGAAGGGGAAGTCAGTATGGAAAGCTGTCAGCTAATTGGGAAGGCCCTTTCATCATCAATGAGCAAGTAAGGCCAGGTGCTTTCCTTTTTGCAGGTTAAGAAGCTCAATTCTTAAGGAATAGTTTCAACACAGATGTGTTAAAGAAATATTTCGTTTAAAAGGCATGTGGCTTAGTAGAAACTGAAAAACTTTGTTTAAATTATGGAAGAACTTTGTTTAAAATTATGCGGCGTTAATCAAGGAAATTTAAGCCATTTGAATTCAATAAAATACGAGCCTCTACGTGAGGAGTATACTATATGAGCTTGCCTAAACATGTTTATTTGTTAAATTATACTTTAACATCGCATACTAACATGCAGAAAATACCATACAAACATTAAAGTCAAAGCAGAAAGCATCAAAATAAGGTGTAGCAAGACATCGTTAAGCAAGTAAAGGTCATACTTCCCTAAGTTTAACCTACCTACTAAAAGAAAAACAGGGCGCCACCTCGGGGACGCTTGAGGAGGAAGCCTAGCACGTTCAGCTTGAGTAGGGAGAAGTGAACGAAAGGCAAAAGAGCGGGTTGAGCGGGCATCACCGAGGTTCTCTTGGTCCCACCCAGCTCACCTCTTTTATGGGGAGAGAAGAGATAGATCAGCAATAAGCCCTTACAAAAGATAAGTAAGGAGCATAAATGATAAGTCACAGCTAAACAAGCTGAATGACATACGAATAAGTCACAGCCAAATAAGCTGAATGACATGCGAATAACTCTCTACAAAAGCTAAGTAGATGACATAACGCACAAGCCTTTATCATAAAGAGATGAACGACATAAAATTTGATAGTTCCTACCAAGTGCAATAAAGGGAAAAGAACTAATGAAGCCCTATACAACCAAGTCAGGGAACAAAGTTATGAAGCAGTAAAAACAAACGCAACAGGAAAGGCCAACCTACGAGGCTTTACCTAGTACAGCAAAGGGGCTGTTGAGTTAAGGGTTAGGTGCCACTATACCATGACTCAGTAGCAGGCTTGAGCAAGCATACTGGCAGCAAGACAAGCAATAAACGAAATAACAGAAAAATTATCAAACGCATATACTAACAGGCTGAACCTCTGCCCACCAAGATAGAGTAAACATTTTGCAAAAAGTTACAACATTAACGAAGCTAAACCCCCATCCACTAGGATGAGGAAACATTCAACAAGATAGTCAGAAAAGCAAAAGGATTCAAGTTAAGCTGGACAAGCCCATCAAACAGAAAAATAAAGTGTTAAGTGAAAACACACAGAAAATACAGTCCTTGGCGGCTATACACCCCAAAGACAATAACCAAAAGCTACCTAGTAATTATAGACCTAGGTGAGGGAAACTTCGATGAACCGATGGAGGAAAGGGGAGACAGCCGCCAAAACCTTTATTGCTTGTTAGCTAGAGTCTCCACTCCAATGGGAGTAGCAATATTAGCGCATAAAGACACTTCCAAATTTAGCACAGCATGATTGGGGACCTTGCAATTAGCAACGTGAGGGTGGTCACCAGGTAAGTCGTAAAATCCATCTTCTTCAGCAGCATCAACCTTAACCCAAAAGGCGACAAAACGAGCCTGCTGCTCCTCACTCCCACCACAAAGACCCCTCACGCAGCGAGCTGTAGCCTCCCAGCCCCCCATCATGATAATCAGCGAGCAGTTTAGCAAAAGCTGGAGAAAGCACAAAAGACCTAAGTGCCTCTTTCTTAGCAGCTTCAAGTTCATTCTCCCTCCTAGCTCGCAGATTGGCCATCTCAGCCTCCAACACTTGCACTCTGGCTTGAGAAGCTCACAATGGCCCCTCACAGTCTGCCAGCTTAGTCTTGGTGAGCTGAAATTCTCCTAGCTAAAGTTGCAGGGCTTCCGTTCTCTCTCTCAAGGGAATCACCTCACCAACCATCGCATCCCTCTCAGAGCGAGCCAACTGAGCTTCCTTATCCTTCTAAACAAGGGTTGCGCTTTGATTCTGATACTCGTTCTCCACTATAAGCAAGGCATTAGCCAAGTCGCCAATAGACTTGGTGAGCTGCAAATAGGCAAAACAATAAAAATAAGCTAAGTCAAATGAGTAGAGCGAGGCACGTAAGCTAAGGCGAGTAAACTAAGTCAAAAGTAATGAAAATAAGCTAAGGAAAAATATAAGAGGAGATACAGAAGTAGAAGCTAACCTTCTACAAATTATGGCACGCAATGGTAGCTGAAAGACTGATTGAACCACTGGTAGAGTCAGCAGGAAGGCGAATGCCCTGAGTAAGGCAATAGCCCAAAGTGTCGCCTTGCTGCGGATTATCCACAAACAAGGACTCGTCAGCCCAAAAATTCATCAAAGGGCGAAACAAAGCATCCTCAGCCCCAGCAGGGCACAACAAAGGGCGAAGAGAGACATCAATGGGCACCTCCCCGAAATCTATAGGTCCAGTAGGACGGAAAGTACCTCCAACAGAGATTGAGGTTGCAGAGAGAGGGTTCTCCAACGCATCACTCAAAAACTGGTGAACACGGCGGTTAAGTTTACTAGAGTTATGAGTACCAGTCTTCTTAGTAGCATTCTCATCAAGAAGCCTAGTGTTGGCAGAGTGAGAGGCAAAAGGATCAAGGGCAGAAGAAGTACGAGCCTTTTTGGCAGCTGGCTGATCGGCATCACCTGAAGGAGAGATCAAAGGATCATCCTCCAAGTTGATACCTGGATGATCCTGCGTGTGTGAACTCCCAGGTTGAGAGTGCTCTCCCCTACTAGCACTTTACAGGAGGCCTCGAAGATTAGTGGAGCGGGGCGTAATCTTGGGAAGCTCCATGATAGTATCATCAAGTAGCTCAAAGGCAGAAGCCTTAGCAGATGGTGCGATAGTGTCCTTAGCAGCAATGGTAGTAGCAATGCTTGGAGAATAGAGCAGAATATGCTCAGCAGAAGTTGTGGGTTTCTTACCCACCGCAGCATTAATTTCACCCTCCCCCTCAGGGGAGAACTCAAAAATGGTGTCGGCAAAGTTATTAGCGTTTTCATTTTTGGGTTTATCAAAAGCTTGATTTGCGACTCATTTACTGCGGCGGGCTGAGGTGCCACCTGGCCGAAAGTCGCAGCAGGACGCTTCTCAGAAGAAGAAGTATCCTGCGCCACTAACGCCTCAGATCCCGAAGTAACATCTATAGAAAGATTACGAGTTTCCCGTCGACTCCCAACAGTGGAAGATGAAGGCTCAGCCTCAGCATGACTAGACCCTGCACGATCAGCAGCAGTCACATTGCCAAAGACAGCTCTTAGCTCAGCTGGAGCCAAGCGGATCTCACCCTTCAAAGAACCAGCATGGACCTCCAAAGTCTCAAAAACGCTCTGGAGGATTATCAAGAGTGGTAGTAAGGGGATCCTTCCAGTTATCTTTCAGCCCGAGAATGCGCCTATCCAACTTGTCATAACCTGAAAAATCAGGTAGCAAAAAAATAAAAGCAGCAAAAAGACATAAGAATACAGCGTAGGCAGAAACAAAGGAAGGAAAACACTTAGAAATCAAGAAAAAAGGACTTACCAAGCTCATGATTAGAACACAAGCGCATAGCAGAGAACTGCGCATTGCCCACAATGTATAAAGAGTTGGGGAGCCAGAACTTGGGAAACTTTGAATCACCTGTGCCTGCTCCTGTAGCGCATCAAAAGCATTTGTCTCACAAGCAGATTCAGAGGGAGAAAATAGTAACGCTAGCCATATTAGCCCGAAAATTGTGTGGCACAAAAAAAGAGGAAGGCACTGCCACTCAGAACAATTTGCCAGTCCAGTCCCTAAAGCGACCAAGCTTAGGATAAGACAGGACTCTACCCTCTTTGGGAGCCACATAATACCAGCCAGACTCGGAAGCAGAAGATGACCTTTTTAGGCGCATCAGAGACTTGAACAGATGCAGCGATTCTAGATACCTCTGAAACCGCAAAAACCACAATAAGCATATCAAGGTATGCAAAGAGGCAGCGTGCAACAAGGCAATACAAAGGTTGAAGGCACGAAAGACCTTATCCAAAGTAGGGTCAAGGGGAAACCGTAAGCCCAAGTCTAGCTGAGAAGCAAAGATAAAAATGTGACCAGCAGGAGGAGCAGACAGTTTGGAGCCCTCGGCTGGCAAAACCAACCTATAACCTTGGCCAAATCCATAAAACTTTTGTCCCACAGCACCAGATCCAACCTCTTAGCGTCCTTACGCCAGTTGGAGTCCAGCACGCAATTTTTGGGGCTGTGACACCTATAATCCAAGAAGAAATCAGATTTGCCCTCTTGTACGGGCTCCACCACGTAAGTGGGCTCACGGTCATGAAATGCGCACTCACTAGGAAACTTAGCCATCCCGCTCATATTCGCAGCGGGAGAAGGAGATGGTAAGAAGTTGCAGCGCTACCACCCCGTACTACATAATGATTAAATCGATTCACATCAGCCATGTCATCAAGCTATGTAAAACTGTTTAAAGGCTGAACATGGGGAATGAGGCTAACAAGAGAAACATCAGGAGGATTAGCCTTGATTTGGTCGGCTAATTGTTTATGGCGCATTGCGCGCATCCTCAAGCGGGTAAGATAGGACAAAGGAACCCCATCACACATAAGCACCCGTTCACAATAAAAGTCAAAGAAATCAGGACGAGGCTTGGATTGAAAAGGACGAAAAACGCTGCCATCAGCAGGACGACTACCCGATCCAGGTGCAACAGGAGGAGTCGCACCAGTACTCGCCCTGCTCTCAGCAAGAGGGAAATCGAAAGACATAACCATTTGCAAAGTAAAAGGGGGAGAAGCAGGAGAAGTAAAGAAAGTGCGCGTAGAGCGCTCACCTGAGTGAGATGACTCAGAAGGATAGCCTGACTTAGTTGCCATAGAAACGTCACTCAGATTTGACTGTCAGTAGCGTCAGACATCTTAAAATCTACAAAGACAAAAAAGCCCCCCAAAGAAGATGAAGAAAATAGGGTGCCAAAAATCAAGGATTAGTCAAATCCCAAAGAACAAGCATAGACAAAATAACGCAAGAATTAGGAAGAAGAATTGCGAGTACAAATACAACAACAGAAAGGGAAGAATTGGAGGCCAGGCAACTAGCTGCTTACACGGGCCAGCAGCGAGCGCTAGCAAGCCTTGCTGCTTGCTGTTGGGCGTAGTACACTATGGTGATGCGCCCCGTGCTAGCAGTAGCTAGCAAGAGATGCTAGCGAGCATGCTAGCACGCTGTGCACCCCGCACCAGCCTAGTACTGCCAGCATTCTTGGCTTGGTGCGGTGTGCATGCTAGCTTCTGTGCTAGCACAATTGCCCCTAGCACTCAGTTTGCTTGGGGCATTTCGATGCTAGGGGTATTTTGGTACTTTGTTGATTAATTTATTTTTACCGTCTCGTCTTTTATTAATTCGACTCGACTTGCGATGCTCGGTCTCGACGCTCCTAGCTCGATTTCCGACGTCTATGTTCATAATACTCGAGCGACTCATTAATTCATTTCTGATTAATTCGTCGTGATGGATCGTCAGTTGCTTGGGTGTGACCCGAAGGGTTCAGTCCAGATTAAGCTGTAATATTAATTATACATTAATATTACTGATCGGAAGCGGCCTCCAATTAGGCATTCCGATCACTTGACCTCACTAAATAATTAGCTTTCTAATAATTCAGAACCCTCTATCGGAATAATACACTTGTTCGAAGGACATCATTCCTATCAAATTAAACTAGGCCTAATCTAATTCCATAGCAGTAAATCGATTAATGGGAAATTAATTTAAAACTTAACATTAACAATCAACAATAATAAATCATTCCTTCATATATATTATTTACGGATAACAAAAAAACTTAAGAATAAACTACTCGCACATAATTAAATCTAAACTAATCAAATTAATTAAAGTAAACATAATTAAATAAAGCAATAAATTACTAGAAATAAAAAGGAAGAAAACCGTTACTGAAATAAAAGGAAAATATAAATTGCATAAACCAAAGAGTACAATCTTTAAAGAACAATCTATTAGAAAATCTTAAACTCAAAAATATGGAATTAAGCTAATGAATCACGTCCTATACTCGCTTAACAAAAGCGTATTTATACTTAAACAACAACTTCCTGAATTAATAAAGGACAAACAAGCTTGAAAATCCTCAACCAATATGCGCGTCCGGCAAGGCGCCTAACTGCCAGGCCGGGCGTGCCTCTGGATGTTCACTCCTCCTTCCTCGCCCGGTCAGGCAAGCCTTCGGGACTTCAAGTCTCTTCCTCTTTCTCTCGCCCGGTCAGGCCAGTCCATCGGGCATTAGAATTCCTCTCAAACTTAGGCTCTTTCTCGGCCCAATCCGAGGTCCTCTTTAGACCTTCACACATTTGGTCCATTGCCTCGGTTTCTTTTTTTTCGCCAAGCACTTAATTACCGGTTTTGATTACTCCAGCACGGTCATGAGCTTCGAAAAGCGGCCATATATATGCGATTTATAACCAATGCTAGTAGTGGCTTAATTATCCCTGGAAATACCTCAAAATCCGCAATTTCCTATAAAATAATCAAAGCTACAAAAACAATAGAAAATGCATATTAGTAATAAAATAGCTCTGTAGAGCCAAATATACTCCTAAATATGACCAAGGGGCGAGGGTAAATTACTTTAAAATAGACATATCAACTAGTTGAGATTCTACCTTGGCTGATCAGCAACATCAGCAAGCGTACACCCCATCTTGGAACGATCACTCCTAACTTGTGCACCACATTCTGTCTTAGCCTGATGCGACAGGATCGGGCACACATTAGAGACAAGAGCTGGCGCTTCAAGCCCAAGAGTGGGTACGCCTACGTGCTGAAGCGGGTACTCCTCAGTTTGACTTTAGGACGGATTATACGATGTATTGTCGTTATTTGGGGGTATAAATACCTCCCTTAGTTTATTTTGTATGAATCTTCTTTCCTTTTAGTTGTTTTCTCTTAGTTCATACTTAGAGAACTCTTATTAAATAGGTTAGATTCTCTCAAACTCAATCATTTGTAAAACTTTAATTGAATTGTTCTCTTGATTTCAAGAATTTCTCCAACTTTGAAGCTCCATTTTTAATCTACTTCCTCTAAATCTATTTATTTTCTTTTTTAATTACTTTGAATTGTCATTTCTTTCTTAATATTTCTTAATTATTGTTTCATGATCAATCTATCTCTTTCCTATCACCTTATATTACTCAATTTGCTATACTGACGCTAAAATTAGAACTTGTTGCTATGTTGTTCTCCAACATGATGAGTCAGTAGTCTCTTAGCTAGGGGTTAGGTAAAGACCCAACCAAGCCATTGGTTGATTAATTGTATGTGCTTGCATGTTCACCTTAGGTTGATGCATGATTGATTGTTAAAGAATTGGTTTATTGCATTATTAGATGGCCACTTATTGCTCATATATGTCTTCATTAGTTATTCTTGACTTGAGAGATGTGGTTTAGTTGTGAGCTTTTTCTTGTATGATTGGAACAAATTTCTATCTTGGTTACAGCAATTTGTTTCAATGATGTGGTTGCTTTAGCTGTAATTAGGTGAGAAATCTCAATTAATGGCGCCTTTATATATGATTTCTCAAAGTGATCGAAAGACAAACCCGAGTTAGTATTCCACTTCCTATCATTAAGTATTTTTTGGGCTACCTTGTTAGGGTTCGTTCAAGAATTACTTAGTGTTGTGGTTTCGAAAGAAGGTAATGTTGAATGGCCGTTCTATCGCCCAATTTGTGTTCATGTTCGCTTATCTTATTGATCTATTGGTTTGGTTGGTGTCAAATCCTATTTTTATCCCTAGCATGTCTCGAAAATATTTGATTAATCAAAATCCCAACTTGTGACCGATCTACCTTATAGCCGTTTCACATTCTTAGCATACTTAAAAAGCTTCTTATGTTGACTTATAGCATGAAAATATTTCTATATTAACCATATTGATTAGCTTCTTGTTCAAGGAATGAGGGATTGCTGATAAACTGTGGCTGGATCTTGTACCTGTTTCTGCAGGTTTGGCATATTAGAACAACTCACTGTTTGTGACGCTTTGAACGTGTTCATTTTATGGGAATTACAAGTCTTTGTTTTTCTTGATATGGAAGTCAGATATTGAGTACATCTTCTGACAACACTACCAGGTTTAGATCTCATGCTTGATTTACGACATTTATGATTCAATTGGCTGATATCTTATTGTCATAGGTAGTTCTGACTAGTTGGTATTCTGCAATTAGCTAATGTTCTGTGTTGTACTCTTAGTTCTTTATGGTTTCTCCTATATTTGACCCTAGATGTTTCAATCAGTTATTTTTTTTCCAATTTTTTTATGTTGCTATTGTCTGGCTCCACATTGGTCTTATAGAATTTAAATATATTCACTAATTTGTGTTATTGATTGAACTCAGGGGTCATGGTATGAAGTCTGGGAAATCGTTGAATGAGTTTCGTGGGCATACTTCTAATGTAAATCATGCAATATTTACAAATGATGGTAGCCGTGTGATCATATCATCTAGATGTTTCAACCATTCATTATTTTTAATTGTAGTTATTGTATAGTTTTTTAATTTGGACTTCATAATTAACATAAATCTTAGTATATAATATAGTTTGTATACCATTTTGGAAAAATTACAATTTTTTTTATTTATTTAAAGAAATGACTATTTGCAACTGGCGTAATCCTTAGCCAGCTGCTAATAGTCTTTTTTATTTAAAAAAAATGACTATTAATAGCTGGCCTAGTACTCGCTAGCTGCAAATAACCACTATTAACAGTTGGCTTTTTACTATGTCAGTTACGAATAAATACTATTAGCAACTGGCCTAACACTACGCCAGTTGCGAATAATGACTATTAGCAACGAATAAGCGTCAGTTGCGAATAATATTCTCATTAGTAGCCCGCGCAACAGCAGACCCATGCGCTAGTTGCTAAAAGCCACTTTTGCCAGTTGTTAATTGCGTTTTTTCCACTAGTGGATGCGATCTTTTACTTGCATTAGACTTGTTTTATATTAGTTTAGGTTACTAATATTGTTTG
This sequence comes from Chenopodium album, assembly GCF_948465745.1. NCBI lineage: Eukaryota > Viridiplantae > Streptophyta > Magnoliopsida > Caryophyllales > Amaranthaceae > Chenopodium > Chenopodium album. The sequence continues at coordinate 42,028,683 of NC_137848.1, forward strand.
CCTTAGGAGTTTCATTTGACGACGTGATATATCCACTTGACAAGTATGCAAATATTTTAATAAACAGGGATAGTTGTGTGGAAAGGACGTACGTATGAGTAAAATGTGTAAAAAGGTAATTACATTAATCCAGAAAATAATTGAAACCTAACCATTAGAGGTAAACGCATAAAATAGCAAACGTAATCCTTTTTCAAGAACAAGGGAATAATTTTTATTTTCGACGATGTCTCGAGTTATCGCACCAATAATTTCTATACTATTATACCTTAATGTACTGATCATCTAGTAAGTGTTTTGGATGGTGCATTGGATTTTAATTTTACATAATTTCTTAGCTAATAATGAAAACTTGACATCTTAATTAACATTATATTTAATTGCTTGAAATCTGAAGCAAAAACTCTTTAAAGTTTTGGAATAAACAATATTTTACAATGAATTGAAATGCATCATTGTTTGTTACAAAGTATATGTATTACAACAATAAAGACGTCGAAGACATAACTACTTTCTAACACTTTTACAGAAATGTATTTGTAAGACTTTAATAGCTTTTATTTTGAAATATTTTTATCAATGATGTCATAATGGAATGGTTGTTAAAATTTTTATTTTTTATTTGAATGGTAATATATTCAATTATTTCCTAGCTACAACAATGCGTATCCTATCCCTATCCTTATCCTTATTTTATAAAAAGTATGAAATAAGGGTTTGTTCTAATTTACTAAATCTAGCTGAACTGAAGTGAATTGAACTGAACTGAATATTTTATGAGAGAAGGAAATTAGGAAATGAACTTATTGGAGCTGAACTGAACTGAACTGAAAATAAGCTGAAGAGAACAGGTCTTAACTCTTATGAATAGTGTTAGAACAATTATAACCTTTAAAATCTTTATTTACTTATTTACCCAACCTTATAAAAAGTATGAAATCACTCTTATGAATAGTGTTAGTACAATTATAACCTTTAAAATGTTTATTTACTTATTTACCCTTATTAAAGTTAATTGCTTCTTTTTTTAACTCTTAAGAATAGTGTATGGACATTTATACCCCAAAAAACATTGATTTGCATATTTTCCCTCATTAATATTGTCAACAACTAAATTTGTGACATAAGATCAAATCGAAAGAGCTCCCAAACGTGACTAGCTATAACGCGCATTAGCCGCCCCAGTTTTCTTAAAAGTGCTAGTATTACACAATTGTTTATCTTTATAATGCTACTAGTTTGTGATTATATATACTACCATGTACGAAGTATTAAATTTCACTTCAAAAAAAAAATAAGAGTATACATTTTTATTTTTTTTAGATATATAAATACTGGTATGAGGAGAATATGAACACTACTAGAATTCTGTCAAATTGTGACCGGATTTCTACGACCATCATAAAAACGGTCGCAAAATAGGAAATTTGCGACTGCTTTGAAAGCTGTCATAATATTACAACCATTTTCAAAGCGGTCGTAGATTTGCGAATGTTATTAGGCTATAAAATAGCTGCAAAGGTATTTAAACATTTTTTTTAATAAAATATATATGTTTAAAATAATTCAAGTCCCATTTAAAAAAAATAAGGTTATAAAAGGGGTGCAGTCTAACCCTAATTCCTCAAAACCCCGCTCCTCCTCTTTCATTCCTTTCTCTCTCCTCTCATGCTTATCTTCTCCCCTTTTCTCTTCTCTTTCATTTTCCTCACCCCTGCGCTCCGAATTTCCACCTCTTCTCTTCTCCTTCACCGGATCTGTCCTCTTCTCCTTCTCCTTCTCTTTCCTCTTTTCCTTCTCTTTCCTCTTCTCCAGCAACTTCGATGGTTTTAAGGAGTACGACAACTTCGATGGTTTTAAGGAGTACGGCAACGTCGGTGGTGTTGGTGTCTTGGCGAGTCCGACAACTTCTACGATCCCCTATTTCTCTTGGTTCAATGCGTAGGTGGTGGTGTTAAACAAGTAATTAATAGTTTTTAAGGTCGAATACGACCATGAAAACTCTAGATCTAGACTTTTCATGGTCAAATTTGACCTTATTAAATCGAAGTGAAATTCGAAATCAATTTGAGGTTTGAGGTATATTTTTGTGTTTATTATTTTTTTGTTTGATTTTTTTTTCATATTTGGTGTATTTTTTGTTCGAATTTTGGTTGGTTTTTTAGTCAAATTCCCTTTGTACGAACCCTGATTTTTTGTCGTCTAAGTTTTGTTCATTTTGAGTTTGATTTTTTGTTAATTTTGGGTTGATTTTTTGTTCGAATTTGGTTTGATTATTCGTTTGCTTGGTTTTTGGTTAATTTTTGTTTCGTTTTGTTAATTTTTGTTTTTTTTTTTTTGTTTTTTGGTTTCTTTTTAGTTTGATTTATGCAATTCATTTGATATTTGGTTTGATTTTGGTTGATTCATGTGGTTTTTTTTTATGTGGTTTTGTTTTTGGTTTGATTTTGTTTGATTTTTGTGGTGTATTTTTTATATGTAGTTTTATAGATTTTTTATTATTTTGTGGATTTTTTTAGGGTGGTGGTGGGTGGATGGGTGGGCAGTGGTGTGTAGAGATTCTTTTAGGTTGAGTGGCCGGTGGTGGTGAGGGTTTCTGGTGGGAAGGAGCAGTGGGCAACGCTGGTGACAGTGAGGTGCATTCGTTTTATTTTTAATTTTTTATTTTTTAATTTTAGCCACCGCTCAAAAGACGGTCGCAAAAAATAAAAATTACGACTGTTTTTCAACTGATCGTTGAAAATAAGGGTAAATGGCGTAAAACAACCTGTGACCGTCAACCGGTTGTAATTTTGTTTTTTTGCAACCAAGTAATTAACGACCATCATGTGACGACCGTCGATGGTCGCAAATATTTTCAGCAACTGTTTTCCCTATTTTCAACGACCGTTTGCGACGGTCGCAAAAAACTTCATATTTAGTAGTGGAAGTAGGGTGGGGCAAGGATGGAGGGTAACAATTAACCCTGGCTAACCCATCACATGTAATGGTGGATGTGATTTTTCTCCCTATCCCCTCTCTATCACCTACCAAACGAAACTGGGCAGTGGGGAGGGTCTCCTATTTGACTCGCTTAATTGTTGACATCCTCAATGAAAATGGTAAAACTAAAGGAGATTGAAATCGAAATTTTAAGGTATAATAAAATCGAATAAAATAAGCTAACTATTTTCGCGATTATGTATTATTAACCATCATGGTCATATGTATTTAGACTTGTAAAGTTGTAAGTATTGAAAAATATTGGGTTTAACTCTAATATAATTACGAGTGCACTCTATGCTTATCGGATCCATGTAAAATTTAAAAGATTAAAAAGCACAATTTATACCTTTGAAGCTGCTTGTAAATACAAACAGAGCCAAGAACTGCAAATGCAATTCCTTTATTGATAGTCCATCTGCACGATCAAACCTGCAAAAATAAACATCTCCTTAGTATTATAAACCTAGCTAGTAGGAATATGATTAGTATACGACGAATCATCAAGAGCCACGTGGACTCCACATATGCACATACGTACACTTGTGGGTCCCATTACTTGTACGCCAAGGCATGTGCTAGCTTAGGCCCAGCGTAGGCTGGTGCCTTGCATGCCAAGGCATCAACAAGACTTGGCCTTGTGCTATTTCTTGCTGGTGCATGCATATAGGCCAGCCTGCATACTGTATGCAGCCTATGCAAACAATCAGTCCGCGTATGCGTATAGGCTAGCTTGTTGGGCCTTATGTGTGTGTAGTGCTATTGCTGGGTTATGCCTTGGATGTTGTGCAGATGTGGATGGGCTTGCGCCTGGCATATATAGGACTTTAGATACTCTAAGAGGAATTGCATGACTCATATTCATAAGCATCTAAACACCAAGATCAATGCATAACACATAAAAAAACATATAATTATACCTTTGAGGCGTGATTCCACGTGCGATCGAGTAAGAAAAATGGGAGATAAAGAACCCCGAGTGTGATTCCTCTACTTGGTCCACGGGCACAGATTAAACCTCCACTAATACTAGTTAGTCATGATTGAACCCTTTAATCAACCTTCTACGAGGCAAACTAACCATGAACCATTACGAGCCGCCACCTAGGAGTGCCGGCATACGGACGTGAGAAGGAGAGAGAGAGGGTCGTGAGTAAGAGAGAGAAAAGGGAGATTAGGGTTTTGGGAAAACTGGTTGCCTTGTTTCACAATTCACTGAATGTTAATTGTGTCTTATGTCAACCCTAGGCATGGATTTTATTTATAGATCATATGTCTAAATAAGAGTCCATGTCAAGCCCAAAGTCCTAATTCTAATCAAACTACTCTAGCCCAACACCTTTCATGGTATATCATAATCTCATGAGGCCCATTAATGGGCCTCTTACTTGTTTAACCCAATACCTGTTGGGTTTTGGAAAGTCCGACTTTTCACGGAAACAAAACCCGTCCCCAAGACCCGCTCACAATTAATATAACTAACAAACATAATTAACAAGATAAAGAAAAAGACAATATTACCCTTGGTGCGCACTTCGCTTGCTTTACGAGCTCTTACTTGGAAAGCTTCGAGTCCCGCAAGTTCGTAGACGTCCAAAGGAAATCCACCCGCAAACGACCATCCGGTCTTTACTCGGAGTTTAGCCGAGCTAGACCAAAAATAAACTTACTCGAGTTTCAATGAACTTAAAGGTTTTCTCTCTTTGGAGATGCCTTATTGAGTTCAACTCAAGTGGGTTTCTCAAATCTTAATACATGGGTATTTATAGAGAATTACCACCAACATTCCTCTCTCCCATCAATGTGGAAGAATTGGTAAAAATCTTTTTTTTTTTTTTTTTTATTTTTAAATCAAAAGAAAAAGCAATTCAATAATTAATCAACAAGTGTAAAGCAAGGAGGGAGAGAGTAGGTGAGGACCATAAGGGGGGGGGGGGGACCAAAGCCTTGCCCCCCAAGGATCCCCCAAACCGCCTATTTCTTTCTCTCGGCTCCAATGGCAGCATGCCAGCTGGCCGCAGCCAGCCTTGGGTGCCAAGGATGCCATGCTGGTGCTTGGCCCCTTGGCTGGGCCTGCTAGTTGGCGGCACAAAGGCCCAGCACGCTGTGCGTGCGTGCAGGTTGCTGGTCGCAAGGCCTGCCAGCTTCTCCCAATAAGCCACGCCATGATGTTGGCTGATGGGTGCTGCTGTGCAAGCACTTGCGCGCTACAACCTACTGGCCAGTGCACCAGCCCGCACATGCACGCAGCAAGCCACACACATGGTGCGGGCTAATGGTGTGCTCATGTGCGGTTGGTGCTGCTAGCATTGCTAGTGTGCCAGCATGCCATGCCCTTAGCACTCGGTTTGCTTGGGGCATCCCGTTGCTAAGGGTATTTTAGTAATTTGATGATTAATTGATTTTTACCGTCTTATCGTTTTATTAATTCGACTCGACTTGTGACGCTCGGTCTCGATGCTCCTAGCTCGATATCCGACGTCAATGTTCATTATACTCGAGCGACTCACTAATTCCTTTCAGATTAACTCGTTGTGACGGATAGTTAGCTTGCTTGGGTGTGACCCGAAGGGTGCAGTCAAGATTAAGCTGTAATATTAATTATACATTAATATTAATGATCGGAAGCGACCTCCAACTAGGCGTTCCGATCACTTGACCTCACCGAATAATTAGCTTTCTAATAATTCCGATACACTTGTTCGAAGGACATCATTCCTATCAATCTCCCACTTGTCCTTCTGGACAAGTGCGCTTTTTGTGTACATCCTGTTTCCTATGTCGCTTAAGTCTCTTCATGAACTGTAAGGTAAGATTATTCGTCATCCTTATTACGTCCAGAAGTGTTTGTCGAAATTCGAGTTCGACTGTCAATAAGTAGATGATTTCTCAAAATCTATCTGAGCACGGCCATGCATTTTCACAGTCTCGTTCTTCGAGAGGCCTTGTAAACAACAAAGACATGTTACTTATTGTTAATCGGGGGACATTCCCAGTCTTGTACTGTCAGCTTCTCTTACTATGAGGATCTAGCCGCCCAAGTGTTGCCGTTATAATCCCCATGTACGGCAGACGTTTGACGAACATCAAAACAGACTAGTACTCAAACAAGAGAACTCACAATACTCATGGTCGAGGAAAGAGGTTCCGATAGCCATAATGAGAGGTGTACTTATGATGATTTTTTAACTCTCTTAAAGTATTCTCATAGGTCGATCCGGTATGGTTCTAAACCAATACCCGTGCAAATGATTTATGACAACTATGTCTTTGTAGCACAAGTAATGGTGCTATAAATCAAACTACACACTAATCTTAAGTGGTCATTAATCGTCCATCATTTAAATGACCTCGATTAGGGATAATTTTCAATTACAATATTCAATGTTCACGTAATAGGTGTTTCTTTATCCAAGACTGGTCTTTATACCCTATTTTGAATATTCTCATAATCGAATGGACTCAATATTTAATTCTAAACCACAATTAACAAGAAACGGAGTGATAAAATTGCATGAAATTAAATTACTCCGAAACTTGAATGGTTCATTGTAGTGTCTTACATTAAGATGTTCAAAAATTAATGAAAACACTAAACAGGGAAATCAAAGCCAATCTCCAACGTGCCTGATTCTCATTGCCTCAACGTGCTTGTTGTGTTTCACTTGAGGGAAAAGTTTAGTAAGTGGATCAGCTACATTGTGGTCCGTTCTAACTTTACAAATTCTTATTTCACCCTCTGACTTCCATTCCCTCATCATGTGAAATCGCAGCTTGACTTGTTTGACCTTCTGATGTTCCCTTGGCTTTCTTGCCTAAGCAATAGCTCCATTTTTGTCACAATAGAAGGCTATTGAACCCTTGATGGAGGGTACAACATCAAGTTCACCAATGAACTTATGAATCCAAACTGCCTCCTTAGCTGCTTCAGCTGCTGCCAAGTATTCGGCTTTAGTTATAAAAACTACAATTGTGCTTTGCTTAGCACTCTTCCAACTAAACACTCCTCCATTTAGACAGAATACGTATCCTGACTGTGATTTGAATCGTCTTTGTTTGTTTGGGAGCTTGCGTCGATGTAACCTTCAACAACTAATTCATCTGAGCCACCATATACCAGGAATTTATCCTTGATCCTTTTCGGGTACTTTAGGATATTCTTGGCCACAATCCAATGCGCCTCTTCTGGGTCTGATTGGTATCGGATCGTAGCACTTAAGGCATACGATAGATCTGGCTTAGTACATATCATGGCATACATGATCGATCTAATAAGCAAAGCATATGGAATCTGCTTCATCCTTTCTCACTCATCAGGTGTCTTTAGACACTACTTCATGCTTAGGGTTATGCCATGTGACATGGGTAGGTGACCTCCCTTGACCTCCTCCATGTTGAATCGTGTCAGTACCTTATCAATGTAAGTACTTTGGCTCAATCTAATCATCCTCTTATATCTATCCCTGTAGATCTTGATGCCCAATATGTACTGTGCCTCTCCCAAATTTTTCATTGAAAAACACTTTCCAAGCCACGCCTTTACAGACTCTAGCATAGGAATGCTGTTTCCAATGAGCAATATGTCATCGACATATAAGACTAGGAAGGCGATGTCACTCCCACTAACCTTCTTGTAAACACAAGATTCATTTGGATTCTTGATAAAACCAAACTTACTGATGGCTTCATTGAAACGCAGATTCCAAATTCTGCTTGCTTGCTTTAACCCATAAATGGACTTTTTAAGCTTGCATACCTTCTTAGCTTTGTTTTGGTCAACAAAACCTTCAAGCTGTGTCATATACATAGTTTCTTCCAAAATTCTATTAAGGAAGGCGGTTTTGACGTCCATCAGCCATATTTCATAATTGTAATATGCAGCAATCGCTAGGATGATCCGAGCGGACTCAAGCATTGCGATAGGAGTAAAGGTTTCATCATAATTGTAGGGAATATTTCAAGCATCCCACACTTGAGCCCCACTGTGATCATACACTTAAGTATGGTGGCGTCCAAAGGGAAGGAAGGTTGAGCAAAAGAGTCGCCAACAAGTTTTAGGAACATGTAAACCGTTCACAAGGTGAAGGTTACACCCCTTCACGATCCATGAGATCGCTAACTCCATAGTGGTCCGGAAGCATGACCGGATATTTGGGGATGAAGGTACAAATCCAACCTAAAAGAGATTGAACCTGCCCTAAAAATAGGCGTCTACTTTATTCTTCTCATATTCATGTGCGCTTTCTAACTAAAATACAATCAATATATTAATCCTAAACCTGTTTAATCTATGTTGGTTGAATATTAATGCACAAATAAATCTATTATTGGCGATCACTTGAATTAAAATCACATTAGCCTAAATAAAATTATTAATTATCTTATTAAGCGTGATTTTAAGTACAAATTCCCTTTAAACCTACAAGAGAGGGCGTGATCAAGCAATAACAATAATATAAAGCAACATATAAATATTTATGCTACAAATCATCATTATCATAACAATACAAATCATCATTATCATAACAATATTCTAATCAAAGCATAATATTAGCAAGATCCTAGGCATGATACTAACAAGATTAATAACAAATTCTAGCATGTCACTAAACAATAAAAATCAAAGTTTTAGCCCTGACATGATACTAATATGATATAAAAAATAGGAAGTAATCTAAGCATGATACCGGAAATATACATGATATTAGAAATATTAGTTAATACCCTGAACATGATACTAGGAATCATAAAGATATCCTAACATGATACTAGGAATTAATAAAACAATCTAGACATGATTTCTAAAGAAATAGAATAATTAAGTAATTAAATTACTCACTTTGATGCCTCGTATCTCTTTCTATCAAACCAATACACACGTTAGTAACTTCAATAAAAGTATTAAACAGTAAATCTAATCAAAGAATTGAAATAATATTTGGGACCAAACCCTCAGAAATTATCAACCTTTCACGTCTAGGGAGAAGGCAACTTCGAGCTTGGCTATGTGTGTCTTAGTCCGTGATGGAGGAATATTGTATTTGAAAAGGGAAGGCTTAGAAAGAGGGAGAAAGAATAAGCTTCGAGCTTGAGAGAGAGAGAATAGAATAAATGATTATTGATTATTGTTAACGGGGAAATACGACCCTATTTATAGAGAAAAACATCCGGAAACAATCAGAGAAGATCGAATTTCAATCAAAGTAAAACTACATCCATCGCGGCGCGACAAGGCCATCACGACGCGATGGATCCATCGCGGCACGACAGGCCTATCGCGACGCGATGGATCCATCGCGGCACGACAGGCCTATCGCGGCGCGATGGTGGTGCTGGATAATTTTTGTCGTACGGAATCCTTGTTCAAATATAACTCGATAATTAGAGTCTGTACTTTATCATTTAACATCAGATTAAATCCTTTAAAAGACTTGTTTCATTTCAACTGAAATTCTTTATCTTTTCTAAAAATATAATTATTAATCTTAATCTCTTTAGAACTTAAAATTATATTCTAGATTATTCTAGAAAATTAAAGTAATTCCAAAATTCTCTTCAACTCTTCCATAAATGGATTATCTTTTCAATTCCCCACTCTTCTACTTCTATTCAATCGGATAATTTTGTCTAATGTTCAGTGATAATTTTTTTATAGATCATCTTTTTTTTGGGAAATATGATTGTTATAATCATGAAATAAGAAGCTCTTAATTTTTAAAGTGAGTGGTTAATAGTCAACAAATGAATTTACACCGGTTTTATACGTAAGAAAATAAATCACCAATAATTTTAACATGTAATCTATTATTGACATTTTTTTAATATGAAAACTCATAAATTGCTATTTTTTTAAAAAAAATTTGTTATAATAATAAGCCATATATTTATATATTGATTCAGCCGTCGGCCCCCCTAGGTTAAAAATCCTGGCTACGCCCCTGTCCTAATGACTTAAGGAATGATAATTAAATGGACCCTCCACTTGATCATTGGGTCACTCATAAAACTCATTTAATATCCAATTTAATATTTGGGCCATAACTTCCTCATTATTTATTGGAATTAGGCTTTATAATATATCGTTGGAAAGCTCTTTTTGAGCCCCATCCAACTAAACTATTATTGGACCCTAATCATGGAACAAACTAAATTGGATTGGACATTTTCATAAATAAAGCACAAAAAGGAATATTTTTGAAAACAGAAAGAAGTATTTTTATTAAAAATAAAGGAATCACGAGAATCTTTCACATTTCATTTCGTTCGATAATCAAATGACGTGAAAAGTACTCATCACTGGGTTTGGTTTTTGGGGAGACATAATTAGGTGTCTACAAAAGCCCTCACTTTGACTGAGTTTGGAGAAACGTAAGTTTTGAAAACAAAAGTCAAAGTAGCGATAGGGACGGAGAATGATTCAGAACGTTCTGCGATCCTAAATCATTCTTGTAACGCCGATACCTACAAACTAGTGTTAGTTAAGAAGATAAAAGAGTTAAGAACGTGTATCTTGCACCGTCGACCACACTTCTCTAGTGTAACTTATTTTGTTTGTTGTATTTGTTGTGACGACCTTCCACAAGCTAGGGAACGCCATCGCTGAAGGTGACTGCTTGTAACCATCTTCAATTTTTGTTGTGACAATCTTCCTCAAGCTAGGGAACACCGTCGAGAGTGGATGCTTGTAGCCATCTTCAGTTTGTTTGTGACAATCCTCCACAAGCTAGGGAACATCGTCGAAGATTGCTGCTTCTAGCTATCTTCAGTTGTTGTGGCAATACCTTGCCATGGCAGTACCTCGCCGCTGTAGACAATCTCCTCTATACCTTAGGACATCGTTGAAGATTAATGCTTGTAGCGCTCTCCAATTTTGTGGCATTACCTCGCCACGGCAGTACCTCTCCGCCATAGAAGATTGCTACTTGTAGCCGTCTTCAAAATCTCGTCTATGCCTTGACTCGATTATTTGATTGACAACTTTTACACCTAAGTGAAAGTCGTCGAATACCATTGCTTGTAATGATCTTCAATTTGCTAATGCTTTGCTTGAATGTTTGCTATGTTCATGCTTTGCTTAAATGCTTGTTGTGCCATTGCCTCGACGCATTTGTGGATGTAATGAGCCGATACTTTGGCACTTGCGTTTGCCTGTGAACCAATACCTTGGTGCTTGTGATGAGCCTATACTTAGGCGCTTAAGTAAAGTGAGATGACCGTCGTCAAGGCGATCACTTATCGCGATTATAATCGAGCTGACTACTAGTTATGTCAATTTGCTTATAGGGGCTAACTAGCGTACCAAGGAACCCAAAACGTTGATTAAAGTCCTCATAAGCCATTTATGGGGCCCAAGAGTTGTATCGCTGAAGGAAGGAGAAGCCAACGTGTGCTGCCACATGTCATCACGACACGACAGCTCTATCGCGGCACGATGGTTTCATCGCGGCACGATGGGATCGCATTTTCCGGAATAAAACCCCTTCTTCCTCATTTCGACTGCTGCTCATTTTTGAACGAAAATCGCTCGAAACTTCACCTTGGTCGTTCTTGCTCGTTTCTCAGCCAAATTCGCTCAAATTTCTTGCAAATCAAAGCTCTCGATCTCTAGTTTGCAGATCTATGTAATTTTTGTTCCAACTCCTCCTAGTTTTTAAGAATTTCATGTGTTTTATTTGCAAATTTTCGTAAAAAATTCGAAAATGCCTTTACTTGTTTTGCTTCATTTATCAAATTTCTTGCCATGAAATTTCTTTTTATGTTTGTACAGCACCTTAGGAGTATTTTAAGACTTGTTTGACTCAATTTGGTGAAGAAACGAACGATTTTCCATTGTTGGGCTTCTTGAGTTCTTGAGCAAAATGTGACTTGTTTTTCATGATTTTTGCTTGCTTTTTGTGCTTAATTTGTCACAATATTTGCTATAATATTGTAAGAAATTGTTTGATTGCTCCGAAATGCTGTTATTTCTTGAATAAAAAAACATGCTCTGTTTTAGTACCACATACTTTTTTTTTTTTTTTTACGAACATAGTATCATGTGGCTAGGCAAACCTAAGAACATGTAGAACCTTTTAATTTACATCCTTTGTATTGGAACATAATTAGTATGGCTCGACGTCGTGGTTCCGACTCACGCAATCGTGGGGCTCACCGAGAGGACGAGCCTGTCCACACAAGAGAGGGTACGTCCACTAGCCTTGGGGAGTTCCTTGAGTGGGATAGGCGTACTCTATACATCGCGCCAACCTTCCACATTTCGAAGCACGTTCGGCGTGGTATTGTTGATGATTGCGTTCGTTGTCGTGGCTCGGGCAACAGCGACATTGGGCATCTCTACGACTCCTAGTTCCGCAACAATGCTGAGCTACGCACGCTTTGGGAGTCGTGGTTTGACTCCTCTACTTCAAACTATTTAAGAGCTTCACTCTCAGCACTTGAGTCGCTTCCTAGTGCGGGCTTTGGTGGAGTTCTTTTGGGACACCACCAACACGTTCCATTTTCTTTGGGGTGAGCTGACTGTCACTCATCTCGACTTCTCGGTCATCACCGGATTGGAGTTCTGGTTGACTGTTGTTCCTCTAGGTAAGGACCTTACTCTTTCTTCTCCTGAGGTGGAAGAACTATTAAGTCTTATCATCGTCCGAGCTCATGCTAAGTCTAGAGTGGGACAGCTGAGTGGTCGATCTGTCTGCCGATCTTTGTTGATGGCAGCTTTTCGAGATGATGCGACCACCTCGGAGTAGTGGGTGTGCATCTTTGTTCCGATTCTTCTATCAGGGAGCTTTTCCCCTTACAAGGGTACCCGAGCGTTGCTCTACTACCTCCCTGCCCTTCGCAACCTTAGACAAGTCGAGACATTTGACTCAGCCAGCTTAGCCTATGCTGATGCCCTGCTTGGATTGCGACTCGCTTGTCGCCATCGGAGCTACAGTGAGGAGTTCACCCTCTCTAACTTCTGGAGGATTGTAGAGATATACTCTCGATTTCCTTTAATTAGCTATTCCGTGTTAGCTAGTTTTTGCTGATTTTTCCCTATTATTACAAGTTTGGTTCTACGAGTACTTTCCGACCTTGTCTCATGCTAGGTCTTTGCCTCGAGGGCTTCCTATTGCTGCTAGTTGGGGAGGCCGTTATCCTGGCATGACTGCTACTGGACTCGTGCAAGAGTCGATTCTAGCGGTATGAATCACTTATCATTATTTGCGCTATCTTTCTTTGTAGGATTATGCCTTATGGATATCTTCTTTTTTAGGATCCTGAGCTTGTTTTCCGTCCATGGGTAGGACTAGACGTTCCTGTGCGAGCCGTTCAATATACAGCTCAGTGGCGCTAATTTCAGGGGATGTACGACGCTGTGGTGTATTTGGGCGAGAGGGTTGCGATTCAACACTCGTCCGCGTTCTTCATCGTTCCAACTCGTCCTTCACCGCACATGATGGACCAGGTGAGTCTTAGGACTTTTATGGATTCGGCACCAGCTGGTGTCAATTGGCAGACTTTCAGCCACCTGACCCAGTTCTAGGCTGAGAGGCTTTTGCCGCGTTTGGCTCTACCACCTTCGAGATTGGAGGAAGCGGAGGTATGTTCTAGTATCTTTTGATTTTTACTTTGGTAGCCCCTAATGATATTTAATTTGTTAAAATTATATTTTCGCGGGCTGTTGTCGAAGCTGTAGAGTTTGTACCTCCGACCATGTCCATCGCCTATCAGGGGTCTTTTGGACCGGTCGAGGAGATGATACCCCCGGCTCCTGAGGAGTAGCGCCTTGTCCAGAGATCGATCCCTCGACATGAGACTTGGGTAGCTTTATCTCTTATTTCCGTCCGTGTGTACATTTTGATTGTATCTAATCTTTTACTTTTGTTTGCTCGCGAGGTGGTGTCGAGGGTGGCGAGAGCTATGAACGCATTTCGTTACCAGTTGGTGAGGTTGAGCCACCAAGCATCATGCCGGTGGGATGGTGGTGCGAGAGAGGTATGTCTCTTTTCTTGCTTTGTATTTGCATTTCTGTTTCTCATATTTTCTTGGCTTACTGTTTGATTTCAACCTGTTCCTTCGTCTCGTACTCGTTTAAGGCCAAAGGGTAGGAGGGAGAGATTGGATCACGGCACCGTCGTACCTCGGTTGAGAACCGAGACGGTCGCGAGGGATTGGATCATACTGTTGTCATGGAGGACTCTAGCTCTTCTTCTGAGGGTACGACGACGAGTCCACCTGGTCAGGGTACGCCGACACTTGTTACTTTCACGGCCGGTGGGACGTACGAGATTGGCTTGTCGTCGCAGTAGCCACAGCAGTAGGAGCCTTAAAAGGGTGAGCCGGGATGGGCTAACCCTACTCTTTCGATCCCTACAACTAGGGAGGCTGATGTTGGGCAAGATGTGACTCTGCGAACTTTGCGATTTTACGATAGCTTCAGCATTCGTCCTCCGGGGTCATAGTTGTACCTGTGCTTATTTATGTTGACTATATAGGACTTTGTATATTGACTCTTATGCGATGTATATACATACTAGTATTACTATTTAGTCTTTATCTTTGCATTTTTATTTTTCATTTTTATGTTATTTTATGTGCATGTGTGTGTGTGAGAATATTGTGATAAATTTTGCGCGAAAATTTCCGTCATTATTTTTATTATCTTGGAGGGTATCCGACTTGCTCCCCCAAAAAGAGAAAAAGAAGAAAAATAAAATGAAGTTTGACTAAAAAAAGCTTGATTAACTTAAAATAATCAATTATGGAAAAAATACAAGAAAAAATTGCTTGAGGGTTAAGGAAACCAAAGAGTAAAAGTAAAAATTCGAGCCAAAGTCGAAGGAAAAAATCATTTAGTATAGCGCGTTGCTCTGTCGCAAAGAAAAAAGGTTGTCATGGCGCGACAGTCCTTTCGCGGCGTGAAAGACTAGTCACGGCGCGATGGTTTTGATTTTTCCGAATTCGACTGGAATTCGATCTGCGTCAATTTCTATTTATAAAAATCCCCCTATAGGCGTCGTTTGAAGTTTGCCTACATTAAGAATGTTGTGAATATGCTTGGCACTCATAGGAAGTGGGAATTGACATATACGATTAGGGACAAGAAAAGTAGGGAGCCGCCAACAAGTTTTTAAGGAACTTGTAAACCATTCACGAATCATAAAAGGCAACCACGAATAAAGGGACAACGATAGGCAACAACGATTGACCCGTAAAGGTTACACCCCATTTATAATCCATGATATTACTAACTCCATATGGTTCAGAACCCCGAAATGAGGATCGTGGAAAATGGTACGAAGTGAGTCATGGAGTCACATTCGCCCGTATTAGCATCTACTCGATTCTTATAATGAAAAGTAATTCCTGCGATCTCAAAGGCATACAAACAAAATTTCAATTGGCTCCAAACTATTATTATGCTAAATTGGTTGAATATTAATGCAACATATAATTCTAAAATATTTGTGATCAGTTCGATTAAACAATAAGATTAAAAAGGAACCTAAACCGGTTGTCTAAAATTATCTTATTAGTCGTGATTTTCAATTACATATGGTGATCAATAAAGAATATAATAAACATTAATATTGGAAGCAATTCAACAATAATCCAAAAATTAATATATGACAATCATAATAATAATCGTTAAAAAATAATAGAAATAAAAGGAACATAATTCCTTACTTTGATTTTGTTTGCTTGCAACTAAAAAATAATGAACGCGTTAGTAATTTCAAGAAAATTAATAAAACAATAATTAAATTAAATTAAGGTTGATTTGGGGCCATACCCTCCAACAGTTCTACCTTTCACGCCATGGTTTAAGGATGGAACCTCAGGTAAAGTATGGACTTCTTGGAGTGCTTGGAGAAATTATTGTAAGAGAATAGGATAGACTAGTGTTTAGGCTAGAGCATAGAAGAGAGAATAGAATATTTTTTGATGCCCCGAACTGCAGAAATGAGGCTCGTATTAATAGAGGAAATGAGTAGGGGATCGCACGGAACCTTAGAAAAGATAAAAAAAAAAACACTAATTTAGGGCATAGTGTCACGGCATGTCTGCCGCGACACGGCAATGAATGTCGTGACACATTATGTTACACCGTGGCGCAGTACAGAATTTGCCCTAAAATGATAAAGCGCGTGCAGTCGGGTACGCGGAGAAAACACAGAAAAATCCCGTCTCACATTATGTGTATCGTGACACGGCAAAGGATGCCGCGACGTGACAATGTTCACCGTGGTGCGGCACGTGGCGCCGTGTCACGGTGTACATTTTTTCCACATTTGCGTCTAAATTCACTTTTAACCTAATTACGATCGGTATTTTTTAAGTGCCTTTTCATAATTTCAGGCAATTTAGGTTTATTATTCATTCATAGGGCTCAATTAATATATAATACGAAATGAATTAAAAGGGTTCGGACCAAAATACAAATTGGACTATGCTTTGACTAAACATTAGGATTGATCTGTTGATTATTTTGTGAGCTGAGTTTGATTGAACATGGACCTTAATCTCTCCCGGGATTAAATACTCAACCCGACCAATAATGGTGGTGAAAGGTTGTTCATCATCGGGTTTGGTTTTGGGGAGACATTTTTAGGTGTCTATAGAAGCCCCCACTTTGACTGAGTTTGTAGAAACGTTAGTTTCAAAAACGATAGGCAAAGTAGTCGATAGGGACGGAGAATGATTTAAGACGTTCAACGATCCTAAATCACTTTGTATATGCCAACACCTACAGAAAAATGTTAGTTCCTTAGATAAAAAAAGAAGGGATAGAATGCTTATGTGACACCAGTGTATCGGTGACGAATATGTTTGATAGTATCTAACAGCAGTGTATCGGTGGCAAATGAGTTTGGCAGCTTCTTATACCAGTGTATTGGTGGCAAATGAGTTCGCTAGCTTTCTATGCTTGAAGAATTCACCGGATGAAGATCGTTGTGATATAATCGCTGACTTCTTCACCTTGAGAGGTGGCAACGACCGACAATTTTCCATGCTTGAGGAAAAACTTGTCTGATGATGAGATTGCAAGTCTCTGTGTATCAAGAACCTTGCGTCGTGAATTGTCTTCGCCTGGGAGATGATCACTAAATATTTGAAAAATGATGATGGTTCGATTGTCCCTGAACGTGGGCTGTAGTTGGTTCGATTGTCCCCGAACGTGGGCTGTAAATGGTTTGATTGTCCCTGACCGTGGGCTATAGATGGTTCTCTTGTCCCCGAACATGGGATGTAGATGGTTCGCTTGTCCCCGAACGTGGGCTGTAAATGGTTCGCTTGTCCCCAAACGTGGGTTGTAGATGGTTCGCTTGTTCCCGAACGTTAGCTGTAAATGGATCACTTGTCCCCAAACGTGGGTTGTAGATGGTTCGTTTGTCCCCGAACTTGGGCTGTAGATGATGAGGGTTCGATTATCCTCGAACGTGGGATGTTGATGGTACCTGCAAAAATAAAATTTGCCAAAGGACCTGTATAGACTGCGATTGACTTGACCAACTGACTTGACCAAGCTTGACTTGACATGACATGACATTACATGACATGTGTATGACTTGTGATGGTGTGTGTATGATTTGAGTGTGTGTGCATACACAAGCAAACAAAGAGGCAAAAGTAAAAATTTTCCGTCATTTTTGTCGTGAGTAGAGGGTACCGACTTTCTCTCGAAAAAGAAAGACGTGAAAAATGAAATTTTGTTTTTGAATTTCCCACGATAACAAATTTGAAAAATATTTTGAACTTCCCCAAAAGAAAAAGATGAAAAAGGGAAGAAGTTTTAAAATTCCTCGTTGAGCAATACGAAATGAATTGTATAGATTGAATTGCTTGTCTTGAAAATAATGTATGCATGATGCATGTTCTTAGGTCAGGAGGCTAAGGACAATTACACGAGAAATGAATGAACTTAGGTCATGGAGCTAAGCATCATATGTGGTGTAAAGAAACGATCTTGAACCTCATTTAGGTCTGGAAGCTAAGCACGTATATAGATGAAGTGATTATTGCATAATGAACGTTGCTTAGGTCAAGGAGCTAAGCATGATATGCTTTGTATGATTACAAATCACTGATATATAAATGTTGCTCAGCACATTTGCGATGCGTGAAACAATGAACATTGCTCAGGTCAGGATGCTAAGCAAGTATATAATGTTTCTTCTAATGAATGTTATCTTGAAAGATGATGAAGCATGCATGGTAGGGAAACAAGATTTCATGATAAAGGGCTCCTAAGGGAAAGATGATATGGCTATGTATGTGTGAAAGAAGTGTGTGAAAGTGATACTAAGGTGAGGCAGCAAAGGCTATGGTGATGGAAAGAGATGTAAGAAGAGTCGAGATGGTGACTCTTTAGGCTAGGTGAGGTAAGTGATGTGGGTTTAAGCCCCCAAGTCTAGCTCTATATGGGTAGGGATAAGCATTGGAAATGACTCGATCATGTGTGGATATGAATGTTGACATGAATTTGAGTATGAATGTGGTCGCACCTCATTGTGAGGTTGCCTACGTATCCATTAGGAATCAGGCCGAACGTAGCTCTAACCGAACTTTGCACAAGTGTATGTACACCTCAAAGAGATATTTTAAGGGTTGTAATGTGGTTAAGCTCCCTATAGGCGTCGTTTGAAGTGCACCTACATTAAGCATGTTGTGAATATGCTTGGCACTCATAGGAAGTGGTAATGTCTTAGATTTTCTTATTTTGAATTTTAAATAGAGCAAAACAGGTATTTTAAAAGAAAGGAATTTCTAGGGTGTTACATAGTAACAGTGACCTTGTTTTGTTCCATGGTAGTGACCCTAGTAGTAAGGGTTTGCATCATGGCAGACACTGCCTCGATGGGTTTGTTGATGTTCTCAATATCTTCCTTAGTGGCCATTGGAACAAACTGAAAGTTGTTTAAACATCATTCTGGGCCACGGGAAAGCGCGTGATTGCTGAGATGATTTTGGGACTTTGATTTCTAAATTTATTTTGGCAGCTAGTTTTAGTTTAGCTAGAATTCTTTTTATTTGGTTGAATTTTAATAAGATAAGATTCTTAATCCTTATAAAAGGATTAGGTACCTATGTAGGTTTAGGTAGGTTTTCTAAGTTTAGTTTTAAGATTAATTTTAGTTTGTTTTAGTTTTTTCTTTCTTTCTCTACTCTTGGTATCAATTTTATTATTTTTGTTTTCTTATTACTTAAATACTATTATTCTCTTTATCTTAATTCTTGCTTTTTATCATGTTTAATTTAATTGCTTTGTTTAGTTTAGATTTTAATATCTGTGAGTAGATTATTTTCTAGGGTTGTGGGGATCCATAAATAATATGAAGGGGTAATTTATTATTGTTAATTGTCAATGCTTGATTAATTTCCTATTTATTGATTTAATGTTATGCAATTAGATTAGGCCTGGTTTAATTGTATGAGTTATGCAACATTGATTCAAGATTCGAGAGATGAGAATTGATGTTTAGGCTTAGTTTCAATAGGCAGGTTAATTTATAAATGGTTAAGTCAAGATTCGAGAGATGCGATTTAATACCGGTAGATTAATTTTCTAATTGTAATAGGTAGCGAAAGCCCTTTATGATCTGATTAATTATTGCATTGATGATTTATTATTATGTTTTACCCTGGAATATTATTTATTGGTGAACCTATATCCTAGGCTTTTATTAATTTATTTCTCCCTACTTTCATCTCCCTTAGTTTAATTTATCATATCTAGAATTTAGTTACTTAATAATTTAGATTATATTAATTAATTAGGAATAGGAAGATTTGTTTCCCTGTGGTTCGACCCTACTTCCCTATCTACTTTAGTTAGAGTACTTAGGTAATTAATTTTATTCGGAGATACGACTTTATCCTGTCAAAGTTTGGCGCCGAGTTGCAGTATGCTTGGCATTTAGAGAATAAAACCATTGTTGGCAAGCATGCTCTAAGGAAATAGGGAACACTGTAGGGAATAGTGTTACGTCCCATCCCTTGAGAGTCATGGTTGCAGAGAACGCCTTCAAATGGAATATTGGATTGTCAGTAGGCTTGAACTTTAGAATATCAGCAGTGGAGAACTTTTCAGGAAGCTTGTCCTTCATATCCAAAGGAGTGGGAGACTGTTCCACATAGGTGAAATCCTCAGAATTCTTGCTCATTTGTTCTTTCAATTTGTCAAGGGCAGCAACAGTGACCTTGTTTTGTTCCATGGTAGTGACACTAGTGGTAAGGGTTTGCATCATGGAAGACAATGCCTTAATGGTTTTGTTGATGTTCTCAATATCTTCCTTAGTGGCCATTGGAACAAACTGAAAGTAGTTTGAAGGTGCTAAGTTGTGTGGAAATGGCGAATTTGCCTCTTAGGTCTAAGAGGTTGATGCGGGAATAACTCGAACCGTACCAATCTACCCCTGCTCCTTGACCAAGTACTGAGAAATAAAATAAATTTACTTAATGGTTTGACTCATTGCTTAAGATAGGAAAGGAAGGGGAAAGAATAGACATTTGAAAACAGGTGAAAAGAACTCCACTCATATTTTTATTATGACGATAAAGGGGGTGCATAAACCTAGTATACGATCATAAACGACATGGTGCATGACTCGAGTAAGAAAATAAAGAAAGTGTGTGGACTATACTTGACTCGTGAGTGATTAAGTGATGTTATAAGACTTGTGGTATGATCGTATGGCTAGACATGTGAACAGTAACCAAAATGACTGACGCAAGGACCAAATTAGCACGGAAGACTGAAAAAAAGCTGACTGGACTTATTCCTTGGGCACCGTGAAACGACAAACTGTACTGTGTCGCGTTACAACTTGCCGTGACACGGCACTAATTGTTGTGACGCGACATTTGTACCGTGGCGCGGTGATTAGTTCCTGGTGTTTTTGTGGGTTTTTTCCAGTTTTTTTTCTTTTTATTTTAGTGTTTACGCTAATTACTAAGTGAGTATGGTCCATTGGCATTAGTTAGTCAGAAAATAAAATACCATAGACAAAGAAAACTCGTTAAGGTTAAGATCGAAACGATCACACATAGGGCACGTAAGAACAATAAAGCAAAGAAGAGTTCGCAACCTAAGGTCAAGTTCTATGTTCAACTATGGTCAAGTTTATTTGGTGTCAAAAGGGTACCATGGTTAAGAGTTTGGATGCGTTAGCAAGGCAGCCTCCCTTGATGGTGTATGCCAACAGGCGGCTCCACGAGTTCGTGATGACATCGAACTCGACTCCATGGTTTGAGTGAATTTAATGACTCAGATGAACCCTTATTACCATGAGCGTTTTTAGGTTGATAGAGCTTAAATTCCCCGGGGCTAAGACGAATAAAGAACACACACGTTTTTTCCAGAAAAAATCGAAAGAAGCTGACTGTGATAAAAAAAATAAAGCCACTGGAAAGATTTCACGACTGTCGCGACATGGCAGGAAGCACCGTGTCACATACCGAACTCCACGTCACGGCATTCTGCACCGTGACACGGCAGTCATGCCGTGACGCGGCAGTCAGGAAATCTGACAGGTGCCTCTTTTTCCCTCGTTTGCAATCAGGTTATTCAATTTTTCCTATGGGCGAACCTAAAAACAACGTTAAAACGTCTATGAAAATGGAAAATTTCCAATTTAATCACAGGAATATGATTCAAGAATCTTTCGAATCTCATACACTCATCTTATTTAAATACCAATCACTCAACTCGATAAATAACCAAGAATCCTCCCCAGTGGAGTCGCCAAATTGTAGGCGTCGTTTGAAGTGCGCCTACGTTAAGCATGTTGTGAATATGCTTGGCACTCATAGGAAGTGGGAATTGACATATATGATCAGGGACAAGGAAAGTAGGAAGCCGCCAACAAGTTTTTAAGGAACTTGTAAACCGTTCACGGATCATAAAGGGCAACCACGAATAAAGGGACAACGATAGACAACAACGATTGACCCAAGAAGGTTACACCCCACTCATAATCCATGAGATTATTAACTCCATATGGTTCGGAACCACGAAAGGAGGATCGGGGATGATGGTACAAAGTGAGTCATGGAGTCACATTCGCCCGTATTGGCCTCTACTCGTTTCTTATAATGAAAAGTGATTACTGCGATCTTAAAGGCATATAAACAAAAATTCAATTTGGTCCAAACTATTATTAAGCTAAATTGGTTGAATATTAGTGCAACATATAATTATAAAATATTTGTGATCATTTCGATTAAACAATAAGATTCAAAAGGAACCTAAGCCGGTTGTTCAAATTATCTTATTAGTCGTGATTTTCAATTATATATTCCCTTTAAACATGCAATATGGTGATCAACAAAAAATATAATAAAAATTAATATTGGTAGAAATTCAACAATAATCCAACAATTAATATATGACAAACATAATAACAATCGTTAGAAAAATAATAGAAATGAAAGGAACATGATTCCTTACTTTGATTTTGTTTGCTTGCAACTACAAAATAATAAATGCGTTAGTAACTTCAAGGAAATTAATAAAACAATAATTAAATTAAATTATGGTTGATTTGGGGCCAAACCCTCAAAAAGTTCTACCTTTCATGCCTTGGTTTAAGGATGGAACCTCGGGTAAAGTATGGACTCCTTGGAGTGTTTGGAGGAAGTATTGTGAGAGAATAGGGTAGGCTAGCTAGTGTTTAATCTAGAGCATAGAAGAGAGAATAGAGAATTTTCTGATGCCCCAAACTGTAGAAATGAGGCTCGTATTGATAGTGGAAATGATTAAGGGATCACACGGAACCCTAGAAAAGATAAAAAACCCTAATTTAGGGCACCGTGACACGGCATGTATGCCGCGACACGGCAATGAATACTGTGATACGATTTGTTACACCGTAACGCGGTACAGTATGTGCCCTAAAATGATAAAGCGCGTGCAGTCGTGTACGCGGAGAAAACACAGAAAAATCCCGTGTCACGATATGTGTACCGTGACATGGCAAAGGATGCAACGACGCGGCAATGTCCACCATGGGGCGGCATGTGGCGCCGTGTCACGGTGTACGGTTTTTTCATATTTGCGTCTAAATTCACTTTTAACCTAATTACGCTGGTATTTTTAAGTGTCATCTCATAATTTCGGGCTATTTAAGTTTATTATTCATTAATCGGGCTTAATTAATAAGTAATACGAAATGAATTAAAAATGGTTCGGGCCAAAATACAATTGGACTATGCTTTGACTAAACATTAGGACTGATTTGTTGATTATTTTGTGAGCTGAGTTTGATTGAACATGGACTTTAAGCACTCCCGGGATTAAATACTCAACCCGACCAATAATGGCGGTGAAAGGTTGTTCATCATCAAGTTTGGTTTTGGGGAGAAATTTTTAGGTGTCTACACCCCCAAATCTGCCGATTCCAGCACAATTCGAACCAGCAAAAAATTTAGCTTGTTAATTCCCTATCAAGTAGTTATGGCTAGGAATTTTTGTGATACAGCCCGTGAGTGGTGTCGTTCTCTGACTGCTAAAGAGAGAAAAGAGCTTGACTCTTTTCATTTGGGGGTTTTATATGGTATTAGAGGGGTAGATCTTGATACAGATTTTATTCATACCGCCTTAGAATATTTTGATCCCAATACCCATTGCTTTAGACTAGGAGATGATGAAATTTCCCTTATGCCGAAAGAATTTGGTGCAATCCTTGGCTTCCCCTCTCTAGATCTCGCAGTAATTCCTAGATTAAATGAATATTACTACAAAGATTTTGAGCGGTTTCTTAACCACAAGGGTAATGATTTAAAGATCATAGTTGATGGTACTAAAGTTGATCTAAAAAAGTTTACATCTTTTTATTTTTTAGACCAAAGTCAGAATCTTTTCATATTTATAAGAGAAGGGCTTTCCTATTTTGTATGTTTAGCCAATATTTGCTCACTAATGGTTAAACGCATAAAGGTCAAGCTATTTTAGCTTGTGTCATGAAGCAAGTGGATGCCGGGAGAAATCCCATGCCACTAATTGTTGGAGAAACAATGCTTAGCCTAGATAAGCTAAAAAGAGCTCTTCCTTTAGGTACCATTTTATGTAATTCATCATTTATGAGCACAAATTGGGAAGCCAAAAGTCTAGAGTGTGTTTTGCTCTCTTGTCATCATGAAGTAGATATTCTCCCTTGGTGACATAGTTAAGGATGTCAATGTACCAAGGTTCCTCTTCCTCTTCCTCTTCTTCTTCTTCTTGAATGGTTTCATTATCTTCTATGGCTTGAATACAAGCCGGTTTATGCCTTTTTTTCTATTGTTAAAGGCATTTTCTCAATTTCCTTAGGAGTTCTAACCATTGAGGCTAGTCTTGCCAAGACATCAGCAAATTGGTTTTCTTCTCCTGGTAAAATGTATATTCTACCTTCTCGAGTTGGTCGGTAAGGGTTTCTAAGCACGTTTGGTAATGGGCCAAACTTTCACTCCTTACTTTCCATCTTTTGGATATTTGGTTGATGATGAGGGAAGAGTCTCCGAATATGCGTAGTTTCTTTACTCCCAATGCCAAAGAAGTTTCAAGGCCTACCACACATGCTTCATATTCCGCAGCATTGTTCGTAATGTCGAAATCTAACTTTATTGAGATTAGGACGTGTCCTTCTTTCAGTGATACTAATAGTGCTCCTACGCTACATCCTTTCTGGTTTGAGACTCCATCGAAGTATAAAGTCCAAGTATCATCTTCTGTTACCATTAAGTCTTTGTCTGGAAAGTCATTTTCATGCACTGGTGTCAAATCTTCAATTGGGAAATCTGCCCAGAAGTCGAAAACCACTGATCCTTTGGTAGCTTTTTAAGGCATGAATCTTACATCAAATTGGCTAAGTTGACTATCCATCTAGATATTCACCCGTTGAGCGTATATTTCTCAAAGAGGTATTTAAGAGGATCTATTCGAGATACTACATATACTGTGTGGACGAGCATGTAGTGTCTTAACTTGGTTGTGGCCCATAGTTATGCGAGGCACAATTTTTCAAGTGGTGTGTAGCGAACTTCATACCCGGGCATCTTTTTGCTTAAGTAGTAGATGGAATTTTCTTTATTCTCTACTTCTTGTGCTAGCATAGCTCCCATTGTCTCTTTGGAAACTGTTAGGTACAATCGAAGAGGGATTCCTGGAAGCGCGGGTGCTAATACAAGAGGATTAACGAGATAGGCCTTGATTTTATCAAAGGCTTTTTGACACTCGTCATCCCATATTACTGGTACATTCTTTTTGAGCTTCTTGAATATTGGTTCACATATCGTAGTGAGCATAGATATGAACCTACTTATGTATTGCAACCGGCCAATAAATCCTAGAATTTGTTTCTCGGTTTTGGGCGGCGGCATTGACATGATTGCTTTGATCTTAGTTGGATCTATCTCTATTCCTTTATAGCTAATGATATAGCCTAAAAGTTTCATGAAGTAACTCCAAAGAATTTCCTTAAGGCTATTTGGTGTCCTGGACGGTCCTTTGATTTTACAATCATATTGTCCACATATACCTCAACCTCTTATGCATCATGTCATGGAGTAAAGTAGTTACTGCTCTTTGGTAAGTGGCACACGCGTTTTTCAACCCGAATGGCATCACCGTGTAACAGTAAGTGCCCTAAGGTGTTATGAAGGTAGTCTTTTCCATGTCTTCTTCAGCCATGAGAATTTAATTATATCCTGCGTATCCATCCATAAACGAGAAAAGCGCGTGGTTCGCTGAATTATCTACTAAAATTTCGATGTGTTGTAAAGGGAAGTCATCCTTTGGACTTGCCTTATTTAGATCTCTGTAGTCGACACACATTCTTACCCTACCATCTTTCTTAGGAACCGGTACCACATTTGCGACCCATTCGGGGCATTTGGATGCCTTGATAAAACCTGCAGTTATTTGCTTTTGCATTTCTTCTTTTATTTTAAGAGCCACGTCGGGTTTCATTCGACGTAACTTTTGTTTTACAGGTTTCATTCCCAGGATTAGTGGTATAGTGTGTTGAGAAATTTCTCTATTTATTCCTGGAATATCTTCATATGACCAAGCGAAAACATTGATAAATTATTTTATTAGGTTTATTAAATCGGTTCTTTCCTCTTGATTAAGGGTTAAACCAATTTTAACTTCTCTTTCAAAAGTTAGATGTTTTGAAATATTAACCGTTTCGGTGTCTTCAATTACCGGTGTTTTGTTTCCAAGTGTTTCCACAGCTTTAATTATTTCTTTATCGTTTTCATTGTTAGCAAAGCAATGCTCATCATCTTGGGTAAGAGAATAAAATGAGAAGTAAGCAGAAGAAGACATGTTATTAAACTCTGAAATCATTGCCTCAAAAAGAGACCGTTGGGACTTGACTACTGACTATCTTAGGAGTGGGTTTTAAACTAGAAGTGGTAGGAGGAGACACAACTATAGAAGGCTTGGAAGTCTCGACTACAAAAGACTTGAATTCAGACTCAGACGACTCAGACTCGTCGAACATTGGTCCTTGTCCTATGGTGATGGAGATTCGATCTTCTCCCACTCGGCGTAGTCAACTTCACACTCTTCGTCATCCCTGAAATAATCCTTCTGCCAAAGTAATGAGCCTTGTAGGATCAAAGTTTTCACTTTGTAATACCGTTTGAATAAGCGCAAAATCATCATCGGTACGCTTAGGTTTGTTTTTTTCGTACCCAAAGAGGAGACCCATAACATTGAAGTCGAAGCATGGGGGTGCTTGCTCCTTGTAGATAGGAGTAGGGATCTCATCTAAGAAATTACAGTCCAAGAATATCTCAAACCCTAATTGTCTTATTCCATCTTTGACAAACAGTTCGGGGAATTCTTGGCATGGATAATCTTCACCCTCTTTTATGACTTATCCATTTAGAGTGTGGGGATAGTGATCAATTGGAATAGCCTTTTTCTAGGTACGAGCATTTCTCCGTGCATTGAAATTTTCCCGGGCTTGCTTATAGTCTTCCGAAGTCGGTTCAAAACCAAGTCCAAAAATATCTAATTTAGGAAGGCCAGGCAGTCCCATGCGCTTCGCTATTCCTTTCTTCTTTCCTAGAGTCATTCCAGGAAAGTGTCCTTGTTTTCAGAGAATTCCATTGACTATCATGTTTGAATGGAGGTCGTAGCGAAGAGGGGTCTTTTCAGCTTCCTTAATGAAAGAGACCTCATCGGCATTAAAGTCCCATAAGTCTTCATCATTTTCATCATGCTCCACATTTATAAGTGGTTTATCAATTACTTTGATCCTCATAGGGGAAGCATCGATGGTGACAGGAACTCCTCCAACTATAGTCTTATCTTGTTGGTGAAGGGATGAAGGGACGACCATAAGGTCGTGAAGCTAAGGGCGTCCCAACAATAAGTTGAAAGAGGCTTTACTATCTACTACTTAAAAAGTAGTAGCATGCTTAATAATTCATGTCGTGACATTCATAGTAATAGTCCCAAGAGCTTGACGACGAGTGTTATCATAAGCTCCTATCACTTTATTGTGAAAGACCAAATTGGCCCGTTCTGCCATAAGTACCTCCATATTCCGCTGAGTAGGATTCGACAATGAATGGGGTTGAGTTAGTGATTAGAAAACTTCCTTTTCTTGATCTTAATTCACCTAAAAATTCACAAATTATGATCCTAGTTGAACCCGAAAAACTCGAATTCCAAAAATGCGATATGATTTAGTACCCTATGCGCAGGCTTGACAAAATCCTTGTATAGCTTCTTCAATTTCGCGGTAAAGAGAAATATGACCAACAGTAGTTCAAATGTATATAAAAAAATGTCTTTTTTTACACTTCTTTTTATTAGATAATGCGCATAAATCTTATGATAGGTGCCCAAAGATTCATAGTGAACTTCAATGGGTGATCCTTTACCGGAACCCATACGGGTTTCCGCGGGTCTTACTGTAACAGGTTTGTTGGGAAATATACGTACCATATTTTTCCACCGCGACGTGCATTTCGTGTCTTTGCTCGCCGCCCTGCTTCTATTTGTCTAGACGTGATCCAAGCGGGTTCAAGTGCCTGAAGAGCATATCTTCCGAAACAAATACGATTCCCCCGACAAGATATTCCCTTCATTCTTCCTCTATGTTGTTTACGGAATTTAGTTCTTTTGGGGTTATAGTTGATGGTTTTTGGGAATTCCATCTCTACTACAGAACCGGACATGAGAGTTTCTTCTCATCCAGCTCCTCGTGAATGAAAAATTAAAAACTTCATTTAAAATGAATATTTTATTTTTATATAATTAATATATACATGTAATAATACGCTGAATAAATACACTGAATAAATTCTTTTGGATTCACCTAGTTTACTAGATATTTTTATTTGGGTATATAAATAGCCAATTTAAATTTCTTTAAATCTCTATTTTATTCCTTTTTTGTATATTTTTGTTTTTTTCTATAATATTGCATTCTTTTTCATTTTAGTTTTATAAAAAGTTTTTATATTTTATATTAAATTGGATTGCTCAAATATGAGGAATTCAATGAAAATAAAAAAGAAAAGGGGAATTTTCGCGGGCGAATATTTACTCTTTCAATATCTATTTTAGCTGTAAAGTTAGTTTATCATTTTTTATAATATGAATAGGTTTTTGGTTCGTTCCGCCATCCTTACCAATGAATCATTAGGATTCATTTTTAATTGAATCTTACGGATTCACGGATTCCGTCGTTCCCATCGCTTCTTGATTAATGATTAGGTCTAAATTTTACAACGGAGCTCGTAATGAAATTTGTTTTTGAGACAACCCTCTTAGTCGTGATTGGTTCGAAGCTCTTATTTTTTTTTTCTATGAAACATATTTATATCATATAATTTTGCGTCAATCTGTATTAATGCTTTATTACATTTTTTTTATGAGATGTTTCAAAGACCTTACATATTGGAATCATATATCTTTTCTATTCGATTCTTTTTTTTTTCTTTCTCTCATCTTTCCTTTTATCCGTATCCTTTTTTTCTTTTTTGTATTTTTTTTTTGTTTGACAATAAATCTAATGAATTGTTTATGCCAAAAAAATGCAGTTCCTACAATGCTAGGGCTAAAATAACATATCTTGACTGCTTTCTTGGATCCAAATAATGTGATGCGATGAGTTGGTTATTAGTTCCTAGTTATGAGTTTCTATTTGGTATGATTTGTTCTTTTGTTTATTTAGTTTTAATTTTAACAAAAACCAACGAGTCACACACTAAGCATAGAAATTTTTTCAAAAGGTCAATCGAATTTTTATTAAACCTTATGGGATTAAAATGGGATTCAAAATGAGAATTTGTTCGGTGGAAAAAGAAGCAAAAAGATTGTTATTTTATGTTCCATCATTAAATCGATACCAAAAGAAAAATTAAGTAAAGGCTTATTATTACTCGTCCATAAATATCCAAATTTTGATTCCCAATACTCCATAGATAGTTTGAACCGTATAAGCACAATAATCGATTTTCGCGCGAATGGTTTGTAGGGGAACCCTACCCTCTCTTATCCATTCGATACGTGCAATTTCTTTTCCATCGATACGGCCGGCAATTTGGATTTGAATTCCTTTTGTATCAGCTTGTTCGGTTAATTCGATAGCTTTTTTCATTGCTTTTCGAAATGATACTCTACTCTTTAGTTGTCCGGCTATAAATTCCGCAAGAATGTTAGGGTGCCCATAAGGTTTTGCAATTCTTGTAATAGCAATATTGAGTTTTCGGTTTACACAATTCAATTCTTTTTGTACATTTATTTTTAGGTCTTCTACTCCGTGTGGTCGATTTTCTATTAATAATTTTGGGAACCCCATATGGATTATCACTTGTATCAGATCAATTCTTTTTTGAATTTCGATACGTGCAATTCCTTCGATACCCGAGGATGCTCTTGTATTTTTTTGTACATAATTTTTGATACAATCCCTTATTTTTTGATCTTCTTATAGACCTTCTGAATAGTTTTTTGGTTGTGAAAACCAAAGGGAATAATGACTTTGTGTTGTACCAAGTCTGAAACCAAGTGGATTTATTTTTTGTCCCATATTACTTACTCCATCATACAAAGGCTATATTGTATAAAAAAACTCTTTATTTTATGCTTTTCTCTAAAACGACCACACAAGAATTCGCGTCGTCGACCTGTAGACATAATACCTAAGGAAGTTATTAGCTTTTTTGAGGTAAACTCTCTAAAAATTTCTCATATGAATCAAAGTGGGTTATATCTCTTAATACAATAGTTATGTGACAAGTAGGTTTTTTAATCAGATAACTACGCCCTCGAGCTCGCGGTTTTAATTTTTTTAAGGTAATACCTTTATTAACGTCAGCTTTGCTAATAATTAAATTTGCTTTGTTGAATTGTTTATTGTGGCTAGCATTTGCTGCTGCAGAATAAATCAATTTAAAAATAGGATAACATGCTCGATAGGGCATGAGTTCTAATATCATAAGTGTTTCGGCGTAGGAACGACCCCGTATCTGATCAATTACTCTTCGTGCTTTGTCAACAGACACGGATATAGAATGACCTCTTGTAGTTATCTCATCACATTGTCCCGGTTCTGGGTGACGTGATCCGTATAGACGAAAGACATCAAATTCTGATTTCTTTTCTTTTTTTTTAAAAAAACCCATAAAGTTTACCTCCATTAATAAATGATAAGCATCTATTTTTTTATATTAACTTAATTAACTTTAAGTTAAACTTAACGACGAGACTTATTATTGTTTTTTGCATGTCCCTGGAACTTTAGAGTTAGTGCAAATTCGCCTAATTTATGACCAACCATCCGATCGGTTATGTAAATGGGCAAGTGTTCTCTTCCATTATGGACAGCGATTGTATGTCCAACCATTGTGGGTATAATGGTAGATGCCCGTGACCAAGTTACTATTATTTCTTTTTCCGACTTTATGTTAAGCTTCTCAATTTTTCTTAATAAATGATTCGCGACAAAAGGATTTTTTTTTAGTGAACGTGTCACAGCTAATTACTCCTATATTTTTTTATGTAAAAACGAAGAAACTAATTCTATTTTCATTTTCTTTCCTATTTACTCCGTCGACGAATAATAAAATTATCACTATATTTATTCCTTTTTCTACTTCTTCTTCCAAGTGCAGGATAACCCCAAGGGGTTGTGGGGTTTTTTCTCCCAATTGGGGCCCTCCCTTCACCACCCCCATGGGGATGGTCTACAGGGTTCATAACTACTCCTCTTACTACAGGACGCTTACCTAGCCAACGCTTAGATCCGGCTCTACCCAACCTTTTCTGGTTCACTCCAACATTCCCCACTTGTCCAACTGTTGCTGAGCAGTTTTTGGATATCAAACGGACCTCCCCAGAAGGTAATTTTAATGTGGCCGATTTCCCTTCTTTTGCAATCAGTTTCGCTACAGCACCCGCTGCTCTAACTAATTGTCCACCCCTTCCAAGTGTGATTTCTATGTTATGTATGGCCGTGCCTAAGGGCATATCGGTCAAAGGTAGGGCATTTCCCATTTTTATAGGAACTTCTGTACCAGAAACAATGGTATCTCCAATTATAGCCCCTCTGGGATGTAAAATATATCTCTTCTCGCCATCCCCATAGTGTATGAGACAAATGTATGCGTTTCGATTAGGGTCGTATTCTATGGTTACGATTCTTTACCATGCGCTTCGCTATTCCTTTCTTCTTTCCTAGAGTCATTCCAGGAAAGTGTCCTTGTTTTCTGAGAATACCATTAACTATCATGTTTGAATGGAGGTCGTAGCGAAGAGGGGTCTTTTCAGCTTCCTTAATGAAAGAGACCTCATCGGCATTAAAGTCCCATAAGTCTTCATCATTTTCATCATGCTCCACATTTATAAGTGGTTTATCAATTACTTTGATCCTCATAGGGGAAGCATCGATGGTGACAGGAACTCCTCCAACTATAGTCTTATCTTGTTGGTGAAGGGATGAAGGGACGACCTTAAGGTCGTGAAGCTAAGGGCGTCCCAACAATAAGTTGAAAGAGGCTTTACTATCTACTACTTAAAAAGTAGTAGCATGCTTAATAACTCATGTCGTGACATTCATAGTAATAGTCCCAAGAGCTTGACGACGAGTGTTATTATAAGCTCTTATGCCTTGTGTTGATGGGGACAAATCCTCATCTCTTATTCCTAACATTTTCGCGGTTCGAAGTGGGCAAACATTAATTGTCGATCCATTATCCACGAGGGTTATTAGAACGTTCATCCTTTTGGAAAACACTGTGAGGTTTAAGGCTTTATTATTCTTATCACCTTCAGGAGTTAAATCCTTGTCAGAAAAGGTGATCAAATTGGTGGGACTAGGAAGATCACTGGCAAGGAAGTTAGCTAAACCTTTAGGTGAGGTTTCCAAATCTATCCCTACTTTAGCTAAGGCATCCATTACTGGCAAGGAAGTTAGCTAAACCTTCACAATTTTCAAACGATTGTAAATCGAATGAGTCAAGAATACCTTCTTATAGAAGTTTCTTAATGCGTTTGATGTTAATGTGGCCAAGACAACAATGCCACAAGTAAGTTTCATTTGACTCAACCGTCTTAGCTTTCTTAGTGGTATTTTCAACATTATAAACTTGTTTGTCTAGTGAAAGCACATAAAGACCAATTTCTGAATATGCTTTATCATATAAAACATTGTCGAGATAAAATGAACATGCATTGTCTTTAACTCAAAACTCAAATCCTTTGGCGTCCAACGCCGAAATAGATATAATGTTTTTGGTAACTCTAGGAACATGATAGCAATTTTCAAGTTCTAACACAAGCCCTGAGGGCAAAGACAAACTAAGAGTTCCTACAGATACGGCTGACATTTTGGCTCCATTGCTGACCCGTATTTCAACCTCTCCCTTCTCTAGCTTCCTGTCAATCCTCAGTCCCTGAGCATGAGAGAAAAGGTGTGAGCCACATCCGATATCTAATAACCATGATGTTTTGCTAGCGAAGTTTAATTCTATAACGAAAATACCTGATGTAGAAGCAACGGTGTCGTTCTTCTTATCTTCCTTGAATTTGAGGCAATCTCTCTTCCGATGTCCTTTCTTCTTGCATTAGAAACATTCGGAATCAGATTTAGAAGAGGCTACCTTCTTCTCCTTGTTGTCTTTAGTAGATTTTAGCTTAGGCAGAAAGGTCTTCTTACCCTTCCCCTTAAAGCCTTTCTTCTTCTTGCCTGAGCGCTTGAATGGCTTGCCCTTCTTGACCATAAGCATGTCATGCTTTCCCTCATCCTTGAGCGTTTGCTCAGCTTGCTTCAACATACCATGAAGCTCAGTGAGGGTTTTCTCCATGCTGTGCATGTTATAGTTCATCTTGAATTGATCATAGCCTTTGTACAGCGAATGGAGAATAATGTCAATTGCCATCTCGGTTGAATACCCTGCATCAAGCCTTTCCATGTTCTCAAATAAACCAATCATTTTGAGTACATGTGGGCTAATTGGCTCTCCTTTCTTGAGCTTGCACTCAAGGATTTGCCTGTGGGTTTCGAACCTTTCAGTCCGGGCCTGCTCTTGGAACATGTTCTGAAGTTCAAAAATGATCTCAAAAGTCGTCTCCTTCTCAAAGAAAGTCTTTTGAAGGTCGGGAGACATAGTGGCCAACATGATGCATTTGACATCCCGATTGGCAGATTGCCATTGGTTCAGGGCAGCTTGAGTCACTTCCTCATTGGGAGTCTTGGGCATTTCCTCATCACGGACGTATTAATTTTGCTCTTGCATGAGAACCATATGCAAGTTTCTTTGCCAATTAAGAAAATTTTGCCCACTCGGTTTCTCCTTGTCGAGAATTGAGCGTTATGAGAATCGGTTGTTTGAGTTATTCACAGACATGGTTTTAAAATTGAAAGAATTTGAAATGAAAAACCATTCATGATACTAAATAAGATTGAATTCATGCATATATATTTCAAACTTATTTAAGTGTCTTATTCACACATTAAAATTGTCCCTATTTGGTGAGAATAAGGCGATTCCAAGATCCAAAGAATCAATGAGTGATTAAGCATGCTTTGGCTTATCTTAACACTTATTACTCTAAGGTAAGCAATTCTTTGCTAATGGCTCCAAGCCACTCTTGGTTCGATAAATCGTCGCATTTAATGCTCTCGTGACAATTTATCTCTTTTGCCACGACATGTTAGGACTCCATCACTCATATCGTCGAGTCTAACTAAAATCAACATATATGTGATGTCTTTCTTTGGCAAACCCATCAGCATACCTTACATTCCTAGGGAGATAGTGATGCCTAGCTTTAGCATAGCCCACCATTATGCACATTAGTTCGGTAAGTGTTATTTTGGAATGGCAAGTTTTACTCAATATTTTAGGGACCTAGGGTTTCTATGTTGGTTGATTTAAGTGAACTTAATTAATCATCGCAAAATTCAAAATCCTAAACATGCATCTAACATATCATTCATATATATAAGGATAAATATATATATAAAACATAAGTAAATGATGCACGTAAGACCTTGCGTAAGCTCAGTCTTATGTGCTTGGCCTAATAATTGTGCGTCGCTAGATTTTTATTTTGATTTGTTAATTAATTCTTTTGAATATATTTAACGATATATTGTACTTTTAATTTGGACTTTTGGCGCTTCCAAGCCCATATTCCAATGTATTTATCTTTACTATATTTATAAACGTATATGGGCCTTTGGCCTAATCTATCCATTGATATATTATAAGCTCAAATCCTACTTATAACGAATAAGTTATGGCCAAAATACTAATTCAAGCCCAAATCGGACCTAGGCCCACCTTACTTACGACCCAATGATCACGTGAGGGTCCAAATACCTTAATCCTAATCCTAAACCAATTTGAAATTGAATAAATTCCTCTTGTGGATAATCTTTGTTCTATTCGAATTCAAAAACATTCAGACATGATTTTCGTGCCTCATAATTTTTATCCAAATATTGGATAGTTGGATAGCCTTTGAAATTATCTTTCCAATGATATATCATAATCTGAATTCTGAGCTATAATGAAAATGATATGAATGAAATACCAAACTCTATCCAAAACTGACAGTGTTCCACTATTTCGGCCATCTTTTTTATTTTACAAAAGATATCAATCTGATTCTAATTGGATATAAAATTTCCATAGCTTTCCAATGACATATTATTTATCTTATTCCAATTTTTGGATCAAAAGATAAGATAAAAACAAATATATGTTGTTTGATTATTCATGATTTATTGCTATTGCTTGATCTCGCCCTTCTTGCAGGTTTAAAGGGAATTTGTACTTGAAATCGCGCCTAATAAAATAATTAATAATTTGATTTAGGCTAATATGATTTTCATTCAAGTGATCACCAATAATAGATTTATGTGTGCAGTAATAATCAACCAATGTAGATTATATATGCTTAGGATTAACTTGATGTATGTATGTTGATCAAAAAGTGCACATGAATATCATAAGGATTAAGTAGAGGCCAATTTAGGGTGGGTTTAGTCTCTTTTAAATTGGATTCGTACCATCATCCCCGAACATCTAGTCTTGGTTACGGACCACTATGAAGTTAGCAATCTCCCGTGATCATGAATGAGGCGACTCTTTTATCTCTAGCTTCTTCCCTTTGGACGCCACCATGCCTAAAAGCATGATCACAGTGGGGTTCAAAGTTGAGTTTGAAAAATTCCCTATAGTAGCCCCCCTTATCCCTCCACCCTTTTATCTTTACCTCGTTGCAAAAATTTGGATCATACTTTAAAATCTTTAACCATAAGATATCGTTAATATACCCCCTCCATTTTTTTAATTATCGCAATACTTTTATTTACGTCCATTTCATATTAATTGCAACATTTCCTTATTTGGTAAGGACCCACTATTATTTAATATTTCTCTCTCTTATCAACCCCACTTACACTACCTTTTTTTTTGTTATTTTTTTCTCCTATTAACAATTAAATGTATCAATTGGTTGTTGGTGTATTGGTGATTGGGACAACACTTGGTAGGGAGGACCCGTGTTCGATCCCCCACAACAACAATTGGGAGGGGACTAGAACCTAACCACCCAAAACTGATATCCGAATTCGGATTAGCCCAAAGACTGAACCGGGTGAAACACCAAAAACAATTAAATATATTTTCACTAACCCCTACATTTTAGATTATAAAATTATCTTTTTGGTCTCCATCCTATTACTTTTCTAAGATTTTGTCCAACACCTAGTGTGGGATTATTACGAAACAAATGAAGTAATAGATAGTATAATCACATGAGATTTTATTGGATTCATCTTAATTATATATTTAATTAAAATCTTTTTTTTTATAAACACGAATTAAAATAAAACTAAATTATTTTAGAATACGTGCTAGAGATTGTAAAAACGGAAATAAGACACATTATTAGAGATGAATGGGGTATGTACAAGCTACAAGGCTTAATTTTGTAATAGAGTTGGAATGAATGTTTACATCAATCACATATATTTCAAGTGGTTAGAGCTTTACTCCCTATCCCGACAGAGATTGAGATCGATTCTCACCCTTATCCTTGTGGCTCTTTAAACAGCAAAAAAAAAAAAAAAAAAAAAAAAAAAAAAAAAAAAAAAAAAAAAAAAAAAAAATTCACATGTTGTGTCGGAAATTACCTTTATAATAGCCGATAATGAGTATTCCTCTTTTCCAAAAACATTATCAAATTACAAACAATTAATCTACATCTAACGAACATACTTATGGAGTTAGGGTTAGGGCGGTGCGGTTACATATAGATGACAAAGGTAAAGTTCATGATTGGTATACAGAGGGAAAAAAAAAAAAAAAGTAAAGCCAAACGTAATTTATAATGTACTCCGTAGTTAGGATTTTCAACAAATACGCACTCAAGCATAGTGGTCAGATTAAGAACCTTGTGACACACTGACACCCCTTAGTGCCTCTTATAGTTAATAAAAAATTAATAAAGTTTTTGTGACACCCCTTGGTGCCTCTTATAGGGTGGTGTTACATTAGGCCTTGGTCAAGTAGCAAGTCCCCTAGTAGCTACGTTCGTGAGTCCGCCCTGCCAAGCCAAGTAAAGTGAGTTTCGAATCTAAACTACTTGGTAATAGATTAAACGACTTTTAAAACCTTACAGAATATTCACTATAAGCAAGTGTAGTCATCATGTGACCATTTCACATATTGAGCATATGTCAAGCCAAGTCAAGTGAATTTTGAATCTAAAACTACTTGGTAATAGATTAAACAACTTCCAAAACCTTACAGAATATATATGCTAGTGATCATGTGAACATTTCACATATTGAGCATGTTGTGGCATGCAGGCATAGTAGGCGTGCTATATATTATGTGGCAAAAAGGTGAGACCACCAACTTTATTATTACTAAGGTGTTTAATGTGCACGCGATGCGCGTGTCACAATTAGCCATGTGGTCCATATTCTAGATCTCTTCCATTTGGCCTTATATTTTTGACAACATTAATAAGGTACAATATGTAAACACTTAGGGCTGTTTGGTTGGGGGTATTCATCATAGGGAATGGGAATCAACTGCCCCGATTTCCTTTGTTTTTGTTAGTTAGGCACTTTTTTCATTCCCTTTACCCTCCCCATTACCCCAAATCCTTCTAATTTAATTCCCCACCCCCCCTAGGTTTTTCCATTCCCTTTCCTTAATTAGCCACCACACCAACAGCATACCTAGACCAGCCACCACCATCCTAATCTACCACCACCCAGCCACCCTCGCCGCGCCTCTACCGTCCCTCGTCGCACCTGGCCTCCACCGTCCATCGCCAAAGACCGACGACAAGAACTCTTCTTGGAAAGACCGTCCATCGCCAAAGACCGTTCCTGCGATTCTCCAACGACGAGAACTCTTCTTGGACGATTATTGACGATTAATCAACTCATTCAACAAGCAAATCTAAATCTAAATCAGACAAAAATCGAAGTTGAATCATAAATTCAAAAACCAGAATCAAATTCAGAATAAGATTTAGGGGTTTTTGCAAGGAAGGGAGAGTATTTCGAGGGGAGGGGAGGGCGGCGAGGGGTAGGGGAGCTCCGGTGAGGGATGGGAAGCTCCAACGAGGGGCGGCGAGTGGTGTGGTGGTTGGGTGGTGGCTGGAAAGTGAAGGAAATATGTATTGTGTGGTGGTGGTGTGGTGGTGAGGATGGTGGCTTGTTTCCCTTTCTTATTCAAAACAAAAGTATATTTGGGGGTTTTTCATTCCATTCCTCTTATTTCACTTTGTTCATTCCATTCCGATTACCCTATACAAACCAAACGGCCCCTTATATATTTTTAAAGTATAAATGTCCGCACACTATATTTAAGAGTTAAAATAAAGAAACAACTAACATTAATGAGGACAAATAATTAAAAATAAAAAATAAAAAAACACTATTTTTAAAGTTATTTTAAACTTTAAACTTTTTGAAAGGTATAAAATTGGGCAAGCATGTGTTTGGACGTATGTGAGGTGAAAGGAAGTGATTTTGGCCTTCGTTGGCAAATGGCTTTTTGATTAGCTTATTGCTTTTTTTTTTCGAACAACCAAAATACATGTTAGGTAAACAGTTTTTCAGATCAGCTAGTTGAAAAGTCAACTTTTCCGCCAAAAACAAAATGATAGTCAACAACTAATAATATATAATTAATGATTACTAATTACTAATATATAATTAATAGTAATTAATAATTAATAGATAGTAATTAACAATTAGTAATTAGTAATATATAATTAATACTTCATAATTATTACTTAATAACTAGTAATTAGTAATTAATAATTAATCATTAGTATTTTGTAATAGAAATTAATAATTAATAATTTGAAATTAATAATTAGTAATTAATAATTTTGATAATAAATAAATAAGAACACATGATAATGTCCTTTAAGGTCATTTTGCATAACAACTAATTTTACTAAACATATTTACATACAGCAAATGGTCAAACATAGTGGTGTAACCAGATTTTTTACATTAAGGGGGCCAAGATCAAATATATACGAAGTTTTTATTTATTTCGTCTAGAAATAATTTTTATTCTCTCATTGCACAACTTATAAAATTTTGAATACTAAGCTCCCGTCATAAAAAAATTAAATAAATAAATAAAAATAAAAAAAATCTAAGCTATAATTTTTTTTAAGCTATAATTTATCCTAACATAACTGCTATATTTTTAGAAAATATTTTTTTAAGAAAACTTTTTTTAAAAAATTGTAAAATACGCACTACTTACATATTAAGATCCAATAATATGGAGCAAGCCCACTTAGCTTAGCCCACTAGCAAATATAAAGCATAAAGTTTAAAAAAAATTTAAAAAAAAAAATAGTATTATAGAAATCAAACTCCAATGTCATGGTTCAATTACTTCAAGGCAAACTAGCTTAGCTACAATGTATAAGCTATCTTTACATGCATAATAAATTTTTAACTGAAT
Organism: Chenopodium album; assembly: GCF_948465745.1. Taxonomy (NCBI): domain Eukaryota; kingdom Viridiplantae; phylum Streptophyta; class Magnoliopsida; order Caryophyllales; family Amaranthaceae; genus Chenopodium; species Chenopodium album. Next base: position 42,068,109 of record NC_137848.1, read on the forward strand.
TAAAAGGGGATATGGCCTACCCCAGCCCCCCTTTTGATTCCACCCTTGGTCAAACAACCATTACAAACAGTTAATACTAACATCTAATCAAACAAGCCAAGTTAATTGTCAAACAAGGCCTTTATAAACAAGTAAGCAACTATTGTGTATTCGCTTAGAGCATGTATGGTAAGAGTGTTTTATGGGTTGATGTGAATTCAATTAAACCATTACCGCTATCAAGTGTTTAGTTAGAAGGTTTGCATAACAATTACTATTACTTAAAGGGTAATAGTTTCCACATACTACGTATTTGTTACTTTTTTATAGCCTAAGGTAACAATTACCTTTATTTTCCCCGAATAAAAAGAAAATGAGCTAGGTTTAAGTGATTCATTTAATAATTAAACCAAACAAATAAAAAAGATAAGTGAGAGTTGAATGTTTTTTTTTTCTCACCCTCTTATTCCTTTCTATTCCACTCTATTTTCAATCTTTATATCAAACGCCCTTAATTACTACTTTGAGTTCTTTCCACTACATCACATGCGTGTTCAACAAAAGTTTAAAAGAAGCTACCAAAAAAAAAAATAATAATAAATAAATAATAAAATTCATGTTTTCCCTATATTTTTAAATGTATGAATTGAATTGAAGAAACAACAAAAACTCGATATCAGAAATCGATTTCTAAAGTAGGCCGATTTGGCCAACAATCAAGAATTAAAAACTTTGACAAATACATACCCTTTTGACAACCATCCCTTTCTTCATCACATTAAAAATGAGTTAATTAGAATTCAAATTCTAAGAAAAATATGTGAGAACTATGAACCTATAAATAACTATCAAGCATGGGACAATAGAACAAAAGTGAAACAAGTCTTAGATTGTTAGTAGTTGTTGCTTAGAAAGTAGAAACTACTAGTAGGACTTAAGAAAGAATTACGTGAGGGAACACTATTTGCTTGTCTTTTGTTAGGCGTGGCATTCCGTGGTCAAGTAAGTTGGCTAAATTCTAGCAGTTTGCCAGCTTAGTTAGGCCTTTCAAGCCTCAATTCTTCTAACAAAAGCTTGGGACGGTGACTTTAAACTTGTTCTGTTTAACTTTTTTTTTTTTTTAAACAATTCTCTTCGACTTATCTTAGTTACTTATTTTAAATTTTTGTTCAGATAAGAATTAATTAGATCAGTCTAAAAAAATTCAAATCAATTCAGATAGACGTATTAAATGGTGACAAGAAGAAGCAGATTAGACTAGACCACATCAAACAAATTCAGACCACACCAGAAACATTTCGACTAGATCAGACCATATCTTGAAATATTCAGACCAAATCACCTTATTTTAGGTGAAGAGAACAAATCCTTAATTACCTATTCAACGACTTATTTGGTAAATGGTTATTAACCGTAATAATGTAAATAAATTTGTATATATGAAGTGAAATTAGATTTATAAGAAATTAATTCCAATTTTTTTCCTTTATCAAAATTTTCATTATCATGGACATTTTTGAATGAAAACACAAGTATGAGGATGAGATTTATTAACATGGGAATATTAGAGCGTTAATTTATTGCCGGTTAAATTACACTTTAATTCATTCACATTACCAAATGTTTATAACTGATTCTCAAACGGGGCCACAAGGCCCACAATTGCTTATTCATCGGACCAAGGAATTTCCACCACTCCTGGAATATGACGGTTTAGTTCTAGATACCTACTACTTCGTAAGTAACATAGAAGATGTGTGTGAGAAAGTTAAGGAAAGAATAGGATGAGAGCAATATATGGAGGATAATACGGATGTTTATCTTTATTTAATTATTGCTAATTAGAGGAAACAATATTAGTGTTTGTTAAAGAAACAATGTGAACCATTGTTTAATTAGCTATGTTTTCATTATAAATGTGTAGAATCATAATGCAGAAAGATAAAAGAAATTTAATCATTTTATTCACGTCAAAGTTTTTTTGCATTAAGAAAGTTTTTTCTTATATTTATTATTTCCTTCATAGTGGTTATTTGTCTATCCCAAATATTGTTTATCTTTGTGAAGTATCGGTTTCATATTATCTAGTAGACGCCACATTTCCGCTGCAAAAGCTCTAACAATTGGTATCAGAGCCGACATCAAAATCTTAAGTGGTAAAATTTTTGATTTTGAAATTAATTATAATGGCATCTACTAGTGGAACGGTTAAAGTTAGAAAATATGAAATTGAAAAATTCAATGGTAAAAATGATTTTTCCTATTGGAGGATGCAAATGAAAAATTTGCTTGTATCACAAAAGTTGCATAAGGCATTAGTGGGAAAAGAACAAAAACCCGGGGACATGAAGGATGAGGATTGGGAAGAGTTAGATCTTGAAGCACGAGCGGCTATAATCTTATGTCTTGAGAGGAATGTTGCGTTCTTGGTAAATGAAGAAGCAACAGCCGCTGGCGTGTGGACAAAGTTAGAGGCTAATTTCATGACGAAAACTCTAACAAATAGGATCTATTTAAAATCCAAATTGTATACATGCAAGATGGAAGAAGGCACCTCAATCCGGGAGTATATTAATAAGTTTGATAGGATTATATCAGACTTGAAGGATATTGACGTGAAGGTAGATGAGGAAGACCAAGCACTCATGTTATTGCTTTCATTACCGAAATCCTATGAAAATCTGGTTCAAACATTGATGCTTGTGGGTGATACTCTAATCATGGATCAAACTAGAATATCGCTTTTAGCGGATGACCTTCGAAAGGTTGCTACAAGCGGAATGATGTCTGGTAATGAAAGAGAACACAACGAACAAGCTCAGGGATTGTTTGCAAACAGAGGAAGGACTAATGAAAGAGGGCGAGGCAAGGGAGGAAAGTTTAGATCAAAATCTAGACTTCTTGCGGAAAGGCCGTGTGTTCAAATGTGGTGAGCTTGGTCATTTTAAAGTTAATTGCCCAAATAAGAGGGTATTATACAAGAAGAACAACAACGACAACTCCAGAGGAAAACAACATGAAAAACAAGAAGCTAGTTTTGTCTCAAATGACGAGGATGATTATTGTTACTCAGTTTCAGAACAATGCAATGAGATATCCGGTAAATGGATGCTTGATTCAGGTGAATCACACCATATGTGCCCAAACAGGAAGTGGTTTACAACTTACCAAAGTTTGGATGGTGGTACTGTTTTGATGGGAAACGATCATGCTTGTAAGACTATCGGGTTAGGTACTATCCGAGTCAAAATGCATGATGGAACAATAATAATCTTGAAGGATGTGAGACACATCCCATATTTGCTGAAGAACCTTATTTCTCTTGGGTTATTTGAGAAAAATGGTTGCAAAATAGTCTTGGAGAATGGAGTTTTAAAAGTTGTTCGTGGTTCCTTGGTAGTGATGAAGGGAATTCGTCACGGTAATCTTTATCCTCTTTTGGGGACAACTGTTACAGGTGATTTAGCAGTTGGAATTGGTGGAAGTAAAGGCCAAACAGAATGCACGAGGATATGGCACATGCGCCTTGGGCATATGTCGGAAAAGGGTCTATCATTGCTTAGTGGACAAGGTTTGTTAAAGAACATGAAGAAGCCACAAATGGAATTTTGTGAGCATTGTGTGTATGGAAAAGCACACAGGGTGAAGTTCTCTACAAGCAAGCACAAGAGCAGAGCATTGTTAGACTATGTGCATACGGATGTTTGGGGTCCGGCTAAAGTTGCTTCCAAAGGTGGTTCCAGGTATTTTGTTACATTTGTTGATGATCATTCTAGATATGCTTGGATTTATTTTCTTAAGCATAAGAATGAGGTATTCGACATTTTCAAGCGGTGGAGAGCAATGGTTGAGAACAGAACAGGTCGAAAGCTAAAAACTGTACGGTCTGATAATGGTACCGAATACACAGAAAGAGCTTTCAAGGAGTTTTGTGATCAGGAAGGTATTGTGAGACACTGGACGGTCAGAGACACACCACAACAGAACGGAGTCGCAGAAAGACTGAATCGTACACTACTTGAGAAAGCAAGGTGTATGCGCTCTAATTCTGGATTAGGCAAAGAATGGTGGGCGGAGTCAGTTGCTACAGCTTGTTATATAGTAAATCGATCCCCACATTCTTATTTAGATGGTGACATGCCTTATAGGGTGTGGTCAGGGAAAAATGCAGATTACACGAGACTTAGAGTCTTTGGGTGCACGGCTTATTATCATGTTAAAAATAATAAGCTTGATGAAAGAGCCAAGAAAGCAATCTTTTTGGGGTATCCAAAAGGAGTTCAAGGCTATCGTCTTTGGAGTGTAGAAGATTCTAAATTTGTAATTAGCAGGGATGTGACCTTTGATGAAAGATCTATGGTAGCTTTATTGAAAGCTATGGTGCCTAATGATGGTGATGTCGGTATGAATACAAATAATCAAGTGGTGGAGATAGAATCTAGAAACCAACAAGATTCTAGTCATGTTCAGGAGGAGCATCCTGGTGTTTCTCAAGATGAGGAGGAGGATGATCTGGATCATGAGGAGATTCAGCAGGAAAATGCACATGTACTACAACAGCAGCAGCAGGATTCTTTGGCATCCACTAAGCCAAAGAGGAATTATAAATTAGTTCAGAAGTTTGGGTCAGACGAACATCTGAGACATTACGGGCAGGTAAACTTGGTAGAATATGCACTCTCAATGGAGGATGATGAGCCGGTCACCTTCAAACAAGCTGTCAAAGATAAGGATAGCGATAGTTGGTTGGTTGCTATGGAGGAAGAGATGCAATCTCTTCATGAAAACAAGACATGGGAGGTAGTCCCATTGCCCGTGGGAAAGACTGCTATAGGTTGTAAGTGGGTGTATAAAAGAAAAGAGGATCCTTCCAAGTTAGATAAAATAAGGTATAAGGCTAGGTTAGTGGCCAAGGGATTTGCACAGAAAGAAGGTGTTGATTACAATAAGATATTTTCTCCAGTGGTAAAGCATACTTCTATTCGGGTGCTATTGAGTCTTGTAGCTCATGGAGATCTTGAGCTGGAACAACTCGATGTGAAGACAGCCTTCTTACACGGTGACTTGGATGAGGAAATTTATATGTATCAACCTGAGGGATTTAAGGTTGGGGGTAAAGAGAATCAGGTTTGTCGCTTGAGGAAATCACTTTATGGATTAAAGCAATCTCCTCGACAGTGGTACAAGCGATTCGATTCTTTTATGTTAAAACAAGGATTTTCCAGAAGTAGTTACGATTGTTGTGTATACATTCGCAAACTTCATGGAGGTGATTATATTTATCTCCTGTTGTATGTAGACGACATGCTTATTGCTTCAAAAAGCAAGGTGGAGATAGATAGGTTAAAAACTCAACTCGGTGAAGAGTTCGAGACTAAAGACTTGGGCGCTGCAAATAAAATACTGGGTATGGAGATTAGAAGAGAGAGATCAAGCCGGAAATTGTTCTTGAGCCAAAAAGTCTACATTGAGCGGGTTATAGAAAGGTTTGGAATGAAAGGTGCTAAGTCAGTGGTGACTCCATTGGCTCTACATTTTAGGCTCTCTGGTAAACAATCTCCTACTACAGCGGAAGATAAGGCATACATGGATAATGTATCTTATGCTAGTGCAATTGGTAGTTTGATGTATGCCATGGTGTGTACACGTCCAGACATTTCACAAGCAGTCAGTGTTGTTAGTAGGTTCATGGCGAACCCAAGTAAAGCACATTGGGAAGTAGTGAAATGGATATTACGGTACTTAAAAGGTACCATTGACATAGGTTTATGCTTTGGTGGAGATACATGTCAATCAAGTGGCTTTGTTGACTCAGATTATGCTGGTGATTTAGATAGAAGACGATCTACTACTGGTTATGTGTTTAAAATACATGGTGCTCCAGTTAGTTGGCGATCAATGTTACAAGCTACAGTGGCTCTATCTACGACAGAAGCCGAGTATATGGCTATGGCAGAAGGAGTTAAGGAAGCATTGTGGTTGTGGGGACTTCTAGATGATTTGGGGTTAAAGCAGGATAATGTGAATCTACATTGTGACAGCCAAAGTGCTATTCACTTGGCTAAGAACCAGGTTCATCATGCTCGTACCAAACATATAGATGTCAGGTATCATTTTGTACGGGATGTCATAGAGGAAGGTAGTATTTCTCTTATGAAGGTGCATACAAATGAGAACCCTGCAGACATGTTAACCAAAGTTGTGTCAGGAAGTAAGTTCCAACACTGTTTGGAATTACTTAACATCGTCCCATGTTAGGTTACATGGAAAATAAATGGAACTACGATTGGTTTGATCCCGGTCGAGGGTACGTAGGCAGTCATTGTAAAATGGTGCAACCGGATACGGATAACTAAAATTCGTTCGTCCAAAATTTGAATGTTTTCTAATTTTGAACGAGGTGGAGAATTGTGAGAAAGTTAAGGAAAGAATAGGATGAGAGCAATATAAGGAGGATAATACGGATGTTTATCTTTGTTTAATTATTGCTAATTAGAGGAAACAATATTAGTGTTTGTTAGAGAAACAATGTGAACCATTGTTTAATTTGCTATGTTTTCATTATAAATGTGTAGAATCATAATGCAGAAAGATAAAAGAAATTCAATCATTTTATTCACGTCAAAGTTTTTTTGCATTAAGAAAGTTTTTTCTTATATTTATTATTTCCTTTATAGTGGTTATTTGTCTATCCCAAATATTGTTTATCTTTGTAAAGTATCGGTTTCATATTATCTAGTAGACGCCACATTTCCGCTGCAAAAGCTCTAACAATGTGCATATCTATTATTATGCACATGTTTTTCAAACCTCATTTTCCCTTTTGCATTTTCTTGTATCCCCAAAAGTTGTCGTGTTAACGATTGCAATATAATATAGATGAAAGATATTGATGAGGAAACTTGTTAATTTATAGACGTTTCATTGTATCCTTTTAGCACGAGTATGTTAAATCGTGTCGGCCTTATTTGAAACTTGATAGTTGATTATAGGCTGATTTGATTTGCTGTTTGTATTGAGGTTTTTCTGTTAACTTTCACTTTTTGTGGTGAGCCCGGGCTCAGCTCCTGTAGTTCATCGAGCCTAAGATTTTGAGCTTGGTTTGAGCTTTAACCCCTTAAAAATGTCTCGGCTTAAGGCTCAACTCAAACTCGGCTCAGGGACTTGATTAATAAATTTTCAATCTACTCTCATAGTTACTTGTTTTTATGAAGTTAATTTAATTGATTACGGAAAATCCTCAAATATAACCCCATAAATGAAAATAACATCTAAGACCTAGTTGTCAATAAATAATTATAGGCTACAATGCTTACAAATTATTTTATAAAAAGAATATATTAATAAAAATAATATTCGAGCTTTCAAGTCGAGCTAAGTATAGCTCAAGATTGGCTAATATCTCGAACCGAGCCCAAACTCGAAATAAGCTTGCTCGGGCCGAGCTTTGACAAATCCAAACACAGCATCGAGCAATTTGCGGGTAGACACGCCTCACCAATACACCTAGTCACTCTCAAACCAACTAAAACAATTGACATTCATTATTCTACATACAATCTTGTATATGTATAGTATCATTTCATTTTTCAAGGTGGGCATGGTTCAAGTTGGGCTTTTGGCAAAAAAAATGAGTCCATTTGGGCCTAGAAGGAGGAATGAGCCCAATTTCAAGCCATAAATTATATGCACAAATAAATCAAAATTAAGCCTTTTTTTTTTTTTTAATATTTATATATATAAAGGGAAAGTCAAAATTGAGCTTGGAGCTTGGTCAATGCTCTTTTGCCCTTATGGCTTAAGATATACGAGTACATTGCAAGCTTAAAGAGATGATGCCCAAGGGCCAAATTTTGATCTTGGGACGGACTAAGCCCTAAAATAAGAGTCGTAGTGTTTGAGTGGAATTTAGTACTTCGTAGATGTTTTATTTTCAAAGATAGCAAGGAACATAGAGCTAGACAAGAACAGTACTCAACAAATCGAATAACATAATCCAATGATTCAAGACCAAAATTCTATCAAAACTTAAATTTTACAAATGCATAAATTAAGGGCTTGTTCTGATTGACTGAACTGAATTGAAGTGAAATGAATTGAATTAAACATTTTATGAGAGAAGAAAATTAAGAAATAAACTGAATTGAACTGAACTGAACTGAACTGAACTTATTAAAACTGAACTGAGCTGAAGTGAAAATAATCTGAAGAGAACAGGCCCTAATTAGTTCCATTGTCATGACTCATGAGTACAATCTTTAACTTGACTATAGCAAAAACAATTTGAGTACTTTCATATATATCTTTAAATATGTCTTTTAGAAGCAAATTAAATCACAAACTTAATGGCTAATACTAGTAACTTCAAAAATTCAACCCTTAATTTTTATTTTTATTTTTTTCCCCATTTTTTTAAACATTAGCTTAAAGAATTTAAATAATATCCTCTTAATTGCAGTTATGTAACCCAATTAACTACTCATACAAAATAACTACTCCCTCAGTTTTTTTTTTAAATGCATCACTTTGGTTTTTGCACTAGTCATATATCATGATTGACTTAATTTTTTCACCTTTATAAAATAAATAAATATTATTATATAATATATCGTTAGATTCGTCATAATGTCTAGTTTCATAATATAATTTTGTTATAATTTTTACAAATTAACAATTAAAGATATTAATGGTTAAAGTTACGTCTCGCCAAATATATCGGTCAAACTGATGCAAATATAAAAAAAAAAAAAAAAAAAAAAAAAAAAAAAAAAAAAAAAAAAAAAAAAAAGAGGGAGTACTTTCTTAGAGTAATTAAGAAATATTACATTTGCAAACCCTTATCACAAGGGACAATACTCTAAAATAGAAATATACTTACACACTCAAATAAACAACATTTAAATATACAAATCTACCTAATTTTCCTCTCTTTTGGTAGAAAAAATAACCTAATTTCACCAACCAATCAAAAAAAAAAAAAAAAAATCTTTCCTATACTCAAACCAAGCCAGCAGAATCAGGCAAACCTTGCCAATGATCATGCCTATCAAAATCCCTTCTTGCAGCCAAAACACGATTAGTTTCTCTTTCTTTCATAATCTTTGCTTGTTTTTGACAAACAATAGTTCGACAAATAGGGCAAATACAATGACTTTTAAGCCACTTATCAATACAAATCCTATGAAACAAGTGCTTACAAATCTTGAGTCGTCTAAGCTCTTCTCCTTCTATGAAATCCGCTAAACATATTGGACAATCTACATCATCTTTCCCTAAAGTCGAGCTCGAGGCAATAACTAACTCTATGTTATTTTTGTCCTTGTTACTTGTGTTTTCGCCGTCTTCCTCCTCGGCCACTTTAGATGATGACCTTCTTGATGGATCAATAGTGGTTTCGACACCGGTTCGTCTTGGCCGAAGACGGCGTAGGAGGTCTAAAGGGTTTGGAGGGCAGCTTGTGAGGAAGAAGAAGGTGTATAGTATGGTGGGTATGATGATCATTATTAGTAACATAACTATGAAACTAATAGACGACATCATTTTTTTTCTTTTTTTTTTTTTTTTTGAGATGTAGAATAAAGGAGGAATTTTTTTTTTTTTTAGGAATAATAGTTTGAATGATTATAAGACGAAGAAAGGGTAAAGGGAGTTTAATGGTTGTGGTTGTGGATGGTGGTGGGTGGTGCTTCTATAACTTGCCAATCAAATTTGTAAATTCAATAATTGAGGGGAATGCTATTTTGATGATGGCATCACCATGTTAAGACAAAAGAGTGTAAGTAATGATAATGTTGTCTTTATGAGCTTGTATGTGGTACCATAATAATTATAGTTAAAAAAAGAAAGACTTATGAGTGATACTAGATGCTACTATATATGCTATGAAAAACTTGTTTAATTGTTCTCATAAAGCTTAGGCTTTAGTATTTGTCTACCCGGCACAAAACATTGTGGATTAAACTACTCATATGTAATTAAATTTAAACTAATTAAAGCAATTTAATTAAACACAGTTAAGAAGAATAATAAAATAATGAAAACAACAGTATAAAAAAATAATACTCCGTATAATAAAGTAAAGCAATTATAAAACTAAAGAGTCAAAATGCATAAATTACCTATGTTTCACATTTTTTTTTCAACTTCGAAGGGTGGTGTGGAGGTGGTTATGGTGGTTGACATGGATGGAGTCATGGAGGGGGTGAGGTGAGAGAAGAGGTATTAGAGGAAAATAAAAAATTAATAAATAAAATAATTTTTTTTTTTTGTGAAAAACTACCTATTATAGTCCAGAATTTGCGAGAAACTACCTATTAAAAAAATGTTGTAATTGACTACCTAACTTTTGAAAAATGTTGTAATTTACTACCTTACGCCGGATTATGAAGTTTGACCAAAATTTTACGGCGTTGACTTGGTCACGTGACACTTAGTGACTATCACGTGGGAAAATTGTGAGAAAATTTGGGAAAGAAAAGGGTCATTAAGTTTCACGTGATGGTCACGTGACCAAGTCAACGCCGGAGAATTTTGTTTAAATTTCTTCATAATCCGGCATAAGGTAGTAAATTACAACATTTTTCAAAAATTAGGTAGTCAATTACAACATTTTTTTTAATAGGTAGTTTCTCGCAAATTCTGGACTATAATAGGTAGTTTTTCACAAAATTTCCTAAAAAAAATAAAGAATCTAACCTGTTTTACAGGTTTAAGGTAAAAAGGTTCATTTTGAGAATATGGGATATAAAGGTGGAATATATTCTGAAATACGCAAAAGTGAAATTATTTTGAGAAGATGTGCCAAAGGTGGGATTAATTCTTTTCAATTTTTCCTTAAAAAAATTATAATAAAGCTAAGTGATAATAAAACTAAAAATTCCACAAGCATAAATTATGAACAAGAAACTAAAGTACCTAAAATAAAACTACCAGCCTCTCCAATCTCCACTAAGGGTGAAATTATTGCAAGTAAGAGGAGTCTTGAGCAAGATTCTTGCAATAATGTTTACAAAGACTACATGTAGTCCTGAGATGAGTTTTGATCATCTTAAGAATCTACAAAAAGACAAATAAAATTTTGTTGTCCAATAGTGACCTGCCAACTCACATTCTTAAAAATTATATATATATATATATATATATATATATATATATATATAGGATAAGTAATCTGGAGTGAGTTTCGAATAATGTGTGAAATTGGAGAAATTCTTGTATGAATCTAAATAATAATAATAAAAAAAATTATTAAAAATTAGTGGAAGTATGATGTGGCAAAGTTTGGAATATAAGTCTCTGTCTTGGGATAAACTTACCCTAAAAATCAGAAAACTCCAATATATAGGCATGATAACTGCCTAACTCAATCAATTAATAACCTATACTAAAAGTAAACCTAAAATGACACTTGTCACGATGTCATTAATAATTTTCCCTCCTTTTTGCACTTTCCTCTCTCTCTTTTTTTTTTTTTTTTTTTTTTTTTTTTTTGCCAAATTTTAATGACTTCCATTTTATAAGCTACAATAATACTTATTTCTATTTTGACAACATCTCTATCCAATCATACTCAATTAATTTTTTTTTAACATATATTCTATAGACTATTAATCTTTTAGTTACAAATATACTAACGTAGATTAAAAATAAGGTATTGAAATATATCATTGTCCAAGATTATTATAATATTAATAAGGAGTATCAATTTTTTCCTCCAACATTAATCATTTGACAATAAAATTTATTTTAATTAAAAATAGAAAAATCATTTTGGTAGCGTAATTTGTATGAATCTTAAAATTATACATAACGTTTATACAAACAACTGAACAAAATTATTTTATTATATTATACTCCCTCCATTTTTTATAGACTAGAGTTGGATTTGCACATTTGCCAAGACACAACTTTAATTATCAACATCTTTAATTAGAGATTATTAAAAATTATGATTTTTTTTTATATATAAAAGCAAACAATATGACAAATGCAACAACATAATATATGATGATATTTATATTGTATATTGGTAAAATAAATTAAGTAAATGATGACACATGAATAGTGTAAAATATTTTAACTCAACATATATTGAAAACTTCAATCTAATTACTCTACACATTTTTATGCAATGTGATTATTAAAATTAAAATAAAAACCTCTACTACTCACTATAAATATATTTTAAAAAAGTTGATTATGGAATACTAATTATCCTAAAGTAATATAAAATCAACTAAATTTTTATTTAATGCCGGTCAAAGTGTGTCAACAAAAATATAAGGACAAATGTATGTATATGAGTTCGTATACGGGTACTAACCTTTTTCTTTTTTTTTTTTTTTTTTTTTGAAGACATATACGGGTACTAACCTAAGCTTATATTTTCATTTTCTTATATAAAACCTGATAGTTTCTAAATTTCTATTACTAAATTATTTTTTTATAAAATTCAAAATAATAACCTTTACGCATTTGGTATAAATTAAAATTCAAGTTATTTTGTCACAAATATTTTTTTTTTTTGGATAAATTATTGTTAAATTAACAACCATTCTTTATTCCCCTAAAAAAAAAAAGCCACAATAACAAAAAAAAAAAAATCATTCTTTATAACTTTTGTTGTAAAGTTTAATTATAATCGTGCATGGCACGGGACTTAACCTAGTAAAAGAATTAAAATACAAATCCTAATTAAAAGCAGTTAACCCGCCTCATCCTCCATTGGGCTTATATAACCAAGCCCAATTAATATTATAACCAACTAATGTTGAACACACTAGGCTCGCTATTTATTCGCCCAACACTGAAGGAGCTACGCCTGATCGGGCCAGGCCCTGCCCGATCGGGCCCGATCAGATTCCAATAGACTTGAATATTGGGCTCTTCATCTTTGGGCCTTCAACTTAGCCTTACCTTGAGCCTTGTCTTTCATGCAATTGATCCGTAGCTCAAAAAGTTAATCCTTCTCCCGAGACCTTAATCACCTCCCCCCCCCCCCCCCCCCCCAACCTGTCTCCTGTGCCCCGCCCCTCCCCTTTATATCTATGAATTTCTTGCAAATTCTTTTATAATATGTTCATTTCTATATTGATAAACATTCATGTTTGTATCATTAGATATTCATTTTTTTTAACGGATTTCTATTCAAATTAATTTAGTTTCTTAATTTTATTTTTAGAATTTTCTATGAATAAAAATGAGAGAAAATTTATTTATAATGATTATTGCATTCAAATTAATTTATTATAAGAAGTATTGAATCATCAAACGCTCATTTTTATTTATTCATGTTGCAACAAATGTTCCTTTCAAGAACTTTGTGTAAGTATTATAGTAAGGTGTACGCATATACATACGTTTTTATAATTCAAATTATTTAAATAAAACGTTGTTAAGAAATAATTTTCAATATAAGATAAATTTAATTTAATTACAATAATTACATTTCTATAGAATTACATTTAATGTTTTCATAAACATGAAAGTGAATCTTAGTATCTTAAATGTACATATGTCTCCTATTAAATGATAAACATTATGTAGTACATTTGGTAAAATAAAGGTTTATAGATATATCCTCCTTGTTGCGGCGCTTCTAATCAAATGACATTTGTGTGTTTTCCTTGAAAGTATAATCTGAGCAGAATATCTGTGTCGCCTTTAACTTTCTTACTTGATTATCTTGTATATATAATATGATATCAATTTTTGTAATAAAAATTAATAACAATCATAAACACATTACAAAGAAAAGTATGTGAAATCTAAGGATTCAAAATTGAACATTTACGCATGAATAACAATTACAAATTCAAAAATGAACAAACTATAAAGAGTAATAAAAATCTTTCAATATGAGAATGAAAAAGTATAAAATCTAAATGAACATCTGTTAATTAATACTTCCTCCGGTTTTTTTTAGTTGACATGTTTCTTTAGTCACGTTTGTCAATGCGCAATTTCAACCATTCATATCTTTAATTACCGATAAGCAAAAATTATGAAAAATTGATATTCTACGAATCTAACAAGATCCTACATGACTATATTTTTCATTATGTATAAAGCACAAAACTTGGTCAAAGGGGAGTGTGTAAATAGTGCTAAAGTCAAAACGTGTCAACTAAATAAAACGGAGGTAGTATATAAATGCACATGTGTTAAATTCTAGATGAACATTTAATATGAAAAGGAACATATATCAAAATCTAAATGAATATCTATTAGTGTGTAAATAACCCTTAATTATTAATCTAATTTGTCAAAATAAAACTTAATATATATGTATTGATATAACATGTGAATGAAAACTATAAGATTGTACTATATTTAAAAATAGATCATCAAAGGTATACGATAAATTAGCAATATGTCAGTTGTTTTTTAACATTTTCTAATAAATGAATGAATATTCATTAATATACGTGTGAATATACATATATATAAATAAACATCTATGTATCAATATTCAAATAAACATCTATCAATATTAGAGCTAAAATGTATGTAGTTCAATATTCAAATGACGATCGAAAGTGAGCATATAATTTATATGAAGATGAACATGTATTATTATAGTATATGTGAATATTTTTGATATGAATGAACATGTACGTATTTAAATTCAAATTAACATTTGTTTAAATCCCATTAAACATTTGTTATTATGTGAATGATCATTTTTTTAAAGGAAAAGGTAAACAAAATTAAGGTATTAAATCTTCTCTCAAAGACTGAACCTTTGTTGATCTAAAGTTAGAATGTGAATGATCATATACTAATATCATAAAGAATATCTATGATCAAAATGAAAATGAACACTTATCGATTCAAAAGTCATTTCCACTATAAACTAATTTAAATAAATCTCAGTAATTCTACGAAAGCTCAACTAATTTAGAAAATTATCATAATTATACTCTATATTCAATTTTCAGTGGCGAATAATTTCATAATTCCTTATGATTTCTATATATGTAACATAAAATTTGTAAATTTCTTGATAACATTAACTGAAAATTGAAAATGAAGAAAGATGGATGCAATTATAAAATACAATAGCTCAATTTATTTGAAAAGTAAACGTAACATTGAAATTTAAGAATAAATTGCAAAACAATTTAACATAAACTAAAATAATATCAAAACTTAACATAATTCAACTACAATCATTAAAAATTGTAAACTCTAGAAAATTCATTGACTAAGCTATTAAAATAACTCAAATCTAAATAAGATAATTGAAGAAGAAGGTAGAGATCTATTGTGATGTCGGCGAACAAAGTTTTTCCCGTCGTCCTCGTCAAACTCATCTTCGTTGGCTTGGATGAACTAATCTTTGATGGATCAGAAAAGATAAATTTTAGGGATATTAAATTTGGGAGATAGAAAAACAAATTGATTTCATGTTGGGGATTTGAGAGAGAGAGAGAGAGAAAGTGGGTAAAAGAATAGTGAGGAAAGGAGTAAAAATAGTATGGATGTTGTAGAATAGATTAGATAAAATCAACGATTATATATATATATATATATATATATATATATATATATATATATATATATATAATTATTGAGATCATGTGAGAACCTATGTGAATAATGAGAACTGAGAACCAATCTTAATCGTTAATTCTATCTTATCTAACGGATGAAATTTCGTTCGCTTCATTAATGGCAATTTGGGAATTTCGCCTTTTGAATGTCTTGTGATCTGTTTTGAATTTTTCTTTTCTCTTTCTCTCTCTACTCTTGTGTTTCTCTCTCTTCTCTATGTTTCTCCCTCATCTCTTCTGCAATTTTACTTAGCTCCTGCGATTTCAAACCTTGTTCTCATTATTCGCCGAATTTATTCTTGGATCATTGTTGCTGGTTATCTATTAGCAGGTAAATTAACTCCAAGATTTTGATTATTGTTTTGTCAATGATTTAATGCGATTTTTAATCAAGATTTTGCGAATTCAATTGCAATCAAGATTTTGCGAACTCAATTGCTTAAATTAGGGTTTTCACTTTTTTTTTCTAGTATTTGTGATTTTGATTGATGTATTAGAAATTTCATTTGCTGAACTTACGGGTTTTTTAATTATTTGAGTGAAAATTTTAATTTCAACTGTTTTAATTAGGGTTTTCAGTTGAATTTGTATAGTAATATAGTTTTATGAATGTAACTAGTGTTTTTGTTTGATTTTCATGTGTTTATTGATTCTTGTAAGGAGGGTGTGCCCATCCTAGGGGATCATTCTCCTTAAATGCCAATGGCCTTTTAAAATCCTAGGACTTTACACTTGTTCGGGTGTATTAGGATTTGAATTCCTGACTGTTTGGGGGACCTTGAATTAGAATTGATCCTATCTTTATGCTTTTTTGTAAGAAACAAGTAGGAGTCGCCAATGAGTTTTAGGAAAACTCATAAACCTCGTTCATGCCTTTCTCCCAAGTAGAGTTCAAGGGATATTTAGCAAGAATCGTAAGTTTACCGATGTCCAAATTGGTCTACGTGTACCAGAAATGAGTTCGGGAGCGAGGGTACTAAAATAACGTTCCCTTTAGGGGGTAATCGTTATTCAAGCCCTAGTGCGACCTTTACTAGCTCTTCCTTTTTCACAATTTCATCGCCAAGCAATATATGCAACGTGATACCTAAAAACTAAGTTAGATGATTTTATTTACACGCGTCAATCATGTAGAAATTACATTGCAAAAGTCGTTATTCTTATTTAATCAATATTCGTGAAAAGAACAATAAATAAACAAGATTCGCCTTAACATAGGTGATCAATCAACAATTAATTATTCAATTCTATTCTTTATTTAACACAACATACTATGTGGAAATAATTAATTAAATGTTCTTTTAAAGTGATCAAATAACACTAATTAATTGGTTAAAAGTTATTTAAACAAGAAAAGTAAAGGTGATTGATCTAAGCACTCGGGAATTTACCACTTCTTCTTGCTAGCTCTTCGTTTAGAATACTTATAGACTCCTTCTTGTTCGGGAACCTCCACCGTAGTAACAAGTATTGAGGGAGTGAGTGTTTAGGACAAGAGGGTTAAAAGTCCACAAGTTCACAAAGTTTCTGCCAGAGTTTTAGGTTAATTTATGTCTGTTTAAGACTCGTATTAAGACTCTATTTATAGGGAATGGATGCATTTAGGGTTTCAAGTGTTCTGCCGCAGCAGGTGTCGCGTGCATCTAAATGGGTTGCGCGTGACATCCCAGTGCAAGTGATTTAGATGCGCTGCTTAGGGCAGCACAACTGGATATCTTGCGCGCGGTATTATGGTAAGATTCGATTTTTTATTTTTATGAAATTCTAAATATTTCGCAAGCGCATCACTAGACATTGCGCTGGGTGTCATGCGCAACCTTGTGAGTTGCGCACGCCAAACCAGCGCGACTCATTGAGATGCGTGCTGATTTTTCTGCGGCAGCTTTAATTTTTAACATATGCGTCTCTAAATCCGTCAAAATTACGTTTTAACCTCAGGCTTAAGCCTAATTATGATCGGGTTTAGTTAATTTGGGCTTTAGTTCATTTTGTTTTAGGTTAGGCTAGATGTTTTGCATTTTTGTGTCTCAATTAGTTGTCCATAAGCATTCTTCACGTTGATCCAACACAAAGATGGTTTTATTTATCGTCATAGCACTTCTTGTCGGGACAGTAGGCCAAAAGTAGATGTCTATAGTTAGCCCCCACTTTGATCGAGTCTAGAATAGACGAGGATCAAAGTAGCCAAGGAAATAAATTCGAGACTCATTCTGCGAAGTTCCCTAAGAATATAGAATCTTTCAGTAATTTTCAGGATGTCAAAACGATCCTTGATTCGCTAAGTGTTTGAGACAAGTAGCTATTAAGGCTAGAAAAAGTATTTTCTAGTCTTAACGCGCTAAAGAATCTAGATTGATCCTTTGCGATTGTAGAACGCTTTTACAAGTGAATGCTGTCCTGGGTGATGTCTTGTCATGAGAAGATATTGGTTTAAAAAGATTAAAGAGGATGATATCCTCTCAATTGTGGCATCGTTGATCTAAAGTCCCTCGATATGTTATTGAAACTTTAGTCTATGATTTTAACAAGTTAAAAGATGATAAAAGGAGAGGTGTTTCGGCATTCGTAGCCTAACACGTGTATAAAGTTCTTGACATTCGCTTGCCAAAACGCAGTATTCAGGGTCCATAAGATAGAAATACATGTCTTAGGACTGGAGGCATATATCCAAATCCAGTGAGAGAGAAGAAAATCAGCAACTCTCTCGGTAGTTTTGTCCATAAGATGAGAACACGTGTCTCAAGACTGGGGGCACATGCCTAAATAGATGCGACTTCGCATGTTGCTTTTTATACAAGGGGTGGACGGACACCCTAACTATCCGGTAAGCCAGTAAGCTCACTAACTACCGTATTTGCTTCCAATTGAGAAGTGTTTGTTCTCGATTTGTTTGGCGCGCCAGTCGACTAGTTTAGCTAACGCCTACAGAAAGACAAACACAGAAAATTCTACCGTTTTAGTTACGGGAGGTAGATCACATTGTTGGGAGAAGGTGAAATTTTACGCAACACCTACGCCATAAAATTTTACGCTATACGATACGCCATCCTTTTTGCTGTGGAAGCCAAAAAGAAAGAAAAGAACGTGACATTTCTAAAGTCGGAACAGTAAAATGACAAACCTGTCTATGGGAGCTTTTACGTAAAGCACCACTACGGAACATTTTAAGACATGCTTACAAAAAACATCCAAAACGTATGCTTAGGGTAGGCACAAAGCACGGTGTGCATGCAGTGTGATGCAAAAAACTATCAAAGAAGAAAACAAACTGCAAGATGCAAAGTAATTAAAAGATTTCGATAATTTGCGCGCCATTACGTCTAATAACGAACAAAAACCGTTAGAAATACATCAAATGGATCGAAATCAAAGTACCGGTCTTTTGTGACCAGTATCCGCGCGCAACTCAGTGGGTCACGCTGGCCAGGCACGCGCATTGTTATGAGTTGCGCTGGGCTATCACGCGCAACTGATTGAGTTGCCCGCGACATTTAAGTCAGTAAAAGAGAGATCGAAGAGCGCGGTTTCTTTAATTTTTGAGGCTAAAGGAAGCAAATCTCATCCCCTATTCATATTTGCCACAATCCAATGTAATTTTTTGCTTGTTATTTCGTTTTTTCTGGTGGAATTTGGGGAAAATCGAACCATAAAACCCCAATTTTCGAATTTAGGGGTTTTTTATTTAGTAAATTATTCTTGAAATTGTTTGTTCCATGTTGTCATGCTATGTTTAAGGAGTGTTTTGCAACAAATTTCATGAAAAATGGTGGAGTATTGAACCTTGTATGAGCATTTCTTTGTTCAAGTGCGTTCTTGACATTTTTCTTCGAATTTATTTCGAATTTGTTGTTTTTGCTTGCTCGTTTGGTTACACTTGTTGACTATGAAGTGAATTATAGTATTAAAACCATAATTACTTTCATGAATCATGTTTTGAAAATTTTGAATCCGAAAATGGCGCGAAGTATACACTTAAACTTGTTTTTTTTGCCATGTTTGAACCTCAAGATTGTTTGGTAAATGATAATTATGTTTATGTTATTATTATTATTCGTCTAAAAGTAGTTGATTCTTCGAGATTTAGGAATGTAATCTCTAGAATTCTTTTAGTTGAAACTGGTATAAGATGGCTTTTTGTGGGTGTTAAAGCCCCCATTTACTGAGTTTAACTGCAGGTATCGTAGCCCCCAAGCGTGGGTGGTATTCGATTTTTGTGTTTTCGGGGACCAGCCCCTAGCTGGCAGCTCTTCGGACTTGTCGAGTCAACCTACACTAGTCTTTTTAGGAAAAAACAAACTAATAAGGAATTTTATCCGTTATAGCATGGGTTCCCCTCCATTCGTCGATGCTGAGGAGGACCTAGGAGTGCCTATGCCTGATGAGGCGGTTCGCCCTCGAAAGAGGGTGACATGTCCCCGTGAGGACGTTCGAGAGCGACACGTCGGGGCTAATTGACGTCGTCATGAGGATGTGGTCTGGGAGGCTCCTCCCAACTGGGACCCTCATGTCCTTAAGTGGGACCCGGACCATCATGTTTCGATTCGAAGTTGGCGCGGCATAGTGAGTTCTTTCGCGCCTTTGTCCTTTCATCGTTTCTTTCTTTTTTGAAAAGTCATGAACGTATTTTCTCGTATATATTTTTATAGAGTGAGCCTAGCATGCATTTGTACGGCTTGGGTGACTTGAGAGGCCGTTTCGAGAGTTTACCCGACGCGGTAAAGGAGGTAGTGGAGCTTTCGGGGATCAGCCCTTAGCTGGCAGCTCTTCGGGACTTGTCGAGTCAGCCTGCATCGCCTGCTTTCCTTCGTGGGTTGCTGGAGTTTTGGTGGTTTTCCACCAACACTTTCCACTTTCCATGGGGAGAAATGACGGTTACCCCTTTTGACTTCCCTATGATCACGGGTTTTCCTTTCGGAGGTAAGCCTGTGGTTATGGAGACCGTGAAGGGGTCAGACGAGAGGTTGCACGACCTCGTGGGGGACCGTCTTGCGACGGCCCTTCATGTGTACGCGCAGTCTTGTCCGTACTCGGTTCTTGACGACGAGTTGTCAATTAACGAGGTAGATTGGCAGTGTACACTTGAGCAGCTGGCTCAGATATACATTGCCCACGTTCTTTCCATCACCATTCTAAGTGATCGGGGAAAGCGTTTCGCTATCGGGTTACTCGTTTGCCTCAATGATTTGGGGCAAGTGAGTAACTTGAGTTGAGCGAAGGTGTCGTATGCCCGTATGCTTACAGCTATGGGCAAGGTGACCTAGGTGATGGATTCCATGGCAGCTACTGAGGTGCCTCGGATCTCCATTTTGTGGCATGGTCGTATCCTCGAGGTGCGTATCTTAATCTTTTATATGTTTTTTTACATCACCATTTTGGCTTTTAATTAATTGATTAATTGTATTCTTTCTTTAGGCTTGGGGGTATTCACACCTGCCTTTTCTATCCCCAAGGATACTTGGGGAGGCTTGTTTTCGTATTGGCCATCGTTTGGTCATGATTAGAAAAAGACGAGCAACTTCACCCGGCGACTTTCTCCAGAGGATTCTTTCGGCGACTCGTGCGTCGGTGAGTATGATTTTTACAACACATTTCCATGTATATATTTTTTTGAATGATTTTCTCATGTGGTCGTGCTTTGTAGATCGATCTCTGTCCTTGGAGTTTGATCGTCGGAGTCCCTGAGGTTGTCCGGGCAAGTATGGTTCACTGCCGTTTCTGGGCCCTTTATCAGGGACTCTCTATGAACGCTTGGTTCTTAGGCGAGCACTTCTTCTGGCAGTCTTTGTCCGAGGAGCCTTTGGTTCCTGCGGACCCTCCGATCCGGATGCTGCGTCCGGACCTGCTATCTACTGAGGATCGAGCTCAGGCGATCCTTAGTTATCCAGTGGAGCAGCTGATGCTATCGGGTGCATCTTACCCGACGTTCGTTGCATCCTGGCTGACTCCTTTTCCAGCTTTAGTTCCGGTTAGTATTTTTCTTTTCTTTTCTTTTTCTTTATATATTGTTCAGAACTTTGACTCCTTTATTACTGTATTTTCAGTGAGTCGAGTTGTGTAGTTGGGTGCCTCCCACGGCGGAGAATACGTATACCAACACTTTCGGGTCGGTAATTCGTGAGATTTTTCCAGCGGCGGAGGATGAGGACATACCGTTTGTACCGGAGACGATTGAGTCGGTATGTTTATTTTATACATGTATATTTTTTCTTTTCCATATATCATATACATTTTTTTTATAACTGTCTTTTATTATTATTTTTTGGAACAGGTTCCGCGAGAGACTGTGAACGGCATGGTGAGGACTATGCTTGCCTTCCGAGCTGCTTATCGGAGAGCCCTCGTGGCTTTGTCATGCCGTGATCATCGGATGGTCGCGGTAATTTTTTTTGCTTTTTTTTGTTTTTCAAAGTTATTACACATTTTGTGTATTAATCTTTGTTTTGAATTTTGCAGGATGTACAACAGCCTTCCGGGAGTCGCCGAGCATCCTGAATTCCACTTTTATTATATGTTATTTTTTTGCTTATGGAAAATGTACACATACATTTTTTATTCTTTCTATTTGTACATATGACACACATTTTTTTTGTATATATCATGTTTTATTTCCATAAGTGTTTAAAAAGTGAAAAAATTTCCGAGGGAGGGAAAGGG
Organism: Chenopodium album; assembly: GCF_948465745.1. Classification (NCBI taxonomy): domain Eukaryota; kingdom Viridiplantae; phylum Streptophyta; class Magnoliopsida; order Caryophyllales; family Amaranthaceae; genus Chenopodium; species Chenopodium album. The sequence goes on from NC_137848.1 coordinate 42,090,296, forward strand.
TTCCCGACTTACCCCCCCCCCCCAAAAAAAATAAAAAAAAGAAAAGAAAAGGAAAAAACGAAAAGAAAACCAAAGGGGAAAGAAAAAAGGTAAAAGAAAAAAAGAGAACTTAAAAGAAAAGAAAATAAAATAAAAAGAAAAGAAAAAAAGGAAGTTAGAACTAACAAAGGCAAGCGTATGGATTAGTCATAAGATTTCGTTGATATTCCATTATTTAGTAGTCCGAAATACGGAAATAAACCAACCAACATGTCGCGACAGATTAGGGCGTGCGCAACTGGATGGGTTGCGCTCGGCTGTCGCGCGCATGTCAATTGGTTGCGCGCGGTAGGCGCGCATAACTCGTGAGGTGCGCGCGCCGCTTGCAGGTGAACTTTCCTTTGGGCGAAAATTGCCGATAAATTACCCCGTTTGGATCTATTTAAACGTGGTTTCGTGTAGGCTTTTGTTCATTTCACATTCATTCGTATTATAAAGAAAAATTATTGCTCTCTTTCTCCACATTCTTTTTCTTTTTCTTTAGTTTGAACAAGGTAAAAATATTTTAACAACGTTTGAATGGGCCACTTCCCTTTCAACTAAGGATAAATTAGCTTTTAAAATATACCACCTTAACCCTCTATTAAGCTATATGCAACTTAATATAAATTTTGATTTCCTCCATGCTGCAGTTAATCATTGGGACTCGATCGAACCACCATCTTTTCCTCTTTAAAGGGGATGAAATTGTCCCATTACCCGGTGAGTTTGAGGCTCTACTAGGCTTCCCTGCAAATACTCACCCCGTGACATATGCCCCTACCTTATCAGATTCCAAACTTGTGTTTCAATGATTTTTTGGCTTGAATGACAATGATATGGCCAAAATTGAAAGAGAAGAAGGCGTGAATTTAATTTAATTTATTGAATATTTCGTCGCCCCTCGTGACAATTTGACTAAACAACATTTTAAAATTCGTGCTTTGTGTTTTTGTCTTGTTGTCAATTGTTTGCTTAGGACATGTAAATAATATGGAGATTATTCTATGGTGTCCATAGTGGAGCAAATAGAGGGATGTCATTCACCCGCTCCCTTAGCTCTGGCGAAAACCGTACTTTGCTTGAATCGCCTTAGAGGAGACCCAAATGAGAACGGTTTCACGGGAAGTCCACTCCTATTACACGTACTTTTTCTCTTAACGTCGTATCTCAGCGCATCCTTGAAAGTTCCGATGGTCTGACCAGCGCAATCTTCCAGGATGAGCGCGAGTGGCGCGCGCGATTGATTGTCATGCGTGCGGGTGTAATGTCGCAATTTTTTTTTTTTAGATTTGGCTCATGGAGCGTTTGCAAATTGTTGATCAGCCACAATACCTTGAGGCTAACGGAGTGAGAACGTTCCCTGGTCGTCATATTCTTTACAAACATAAGAATGAGGAAGAATGGATGTCTTTTTTCTGTCATAAGGTTCCTAACATATGCTTTGTGATTCCTTGGTGGAACATAAGTAGTATGATTGGGAATAGTTTTAATTGTCCCTACATTAGGCTTTTAGGCCTCTCTAGTACTACTTACATCTTTCCTTGCAGGGTGATGAAACAGTATGAGATGAAACAAATTATTCCCCCACAGGATTATGATGCCCCTAAAGATGTGAATTTTAAACCTGAAAGGATTCCTCGTTGGATGGAATATTGGTCTAGCCTTTCTAAGTGGGTGGTGCAAAATCCCACTGCGAGCATAATACTATCTTCCTTTTACAAAGCTTGGATGAATGCGGCGGACAAGGGAGAGTTAAATAAGGCTCTTCAACAAAATCAAGCCGCCTCGGCTCGCAATCCACCCAAGCCTTTAAGCATTCGGCCACTACTACTCCTTCTAATGGCCAAAACAAAGGAGTGAGAACAAAGTTAGACTTATCCTCATCACTTCAGGCTCGTTCAAGGGAACCCAAAAGGATGGTTCCTCCTAAACCTGCGCAGCAAGGCGTGAAGATTAAGGAACCTTCGCCAAATCCTCGCAAGAAGGCTCCAAAAAATGCTAAGGACAAGGGAAAGAGAGTTGAAATGGCCCCTATTCCTAAGTTGAAGAATAACGTTTGGGTAAAAAAGAAAGGCGAAGGGGAAAGCTCTAAGGTCACTGAGAGTACTATAATGGAAACTGCTCCTCCGTCAACTATGACAATTGAGGACATAATAAAACCTTAGAGTGTTACACAATATTAGTAGTTTAATAATTTTTTGAATAAAATGTAATCACTAATATGTTTTTTTTTAATTACTTATTATCTAGTTCTATGATGTCTTTTGAATTTTGTTTGGAATAAAAATGAGCTCTTTTTTTTATATGACCGAATCATAAAGATTGTCTACGTATTCGTATTACGAAATCAGGTCTTTGCGTAGTTCATTGCAAAAAAGAGTTATTATTTTTTTTTTCTTTAATCCTACTGTAGAAATTAAATGAAAAACTAATCAAACTTTGTTTAATAATTTAAATCAAAGTTTAAATGTGTTGTTTTCCAAGTATACATAATGTTTGAAAAACGTCCTTATTTTATCGCTTGTAAAAATAAAAATTCTATTTAAGCGCAAAATTCTAGGTTCGTAGTTCGTCATCAGGTGGCGTGCGCCACTGATTTCGTTGCGCGTGACATCCGCACACAACTTATTTAGTTGCGCGCGACACCTATGCTACGAGTGTTGTAAATTTTTTTTAATCATTATTACCCCCCCAAGTGTGAAGAGTTTTTTCGTGATGTTCAAAAAAATCTGAACACTTTGAACGGTATATGTTTTTTTTATTATCCCCCCAAGTGTTATGAACTTTACCATGTGATTCGGTAAAGTGCATAACACTTAGAATCTTTATTTGAATGCTAAGAGACATGATTGTTAATTATGAATGAACAAGTTTATCCGGATTTTTATATGTAAAATTTTTAAAGTTGATCAATGTTTATTAATTGACGGACTTCATCTCTACCAATATCCATTAATTGAACGGCTCCTCCTGATAGAATTTCAATTACGCGGTATGGTCCTATCCAATTAGGTTTGAATTTCCCTCTTGGATCGGTTGGTGTACCCCTAACCTCTTTTAGTACAAAGTCACCTTCTTAAGTATTACGGGGTCGTACCCTTTTGTTAAAGTGTCGCGCGATGCGTCGTTGGTAGACTTGTACATGATGCAAAGCTTTTAATTGTTGTTCATCGAGAATAAAAGCTCTTCATACCTTGCTCGTACCCATTCAGCTTCCGGTAGCTTACTTTTGAGTATGATGCGTAGGGATGGTATTTCTAGTTCAACTGGTTGAACTGCGTTGATGCCAAAAACTAAGGAGTATGGAGTAACTCCTATTGATGTTCGTATGGATGTTCTATAACCCCATACAACGAAGTGTAGTTTGTTTGGTCAGTCCTTATAGTTTTCTGCCATTTTCTTAATGATAGCTGTTATGTTTTTATTCGCCAATTCTACTGCTTCGTTTATTTGGGGTCTATATGGAGACGAATGATGATGTTTTACTTTATAACGAGCTAAGAGGGTCTTAACTTCTGCTTTGAATTGAGATCCCTGGTCACTAATTAGTTCATGTGGAACTCCATATCTACAAAATATGTTTCGTTCGAGAAATTTGCGACATGTTTAGAAGTGATATTAACGTAAGAAGTGGCCTTGATCCACTTAGTAAAGTAATCGATGGCTACTAGTACGTATTCGTGTCCTCCTGCACATGTTGGAGAAACTTTACCAATTATGTCAATTCCCCAAGTTGAAAAGGGCCAAGGGGAAGTGAGATTATATAGTTCAGATGGTGGGAGGTGTTTTAAGTTAGCGAACATTTGGCACTCTGGAAATTTCTTGACATATTGTATACAATCATGTTCCATGGTGGACCAAAAGTACCCTTGTCGTGAGATTATTTTGGCAAGCATTTTTCCGTTCATGTAAGGTCCACAAACACCTTTATGAGTATTCTCCATAAGGCGCGTGGATTCAGGGTGGTCTATACACAATAAGCTTTGACCATTGGGTCCCTTTTTGCATAAATGACCATTTAATAAACCATATTAGGCTGCGAGTGTTCTCAAAGCTCATTGGTCTTTTGACAAAGTATTTGCAGGATATGTGCCATGAGTAATGTATTGGAGGATATGATCATACCAAGGACTTTCTCCTTCGATGTCATTTATTTCCTCTATTGTGTTGCAATAAGCTGGTTCGTCTCTTCTATCAACACATAATGGCATCATATTTAAGTGATCTGGAATGTTGATCATTGAAGCTAATTTTGCCAGCGCATCGGCAAATTGATTCTAATCCCTTGAGAGGTATTTGAAGTCAATATAATCAAAATGCTCGATGAGTTGCTCTAGGTGTGCTTGGTATAATATCATTGTGGAGTTCTTAATTTTCCATTTTTTAAGTATATGATTTATTATCAAGCTAGAATCTCCATATACCTCTTATTTTTGCACACCTATGCTAGCTGCTGCTTCTAGTCCAATAATGCACGCTTCACATTCCGCGGCATTATTAGTAGCCTCAAAGTCTAGTTTGGCAGAGATTGGAGTATGTGCTCCCTCTAGACTTATGATTAACACTCCCACACCACATCCTTTTTTATTGGATGCACCGTTGAATTTGGTTGTAACCTGCGTATCCATCCATAAAGGATAACGTCGCATGTCAGCCGTGTTATTTGCCAATATGTCAATATGAGGCAGAGGAAAATTGTCTTTAGGGCTAGCCTTGTTGAGGTCCCTAAAATCGACACACATGCGAACTCGTCCATCTTTTTTAGGGACTGGGACGATTTTTGCTACCCATTCTGGGTAATTACATACGCGAATGAAGCCTGCATCTAATTACTTTTTTACTTCCTCTTTAATTTTTAAAGCGAGGTCAGGTTTCATTCGTTGAAGTTTTTGTTTCACTGGTTTAGAGGTAGGGTTCAAGGGAATGGTATGTTTCGCGATTTCCCTATCTATTCCAGGCATGTCCTTGTATGACCAAGCGAACACGTCTTCGAATTCTTTAAGCGTCGATATGAGGATCGATCACTCTTCCGGATTTCATTGGTTCCTATATTGATTGTTTCAGTTTCTTCAATTATAGGATTCTTTTGTTCTCGTTCATTCATTAATTCAACTAGTTTGTTAATGTTATCATCTTCATTAGATTGATTATTATAGCATTCAAAAGATTCAAGAGAAGGCATATACTCGGAAATAGAGCTCATATTATTGAAATAAAAAGAAAGTACATCGAGAGAAGAATCCTTTTTGGGAACCTCATCCTTATAACTAGAAAATAAAGACTCAGTAATGGCCACAAGGCCTAAAATTTCAGCTTCCTTAAAATCTAGACTAGACTCATTGTCAGATTCTTCGAACATCTCCCCTTCGCCTATGGTGATCTCTAGCTTGTCACCTTATGGTTAATCCACTTGAAAGTCTTTCTCCATCCATGCTCAAAGGTTTTGTTGAAAAGGGTGATCAACGAGGTTGGGTCAAAAGCTTCATCTTAGATGGCATTTTGATTAGTCATTGTAGCAACATGGTTTTGCTCTAGTCCAAATAGCAAGTTAAATGCTTGCCTATCATAGCACCCTGGAGTTGGGTGTTTTGATTGAACGATTTCAAAATCGTCATTCAAGAAGAAGCAATCGTGAAATATTTCGAATCCAGGCTTCTTGATACCTTCTAGAACTAGTGGTTCTGGAAAGTCATAACATGGGTAATCTTCTCCCTCCCTAACGAATTGTCCGTTGAGAGTTTGATTGTAGAATGGGAGTAAAGAGATTATCCCTTTCTTGTTGTTGTCTCTACGTGCTTTGATCTTAGCATCGTGAGACTTGAGTTCTTCTTTGGTTGGCTTATATCCCAATCCAAAAGAAAAGTTTTTCTTTGGGATACAAAGTAAAAGAGATTTCTTTATTCCTATTCCCAAAGGCATCCTAAGAAAGTAACTACTCTTGAATAAGATGTTTTTTACTATTGGGGTGGAATATGGATCAATATTGAATGGTTCTTCAAGGCTTTCCTTTATTTCTAGTGGGTAAATTGCCTTTGCGGCGAATCCCCACATGTCCTCTTCATCATTATCATGGTTTATTTCCAAAAGTGATTGATCATTTATTGCTATTTTAAGAGGAGAAGCATGTATAGTCATAGGAAGACCTTGATAGTTCAACCTAATCATTTGGTGGAGCGAAGATGGTATTGCTCCAAGCTCATGTATCCAAGGGCATCTAAGAAGAAGGTTAAATGTAGGTTTAATGTCAATGACATGAAACTCAACCATCTTTTGTATTGGGCCTGGGGTAATTGGTAGTTTAACAGTCCCACACACCAATCTCCATGAATTGTCACAGGCCCTAATACTTTGTGTTGTTGATTGAAAGTCTTTTTCTGGATAAAGGCCTAAATATTTCGTACTTCGTAATGGGCATACATTTACGACAGACCCATTGTCGACTAAAGTAAGAGGGATGTTGTATCCCTTGCACCCCACAATTAGATATAGTGCATTGTTGTGGGTAATGTCTTTTGAGGGAAAATCATCACGAGTAAAGATGATTGATTTTTCGGATTTTTCGCTAGTAAGCAAGCTAACGAGATCCTGTGGAGTTGTGTCCGTACTTACAGACAAAGCAGCTAGAGCATTCATAAGAGAATTCCTATGTTCTTTAGAAGTACTTAGGAGTTCCCAAATGCTAACATTCGCCTTAAATTAGCAAAGTTGTCTAACCAATGGATCTTCTACCTCAGGTGGAGGTGGTATTGGATTTTGAACTTGATTTTGAGTGGTCGATTGTTCCCGAACGAGATAGATCATCTAACTTGTTCTGGGCTGTAGTTGGTTCGATTGTCCCCGAACGTGGGTTGTAAATGGTTCTCTTGCCGCCGAACATGGGCTGTAGATGGTCGCTTGTCCCCAAACGTGGGCTGTAAATGGTTCACTTGTCCCCGAACGTGGGCTGTAAATGGTTCGCTTGTCCCCAAACGTGGGCTGTAGGTGAGACCTGCAATATAAAATTTGCCAAAGGACCTGCATAGATTGCGATTGACTTGACCAACTGACTTGACCAAACTTGACTTGACATGACATGACATGACATGTATATAACTTGTTAGTGTGTGTGTGTATGTGTATGATTTGAGTGTGTGTGAAGATAGAAGAAAACGAAGATGCAAAAGAAAAAAATTTCCGTCATTTTTTTCATGAGTGGAGGGTATCGACTTTCTCCCGAAAAAGAAAGACGTGAAAAAAAGTTTTGTTTTCGAATTTCCTTTGATGAAAATTTTTTTAAAAAGTTTTTGAACTTCCTCAAAAGAAAAGACATGAAAGATGGAAGAAGTTTTGAACTTCCTCGTTGAGCAAGACGAAATGAATCGTATAGATGAATTGCTTGTCTTGAAAATAATGTATGCATGATGCATGTTCTTAGGCCAGGAGGCTAAGGACAATTACATCATGTGACACGATAGATGAATGAACTTAGGTCATGGAGCTAAGCATCATATATAGTGTAAAGAAACGATCTTGAACGTCACTTAGGTCTGGAAGCTAAGGACGTATATAGATTAAGTGATTGTTAAGTATTGCACAATAAATGTTGCTTAGGTCAAGATGCTAATCACGATATGCTTTGTATGATTACAAATCATTGATTTTTAAATGTTGCTAAGCACATTACGCGATGCATGAAACAATGAACATTGCTCAGGTCAGGAAGCCAAGCAAGTATACAATGTTTCTTCTAATGAATGTTGTCTTGAAAGATAATGAAGCATGAGCAGTAGGGAAACAAGATTTCATGACAAGGGTTCCTAAGGGAAAGATGATATGGCTATGTATGTGTGAAAGAAGTGTGTGAATGTGATACAAAGACTGGCTGCAAAGGCTGTGGTGATGGAAATAGATGTGAGAAGAGTCAAAGATGATGACTCTTTAGGCTGGGTGAGCTAAGCGATTTGGGTTCAAGCCCCCAAGTCTAGCTCTATATGGGTAGGGATAAGCATTGGAAATGACTCGATCATGTGTGGATATGAATGTTGACATGAATGTGAGTATGAATGTGGCCGCACCTCATTGTGAGGTTGCCTACGTATCTGTTAAGAATTAGGCCGGACGTAGCTCTAACCGAACTTCGCACAAGTATATGTACACCTCAAAGAGGTCTTTTGAGGGTTGTAACGTGGTTAAGGATGATGGTTTGAAGAAAAAAGGGATAAAGGCTCAAGACCCGAGAGAAGCCCCCAAGATGTGTAATTGTGTTTGAAAATTTTGAATTCGCAAGTTTTATTTTCAACATTTTTTTTCTTTTTTTTTTCTTTGATTATTCTTTTCTCATTCTTTTGAATCAATGTGGGAAATCTCAGATCATGCGGTCCATCACTCACTTAGCATTCATGTTTCTCAGGCACATGATCGGGCTAGGATAGGTCGTTGGTACTACTACCCCTAATCAAATTAATTACTTATAATGCCTAAACTTACACTAAACTAGTTAGTGGAAAGTAAAGGGTCGATCCACTAAGGAAGCACACTTGTTTAACATCAATGTCACTAATGCAAGAGTAAGAAGGGAAATGTTTTTGTTGGTTTTGGGAATGAAAACACTAGAACTATAAGTAAACAAGTAAAAAGAGTGATTAAATCAAGATAAGACAACACTAGGGATTAGGGGGTTTCAAATATGATTAAAGTGAGGGAGAACAATATTAAGCATCATGATTAACATGCCAAAGAATATAAAATCCTACCTAAACAATTCATTTTCATGCAATAGTTTAGGCAAACCAATAAAAGTGGTCTAAGCTGAATAGGATCATTTTCATGCATCCCATTAGGCACAAACTAACCCAAGAATAAAGAGGCACAATACATGGAACTCCATTTCAATACTCATTCTCATGCAATCATTAAAATAGAGGTGATCTAACTCTAGTTCAAATCATTCTCATGCATTTAAACTAGAAGGCAATCAAATAAAGTGCTACAATAATCTCAAGTCAATAAAAATCATATCTTTCATTGATTTAAGGCATGTAATCAATCCACTAATCATCATTCATCCATCATTCAATACATATTTTACACCCCCTTCCCCTAGCTAAGAAACTAGCCTAGAAAAGGGGGATTAGACATGATAACAAAACTAAATGAGAACAAGATAGACATGAAAGCAAACATGATCAAAAACAATGAAAATACCAAAAGATATCAATCCACAAAATAGATAGAAATAAACAACTAGAGTGCAAATAAACAAAGCTAAGAGAAAGGATTAGAGATTACTAGATAGGCAATAGTAGAAAGATTAAAACTTGCAAAGTTGCTTGATTGATTGAAATGAAACTTAAACCAAAGTTGCATACATGAAGATAACTTGAGTAATACTACACTTTCTCTCTCTAAGATTAGGGTTTAATTGTTTTTAAGTAATGATATATGATCATACCAACTTGAATAGGAGGCTATATATATGAAGCATAAAAGACGGAAATAACAAGCCTTGGAGAGCCTTCTAGCTTACAGCCGCACCCTCTACATCGTGGGTTATGGGGTTGCTAAACCCAGCAACCCGCGCCAGCGGCATCAAGACCCGCGCCCGCGGCTCCAAGGAGATGCCATCTCCTGCTGAGGAGAGGCCGCGGCACAGCATCAGGAGGAAAATCAGGCTCGCACAACCGCGCCCGCGGCTTCTGGTGCCGCGCCCGCGGGTCAGGGAGGAGAGCCCTCTCCTGAGGCGCGGCGCGACATCTACTGAAAGTCTGAATGGCTGCCCTGCTCAGGCTCCGCGCCCGCGGCATTAGGCTCCGCGCCCGCGGCTCCCCTGCTCTGCCAAACTTCCATCTTTGATCAACATATCTCCAATCCAAGACTAGCCAAGCTTTCAATGGTTCATCCGGAAGGGCCAAAAACCTACAAAACAAAAGAAAAAGCTAGAAAAGACAAGAAAAAGGGAACGAAAGAAAGAAAACACGAGAAAGACAAACAAAGAAAAGAAGAACAAAAAGGGAAGAAAAAAAGGGGCAAACAAGCTACAAGTGGGAGGAAAAACCCCGTAAAAGGAGCACTAAACCGTGGCATAAATGCCACTCATCAGCACAGTACCAAGCGCTCGATGAGAGACGCAATTCGAGACGTGTTCATATCAAAGACATTGGAACACTTGCCCTTAGACATTGTTTTATTGTTGCTTTGCTGCTTTTTTTTTTACTTTCTTTTTAATGTTACAAATTACACACCTTCCCATCCCATGGTTAGGTGAATGTGGGTTGAATAAATGAGGTCAAATGTTAGACGAGGCTCAAAGTGGTTAATGAAGAAGTGGAATAAGTGTTTGAAAATGGTTTTAGGGGGAATGACAGGGTTGCAAAGGTGCCTCAAATCATTGATGTACCTTGTGTTTAGTTCGGCAATTGATATTTTTTTTTAACTTTTTTTATAAGAAAGACTGATCGAGATATAAAGGAATAATGCTCATTTTATTGATGGGAATGGTGAATAAACAAACACATAAACATATTAGAGTCTACGAAGAAAAACCTATGCTACACATAAGAGGGGAATGGAAAGAATCATGAAATCTTGCACGATGGATCCGCTGTGCGCCTTGTCTTCATTACTTCTTGCCGCCTAGAGGGATAGGAAGTTTGTTTGCATCAACAAGATCTTGAATAATGTCCTTCAAATTCCAACATTGCTCGATAGAGTGACCTCTTCCTTGATGGAACTTGCAGTGGGCATTGGGATTCCACTTGGCGCTCCTTTCTTTAGGTTTTGGCTCTGGAAATGGCCCAATAGGTGTGATCAAGCCTTAACCGTAAAGGCGATCAAAGGCTGCATCATAAGTCATTCCTAAAGGAGTGTAAGTTCTCCTTTTCTTGGGCAATGGAGCATAAAGAGCTAACACTTCATTAAGATCAACTTGGCTTATATTGTTGGTAGTATTTTCGTGCTTAGAAGACGAAAAAGAAGGAAGGTCGTTCTTCTTGTTTTTCCAAGTGTTATTATTGTTACCACCAACAGTCTTTATTAGCTCATCCTTGATATTGATACCAATGTCATATACAGCTTCAAAAGTGTTCAAGGAGAGAAATTTGAGATGTTGCCTGTACTTGTATATTAGGTTCTAGATGAAGAGGCGAACTATCTCTCTTTCTTTGGGGTGATTTACCAAGAGTGCAGCCGTTTCCCTCTACCTGTACAGATAAGCGGTGAAGCCTTCATTCTCTTTCTATTTGAGAATGGAGAGTTCACGTTTAGACTTTCAGGTTTGAATGTTACACTTGTAACGATTCATGAAATTGTCGGTGACATCTTGCCAAGTTGTTGTATTCTTGGTATCTAGAGAATAAAACCATTGCTGGCAAACATGCTCTAAGGAGAGAGGGAACACCATAGGGAAGAGTGTTACGTCCAATCCTTGAGAGCCATGGTTATAGAGAACACCTTCAAATGGAATATTGGATAGTCAATAGGCTTGAACATTGGAATATCAGCAGTGGAGAACTTTTCAGGGAGCCTGTCCTTCATATCTAAAGGAATGAGAGGCTATTCCACATAGGTGAAATCCTCAAAATCTTGCTCACCTGCTTTTTCAATTTGTCAAGGGTAGTAACAGTGACCTTGTTTTGCTCGATGGTAATGACCCTAGTGGTAAGGGTTTGCATCATGGTAGACAGTGCCTCAATGGATTTGTCGATGTTCTCAATATCTTCCTTAGTGGCCATTGGAACGAACTGAAAGTAGTTTGAAGGTGATAAGTAATGTAGAGATGGCGAAGTTCTCTTTGAACGCCTCTTAGATCTAAGAGATTGTTGCGGTAATGACTCGAATCGTATTAATCTACCCCTGATCCTTGATCAAGTACTGTGAAATAAAACAATTCACTTAATTGTTTGACTCATTGCTCAAGATAGGAAAGGAAGGGGAAAACTAGACATTTGAAAACAGGTGAGAAGAATTCCACTCGTTTTTATTATGACGAAAAAAGGGGGCTGCATGAACCTAGTATATGATCATAAACGACATGGTGCATGACTTGAGTCGGAAAATAAAGAAAGTGTGTGGATTATACTAGACTCGTGAGTGATTAAGTGATGTTAAGACTCGTGGTATGATCGTATGGCTAGACATGTGAATAGTAATCAAAATGACTGACGCGAGGACCAAATTAGCACGGAAGACTAAAAAAAAGCTGACTGGACCTATTCCCTGGGCACCGTGACACGACGAACTGTACCGTGTCACGGTACAAGCTGCCGTGACACAACACTGATTTCCGTGACGTGGCATTTCTGCCCTAGCGCGATGATCAGTTCCAGGTGTTTTTGTGTGTTTTTTCCTGTTTTTTTTATTTATTTTTATTTTAGTGTTTGCGCTAATTACTAAGTGAGTACAGTCCATTGGCATTAGTTAGTCATAAAATAAACCACCATGGACAAAAAAAAACTCATTAAGGTTAAGATCAAAACGATCACACATAGGGCACGTAGGCATAGTGATGCAAAGAAGAGTTTGCAACCTAAGGTCAAGATGTTCCACTATGGTCAAGTTCATTTGGTGTCAAAAGGGTACCATGGTTAAGAGTTTGGATGCATTAGCAAGGCAGCCTCCCTTGAGGGTGTATGCCAACGTGCGGCTCCGCAAGTTCGGGATTAAATCGAACTCGACTCCATGGTTTGGGTGAATTTAATAAATCGGATGAACCCTTATTGCCATGAGCGTTTTTGGGTTGATAGAGCTTAAATTCCCCGGGGCTAAGATGTATGTAGAATACACACGTTTTTTTTAGAAAAATGGAAGGAAGCTAACTGTGAAAAAAAAATAAAGCCACTAGAAAGATTTCAGGATTGTCGCAACACGGCAGGAAGCACCGTGTCGTGGTATAGAACGCCACGTCACGACATTGTGCACCGTGACATGGCAGTTAGGAAATTTGACTGGTGCCTCTATTTTCTTCGTTCGCAGTCAGATTATTCAATTTTTCCTATGGGAGAACCTAAAAACGACGTTAAAAACGTCAATGTAAAAGCAAAAATGCCAATTTAATCACTGGAATACAATTCAAGAATCTTTCAAGTCTCATCCACTCATCTTAATTAAGTACCGATCACTCAAATCAATAAATAACCAAGAATCCTCCCCAGCGGAGTCGCCAAATTATAGGCGTCGTTTGATGAACAAAATATCTATGGGATTTACCTCGCTTTTGGATATGTAAGTATATATCCTAAGCTTAAGGTTTTCATACTATGTTTATATGTACTTTATAGATTATTTTATTTACTTTTGAGATTGTTTGGTTTACTTATGAGTAATTTTTCATTTAGTGTAAAGTTTTATATAGACTAGCCAACAAGCTCAATTTTTCATGTTGCCTTACTTTGCATGACTTATTTTCTCTATACAATTGGTAATACTTAAATAGATTAATGATTTTATGACCACTTTTATGACCCATTTTCCCCTTTATTAAAGTCCTTTCTTGTTCTTTTTTCCCTCTTTTTCTCTAGTTTTGATATAATTTGCTTAGTTTCCCTCTCTTGGTAGCTTTTAGCCAATATTATGTGATTTTGGGTGTTTTACCCCCCTTTTTCCTTCTTTACCTCTTTCCTCCACTATTTTGCTTATATTTGTGTATGATTTTTTGTTCAGGTTAAACGAAAAGCTTGCATTACTTTTCCTGAAGCTTCGCTTATACCTCAGAATGCTTTGGAGTAGGAGGAGTGTGGAGCTTGAAGCATTTTTAGAGAGCTGGAACAGTCGTAAGGAGCGGTCGCTCACCCTTATAGGAGCGCCCGCTCCTCTCGAGCCTTTATCTCACATTTTTCAACAGTTTAGAGGAGCGGCCGCTCACCTCTAAAGGAGCGCCCACTCTCATCTGTACGAGCGCCCGCTCCTCTTTGGTGGAGCGCCTGCTCCCAAGGGTTCGAGAAATTGTCTTGACCCTCCAGAGCGGCCACTCCCCCTCGATTGAGCGACAGCTCCCGGTATTTCGTGCATTATTTTTTCATTTTTAGACTTAATTTTGGGGAATGAGATAGGGGTATAAATACCATTAATGATGTAATTAGTGGGTTATTGAGTTTTTATCCCTAATCTAGTGAGAGAAACTATTGGTAATCTAGAGAGAGAAAGTTGTTCAATCTTCAATTTCATCTTAGTAATCAAATTTCTTCAAGGTTTCCTTCAATTCAATATAAGATTTTCATATTTTCACCTTCAATCAAACTTAAATGGTAGTAATCTCTTACTCTACTTTGGTATTTGGTTTAATTGTTTTTGGTAATATTGAGTTCCTTTTAATTCTTTGATTTATCTTGTTTGATTATCTTTTCTTGAATTTGGAATTATGTTTAGCTTGGTTAAGATTGAATGCTTGCTTAGAGTAGTTGTGATGGCTATCTTCTTTCCTCTAGCTTAGATTTTAGCTAGGAAAGGGGGTGAAAATCATGATTAATTAGGATCATATTGATGATTGGTTGGATTTGGCCTTGATTTGATGATTTTGTGCTTAAATTGCTTGGAGTTATTGATGTGCACCCTTAATTCTAATAGTTGATGTTCTAAATTAGATGCATGGGAATGATCTAGTTTAGGTTGGATCTAATTCATCAATTTACTTGAATAATTGCATGGGAATGAATTATTTGAGTAGAATTTATATTCCTTAGCATGAACCCTCGTTGATTATCATTGTTGTCTTAGTTCATCATGATTGGAACCCCCTCTCCCTAGTGATTTGATCATATTTATCTCAATTCTAGTTTTTCATTCCTTATTTTAGTGTTTCTAGTTTGAACTTTCTTAACTAGCTTGCTTTAATCTTTGTAGTAGTTAATTTGATCATTAAATTTCACAAAAACAATCAAAATACCCCTTGTGACTTGCAATAGATTCTTAATTTCACTTGATTGTGAAATACTCCGTTTCCTTGAGGATCGATCATTTACTTCCCACTAACTAGCTTAGTGTAAGTTTAGGCTATAAATTTCTAATTTGATTTAGGGTAGTAATCTCAATGACCTACTTTCCCGTGATCAAATAAAACACTAATCTGTTCAAATTCAGAATATTTTGGTTTACCTAATCTTTACTTTGCATTTATTTTCTTGTTCTTCTTTATATAAATGCAGTTAGGGGTTGGCAAAGAAAAGGTGATGAACATTCGTTGTTCAAAGATATGGAAATCTTCGTGGTTTCGATAAATATTCTAAACTTGCTAGTCATTTTCTCCAACTTATTTTGTGGTTTGTATTATCATGTCCTCTGTTTTAGAGTAGGCCATTATCATGTATAAATGCTAGCTAGGAGATATAGTCACATGTTTGATCTTGCTTGATGTACTGGCATACATAAGGGTAGTTCGAGTTTTCTGTTTCATATAAAAAGTGTTCTTGCTCCTCTTGTTTCATATTAGAACCTTTACTTAGTCTTATGCCTTTCTTTTATTTGAGGGTTTGATTTGTTGGTGTTTTATTATGTATGTGTATATTGGTATTTTGTAATCTGGGAGTGGACTGAAGGTCTGAAGGTTTAGCGTATAATTTTTGGTAAAGAGTGGTTACATAGCTATGATATGTTGGTTTATAGCTCCTATGTGCTCATTATAGATTTATAGGACTGGCTTGCTATGATATTATTTATTATTTTCAGAAATTTGGTATATGATCAGCTTTTCTTGTATGATTTTCGCGATTATCGTCTTTTTTTAGATAATTATATTTAAACATTTTCTATATGACAAGCTCTTAGTGTTGTGGGAAAACGATTGAGCATTTTGTTGTGTTGTATTGATGTATGTCATATTGTCATATCTATATTGCACACAGGTTTGGTTTGTATATGGATCACAACACCCTCTATCCTTAATTTCTCAAAGTCAATGCAGTTGTCTTTGTTGCTCTATTGTAGTTTCCTGGTTTCTATATGGTTCTGGTTTTAATGGGTTTAGACTTGTTGATCAGTTAGTCAACTCTTGTACATGCCAATTCTTGCTCATTGTTCATTAGTCCCTCCTATCACTTGTATATCTCTTAAAGAGAGGCATGACAGAGTGAAGTGTTGGCAAGGAGGCCAAGGACAACTAATATATGTACCTGACAACAGATTACCTTGAGCGGATTTGATATATTTTTCATAGTTTTGTTTTTTTACGAGAAGAAAAAGGATTTCATTAATGAAAGATAGCTAAACGGCACTTACAAACAATTCCTAGGAAATCTAAAATTCTAACACAAGTATAAATCACCTTAGAACTAATTACATCGCAGATTCATCAACGATCGCCTTAATAAAAAAACTTTATCTGAAGCAATACAATATGTGAGTTAGCACTAATTCGGCTTAAGATCCACGGATGAGTAGTTATTTGGGTGAAAAAACTCAAATGGCCTTCTAGATACTTTCGGAGATTGTGAAACCCTAGATCTTCAATCTTAGCAGACAAACAAACAAAGAAATTAAGCCTAATAAAATAAGCATCATCATAAAGATGAGATCCATTTATTAAAAGCAAATGAAAAGTTTTTTGGGGCTTACCACCGGTAAAAACACCGGTGGAAGCCCCTATAAAAATTTACAATTGAGATAAGAAGAAAAGAGATGAAAGAGAAAGAGAGAAAAGAGAAGAGTGAAAGAAAACCTTAAAACAGTAGAAAAAATATAGCAATAGAGGCTAAAAAAACCCTTTTTCATAGTTGTTAGAGTTATGTTTTCTTATGTATTCTTCAATTTGAGTTTTTATAAACCACGTATTATTGCTTTGTATATATGTATTATGTGCAATAAGGATATCAAAATGATGGAAAATTGCTCTTGTTCTCGTTTAAAATACTCCATATCAATTCCATTTCCAATAATTGCAAATATACTATAGAACTTTTTTGATTTACTTTTGAAAATTTTTAATTTACTTTTAAGTAATTTTTCTTTACTTTGATTAGATTAGCCTACTAGCTCAACGAGTAGAGCATTGTGCAAAATGCACAAAATATGTGGTTTCGAATCCCACGTAGGTTGTTTTATTAGATGAATATTTCTTTTAATTATATTTTTGTGTAATTCATGAGTTCTCTGTCAAAAAATATTTTATTTACTTTTTGAATTATTCTATTCACTTTATATTAAAAAAAAACCTTTACTTTAATCTTGTATGCTAATTTCTTTTCCAATTATTTTTCATCTTTGTAAATCAGGTTATAAGTGGCTCATCTTAGACTCATTTTCTATGTTTACATATTACTTTTAACGATTTAATTATGCATATACTCTTGAAATTTTTTTTATTACTTTTAATATTGTTACTTTTAATGATAGAAAAGCTTCCTTAGTCATTTATCATTTCAAGCTAATTTATTTTTCGTATACTTTAGAGTTGATTTGATTTACGTTTTAGTAAATTTAATTTAATTTTAACTTTTGAATAACGTTATAGTGATTTTATATATACTTTCAGATAACCTATGTAGGAATCGAACCTACACCTCTATGCATCCGCATAGTGCTCTACCATTTGAGCTAATAGGTTTAGCTCAAAGATTTTTTTTTTTCATTTACTTTAGATTCTTTTTTATTTACATTGAAATCTTTTTTATTCACTTTAAAGGTTTGGTCTCATATTATGGAGAAATGATCAAATTGGAGCATGAGAGTATGGGACAATGAAAAATGTTTGTCTAGGGTGTGCATTGTTGAGTTCATATGCTTAGCATGCTGGTCATACGTCTGAACATTGCTTTTGATATAAACCTTAAAATATGCTAAAGCAAGGGAAAAAATGACTAGGTGAGTAAAGGTAATTGTGGAAACTTTCTTATACTACAAATTCATAATCTTGCATAAATATCAAGTTAATCAACAATAAGACAAGTCGAGCAATTCTATCTCTATGGTGCTCTACATGAAAGAAGCTTGGCATCTTTTAAACCCCTTTAAACAAAGCATATTGCATGTTCAAATTAGCTGACACAATATTCCGAATTTATACTAAATTTTTAGTTTCCCCTCTGATCACTTTATCCCACAAGCCATTAGCAGCAATGGAATGCGCAAAAGCCCTTGTCATAAATGAGGGTATGTGATTTTACCTCATCACAACTTTGAAAACTTATGAAGTAAACACAGTTCACAGCCACTGTTGTCAAGTGTGCTTATAATTTGATATGCAACAGAAAGTGGAATTCAGGAAAAAAAAAATCCCTAACTAGAATTAAAACCAGTAGTATGAGATCAAAATTAAAGTTACACTCAACTTCAAAAAATATATAATAGTTTTATGGGACCTTCCATTTCTACACCAGCTTCCATAACCCTGATTCTACATCCCCTTTGATTTTGATTGCTCATACATTGTATGAGTATATCAAAATGTCAATTTTTCAATTTACTTTCAAACATAATTGATTTACTTCTAGGAAATTTTGACTTTTACCACCTCCAAAAAACGACTTATTGGATTTTACCACTGACATAAAAAAAAGTTTTATTTTACCACCTACAGAATTTCCAAAAATTGGATTTCACCACCAACTTACGGATTCCGTCCATGAATCCGTAGGGCCCATTATTTTGACGTTTCATCTTCATCTCCCCCAATCTTCCATGTCAACCAGTCGACAACGGAATTGACTCACCTCGGTTGGTCGAAATTTCGAGTGGGGTAGGGACGGTCGGAATTTGGTTTTGGCTAAGGAGGGGGTCGGAATAAGGTGGTGGTTAGGGTTTTAGGAGTGCGAAATTTGGTGGTGGCTAGGCTTTTAGGAGTGGTCGAAATTTGATAGGACGGGGCTTTATGGGTGGTGCGTAGTGCGGTGCGGTGGCTGGTGTGTTGTGGGTGCGGTGGTTGTGCTAGTTGGCCTGGTGTATTGTGGGTTCGGTGGATGTGGTTAGTGTACTGGTTGTGCGGTGTGAAGTGCAGTGGTTGTGGCTGGCTGTGCGGCAAGTTGGTGGTGGGGCTTTGTAGTCGGTCCGACGGTGGGGTTGGTAGTTGGTCCGGCAGTGGGGCTGGTAGTTGGTCCGGCAGTGGGGCTGGTAGTCGGTCCGACGGTGGGGATGGTAGCCGGTTGGTGGCTAGGTTTATTTATTTATTTTTTTAATTTACCCAATAATATGGTGACACGTGGACATGGTAGTCCCCACTAACGGATTTATGAACGGAATTCGTTAGTTGGCGGTGATTGGTGGTAAAAGCCAACTTTCATTTTTTAATGTGGCAGTAAAATAAAACTTTTTTTTATGTAGGTGGTAAAAGCAAATAAGTCATTTTTTAAAAGTGGTAAAAATCAAAATTTACTTACTTTTACTTTGTTTTTATCTACATTTGCAATTGATTACATAATAGGATTCTTTGATGCATTTTATCAAACAATTCACATAGATCGTTCACAAACTCAACCAATTTCACTATTAAGAATTCAAAATTGTCTAGACTAACGATAAATTTTACAAAAAATCACAGATAATGATATCATCAAAACTCGATGATTTAAAAAAAAAAAACTTACCACACAAGCTGCTTTAATGGAGTACAGAGAACTCGAAAGCCGCTTTAATGGCAATGAGAAAGCTCGAAAACTTCTGTAATGGAGAACTCAAAGCCCTAGCATCAATGGAGAAGAGAGACTAATTGGAGAAAAGAGAATTTTGAGCGTGAAGAGAAGATAATCGCAAGATCCAAAATTCTATTCCCTCCGTATTTTAATAAGTGTTACAGTTTGACCAAACACGAATGTCAAGACATTACTTTGAACATTAATTTATCTAATTATATGTTAGTAAAATCATAAGAAATTTTATAATATGAAAGTATATATTATAACAAATTCAACAATATGTTATATAATAACATTTGTTTTTTATATATTGGTAAATTAATCAAGTCAAAACCATTATGTAAATAGTGGAAAAAGTTAAATTGTAACACTTATTAAGAGGGAGCACTATTTATTAAATAATCTGATCCGTCTATCGTCTTTTGATCTAACGGTTGTGATGAGTTCTTAGTTTCTCACGCTAACTCGATTATATATATATATATAGGGAAGGGGTGTAGGTAGAGTTCCCTACAATAGAATGTAGGCATTAGTAATTATTAATCACCGAACTAAATTAATCTCGCTCCGCCTTTGGCTTCCAATATATTGTTATAAAATACAATCAAACTCTAAAATAATTGTAGTAGTTTAAATAGCTTGGAAACAGTCGTAAAACTGCGAATTCCTACAAAATAATACCAACTCTACAAAAAAAAACTAACACTAGAAAACGTATATTAGTAATAAAAATAGTTCTGTAAAGTTTAAATAAACACACACACACACACACACACACACACACACATATATATATATATATATATATATATATATATATATATATATATATATATATATATATATATATATATATATATATATATATATATATATATATATATATATATATATATATATATATATAATGAGTAGGGAGGGGAGCTGTTATACAAGTAAGACACATTATCTATAAAAGTCTAACAACACACAAGTATAAAAGCAAAGCAATACTAGATAGAAGGCTTTTGGATTTCATTCAATCACTTTCCCTCTAAAGGGTTTTAATTCGCAATTACATAATCTCTAGTAAACACTAAAATGACATTATCATAATAAAAAGCCTAGAAAACTTATAGAAAATTCTAGGAAAGCAATAGAAAAACATCTAATACATACTGAGGGATTGAGTTGAAAAGTAGGGGACGGGATGAATATTTTAGTTTGGAATGATCCCTAGGACACAGTCAAGAAAAATTATTTTGCCTCGGGGTAGTGCGAGTGAGAATTTCAAAGAGTGCGATTTAATTCATTTACCTACTGCTACATGGAATTTCCCTAGGATAAATGAGCTCTTTTTGCCATTCGAAAGGGTGAGAATTACTAGCATCTCAATAATTTCAATTTACGTGATGATTCTCTATGTTAGGATTAAGGATATAGTGATTACTCTGTTCGTTCAGCTTGTAGGGCTATCTTTGGGGAGCTTGATGTTGATAATGTAGCTTTGAGTTCGAGTGTGTCCAGTTTTTGGGGTAAAATCTGGAATGCTATTGCTCTACCTCGTGTTAAAGTGTTCTATTGGAGAGCGTGTAGGGGAGCTTTGCCTACTACCCAAGGGCTTCAAAAGAGAAGGGTGAATGTCAGCTCGGTCTGTAATATCTACGATGCTGAAGAGGAGAACGAGCTTCACTGTATACAAGGGTGTGTGTAGCAAGGCTACTTTGGGATGCTCTAGATTTGGGGGATATGGTGAGTGGTTTCTTTAAGGATTTTGTAGAGATGGTGGGATCATGCTTTGGCAGGGTGCAAAAATCGGATTATAGGCATTCTGTGACAGCTTATTGGGCAATTTAGGTGGCTTAAATAGATGATGTTTGAGGGTGAAAAATTTTAGCCTTCAAAATCTGTAGAGTATGTAATTCCTTCGAGGAAGTGGTTTGGAGTTATGTGGGTAAGGAAGGTAATGTTGTAGCACATGTGGCACATTGCTTACTTGGGATAGTAGGGGTAAGGGTTTGTTTGTCTTATTTTCCTTTTAGCATTATTTCTCTTTTAGATATTGATGTTGTTTCTAATGAAAGTTAAATGCTTGATGGCGTTTTTATTTTTTTAAAAAAATACATACTAAGGGAATAATATGAAAGGAATAGTGTGGTGTCCATTGAACAAGAGTAATACTCCGATAAAGGATTCTAAATTAATTAGAAAAGCTAATTATTCAGGGAAGCCAAGTGATCGAAATGCCTATCTGGAGGCCGCTTCCGATCAGTAAGTTACGATTAATATAATTAAACTTATAACTTGCTCTTGACTAAGCCATGCGGGTCACACCCAATCATGTAACCGAACAAAGGCGACGAATTAATCCAAATGATTAAATACGTTGATAAAGATTTTATGAACTTAGACGTTGGATTCCGAGCTTAGAGAGTCGAACCCAAGCATTGCTAGTCGAGTCAAAGGAATCAATAAGACGAGAAAAATAATCAAACGACACATCGTGTTAAAATTACAAGCATAGCACGAGGCCTAGTATCGCCTCGTTTGTGGGGAAAGGGACTAGGGCCAAAAGCACTAGGCCTTCATGCCACAGCAGTGTTTGCAAGGCTCATGTAGGCTAACCTTGCTTGCGGGTTGGCTGGAGCAGCCTATTGGCCTGTGCACCTAGGCAGCACTAGCAGGGCCTGCCTAGCAAGGCCAACAAGTGGTTGGTTCTTGTGGTGCTACTGCTAGGCCTACCCTGCTGTTGTGGGCTTGCGGTATGCGCGTGGGCCTACGGCTGGCAGCGTGGGCTTGCGGAAAAGGCTAGTAGGCCTAGCCTTGTGGCACAAGGCTGCTAGAAAAGCCAGGGTGCTTCCCTTGTTGCCCAAGTAAGTAAAGGCAGCCCCTTGCCTTATTCTCCAAGGTGAAGGTGGTCTTCCAACCTACACTCTCTTGTGTGTTGATACTTGTCGTTTGCTTATTGTTCATGCGATTTAATTTAATTTAGAATTAAATTAATAGCTTATTTTCTCACATTACCAATTCTCTCACATGGAAAGGTGATTGAGGTTTTTGGGAATGCTATACCAACTTTGGGAGTTAGAAATTTAAACTTTGATTACACTTAATAAGGCATCTCTCAAAAGCGTGAGAAAACCTTTAAGTTCGTAAAATTCCCCTTTTTGGTTTAATTAGTCTCGTCTAACTACAAGATAGGAACCTTGTTCGGGCACGTGGGTCTGCAGCGTAGGAGGATTCTCGCGTGCGTGTCTAGAGCTTTTCGAGGGTCATGCTCTTGTTTGGGTGAAGCATGCTTCAAGGTTAAGATGGTCTTCTCTCTCTCTCTCTCTCTCTCTCTCTCTTATGTGCTTATTGCTTTATTAATTGAATGTTTATTAGTTGTACTAATTATGCATGCGGTCCGGGCGGGTTTTGGTTCCACACGGTTCTTAGACATCGTGAAACCCAACATAATATTCTAACACTTGGAGTTAAATAAGAGAATTTGGAAGAGTTTTGATGTGATTTTTACAAATGGGTCAATTTAATTGAACATATCTTTTTTTTTCTACTCAGTATTTTAAGGATTTTTGCAAAATAAAAGTCAAGGCTTGTTATTTTGGGAGTATAAATAAGAATTTGGTTAAGGTTAGTGTAAAGTGTGTGTGTTGTTGGAGTGATAGCTTGAGTCACTATTTTCCTTTGAGTGTAATGATTCATGGTGATCAATACCCTAATTTAAATTCTATCCGAAGCAAGCATCCAAACTAAACTTTGTGTTGGGGATTTCTTGAGTCTTGATGATGTTAAAGCTTTCTTGCCAACAAGAATAGCTTGTAAGTGTAAGGTCAAATGTTCATGTGACCAAATTAAAGATCTTGTTGAGAAAGGTAAAGCTAACAGTGAACGAACAATTTTAGTACTTTTAGCTACTGTAATTGGGGTTTATTGTGTGTATCCACTCCTTGAATTATAAAGAGCTCCATTTCTGCAGCTTAAGTTGTTTCTTGAACCTTTACATATTAAGTTTCTTGAAAGCTATCTAATAGTCCTTTTCTTATAGTTGTGTATTATTATGTTGCATCACCTATTCACCTTAGTGTCATGTGTTATAAATGTTTATGTGTGAAAATCCTATTTATCCTTTATATTTTATTATTTTAAAGTCTAGGCCTCTATTGGTAAGTTTTACTTTTTATATTGTGCCTTATAAACTCTTATTTATGTTAATTTTAGTTGTTCAAAAAAAAATTCAATGATATTTTTAATGTTTAAACCTTCATAAACTTTTAGCAGTCATTTGCAATTGTAAAACAAAATGAATGATTGGCCTATAACTAAAGTTGCAAATTCATTGCTAGTAAAGGAAACTAATGAAAGAGGCATAAAATCCATCTCACTAACATTATGAAGAATATAACTATTCATTTCAACAACAATCATTAACATAACATTAAGGCTAAAGTAAAACTTAAATTCCAAGCTTGAAAATAAACCAAATTAAAAGCAAAATACAAATTAAATTAAAGTTCGATTTTAAGGGAACTAAAAAAGTAGAAAATGAAATAGATTTAGGAAGAAAGAGTTAATAATATTTGCCCTGATATTGTATCCCTACAAAAGAAGCTAACTAGGGAAACATTGTAAGTAATCGTGAGAAATTTCCTTTAAGCAAGACCAAACTCTCCATGTAAGCACTAGTGAAAGTGGAGAAAGCTTGTAACCTTTTCCAAGAACTTTTGTTTCTTTATTTTTTAAATTGTAAGAGTTTCCACATCCGGTGTTTCCCCAAACCAGTAACTCGCCATCCATCTTGAGATATAAACTCTTACCAAATAATTGTAAGTTAATTTTATACCTTTTAGTCCATGATTGTGTTGTGTCTTCTACTTCTTTCATCTCCCATATTTGAAAGTGAGTCTCAAATATCTCCATGAGCATAACCAATTGATCTAGAATGACAGGATACCTTAAACAATCATCTGATAATTCATTAACAACTTCACACTTAGACAATTTAATGTATTTAAATGTATCAGTAGGTACATTAAATAACACAAAATGGGAAGGCCTATCTTTTAAAGCATTAAATAGAATATCAACCCCTGACCAATATATGATCCCATCATGAGAAGCCTTCGGACAAGCAATATCCCAATAACATGGCCTACTTGAAATATCAACACACTTCCAAGAAAATGTGCTAAGAGTAAAAATCTCAGCAAATCTAGGATTTTGAAATCCATTTCCATTAAGACTTGCTACCACTTTGTAGTAATTCTTAATATGGTCAAAGCCAAAAGCATAATCAATGGTAAACCTTCCACCTACCATTGGCAGAAATTGGGGAAAAGGGAATTCTAAGGCTTTCCTAATTGAAGGGTTCCATAATAATATTTTGTGAAATTGATTTTGCAACACGAATTTTCCTATGCAAAGAAAACCATTGGTATAACCAATAACTTGGTAACGTTCATACCATGTGCAATCTATTTCAAGTTTATACAACTTTTTAAATTTATCGGCACTCCGAATTGAACAAAAATGTTCAGTACTAAATGTTCGAGGTGTTTCAAAAACTAGTAGGTGAGACTTTATTTTATTGATTTGATAGTTTTTTAAATGGATTAAAGAAAATTTTGGGTCGTCAATTAAAGAACACCATACCTTGGACACACAACGACATCTAAGTAGAGATTTTGCTAGTAATTTTGCAAGTATTTGAATATATATATCTTCTGGTAATGTGACTGTTGGACCTTCACTCTCCCTTAGTTTCACCATACTTGATAGCAAAAAGAATGAATGCTTTCTATTCGAAAGAGAAAGAAAAAAAATGGAGGCTGAGAGGATGATATTGAAGTTGTCAATATATTTCAAAATTTATAACAAATTTGCATATGAAGACTATTTGACTAAGTCTGTATAATTGGAAAGAAATCATGTCAATGTGAAAATAGTGATTTTCTTTAACAAAGTGTGATTTTATTAATGACAAATGTTTCTAATTAACTTATTCACGTGAAAAAAAACTAATAACTTAGGCTAGCATGTCATTAATGAAATGTAAAGCTACAATAATAGGTGGAAGCATGAAAGAATGTAAGGTGACTAAATAAAGAGGAAATAATATATTATTCAACTGTCAATTTCTAACCCAAACCGTTAAACCCGGCTATTTCGAATCGAACCGAAAAAGAACTGAATTGTAAAAAAACCCATTTTTTGGAAACCGAAAACCGACCCAACCCAATTTTTTCTAACCCGAAACTAAACTGAATCGAATTTGTGCGAACCGTTACTAACCCGACCCGTTATCAAACCTAACTGTTACAGCCCGAAACTGACAATAACCCAAACCAATTATGTCTGAGCAGATAATAACCCGACCCATATTAAACCGAAAACCCTTTAAACTCGACAAAAATCCGATAAACCTAAACCGGTCCGACCCGTAACCCGTTCTGACCGAACCATTTATAACCCGTAACCCGTTGTGACGGAACCGTTTCTAACATGTAACCCGTTAAGACCGAACTATTTATGACTTGTAACCCTTTGAGACCGAACCATTTATGATTGCTAACCCGTTATGTCCAAGTCTTTTACATCCCATAACCCAATATGTTTATGATCTGATCCGTTTCAACCCACTACTCGATAAACCTAACTTATTATGACTTAACTTGATTATAACATGACCCGTTCCTACCATTATCTGACTAATTAACTCGACTCGATAATGATCTAACTCGATTTTAACCCAATATGATTTGGACTTAAACCCACTTTAGATTGGGTAAACCTGTTTTCAAACAGACCAATGTAAGTTGAATCCAAACCGATTATGACTTGAACCAATAATGACCAGACCTAAAGTTTACCCGAACTATTTTGAACCGAAACCCGTTTTCAAACTGACCTAGTTTAACCCAAACTGATTATGAACCGAATCGATTACAACCCGACCTGATTAGGACTCGAACAGTTTTGAACCAAAATTCACTTTAAACCGACTCGGTTCAGCCCAAGCTGATTATGACCCAAACCAACTACAACCCAACCCGATTACAACCCGACCCGAATAGAAACTGCAATAAAAAAAAAAAACAAACCGAACTGACCAGAGGAGTTTCAAAACCGACCCAAACCAACCAGCTAATCATTGCAACCCGTTTAAACCGACCCGTTATAACCCAAAACTGATAAACCCAACCCAAACTCGAACTGTTTACCCGAATTGACACCTCTATTTATTCTATAATACTGTGTAAAGTGTCGCCAATGAGTTTTAGAAATACTCATGAAACCCTTTCGTACCCTTAACTAATGTTCTAAAAGGTTTTCATATTGTACGTGGGTTTTTCCTCTAGTAACCTTACGAACCCATTAAAAGGTTTGTTAATCAAAGCTAGATTAGGGAGAGAGGTTACGGTACCAAAAAGTCTCTCAAGCAAAGAGTTCAATCGGTCCATATATAATATGTATTCTACTAGCTCTTCTTATTCGCAAATTCATTTGTAGGTAAATGTGTGCAACGCGATTCCTAATTTCTTATTGTTTATTTAATACTAGAAAAATCATGTAAATGCATAAATAGTTATTCTTATATAATCAATTAAAGCAAGAAAAAAAAGGAAAAAAAAAATCAAGTTAGACATATTGTCACTAGTAGAAAAAACCAAAAAGGCACCAACGGATAGACATATGTTTACCCACACCGTGCCCATTATTGCAAAATGGCACCGGTATAAAGAAAACTTGTGCCCATATGTCTTAAAGGGCACCAATTTTAATTAAACTAGTGCCCTTTGTACTGTAATATGAAGGATATATATATTTCTCTATCCTCACTACTGCCTCTTACCCTCTCTTCTTATTCTTTCTCCTATAATGGGTAAACCCTAATTCTCTATCTTCTTTCTCAGTCCTTAATTTCTGTTGATTATTCCTTCATTAAATCTCATTATCACCTCTTTTTCTCTCTTCTCTTTCTTTCTTCATCTCTAAAATTAGTGAGGGTTGTAAGACCTAAGTCATCATTAGCCTCAGGAAGATGTAGAAGATGACAATAAGATGTTGCTACTATTCTGACACCACTTCTCGCCAATGTATTTTCCTCTTTGAAATATCATCTTTAATTAGGATTTTTGAAATTGTGTGATGATGTTTATAATTTGATATGGATCTAACTTAGCTAACTCAGTTCCTCACTTTTTGATGTCTTTTAACTTTGTTTGTCCTTGTTCTTTTTTTCATTTTGTCGAACACCTAGGTTGCACGCCCTCGCATTTGTTAGGCTCATGTAGTTAACGAGTTTCCCATGATCCCAAAGCCTTTCCCACGTTTGTATTTTTCCACTTTGTTGTGAATTTCTGTTGTTAAGTATGAATTTTGATTATTGCAATTCATTAATACATAATTTGAGAAATCATGTTCATTGTGCTAAATAAAATTGATTGATTTGGTGTTGATTTTAGGGTAAATCACTTGTGGTACGGATTTATTAGAAGATTATGAATGAGAATGGATCCCTAGCTTAATTCTGCAGTAATTAAAGATACCTACATACTTAAGTCGAGTTTGATTGGTGGAAGATTTCTAGAGTAATTAATCTTGCTAATTGTCTAATTTGACGATAAAAACCATAATCTTTATTGCAAATTTTAGAATATGGCATAGTTTATGCAAGTTTTATAATGTGGCATTAGTGCGATTTTTAATTTGTTGAGTGTACAGTTTTAAGACGTGGCATATATAGTTGATGCAAGTTTTGTAGTTTTAGTCTAAATTGAAGTGTCAAATGTCCATACGTACACATGGTTTTGAGTTTAATATTGGAGTCTAAGCAACATGGGGAAGAGATAACATCGTTCCTTGGTCCTAAGCGTGGCGTTGAGTTTGCTTTGAATATTAACATGAAGTCGTACCTTATTCAAGAGATGCATAAATGATTATTTCCTCCAAAACTTTCTAAGGTTTACTCAGGTTAGTGGAGGTGTTGTTTCTCTTTAGAATACTTTTTTTGGTGGTTATATCATTAAATATTTAACAAATGTCAACTTAGAACTCATTAATTATTTCCCAATATGCTTGTCTTGCATTGCCTCTATTTTTTAAGACTTAATGGTGCTGATTTCTTCTTAGTATGCAATGTTAAAGGCCATGCCTTGAATCATTTTTCTATGACTTCATTTTAACTTAACCTGTTTTCACACTTTGTTGCATGTTGGACCAGAAATCTTTTTATCGAAGACTCATGTTGATATATTGCCTAATTTCACCCTAAACTTTGGTTCTAAACTTTGCTCGGTATGTTATGGTCACTCATCCTTCATATCCTAATTTGTCACCCCTATCCCCTAACAAACCCTTTACAAGCAAGGAACCGGCAATAGGTTTTTAATTTATAAACTTGTAAACCGTTAATGAATTTTAAAGAAAGGAGCAAAGAAATCCACAAATTTTAATCCATCGAGTTAATATAAGATTACACCTCATTCACAATCCATAAGATTGCTAACTCCATGTGATCATGAAACATGAATAGAGGGTTCAAGGATAACGATACGTACGAAATTGAATTAGGAAGACAATTTCACCTATGTAGGCGTCGTTTGAAGTGCGCCTATGTTAAACATGTGTGAATATGCTTGGCACTCATTGGAAGTGGGAATTAACATTCGATTAGGGACAAGGAAAGTAGGGAGCCGCCAACAAGTTTTTAAGGAACTTGTAGATCGTTCACGGATCATTAAAGGTAACCACGATAAGGGACAACGATAGGCAACAACGATTGACACGTGAAGGTTACACCCCATTCATAATCCATGAGATTACTAACTCCATATGGTTCGGAACCACGAAAAGAGGATCAGAAATGATGGTACGAAGTGAGTCATGGAGTCACATTCGCCCGTATTGGCCTCTACTCGATTCTTATTGTGAAAAGTATTCCTGCGGTCTCAAAGGGGTACAAACAAAATATTCAATTCGCTCCAAACTATTATTATGCTAAATTGGCTGAATATAATGCAACATATAATTCTAAAATATTCGTGATCACTTAATTAAATAACAAGATTAAAAAGGAACCTAAAGCGGTTGTCCAAGTTATCTTATTAGGCATGATTTTCAATTACATATTCCCTTTAAGATGTAATATGGTGATCATGAAAATATAATAAAATAAACATTAATGTTGGAAGCAATTCAACAATAAATCCAACAATTAATATCTGTCAAACATAAAAAATGGTTAGAAAAATAATAGGAATAAAAGAAACATGATTCCTTACTTTGATTTTGTTTGCTTGCAACTATAAAATAATAAACACATTAGTAACTTCAAGGAAATTAATAAACAATAATTGAAATCAAATTAAATTAAAGGTTGATTTAGGGCCAAACCCTCAAACAATTTTACCTTTCACGCCATGGCTTAAGTATAGAACTATGGGTAAAGTACGGACTCCTTGGAGTGCTTAAGGGAAGTATTATGGAAGATTAGTGTAGGCGTCGTTCGAATTGCTCCTACGTTAAAGCATGTGTGAATATTCTTGGCACTCATAGGAAGTGAGGATTGACATATACGATTAGGGACAAGGAAAGTAGGGAGCCGCCAACAAGTTTTTAAGAAACTTATAAACTGTTCACGGATCATTTAAGGCAACCACGATAAAGGGACAACGATAGGCAACAACGATTGACCCGTGAAGGTTACACCTCATTCATAATCCATGAGATTACTAACTCCATATGGTTAGGAACCATGAAAGGAGGATCGGGGATGATGGTACGAAGTGAGTCATGGAGTCACATTCGCCCGTATTGGCCTCTACTCGATTCTTATATTGAAAAGTGATTCCTGCGATCTCAAAGGCATACAAACAAATATTCAATTCGCTCCAAACTAACATTAAGATGAATTGGTTGAATATTAATGCAACACATAATTCTAAAATATTTGTGATCACTTTAATTAAATAACAAGATTAAAAAGAAACCAAAACCGATCGTCCAGATTATCTTATTAGTCGTGATTTTCAATTACATATTCCCTTCAAACATGCAATATGGTGATCAATAATATAACAGAATAAACATTAATATTAGAAGCAATTTAACAATAAATTGTTAGTCAAATAAAATATAAATTAACCTAATTATGATACTAGCAATATAAAAAATAAAATAAGTAATTAAAATAATTAATTACTCACATTACGCACGTTCCTTAAAATCGCTACATCATTAATAAATTGTTAGTAACTTCAATAAAAATATAAATTAAATAGAAAATAAATTAAATAAATGTAGAGTTGATTTGGTCCAAACCCTCAATTATTTGTACCTTTCACGCCTTGATTTAAGGACGGAACCTCGGGTCAAGTATGGACTCCTTGGAGTGTTTAAGGGATGTATTATGGAAGAATAAGGAGGCTAGTGTTTAGGCTAAAGAGGGAGAAGAGAATGATTGTTGTTGTAGAGGGAGAGAGAATGATTTTTGGTGCCCCGAACTGCAGAACGGAGGGTCATATTTATAGAGGAAATGATTAGAGGATCACACGGAACCCTAGAAAAGATAAAAACCCTAATGTGGGGCACCGTGACACGGTCAGTGGTTGCCGCGACACGGCAATAAGTGCCGTGACACGGTGAAAAATACTGTGTCGCGGTGCACTATTTTTCCCTAAAATGATAAAGCACGTGCAGTTGTTTACGCGGAGAAAACACGGAAATTCCCGTGTCACAGCATGTTTGTCGTGACACTGCAAATAATGTCGTGATGCGGCAAAGTCCACCATGGCGCGGCATGTGGCATCGTGTCACGGTGTACAATTTTTCCAAAATTAACACAGAAAAGACACGGCAAAGAATGCCGTGACGCGGCAATGTCCACCGTGGCGCGGCACGTGGCGCCGCGTCACGGTGTACGGGCTTTCCAGATTTGCGTCCAAATTCATAAATGAGTGAGAAAACATGGAAAATACACGGAAAAAACACCGTGACACGGTGAAAAATACCGTGTCACGACAATATGCATCGTGCCACGTCAGCTTTTGACGTGACGCGGCATTTTAGCTGTTGCGAGGTAATTCCAGTTTTTTACGCGTTTTTAAAACTATGATAAATTTTGATCTGTAACTTGAAATAAGGCGTATAATATATCATTGTAAATCTTATCAAGTCTACTTTTCAACCCAATTAGAATCACGTCAAAATAATTTGTAAATTTTAAGATATGGCCATTTTAGTGAAAGGGTGTTGGTTTTGGGCCGAGTTTAGTATTTTGCTCATATCTTCTTCGTTTTAAATCGAAATTGGGCTTATGATATATCGTTGGAAACCTTATTGAAAGGCCTATCCAACCAAATAATAATTGGATCAAAATTATATGGCCGCAAAATCAGTTTCTCTCGGTTTTGTGATGTGGACACGAAAAGTGAAAAATAAGTTATGGTTTAGCAAAATGGGCCAAGAATTGAGTTGGTTTATGAAATGTATGGAATGGAAATATGGATTAAGCACTCTAAAGGTTAAATATTCAACCCAACCAATAATGGCGGTGAAAGGTTTTTCATCATCGAGTTTGGTTTTGGGGAGACATTTTAGGTGTCTACAGTTAGAGTAAGCTAGTGTTTAGGCTAGAGCATAGAAGAGAGAAGAGAGAATGATTTGATGCCCCGAACTAAAGAAATCAGTAGGGTATTTATAGAGGAAAATGAGCAGGGGATTCCACAAAACCCTAAAAGGGATAAACGCCACGGAAAAACCCTAATTGGGCATTGCGTCATGGTGTGTGCACCGTGACACGGTACTGGGCACCGTGACGCGGTAGTGTCCGCCGTGGCACGGCACAATGCAGCGTGACACAGTGCACAGTTTTTCTAAAAATACGTCCAAATTCATTTTAAACCTAATTCTTAATTATTAAGTTCGGTATTTTAAAGTGTCTTTTTAGAGTTCCGGGCTTATTTAGGTTTATTATTCATTAATCGGGCTCAATTAATAAATAATACAAAATGAATCAAAAGGGGGTTTCAGGCAAAAATATGAATTGGACTATGCTTTTACTAAACATTATGACTGATCCGTTGACTATTCTATGAGATGTGTTCAATTGAACATGGATTTTAAGCACTCCCGAGATTAAATACTCGACCCTCCCAACAATGGCGGTGAAAGGTTGTTCTGTTGGGTTTCGATAAGTCTAACTCACCGCGGAACAAAATCCGACCCCAAGATCCGCTCACAATTAATATAACTAAATGACATTAATAACAAGAAAGAGAGAAAAGACGATCTTACCCTTGCCGCGTGCTTCACTCACACTCAGAGCTCTTACTTCAAAGCCAAGTCTTGCAAGCGCAGAGACCTCCTACGGTATCCACCCGCAACTAGACCCGATCGGTCTCCTACTCGGAGTTTAGCCGAGTCGGACCAAAACACTACTCGAGTATTATATGAACTTAAAGGTTTTCTCTCAAGTGAAGATGCCTTATTGAGTTCTTACTTAAGTGACTTTCTCCAATTCCTAAGGTAGGTATTTATAGAGAATTTCATGTGAGAATTCCACTCTCCCATCAGTGTGGAGAGTTGGTAAAATCAATTTTCTCATTTTATTTTTAAATCAAAAATAAAAAGAAAACTCTAGATAATAATTAATCAACAAGTGTCACAAAGAGGGAGAGGGTAGGTGAGGACCACAAGGAGGGGGGGACCAAAAGCTTTGCCCCCCAAGGATCCCCAACCGCCCACACGGAGCCAACCATGGCGCGCCAGCTGGCGTTGCCAGCCTTGGGCGCCAACGCTGCCTAGCTGCTGGGTGCTGCTGCCAGCACTCTCGTGCGCCAGCCTAGCAAGCATTGCTTGCTTTTTGCTGCTAGGCGTGGCGCGCTATGACGCTGCTCCCATGCTAGCTGGCCAGCATGCCAGCACGCACACGCGCACAGCAAGCCTCGCATGAAATGCGGGCTGCTGGTGCGCTTGTGTGCGGCTGGTGTTGCTAGCTTGGCTAACGACGCGCCAGCTGCCTAGCCATGCGCACCCAGCACCCTTGGCTTGGTGTAGTGCGCATGTTAGAACCACTTGCCCCTAGCACTCGGTTTTCTCGGGGCATTCCAATGCTAGGGGTGTTTCAGTAATTGCTGATTAATTATAGATTTTACCGTTTCGTCTTTTATTAATTCGACTCGACTTGCGACGCTCGATTTCGACGCTCCTAGCGTGATTTCCGACGTCTAAATAAATAATACACGAGCGACTCATTCATTCCTTCCGAATTAATTTATCGTATCGGATCGTTAGTTGCTTAGGTGTCACCCGAAGGGTTCAGTCAAGATTTAGCTGTAATAATAATTATGGATTAATATTACTGATCAGAAGCGGACTCCAACTAGGCATTCCAATCACTTGACCTCACTGAATAATTAGCTTTCTAATAATTCTTAACCCTCTATCGGAATAATACACTTGTTAGAAGGACAACATTCCTATCAATCTCCCACTTGTCCTTCTGGACAAATGCGTTTTTTGTGTATAGCCTATTTCCTATGTCACTTTATGTCTCTTTATGAAGTATAAGGTAAGATTATTCGTCATCCTTATTACGTCCAGAAGTGTTTCTCGAAATCTGAGTTTGATTGTCAATAAATAGATGATTTCTAAAATCCATCCGAGCACGGCCATGCATTTTATAGTCGCACTCTTCGTTAGGCCTTGTAAACAACGGAGACATGTTCCCTATTATTAGTAGGGGATATTGCCAGTCTTGTACTGTTAGCTTCTCTTACTAAAAGGACCTAGCCGCCCGAGTGTTGCCGTTATAATCTCCATGTACGGTAGATGTTTGACTAACATTAAAACGGACTGGTACTCAAATAAGAGAACTCACAATAATACTCACGGTCGAGGAAAGAGGTTCTGATAGCCATAATGAGAAGTATACTTATGACGATTTTTAAATCTCTTAAAGTATTCTCATAAGTCGATCCAATATGGTTATAAACCAATAATTGTGCAAATGATTTATGACAATCATGTCCTTGTAGCACAAGAAACGATGCTATAAATCAAACTACACACTAATCTCAAGTGGTCATTAATCGTCCATCATTTAAGTGACCTTGATTAGGGTTAATTTTCGATTATAGTATTCATTGTTCACTTAATAAGTGTTTCTTTATCCGATCCAAGACTGGTCTTGATACCCTATTTTGAATATTCTCATAATCGAATGGACTCAATATTTAATTCTAAACCATAATTAACAAGAAATGGAGTGATAAAATTGCATGAAATTGAATTACTCCAAAACTTGAATGGTTCATTGTAGTGTCTTACATTAAGATGTTCAAAAATTAATTAAAACACTAAACAGGGAAGTCAAAGCCAATCTCCAACGTGCCTGATTCTCATTGCCTCAACGTGCTTGTTGTGCTTCACTTGAGGCAGAGGTTTAGTAAGTGGATCGGCTACATTGTCGTCCGTTCCAACTTTACAAATTCTGATTTCACCTTCTGACTTCCGTTCCCTTATCATGTGAAATCGCCGCTTGACATGTTTGACCTTCTGATGTTCCCTTGGCTCTCTTTCTTGAGCAATAGCTCCATTGTTGTCACAATAAAGGGCTATTAATCCCTTGATGGAGGGTACAACATCAAGTTCACCAATGAACTTACGAATCCAAACTGCCTCCTAAGCCGCTTCAGCAGCTGCCAAGTATTCGACTTCAGTTGTAGAATCTGCAGTTGTGCTCTGTTTGGCACACTTACAATAAACGCTCCTCCATTTACCAGAACACGTATCTAGACTGTGATTTGAAATCGTCTCTGTCTGTTTGAAAGCTTGCGTCGGTATAACCTTCAACAACTAATTCTTCTGAGCCACCATATACCAGGAATTTATCCTTATTCCTTTTTAGGTACTTAAG
The DNA here is from genome assembly GCF_948465745.1 of Chenopodium album. Taxonomy (NCBI): domain Eukaryota; kingdom Viridiplantae; phylum Streptophyta; class Magnoliopsida; order Caryophyllales; family Amaranthaceae; genus Chenopodium; species Chenopodium album. The sequence goes on from NC_137848.1 coordinate 42,125,747, forward strand.
GATATTCTTGGCCTCAGTCCAATGTACCTCTCCTAGGTCTGATTGGCATCGGCTCATAGCACTCAAGGCATACGATACATCTGGCCTAGTACATATCATGGCATACATGATCGATCCAATAAGCAAAGCATATGGTATCTGATTCATTCTTTCTCGCTCATCAGGTGTCTGTGGACACTGCTTCTTGCTTAGGGTTATGCCATGTGACATGGGTAGGTGACCTCTCTTGGCCTCTTGCATGTTAAATCGAGCCAGTACCTTATCATCCTCAATCTAATCATCCTCTTTGATCTATCCCTATAGATTTTGATGCCCAATATGTACTAAGCCTCTCCCAAGTCTTTCATTGAAAAACATTTTCCAAGCCAGGCCTTTACAGACTCTAGAATTGGAATACTGTTTCCAATGAGCAATATGTCATCGACATATAAGACTAGGAAGGCGATGTCACTCCCACTGACCTTCTTGTAAACACAAGATTCATTTGGATTCTTGATAAAACCAAACTTACTGATGGCTTCATCGAATCGCAGATTCCAACTTTTGCTAGCTTGCTTAAGCCCATAAATGTACTTTTTAAGCTTACACACTTTCCTAGCATTGTTTTGGTCGACAAAACCTTCAAGCTCTGTCATGTACACAGTTTCTTCCAAAATTCCATTGAGGAAGGCAGTTTTGACGTCCATCTGCCATATTTTATAATTGTAATATGCAGCAATCGCTAGGATGATCCGAACGGATTTAAGCATTGCGACCGGAGAAAAGGTTTCATCATAATCAATACCATGAATTTTCTTGTAACCTTTTGCTACCAGTCTAGCTTTGTAAATGAATACATTTCCATCTTTGTCGGTTTTCAATTTGAAAATCCACTTACATCCAATAGGTGTGTAACCTTTGGGTAAGTCAACCAAGTCCCATACTTGATTTTCAAACATGGAATCAATTTCAGATCTCATGGCCTCTTGCCATTTAGTAGAGTCGGTGATTGCCATCGCTTGCTTGTAGGTTGCCGGTTCGTCTCCATCCATTAGCAGGATGTCCTGATTCTTGGTTAATACGACACCAAGATACCTATTAGGTTGAGACCTTGGCCTCTGCGACCTACGTAGGGTAACGGATTGAGCATTAACATTGTCAATTTGACTTTGCACATTTTTACTAGCGTCAACAGATGTTGTTTGAGCACTTTAACTATCAATTTGATTTTGTTACTCGTACTCTCGAACTTCATCGAATTCGATTTTCCTCCCACTTGTCATTTTGGAAAGGTGTTCCTTCTCCAAAAAGCCACCAACATGAGCAAGAAACACTTTGTTCTCGGATTTGTTGTAGAAGTAGTACCCTTTGGTTTCTTTTGGGTAGCCCACAAAGAAAACCTTGTCAGATTTGGGGTGAAGTTTGTCAGAAATTAATTTCTTGACATATGCTTCGCATCTCCATATCTTGAGAAAAGACAATCTTGGAGGTTTCTTCGTCCATAATTCGTATGGAATCTTTTCCACAGCTTTTGATGGAGCACAGTTCAGTGTAAGTGTCGCGGTTACAAGTGTGTGCGCCTAGAAAGAGATAGGAAGATCACTAAGACCCATTGTTGATCGTACCATGTCCAGCAAGGTTCAATTTCTCCTTTCAGATACTCCATCCCATTGTGGAGTTCCTGGAGGTGTTAATTTTGAAAGTATACCCTTTTCTTTCAGATGGTCATCGAATTCTTTGCTCAAGTATTCACCACCTCGATCCGATCGAAGGGCTTTAATTTTCTTGCCAAGCTGATTTTCAACTTCACTCTAAAATTCTTTGAACTTTTCAAACAATTCAGATTTGTGCGACATAAGATAGACATATCCATATCTACTATAGTCGTTTGTGAAGGTGATAAAATACTGATGGTCGTTTCTTGTGGTTTTACTCATTGGTCCACATACATCGGTGTGTATTAGGCCCAACAAGTCACTTACCCTTTCTCCCAACTTGGAGAATGGTTGTTTTATCATCTTGCCTAATAAACATCCTTCGCAATTTTCAAACGATTGTAAATCGAATGAGTCAAGAACACCTTCTTGGAGAAGTTTCTTGATGCGTTTGATGTTAATGTGGCCAAGACGACAATGCCACAAGTGCGTCTCCTTTGACTCAATGATCTTAGCTTTCTTAGTGGTATTATTAACATTATAAACTTGTTTGTCTAATGAAAGCACATAAAGACCATTTTCAGAATGTGTAATACCATATATAACATTATCGAGATAAAACGAACATTCATTGCCTTTACTCGAAATTCAAAACCTTTGGCGTCCAACGCCGAAATTGAAATGATGTTTTTGGTAATGTTGGGAACATAATAACAGTTTTCAATTTCCAAAACTAGCCCGGAGGGCAAAGACAAACTAAGAGTTCCTACAGATACGGCCGCAATTCTGGCTCCATTGCCAATCCGGAGTTCAACCTCTCCTTTCGCTAGCCTTCTAGTGTTCCTTAGTCCTTGAGAATTGGAACAAAGGTGTGAACCACATTCGGTATCTAATACGCATGATGTTGAGCAAGTGAAGTTTAAGTCTATAACGAATATACCTGATCCAGAAGCAACGGTTCTGTTCTTATTATCTTCCTTGAATTTGAGGAAATCTCTCTTCTAATGTCCCTTCTTCTTGCAGTCTAAGCATTCGGAATCAGATTTAGAAGATGCTACCTTCTTGTCCTTGTTATCTTTGGTAGCTTTTGGCTTAGGCGGAAAGGTCTTCTTACCCTTCCCCTTGAAGCCTTTCTTCTTTTGCCTGAGCGCTTGAACGGCTCGCCCTTTTTTATCATGAGCATATCATGCTTCCCCTCATCCTTGAGCGTTTACTCGGCTTTCTTCAACATACCATGAAGCTCGGTGAGGGTTTTCTCCATGTTGTGCATATTATAGTTCATCATGAACTAATCATAGTCTTTGTGCAACGAGTGGAGAATGATGTCAATTGCCATCTCGGTTGAATACCCCGCGTCAAGCCTTTCCATGTTCTCAAATAATCCTATCATTTTGAGTACATGTGGGCTGACCGGCTCTCCTTTCTTGAGCTTACTCTCAAGGATCTGCCTGTTGGTTTCAAACCTTTTAATTCGGGCTTGCTCTTGTAAAATGTTCTGAAGCTTAGAAATGATCTCAAAAGTTGTGTCCTTCTCAAAGAAATTCTTCTGAAGGTCGGGAGACATAGTGGCCAACATGATGCATTTGACATCCCGATTGACAGTTTGCCATCGGTTTAGGGCAGCCTAAGTCACTTCCTCATTGGGAGTCTCGAGCATTTCCTCATCAAGGACATATTCCTTTTGCTCTTGCATGAGAACTATACGCAAGTTTCTTTGCCAATCAAGAAAATTTGGCCCACTCAACTTCTCCTTGTCGAAAATTAAGCGTAACGAGAATTGGTTGTTTGAGTTATTTACAGACATGGTTCTACAATTGAAAGAATTTGAAATGAAAAACCATTCATAATACTTAAATAAGATTGAATTCATGCATATTTATCAAACTTATTTAAACGTCTTATTCACACATTAAAATTGTCCCCATTTGGTGAGAATAAGTCGATTCTAAGATCCAAATTAAAGAATTAATGAGTAGTTAAGCATGTTTTGGCGTGTCTTAACACTTAATATTCTAAGCTAAGCAACTCTTTGCTAATGGCTCCAAGCCACTCTTGGTTAGATAAATCATCGCATCTAATGCTCTCTTAACAACTTATCTACTTTGCCATGACATGTTAGGACTCCATCACTCATATCGTTGAGTATAACCAAAACCAACATGCATACCTGGTAAGCCTTACGTTTCCTAGGAGTAATAGTGATGTCTTGCTTTGGCGTAGCCCATCACTACTCTTAATAGGTTGGTAAGTGTTGTTTTGGAATGGCAAATTTTACTCAATATTTTAGGGACCTAGGGTTTCTACGTTGGTTGATATAAGTGAACTTAATTAATCATCACAACATTCGAAATCCTAAACATGCATCTAACATATCATTCATATATATAAGCATAAATATATATCGAAAACATAAGTAAATGATGCATTTGGCAACTAGCAGGACCCCTTGAGTCTTCAAGGGTCTTTTCTTGCAACTTCATGGCTTCGTCTTCCAAGATCCTCCGTCTTCAATACATAACCAAAATAATGCAGCTACTAGTATCTACGATTAGGACTAATAGAAATATTAAGGTACAAAAATACTCAACGGTTCACAGACCGTATTTAAATTTACAAAAATACATGACGGAACGCATTCTGTATTTTCTATCCTAATTGGGCCCCACTAGTTGCCATTTCCATTCATCCATTCACTATATGTGAATGGCCCATGCATTTTACAACGATAAAAAAGTAACAATGTATAAACACGCGTAAACTAGTAACTAACTTAGGTGGTTAATCCGATTAACGAGCCTAATTAAAACTAGTCAAAGTTGTTTAACCGATTATGTGATTAAGCGCAATTAATAATCGAAGCTCCCACTAAATTCCGCATCCAACGTAATTAATCCAATTAATTAAGCCGGTAAACCCAAAATTTTGCCCAAATAAAATTTCACAAGTGCTGCTCAAAACCAAGGCCTAGCCTCCAAAATTTAATTAAAATTATTTAAACATAATTAAAATAATTAAAATCGGCAAAATGCAAAAATAACATAGCCCTAAAAACCCCAAATTTCCTAACATCAAGCCTTTTGTTATGCTCCCTAGTGAGGGGTCGCGCGCACAGCCATTTCCCATGCCAAGCGTCACACCCGTAGCCTAAAGCATCGCATACGCGTTATGCTCCCTACGGGGCATGCTTGCGACATGTGGGCTGTGCATGTGTGTGCGTTGCTTGGTGAGGCTGGGTGGCTGTGTGTGCGCGGTGTGCTAGGCACTGGGGCATGGGTGCCTAGTGAGGGGTCGCGCGCACAGCCATGGCCCATGCCAAGCGTCACACCCGTAGCCTAAAGCATCGCATACGCGTTATGCTCCCTACGGGGCATGCTTGCGACATGTGGCCACGAAGGCCACTCGAGCTTGCTGCTGTGCGCGCACCATGCCGCCAGCCAGTAGCACACCGCGCACACACAGCCACCCAGCCTCACCAAGAAACGCACACACATGCACAGCCCACACACACCGCACGCATAGCGCGCACAGCATGCGGCTGCTGCTGCGCCATGATGCTGCTTTGCGAGCATCAGCCATGCATTTGAGTGGCGCACGCACCAAGCACAACCAGCCCTTGGCAGCTACATGCGGGTTGTTGTGTAGCCCGGCTAGCCGAGGGTGGCTTTTGCCTTGGTTTGCGTGCTAGATTTTCATAATTAATTCCGAATTCTGCGTGACTTAATTCCGAATTGTAGGAGACTTCCAAGTGAGTAATTTCATATAGTCGTGGCGATTTTAAGATCGTATTCAAGGTATGTTCGCGCACTTGGTATTTATTTGGTGATGTAAGAACGTGCTAAGCTTAGAATAATTTATTAAAAATAGTATCATGATAGATTTTGATTGGAATTTATTATTTGGTTGATGGTAGTGATTGAATTATGAAGCATGAATTATTTGTGATGGATTAGTGAATGAAAACAATTAATTTGGCATGTTGTACATGAACCATACTTTTATTATTGGCATGATAAAGAGCATGTTTAATTAAACTTAATGTTTAATTTGGTTTGGAATATTGAAAAGGAATTGATTAAGGTTCCTATATATAATTTTTATAGATGCTATAAGCATGAGAAAATAGTTATTTAAGTGTCTATGCACACGAGGAATAAATTATATATTGGTGCCTTAGTGCACTTAAGGTGTTTCTAACACCAAGGGATAGGAATTTTGGCGCATTATGCGTTTAAGGTGTCTTTGACACCGAGGTAGATTAAAAAGGGTTCAACATTAAATATTATGTGGTCACTAATTATTCAAGAATTAAATTGGTAGGGTTAATTGTTTGAATAATTATAATGATTGATTGTGTTATGGTTTGAGAGTCATCACCAAGTTTAATAATATGAAAATAACGTAAAGTGAAAGAGATTATGCACCAAAACTCTTGGAACGTATATACCTTGAGTATGAACATATGGGGGGAGTTATGGGGTTTTATATTTAACCATAACTTCTACTAGGAGTACAGGACACTGTATATTCCTTTTTATTATTATGCACAGGAATTCCGCCACTTATGAGTGGTTCTTTTATACTGGCACGATTAGCTCTCGTGTTAGTACCCCTTTATTAGGGGGGAAACCTGTTCGATGCGTAATCAATGCTAATTGAATAAATTAAATATTTAATTGAGAGTCATGTATTGTTGTATTTTGTATGCTTGTAAACAGGTGCAACAAGGTAAATTGTGTGATATAGGTGAAAGCATGTTAGTGTGTTTTAATTACGCTTATGTACTCAACATTGCTGATTGTGTGTTTGTATGTTTGTTTGGCCTAGTCTTTACTTTGGCCCTACGATGACCCATTTCTAATGGAGAGTAGTAGGGACAAGTAGAGATGAACTTTTCAAGTGATGAAGCATATTCATGATGGGCATGAGTGAAGAACGAATCATGCTTAGTTTTCATAAGTTTATATTGTGGTTTATTGCTTTGATTATTTTATTATATTATGCTTGTGAGACTAACGCAGAGGTTTTTAAGTTGTTTGGTTTTAATAAGGGCCTACAATAGTTCCAAGTTGTAGGTTAACTTCGTTTTACTTTGGTTTGACATTACTTTTGTTGGGTTGACTTTGAAAGTTGAATTGTTTTGAATTTTTTCAAAGATAGTCTTCTGATGTGTGTCTTAGATAGTTACCTTAGTCGTTTTCACGGTGGCGGTAATGTCTTAGATTTTCCTATTTTAAGTTTTAAAAAGAGCAAAACAGGTATTTTAAAGGAAAGGAATTTCTAGGGTGTTACAGTAGATGAGGACCACAAGGAGGACCACATGGCGTCCTTGCTCCCCAAGCATTCCCACAAAAAATCGGCCCTCACATGGCTGCCAATAGCAGCGCGCCAGTTGGCCGCAGCCAGCCTTGGGTGCCAAGGCTGCCACGGTGGCGGCCTGGCCCCTTGGCTATGCCTGCTGGCTAGCCGCACATTCGACCCCAACACGTTGCGCTTGCTTTTGGGCTACTGGCTGAATGCTACTGGACAGCCGCACACTTCGGCAGCCCGTGCTAGCACGCCACGCATCGTTGCGGGCTGCTGGGCGCTGCTGCCTTTGCACATGCGCGCGAGGCCTAGCAAGTAATTATTGTTGGCCTTGCTGCGATGGTGCGGGCTGTGCGAGCCAGCACACCTAGCCACTGCTAACGAGGCACAGCGCGCATTGCTTGCGGCTTGCCTTACTAGCACTGCTTGTAGGGATTTAGGAACTCTAAGCGGAATTTTACGAATCATATTCGTTCGCACCTAAACAGGATCTACAAGCATAACACATTAAGAATCACATAATACATACCTTTGACGCGTGATTTCCACAAGCGATTAACTGTCAATTAGGGAGATAATAGAGCCCCAAGCGTTCCTCCTCTACTTAGTCCACGGGATAGGATTGAACCTCCACTACTGCTAGGTAGTTGGGCACAAACACTTTGAACCACCTTCTACGGAGAGGGGAGGAGAAAACTGAGCCACGAACAACCACGACCACCACTTTGCACCACCGTGCACCATACGCACCACCGGCGTGTGCAGTCATGAGGGAAGAGGAGAGAATATGTGCGTGAAGCTAGGGTTTGGTGGCTAGCAATCTATTCTCAATTGACTGTTAATTGTGTTATATCAAAACCTAGGCAAGGCCTCTATTTATACATCATATGTATAATTAGAGTCCAAACCAAGCCCATAATACTCTCCCTTTACAACCCATATGGCCGGCCATTCCATGAGGCCCAATAATGGGCTTCTTTATTTTGTTCAATCCATTACCCTTTTGTGTGACCTTATAGGATCCATTCTATTGGGCTTTGGACTATTTGACTATCCCAAAGATCATTGATCACGTCTAGCAACAGATAATGACGACCCAAAAGAACGAACTTAATTATCTCCATAATTCGATCCATTATACATCTAGTAAATGCACTTGACGAAGACATAAATCCTTCAATCTCCCACTTGTCTGAGACAAGTGAATATTCAAATTCCTTAAGTCAATATATGTCGATTTGATAATATTATTGCATCACATGTCGAGATCATATCAATCTACAAATCTTTTTCTTGAAATCTGAGTTAGAATTACAAAACAAATGAAACTGAGTAATACATTTGAGCGCGGCCACGCATTCACTGAATTCTCCCTCTTCAAGTCGCGATGACACATTCCTAATTAAATAGGTAGACTCAATCCAATCTTGTGGCAACCAAAGCTCCCACTCAACTATTGAAGTAACCAGGAAACACCCTTTATAATCTCCAGTTACGGGAAGACGTTTGAATGTACCACAGTTAAATCAATCATTGAATGAAATCAATGTTCCACTCATGTCAGAGGAATCCACTAATATATCCAGAAGCTCTATACTTGAACTTTAAAGTAGGTCAATAGTTCGATCATGCATCATTCATGCATATCCGTGTGATTGACCGAGCATCACTATGCCCCTATAGCCCATGAAACTGCGCTATCCAATCAATCTTACATGCTAGTCCATTGATTGAAATCATTTATGTCCACTTTAATGATTTCAAACTAGGAACTTAAATAATGTATGAATTTCGTTCACCTGTGGGGTTTCATTCACCAGGTCATCATTCTGATGAGCCCATCAATTCATAATTATTTTGGACATTTTATTTAATTTCAAAAACCATAATTAAATAAGATTGAAACTTTGTTTCAATTGATAAACATAATTCTGCAAGTTAATGTATTACTTATGTAATATGCTTTCTCAAAACATACACAACTTAAATTACATAACTTGCTTCAATCCAAGAACCTTGATATGACTCTCATACCTTGGTTATGGAAGGAGTTTAATAAGTATAATTCATGAGACATTCTCATTAATATGAATTTTGAAACTTCTAAATTTTAATATTCATCTCCATACACTAAGAACTTTCCTTCATCCTTTTACTAGGAATCAGAAATTTCTAATTGCATTCCAATGTTACATTGGATTTCGATTGAAATCTATCATCACTTGTTCTTAAAACATGTGAATCAAAATAGACGAGTATAGGCCATGACATGCATGATGCATCCTTTGCAAAATGCATACGGAGCATCACCTCAAAACCTTAATTTCATCAATCCTATTTTCAAAGCATTGAATCTTTAAGCAATGTGTCATGTTATATGGGATTGAAACTCTTTTCAATACAATGTTGAATTTCATAAGAATCTTATCAATATAAGCTTCTTAACCAAACTCCAACACCCTTTAAGACCTATTTCAATAGATCTTGAATCCCAACTGTACTCATCTTCCTCTTCAAGATTTTTCATACAAAATGCATTAGCCATTACTTGACCCTTCAAGCAATGAATAATTGTTCTTTGTACTAGACCAAGAAGACTTCATAGATCCTACTAAACATCTTGTATACATAACATCTTCATTTTATGAGAACATCAAACAATTTTGATTAACTCACAAAATTAAGAATACTAACTCTATGGTGCTTTCTTTGATCCATAAATGAACCTCTTATGCATCCTTTAGGATTATTGGATTTTCAAAACTATTTTGAGTGTATCGTATACAAATATTCTTTCATGAACAATTTCAAGAAAGCGTATTTAAAATCCATCTACCAAATCTCATAAGGTAGAAATCACTAAAATATCTTTAATAGATCTTTGCAACATGACTAATGTAAAGGTTTCATCGTAGTCATAATCATACTATGAATTAGTTGAATCCTTTAGCAAGTCTTTGCTTTGGTTAGAAAGCATTTTTCTTTCTTGTCTTTTTTGCTTATAATGGGTCTTACCCAATTAGGCAAATTAATCAAGTGTCATACACTTTCTTACAGACTTAGAATCTATTTAAGACTTTCATGGTTTTTCAACCACTTTGGAGTTATAACTTGTCAAATAATCTTTATTACTTGCATAATCATCATGTTCCAAAATAAATATTTTAGAACTCTTAGTCAATATGAAATCATATTTCTTTAGCTAAGTTTCACGTATGCTAGTCATCATTGTGGGTTTTAATGCAACAATTGAAACTTATACAACAACTTTGTTTAGTTTTTAATGAGAAACGACATTAGAGGTTGTGTACTTGGAATGCACTACCTTCGACACATTATTATTATTCCCATTACACTTAATGAGACCACGCGTTGTCATTTGTAACATGAGGTGAATATGCTCATATTGTTGCTTTCATTCGATTATTTCTTGAATTTCTTCAAGATTTTCAAATTGACTTTTCTTGAACTCTTTCAAGGCTCTCGAACTTTTCGAATTAGCTTATACTCCCACTTGCCTTTTGAAGAGGCATATTTAGCATAGGGTGAACCAACCATGGTTTAAACCATGTTTGTTTGTTGCTTTTCTCGAACTTTTTCGAGATTTACACTACTCCCACTTGACCTTTTGGAAATGACATGTTTTCCATAAAGGCACCTACTTGAGCAACAAACACTTTGTCCTAAGTATGACTTGTGTAGTAATACCCCGTGCTCTATATAGGACTTGAACGTGCATGAAACATTTTAATACAACTTTCATTCCTTGCTTTGTATAAAGACTTTATAAGAACTTTTCTTATCCATATCATGTATGAAGCCTTTGCTACATTTTGATTTAACGAACGTAGTTTTGTTTAGTTTTGTATCTTATCTTAAAAGTATATCCCTTGAATAATGGTTGGAAGATAGGTAATTTTCATCCATTATCAAAATATATCTTATATAGATTGATAGCTCCTTTATAAACACTTCATAAGGTCTCTTTTGGAGTTTGTTGTAAAACAATTTCATAATTCTTGGATGTTTATTAAGGTAGGCTCAAATTCTCATTATCACGATCATATCGCAATAAGTTGAATATATATTGCCAAGTAAATCTTGACTCAAACTTTCACAATTACAATCATATTGTAATGTAATCATTATCTTGTCAAGTTGATACTGAACTTCATACTAAACCTTTTGAATTTTTTAAAATTTTCACACTTATGATTCAACTAAGCACTGGTGATCATATCACAAATAAAGTTTCATTGTCCGACTCTAGCCTTTGAACCTTTGGTTTTCTTACATCGATATGTATTCGACCTCGAGTTCGCATCATCATTTCTCTAAATGGTGACTTTGTCAAAATTTTCAAATTGGAATGAAGTTCACATATATCAATAGATTTATAATCTAACGATATTGAAAGTCCATCCCTTTGGATCTTCCGCATGCTATGTTCATTTTCATCCGAATCATTTGACATATAGAGACAATATATATATATAGAACTAGTTTATCTATATCTACCATATTGAGTTTTTAAACCTATTTAGCTATTCAAAACACATTAACTCAATAAAGCATAGAATAACATTTATCCATGTTGTATAATCTTCAATGCTTAGTCATTACTAAGATTGAATGGTATTTCGATAATGGCAAGAATAAATAACATTTATTTAATTCTAGCCAATAACTAGGTAAGGTGAAAATAAGCTTCTACTTGTAAAGTTGCAACTTTTGCTTCTAGACTTGTAGATTCTACTTGTGAAGTAGCAACAGTTGCTTCTAAACTTGTAGATTCATTTCTCCCTTAGCCATACTTTTTCATTTAGTTCAACCACATTCTCAATGACAGTGAACTAAACATGACATTACATATCCAAGAAGTAGTAATATGCTAAATCAATTTCTATAATATACTTCTTAAATTGGAATATTTCCATTCTTTTACCTTCTAATTGTATGAGGTGGTTTCTAATCAATTGGAATTGGTCCATTTAATTGGAAACATTTTTTGTTCATAACAACTTTTAGCATGTAAGTAGTTCTAGGTTTGAGAAATAGCAACTTGTTTGTATTTCTTGGCCTATAACTTCTTAATGCAATCCTCATATATTCTTAAACCTTTCCAATTTGAGCCATTTAGAACATTTCTCTTAGGTTCAAAATGATGTTTTGCTTAACTTTTAAGCATTTTTCATGATTTTGCTAAGTCTATTAATTCATTATTCATATTTGAGTTTAATAAACTATTTAACTCTATATGAAATGGATGAAGAATAATGTCATTTAATCAACTTTGGATCATAAGGATTTCCAATCACTTTCTTATATTCAATCATATTGAAGATAAGAGATTTTATTGGACTTCCATACTTGTTTTTTAAATCCATCTTAGCAAAATTAAAATATAGGTTTATGGATTATCTTTTAACCTTTTGATCACGTTTCTCAACTTTATTTTCAATCGAGGAGATTTTATATAAAATTAGAACGACATATTACTTATAAGTAAACGCAAAATTTAATTATGTTTAATAAAATTTAAAGTACCATAAGCAAATTAAATTGGTAACTTTAAAACACTTTATTCAATTTAAATGATCCCAATTTGAATTTAAGTGATTCCAAGACTCTTTATTTGTGCAATAATTGACCGAACTTTGGCCCTACCATCAACCATTACATTTTCAAGGTGAGTAAACTCTTTAATGATTACAACTCTTGTAACTCTTGGTTGAATAATTAACCATCACATGTTTAATTATTACCCTTTGCTTCAAGGTTCTAAACACTTTAGGTAACCTTGTTGAGTATAACCAATTAAAATTGTAAAACTTGACTTACCCCAACTCTCCCAAGATATAAAATGACACCCAGCTTTGGCATGACCTATCATAAATATCAAAGGTTTATTGGGTTTTTAATTGGAAAAGCAACCTCAATATTACCAGGACTTAGATTTATTATGTTATGATTAATTTAGTGAACTCTAGCGCATCATCATTAACATCAATAAAATCTAACATGCATAAAATACTGAATGCATAAACAAGACATAGCATGGCCCCTAATCCTAAGAAAACTAACAAAGTAAATGCTCCCACTTCAGCCTTCATGGATCTCATCCACCTCTCTCCTTTGGGCCTTCACTTCATGGGCTTCTTGGATTAACTGCAACCTGTAATTCTACTATATTCTATTTACTACTTAAATAAAATAAATAAAATTACAAAAATACTTTATCGGTTCGTAGACCATACTTAGATTACAAAAATACATCACGATACGCAAATCGTATTTAGCAATCTAATGGGCCATACTAGTCATTATATAGCAACATAATATCATATATTATAAATTTGCCACATAATAAATCACTCATCATGCTTTCCTAAACTACAACATCGAATGTTCATAATTAAGGAAACACGACACCTAAATATCTCATATTTTAATTACTGCAATTAGATAATATCATATATTATTCATGAACATCAATAAAATATCATATATATTAAATTAGGCATGAGATAGAATCAAATCTTATTTTAATCTTAAAAGATAAATCATATTTATCCCCAAAGATTATCCTAACAAAATTAGGAGATTCTATCCTAATTACTAGCCAATCATAAATTTTAAATCAATTATATCCTAAAATAATTATGGGATAATCACATTATTTAAATCAATCTTTATCCTTTTGGAATGTGCTCAAAATATCCTAACAAATCCTCTCCAAAATTAACCACTTTAATTATGGATAATCATCAAAATTAACAAATTTAAATATGGATGATATCACTTTTGAAAGATTTGAGTTTATCCCAAATAAAAGATTTTATTTCAAAATAATTCTATTTTATCCCAAAATAAATCATATTTATCTTGAAATATTTTTAAATAAAAATAATAATTATTTTTTTTTTTTTTTTTGAAAAATGGGGCTATATTGTGGCTAAGCTAACTGCCCAGCCAGGTGGCTGCCGCTGCTACAGCCAGGCTCACAGCCCAGCCGAAACAGCATCCCTGCCACAAGACCAGGCCGAAGCCCAGCCTCAACAGCACCAGCTGCCGCAGCCAGGCCGGAGCCCAGCCGCGCAACCAGGCAAAATGCCCAGCCACGCCACCACCCACCGCCCTCACTACCCCTCTTTTCGACCACCTGGATAGCCGTCGTGGCCCACCTAACGGTGGTCAGACCACCCAGCCACGGCTGTCCCCTCTCAAAATTATCTTTTTTATTTTTTTGAGATTTAGTTTAATTAAAAAACTTTTGTAAAATTAAATTAATTAGGTCTTTTGAATTAAAACATAAAATTTATGCCTAATTCAATTTTGAAATTAAATTCATAATTCAATTTCAAATTTAGGGTTCTTTACAAAATTAATTCAAAATTTAATCTAACACTTAAATCAAATTATTGATTATACAAAAAACCATATTTTATGTAACAAATCAATCCAATTAAATTTATGAAGCATAAAACTTCAAAAATTATCAAAATTAAGCACAAAAATAAAAATAAGGGCTTTATTTCAATCAAATTTTTCGAAAAACTAGGGCTTAATTTGGATTTTGCTAGGAAGAATTGAGCAATTTAAATCATATTTAAACAATTCCAAACCTATAACTCTCCATTTAAAATAAATATTGAACCATAATTAAATTATTCTCCCTCTTAGTTGAATTAAAATTTGTGGACATCAAAGATTTATGATCAATATGCGTAAATGCAAGAGGCTAACTGATACCACTGTAGGGATTTAGGTACTCTAAGCGGAATTTCACGAATCATATTCGTTCGCACCTAAACAGGATCTACAAGCATAACACATAAAGAATCACATAATACATACCTTTGACGCGTGATTTCCACAAGCGATTGACTATCAATTAGGGAGATAATAGAGTCCCAAGTGTTGCTCCTCTACTTAGTCCACGAGATAGGATTGAACCTCCAATATTGCTAGGTAGTTGGGCACGAACACTTCGAACCACCTTCTATGGAGAGTGGAGGAGAAAACCGAGCCACGAACAACCACGACCACCACTGTGCACCACCGTGCACCACACGCACCACCGGCGTGTGCAGTCATGAGGGAAGAGGAGAGAGTATGTGCGTGAGGCTAGGGTTTGGTTGTTAGCAAGTCTATTCTCAATTGACTGTTAATTGTGTTATATCAAAACCTAGGCAAGGCCTCTATTTATACATCATATGTATATTTAGAGTCCAAACCAAGCCCACAATACTCTCCCTTTACAACCCATATTGCCGGCCACTCCATGAGGCCCAATAATGGGCTTCTTTTTTTTGTTCAATCCATCACCCTTTTGTGTGACCTTATAGGATCCATTCTATTGGGTTTTGGACTATTTGACTAGCCCAAAGATCATTGATCACGTCTAGCAACAAATAATGACGACCCAAAAGAACGAACTTAATTATCTCCATAATTCGATCCATTATATATCTAGTAATTGCACTTAACGAAGACATAAATCCTTCACTGCTAGCTTGCAAGCTCGACCAACAAGCACCAGCCAGCACCCTCGAGGGTTGCTGTGCTTGCGGCCTTGCTTGCGGCTATGGCTAGCTAGCACATATAGCCTAGCTCTCGATTGGCTAGGCCAACGCGAGGTTAGAGCTATATTTTGACTTGTTGGTTGTTTGATTTTTTGTCTCGTCGATTCCAAAATTCGACTCGACTTGAGACGCTCAGTTTTGATGTTCTTAGCTCGGTATCCGTTAGCTCGATATCCGACGTCTTTGGTCATAATACTCTAATGCTCATTAATTCCTTCGGATTAATTCATCTAGCTTCTTGGATCGGTTACTTGATTGGGTGTGACCCAAAAGGTTTAGTCAAGATTAAACTGTAATATTAATTATGCATTAATATTACTGATCGGAAGCAGCCTCCAGCTAGGCATTCCGATCACTTGACCTCACCGAATAATTAGCTTTTTAATAATTCCTAACCCTCTATCGGAATAATACACTTGTTTGAAGGACAACATTCCTATCACAAGGTTTATCTCCTTTTTTCGTGGGAGAATCTTCTTAAGTTTGAATCCAAGATAATAGATTTAATGGAGTGTCGTGAAATTATTTCGTTGGTGAAAAATCATGCGAGATCGCAAGGGTTATCAAGCTTTCGAATACAATTAGATAAAACAGAAGGAAAACAACCTCACGGCTACAAAGGATCATTAGATTGTCTCTCCAACAAGGTTGTATATTTCAGCTATATAAGCCGGAGATGTTCTACAGTACAAGATCTACTCGATGATTGTAGTTTTTATAAAAGAAATTTTTAATTGATTCAATATCTCATTTATTTGTTAAAGTCGAATTTTTTTGTAGATGACCTATGACTATTTATTAATGAATTTTTTTACTATTAAAAAAAAAACTTCAAAATCAAATTGAAATAAATTAAAATAAAGAATATACAAAGGTTGAAAAAATTGGTGTATCCCTTGAGATTATACCACTACGCCTGGTCTAAAGGTAACACCTTCGGATCTTATTTCGAAGTTTTGAATTACTTTAATAGATAACCTAGGTCTTGTTTGGTTCACATGGAAAATTTATATTTCACGGGAAATTTTTTCCGTCATTAGTTTCCTAGGAATTAAGCTAAAGTATTTGGTTAATATTATAAGATATTGCACTTCCTAAGAAATTCAACTCACCAAGGGGGGAGTTGATTGGTGAGTAAATTCCCTTGGAATTGCTAGCTATTTTACATGTTTACCTAGCTTATTTCCTACTAACCAAACACAACTTCATTTTAATACTTCCTGGGAAACTCAATTTCAAAGGAAATCGACATCCAACCAAACAACACCCTAAAATAGTGGAACTATTACGTCCAGGTCTCGGGTTCATGAAAACGATATTTAGAATGGTCTCGGTTTGACATGTCAAAGTCGTCTCATCAGGTCATCAAATTCATGTCGAATATTAGAAAGTAGGTCAATATTTATAAACTAAAAATCGAAAAAAGATATAGAAGTTGGACGTGCACTGCAGCACGCAGAGATGCGACGTGTTCGTTGCGATGCAATTTAGGATAAGATGAGAAACTACGTCACGATAGGTGGCAATGCACCATGACACCAGGTTATACGCAATTACACAGGGTATTGTACGTGACACAATGTGAGTGGTGTCATCTAGGGGTCTCTAGTAAGGGGATCCTATATCACCTTACTTATTTCTCCTTTGTGTAAAGACCTTTTCGAGGCTCTTAACAAAGGTGGCAAATGAGAGATTGATTCATGGTACTCAAGTTTGTAGAGGTGCTCCCCGGGTTTCCCACTTATTTTCTAGTGATGACAATATCCTTTTTGCTAGAGCTAAGCGATGTTGCAAGAGTGTTCTGTTGTGAAATTGTTGAAATTATCAGTGTAACACCCCGGCGCATTTTGTCCTCACTCATGCGCACCCTAGGAAAACTTCTCAGATTGTCACCCATCCCAAGACTACTCTCAGCCAAGCACGCTTAGCTAAGAAGTATCTTAACATACAAGCTCTCTAAAAAAAGATACATCTTGTTGGTATGAGTAGTATATTAAGTTCCTTCAAAGAAATCATGAGTGATATTACAATCATTATTAAATACAAGAGAGCATGTGTACGCTATAGTCCTTGAGATACCCAGATGGCCGGTGTACTATTTTGCCCAAATATTCTAAAAGGTGGTGATGCTGATAGTAAATAGCTTAGGTTGTATTATTTGAACACACCGATAATAGTTTGGATTATTTTAAGCAAATTTTTACACACACACACACACAAAAAAAAATAATAATAATAATAATAATAATAATAATTTGTAATGTACAAGGTTTGAAGTTTTTAACCTTAGACCACTTACGTCCTATTCTTTAAAGCTTCTAGTAGAAGAGAGCAGATTTCAACAGTGTAGAATATGTAATAGCATAGTAGAGCAGAGCATAACATATTTCAACATAATAAAGCAAAGCAAAGCAAAACAGACATTAGATCTTTAGACTTTAGTCTCTTACCATCTTACGTATGATTGTACGCAGCAAATTTGGTCAAGTTGTGACAAGTAGAATTACACAAATTTTTGTATGTGGCTGGCCACACGGTGTGGCTAGCCACAATTATTATTATTATTATTATTATTATTATTATTATTATTATTATTATTATTATTATTATTATTATTATTATTATTATTATTTTACAAAATACGACAAGTCTTCTCTCTCATCTTTTCTTAGCTTCTTCTCCAAGCCAGACCACACATCACCAACAACCATATCTCTACTCCACCCATTTTCTCTCTCCTCTTTTCTTAGCTTCTTCTCCAAGCCAGACCACACATCACCAACAACCATATCTCTACTCCACCCATTTTCTCTTTCCTCTTTGCCAAATTGCTGCAATTAAAGCCCGAAATTGTAGAAATTGGGTGTCAAATTGCTATGAAAAATTGCGATTAATTAACCTTAAGATCATCAACAACATTTGAAGTAGCGAAATCGATGAGAACCGGAGAAATGTGAGCTCGTTTTCTTCGTGAAATCGTCAATCGAACATTCTTAGTCAAAAATTCAGCAACAGAAACAGCAATAGTAAATATGAGTATATTATAGAGTATTTGTATTTTGGTTTGGTCAAGGGTTACTTGTAGGGTGTTACTGGTTTAGTCAGGGGTAGGGTGTTACTGGTTTGGTATAGGGCCTACAAGAAACCCTTGAATAAGTAACTCATACAAGTAACCCTTGAATAAGTAACTCATACAAGTAACCCTTGAATAAGTAACTCATACAAGTAACCTTTGAATTAACCCATACAAGTAACCCTGAAAAAAAATACAAGTAACCCCTGAATAAGTAATCCATACTAGTAACCCATGAAAAAAAAAATACAAGTAACCCCCGAAAAATACAAATAACCCTGACAAAGCCAATAACCCCTACAATTTTTACTTATGCGCGTGAATAATAATCCCATTATGCACGTGTCAGAGTCCGTTATTTTTGCTGACTTGGCGTGTGGCTGCACCAAAAACACTCTAGTAGAGTTAGACCCTGTTCTTTTGAGTTTCTGGGCAAAGTAGAGAAGAGCAGATTTCAGGATAGCAGAGCAGAGCCGAGCCGAGCAGAGCAGATTTCAACATTATTATTAATACTATTATTAATGTTATTAATATTAATGTTGTTGTTGTTGTTGTTGTTGTTGTTGTTGTTGTTGTTGTTGTTGTTGTTGTTGTTGTTGTTGTTGTTGTTGTTGTTGTTGTTGTTGTTGTTGTTGTTGTTGTTGTTGTTGTTGTTATTATTATTATTATTATTATTAAGTGCATATACCATTGATTTAGGTGAGTGAAAACATAAATAAATGTGTACCATATTTAACATATGTTAATAGTAGAAAGATAAAAGACAACGGTTTACTTATATTTATTTCACAAAAATTTTAAAATAAAATGATTTAATGAGTAATAATGATTTTACTTATAAATTTGTCTTAATCATATATTTTAAACCCTCAAAATAATAATGATATACAAAGTACTACTTGAAAACAACCTCTTTTTTTTAATTCTTAAATTGTATGAAAAGATTTGAAAAATAATTCAACTCAATAAACTAACAATCAATACCCACATAAAATGTTTCTACACATTGTGATTCTAATATCAAATGTTTATAAAAAGAAATTGTTTATTAATTTTTATTATTATTATTTATTTATCTGAAAGAATTGTTATAATTATTAGAAATTATTAATTAATAATATTATTAAATATTAATTCTTAATAGTTTGAATTATTAAATATTATTATTGATAATTATTATTATGATTAATAAATATTAACTATTATTAATATTAATAATTATTAAATATATTTTTAATATTAATAATTATTATAATTATTCAAAATAATAAATTATTATCATTAATATAATATTAACTATTGTTATTAAATATTAATTATTATTTAAAAATAGAGCAGAGCAGAATTCTTTTAAACAGAGCAAGCAGAGCATATTTAATTTGAGCAGAGCAGCGCAGAACGAGCCTAAATCTCAAATCCCAAAATCTTTGTCCCAAAAAAATCCATAAATCACATGGTATTCACGTGGGAGGGACTGAGGGAACAGTCCACTAGATATCGTAATTAATCGTAAGCAACCTTCAATATTTACAAGTAGTAATCCACCATCATCGAAATTCCATCAAAATCCCCAATTTCTCCTTTCTTCGATTGCTAGCTACATCTTGGTTTTTGAAATTCAATTGCAGAAGACAACTGTTTACTTAAACTCCAGATTCACAAGGTGGGGTGAGCTTAAACTTTTTTTTTTTTCTTTGCTTATGCTTGTGATTTTGATTTTCGTTAAATTATTCAGGGAACTAGGTTAGTACTCATGCGATGCACGAAAATATTTATAAATATCATTTGTCCGTAAGAGAATGTTTAATCTCATGTGTATATTACTCATGTTAAAGATTGTACATATCACAAAATGGTTAAAAAAAAAAAAAAAAACTCAATACAAATGAAAAAGAAAAAAAAAATGTTTTAATAAGCAAATTCAAATGAAAGTGTTACGAAATGTATTGTAGTATTGCAATAAAAGTGTATGGATTAGTAAATAATCATAAGTACGAGTAATTTTAGATGTCAACTGATTTTGTTTTAGTACTTCGTATAAGACTATTAGTTATAGATTTTCCTAATAATTTGTATTGAATTATCTTGCAGGGTTTAAGGTGATTTGCGGCGAATTTGATATCTTTGAACTGTTAATTTAATCTCAAACAAGCATATTCATGGCAGATTACAGGGGTAAAGTTTTGAATTTTTTATATATATTCTGAATATCTTGTTATGTCCCTTTTTATATAGTAAAATTCCTTATGACGATTCATGTTAGCCAACCCAAATCATTTTGGGACTAAGGCTTTGTTTGTTGTTGTTGTTGTTGTTGTATTCTGAATTATCATTATTATACTCCTTGTTATTGTAAAGTGTTACTGTATTATTGTACTTATCAAAATTAGTATGTATTGCTTTATATTTCGTTTCCTGGTTAGAAAAAGGATTTGTTCGAGTATTCATTCTAATGTGGCATACTAGATTATGGCAATATTATTTCAAAGCATGATATTTTGTGATTATAAGATAGAATTTTATCCTGAAAACAGGTCACTTACCTGTAGTTGATCTAAAGCTTGTATTTTTCATGTGCTAAAAACTGGGGTAGTTTTTGCCATCATGTCTCACAAGTGTGTCAATCGTTTGGGTGCAAACTTTCTAGAGGGTATTGCATCACATGAGTATATAGATGCCGTTTCGGATCAAGTATGTCGTGCATATATAGAAAAGGGATTAGGAGAAGTTGTTTTTGTTATTGATTAATCACAAATATTTATACTGTTACAATGAGGCTTAAGCTATGCAATCAAATCCCTACAATTATGGAAGATAAAATCATAAATAGCTTACAACTAGAAGATTGAATAATATCCCTAAAATTAAGTCTAGAATATACAATCATATATCTATGATCAAGGAACATAAGTATTGAATGTTTGACTTTGAGTATATCACTCCTTATCACGCCCCCTCAAAATGGGCGGCCAAGATGAGAGGCCAATTTTGCTGACTAATGTACCGAATTGCTCTGGAGGAAGGGGTTTGGTGAGTGGATCAGCTAGCTGGTCATTTGTGGAGATGTATGCAACTCGTAGATCGCCACTTTGGACATTTTCTCAAACAAAATGATAGTATAGAGCTAGATGTTTCATTTTGGAGTGGAAAACCGGATTTGCACTTACATATGTAGCCCCAGCGTTGTCACAATATATGACTGGAGTAGTTGTGACATGAAGACCAATTTCTTGAAACAAATTTCGTACCCACAACAATTAAGCCGTAGCATTTGTAACTGCTCTATATTCGGCTTCGGTAGAGGACCTTGCCCTTGTACGTTGTTTTCTAGAGGACCATGAGATGGGATTTCTGCCCAAATAAGTAATGTATGCTGTTGTGGAGATATAATTACCTTTATCCCTAGCCCAGTCGACGTCTGAGAAAGCATGGAGAGTGAGTGGGGAGTATCTATGCAATGTTAAGCCCATGTTGAGTGTGCCACGAAGGTACCTTAGTAGGCGATATAATGCTTGCATATGTTGATCAGTTGGCCTTTGCATATATTGAGCTAACTTGTTAATGGCAAAAGCAATGTCCGGATGAGTTAGTCCGAGATATTGGAGGCTACCAATCAGTTGTCGATATTGAGTAGGATCCGATAGTGGCTCACCATGAATGGTCAATGGAGGATCCGTTACAAGAGGAGTAGCAGCTGGTTTAGCTTCATCCATATTGGCTTTGCATAATATCTCAGTGATGTACTTCTTTTGACTCAAGAAAAGACTATTAGGATGGGGCATAACTTCAACTCCCAAAAAATATGATAACTCACCTAAATCCTTAAGTGAGAAACGAGCAGCAAGTTTGTTGATAAATTCTTCCAAAAATAAAGGTGTATTACTTGTCACTATGATGTCATCGACGTAGACAAGCAAATAAATTGTTTTACCATTTTTGTGAAACGTGAATAATGACGAGTCCGAGATAGTGTTCTTGAAGCCCATTTGAACCAAGTGGTGTCGCAATTCTTTATACCAAGCTCTTGGGGCTTGTTTTAGACCATAAAGAGCTTTGTTTAGCTTGCACACATGCGTGGGATTTTTAGGATCACTATATCCCGGGGGTTGGATGGTGGTGACATCATCGGTGAGGGTATTTTGGAGAAATGGATTGTTAATATCAAGTTGGCGTAGAGGCAAACCATTATTCACGGCAAGGGAGAGAATAAGCCCCAGTGTTGCGGGTTTTACAACGGGACTAAAAGTTTCTCCATAGTCTATACCCGCCCTTTGGTTGAAACCTCTTGCCACATACCTAGCCTTGTATTGAATGACTTTGCAACCTTTGTCTTTCTTGATGCGGAAAATCCATTTGCACCCTACTACATTTTGTGAGGGGGAGGGAGGAACAAGATCCCAAGTTTTGTTCTTTCAATAATTTCTTCATCCATTGCGTTTCGCCAAACTAGGCTTTTGAGAGCTTGAGTAACCATTGTGTTGAGGTGTATATGGAGGAGTAGTTAGATGAGATATCCCATCAATGGACAGAAAGTTGTGGAGGGATTCATACTCGCCTCCATGATCCGAGTAGAGAGTTTTGAGAGGTAGTTGAAAGTATTTTTCAACCAGAGCTTTGTATCGAATGAATATATTTTTAGTGTCTGATTTTTGTTTAAGGTTATATAACCAGATATATTTAGTGTAATGATCAACAAATATTAGATAGTATTTGAAACCATCATGAGAATAGATTGGAGATGTCCATAGGTTAGTATAGACATACTAGACTTAATAGAAGAAATAGAAAATGGAAGACGATGACTTTTGTTGCAAGCACATGCATTGCAATCTAGAGTAGAAATACTAGAAACATTGAGTTCATTTTTAGAGATAAGTTGTCGAAAAACATTTTGAGACGGATGCCCTAAACGATGATGCCAATCAAGAGAAGTGGCTTTTGTGCCTGTGTATACTCTAGGATAATGAGGTTGAATTTCATAGATGCCCATCTTAACGGGCCCTTGGGAGAGAGATACCCTCGTTGTGAGATCCTTTATAAGAAAGGAATTTGATGAGAATATGACACAGACATTGTTATCGTGACAAAGTTGAGAAACAGAAATTATATTTTTAGATATGGCAGGGATAACAAGAACATTATTAAGTTGAAGAGAGTTTGATAAAGAAATAGATCCAAAGTGTGTAATTTTGAGGCCCATACCATCACCAACGACTAATTTGTGTGTGCCGTTGTAAGGAGTGTGGAAGGAGAGATTGTTGAGGTCTGGTGTGACGTGGTGAGAAGCACCACTATCAAGAAGCCATTGTGTGGTGGAGGAGTGGTTGGATGAGGAATTATTGAAATTGATAGTGTTGTTGATGTTAAGGTAGATAAAAGGTTTGGTAGGAGTGGGGTTTATCACTGCCATGTGACAAATTAAAGGAAGCAAGAAGGTATAAGTTGGATGGATCTTAGTCTGATACCATATAGAAAAGAGATTGGGAGAAGTTGTTTTTGTTATTGATTAATCACAAATATTTATACTGTTACAATGAGGCTTAAGCTATGCAATCAAATCCCTACAATTATGGAAGATAAAATCATAAATAGCTTACAACTAGAAGATTGAATAATATCCCTAAAATTAAGGCTAGAATATACAATCATATTTCTATGATCAAGGAACATAAGTATGGAATGTTTGACTTTGAGTATATCACTCCTTATCAGCATAAACTGAATTTTTACTGGGAGGTTGGGGGCACAGCTACTATGAAGGATTGATAAGGTGACTCTTAATGTGCTAAATACTATTGAGGCTACGACCAACAAGTACTATAAATACTACGTAGCAAAAGTATCATCTTCTCCTTGCCTTCTAGGAAGGATTGAAAAGGTGATTCTTAAATCTTAATGTGCTAAGTATTGTCTATACAATCAGCAGCCTTTTCATTTTATCATGACATCGACTAGCTACCTTTGAAATAGTAGTCTTGTACACATCATTTAGTAGTCTTGTACACATCATTTACTATGTCGTTTATAGGTTTGTGTCAACTAAGCGAAAGCTTCAAACAGCATGTATTCTCCGAAGTACTGTACCAACAGACATATGTTGTCTGTGTAATGGAAATACAAAAAGAGTCCATATGTTTGTAAAATGTGGGGTTGATCCAGGCTTCATCTGATTAACTGGTATGGGATGAGTTTATAAAGTTTTATGTATGAGTAGCTGAAGCGTTGCAGATTCCACTAAAGTATTTAACTTGGGGTTTAGGTAAAATTTTACGATAAATTATTGTTTGTCAAATTGGAATTGAAGTTAGTAGAGTAGACTGAAGAACTTTTGGTGAAAGTGTACTCATCAATCGTATGATTCTGCTGTCTTCCAATAGATTTCTGTTTATAATCAAGTTAAATATTCAATGTTAGCAGCCATTTCATATAAGGTTGAAATCTGCTGAAAGTCATGGAATGATATTGTATTACCTCTTTTAAGTACGAATAAAAAGGTTTATATTGATAATAATGGACGTTTCAAAATGGAATATGGGGCAAACTAATAGGGACGGAGATAGTTATGTATTACAGTATTACCTGATTGCTTTAAGAAATGAGGCCAAAGCTGTGTTATGTGTCTGTGTTTTTTGAATCTTTCCCCTGTTCATGGAACTCAGTATTCATGGCTATTGTTTCAATCCTCTACCTCAGTTTGAAACTGAGATGCATTAGGAGTGTGCTTTGGTTGGACATAGTGGCATACACATGCCTTCATTTTGCTGGTGTTATCCTGGATGAGCAGGCTATTAAATATTGTGGTAATCATATTTTGTTGGAGACAAATTATGCCGTTTATGAGTTCATAGTGTGATGGACTATTGCTCTCTCTGTGACCTTACCTACAAAATCTGAAAAGTTCCCTTAATGTTTATAATGAAGGTCATGGATTGATTATTATAAAGAGAGCTTGAAAACCTACTGCTACAAGGCTATGTTCTCAACAATCAAATTCCTTATTAAGGTTTACCAACATGTTGATATAAGAATCAGCCTCTGGCCTCTGCTGCTCAACCCCAATTAAAGATAGACTCAAATGCCACAAAGATACCCCCGGGGATTTTTTCTTTTAGTTGGGACTTTTATTTTTCCATCGGACAGGAATCACAGGACTCTATTTCCATTCTTCAAAATCTTCTTTTTTCTCCCTGGTAAAGTTTAATATCATGCAGTGCTGCTAAGCTTATCTGAACCACCACATCTCTTTTCCGTCATGATGACAGCATTAGGAGCTTCCCTTAGACTAAAGTCCTTTCTACTTAGAACTAATTGTTAATATGCAGTAGACTGAGCCAAGCACTTGAATGGCTGTTGCTACATACTCTTGGATATATGATCAATATTCTCATGGTTTTGCCTCTTGACTAGTTCGCTGTTGCTTATTTGGATATTGTCAGGGGTTTTTGTTGTTCAAGTACTAGCCATCATGCTGGTTTGGTGAGATGATAAATTAAGCAATGGAACTTGTGAGCTTTCTAGCTGGTGGTCTAGGATTGTTTATACTAAATCGTGGTGATTTTTTTTTTCATCCAATATAATCTTTGACACATTCTGTAGTCATCTTTGTGTTGCTCGTTTTAGTAGGCTTGCATGCATCTGAAAGTTGAGTTAGCCCACTATTGTGTTGCCGAGAGAGTGAGATGTTACAAAAATAGATTAGATCAGATCCTAGGGATGCTCATGAATTACAAGATGTTCTTAAAGCACTGCTGACTCCCACATTCTTGTATTTACTACTGGCCATTACTGTGTGGCTGATTATAATTTTCATTTCATTAACATAAATAAGAAAAGTGACGAAAACCACCTTCAAAATGCTGGGGTTCTGTTTCCAGGGTTGCTGCAGTCTTCCTTCACTTTCGGAATCCACCGTTTTATTTTTTTTATTTTTTTGTTTTTCCTATTTTATTTGGAAATAATTAAAGGCTGGAGTTCCAGTTCATGGATTGAAAGAAGAATACGGCTGGAAAGCTAAACATTGCTTGGCATAGGAGAGATGTCATCTTGGTTAGTACTTCATATGTGAAAATCTTGTCACTAATATTGAAATTGAAGGAGAAAACAATTGCTGGGGTATCTTAGTCACGTAGTGATAATCTTGTACTTTTTATAGAAATTTAACAAGCTTTGAGGTTAAAATTTAAACTCAAGAGGATGGAATTTGCAAAAATCAATGAAAGGAGAAAACAAATGTTGGGGTATGAAACATTTGCTTTTCTATATATAAAATTTGCACAAATTGCATATTTTGAGGTAAAGTCATGGTGGGATATCAACAAAGGCCCTATATAATTCTTTGTATGGAAGAATCTTGAAGTTTGCTAAGGATGATATGATATGATATGATCATCTGCTATTTTATGTTTGACTGAGCTACAATTTTTAAAGTCATAGGCCATACTGCCATATGATGAATGGTGAAAATCCCAGCACTTTATGTGGCAAGATCATTAGTGTCTTTGTTTCTTTCAACCAATTAGGTTGTCACGTGTTTGTAGCTGGTTGATTACACAGGTTGCATTTCTAGTGCTTTCCAGGCAGACAATATTAACATTTCTACACATTCCTTGAGCTTAGTGATAGATGTTTGGATTCTTAAATCTTGGTTGTTTTATCCAGAGCTTCATTAAATTGAGAAAATGAAACTTCTTGGCTCCAACTTGAAGAAAAGAAAGCAGTCAGCTGTAGCTGCTGAAGACTTGGACCTGCCTGCACCAAAGCATGTATGCTATGAGGCAGCTGACGAATCTGAATGTGGATCATTACGATCTGCAAATGAAGAGGATTCAGAAGTACTTAACATGCTAGTTGAATCAACTCAAGACAGCAATAGCTTTCCTGGGGGTTCACAGTCATCTACAGAACTGAATTTTGATGCAGGTTTTCGAATGACGGAATCATATGATGAAGCTTCTACTTCCTGGGCTAATTTCAAGACCAGTCACATCCGGAATTGATTCCCTTTCACTAGAGAGTAGAATTTTCAATGCCAAAGGGGATGATATGGAAGAAAACCATCTTCCTCATCAGGAGAGTATTATTGGGTGGTATGATGTTGACTGTCTGGAGGAGTGCATCGATACACAGTATTATAGGGACAGCAAGGCAAATGTTTATGAACAACTTGAAGGGTTACTTTCCTCCAGTGGGATTCCGTCGTCAGATAGGTGGATTGCTGATGGAGGTAATTTAGTCATTCTTTATAAGAGAAAAATTGAATAAGTGTAACATGTTCACTCTCTAATACCTTGCACATAACTCCTGTGTTTAAACTCTTTAAAGCCTTGAACATAATTTAGTAGAATTTAGCTTGAGTTCTTACCGCCAAAAATAAGGAGGAAAGGTTTGATCTGGATTCACACTTCACAGAAAATAACATGTTTGCTGTTTAGCCTTTACTCTTTTAGGAAGCACAATCTAGAATCACAATGGTAGCGGACTCTTATGTCTTACTAAATTTAATTTCATAACTGTTAGTTTTTCAGTTACCTATTTATATATGGAGAACTTAAATATTTTATTCTAAGGCAATATTTCGTTTGGATGCAGAGACGGATATGGGTAGACAGAAGCCAACAATTGATCAGGAATTCGAGCAGTACTTTTCAACACTTATGTTGTAAGAGATTTATTCCTCGTTGAGTTCACGTTCCTGTTGTATGTGACCTAAAGTTGTATATATATGTCAAAATATATTCATATACTGCTCATTTCATATTGCTCGTAATTATTTTGATTCGAAATCTTCTCTCTTATGTGCTAGATTCCAAGTAAAGATTTCTGTTTTTCCATCACCTTCTCTCACATGCTTAAACTTCGGACATTGGCCGTGCTTAATGATTAGCTATTACTTTGTAGTCAATTGTTGACAGGATTGTATGAACTTTTTTATGCCATTTAATTTATCAGCAGATTTAATCGAGGAATGTTAGTTGATTAAAGGATCAAAGGAATACAATAAGATACAGGGATGTTCCTGTGAATACTTAATAACACCTATGTTACATGTAAAGATACAATTATGAATACTAAATATATGTTTAATCTATAACTTCAACATTCATGTCAGGGGGGTTATAGCCTGTTCTTCCCAACTCCTCTATCATACATCCATCTCCTTAATTTGGCATTGTCGACTTGTCGGTGATAATTGATCTTATTTTGCTGTATGTCTTAGTCCTTTCAAAGATTGACTCCCCCTATTTTGAAGAACAATGCCTTAATATCAAGGCAAGAGTGATACTTTAATTTCTTTGGTTAAATAAAGTGGAAACTGCTCATGTACTCCGGTACTTTAAGGTTCTAGATTGAATTTGTGCTATGTTGAAGGATTTATGTTTAGATTTTAGGTTTTATTAGTTAATTTCTAGGAGTTTGTTTTAGATCTTAGGTTTTGTTTTGTTAATTTGGCTTGGTAAATTTTAGTAGAACTTGCAGATTTTTCCCCCTTTTTTCTCTTTGTTTGCATCATATGGGAGTATAATATCCATGTTCTTCCATTTGTCATCCTTTTATGATTACAGTTAAATAAATATTGACATAATTACAGTTAAATAATGTTGTCTCTTGCCTTTTATACAGACATTAAGTCTAACACTGCTTAAGTGCTTGTGTTGTGCTTGATGCTGCTTCTTCTTCTTGATGCTGTTGTACTCTGTATTTGTACTCCTAGAACCATTGTAAATTTTGTGTTTTTGGGATGAAATTGTAATGTAACATTACAATCCTTTTTTAGTTTTTTGGGCATTTAAGGTCTTTGTGAAGAGCAACTACCCATTTGACCTTGAGAAGAGATTTTTAGAGAATGATTTATAAATGCAAACCATGTAGCGATTGTAGGTTTGGTCGATTGGGAAATTCTTATCAGTAACAAGCACTAATTTGGAAAAGAAAAGGTAATGTTTGGAGAGACAATGGTTACTCTTGGTCCTTATTGCACAATTCGGGTTGATGGCTCCTGGAATAGGGGACAAACAGGAGTGAAATAGGAGGAACTATGGAGTATGCTACAGGCAAAGAGCATGATGCAGGCACCTTTGGATTGACCTACAGTACCTGCAGGCTGAGGCTTCAGCTTGCGTCAATGCCTATAGTGGAGTCTAGGCCTGAACCATTCCTGGTGTACTCAGATTGCACCATGCTATTCTCTATGCTTCCATACGAGAAAGGGTGGCATGTTTATCCACTTGACCATAGGGGACATCTGATGACTTGATGTGCTTCCAAAGTTCCAAGTCTATAATATTCTGAAAGTTGATTGAGAATCAGGTACATAGAGCTCACCATATAGCTAAGTTGCTAACCACTGTCGAATTTGTTAAGTACATTTAATCATTTATAGCTAAATAATAACTTTTTAATGTTTTTACTAATGTTTCATTTATTTTTATTTATTTATTTATTTATTTTTTTTTTTTTTTTTTGAAAAGGTTCAAAAAGCATATATTCAAAAGATCAGCCTAAATCAAGTTCAACAGGTAGAAATTATTATACACCAGGGTGTAAGGTGCACCCAAGAGTGTTCTGCTCGTTTAATATTGTTTAAAATGAGCAAAATTATATCAAATGAGAAAAAAAAAAAAAACACCTTTGGGTACACCTATCTTTATTGTACCACCAAAATGTTCTCTAATTTAGCAAGGGAAATGATACCCTACAGGGAAATCATTTAAATACATATGCTCAAGGCCATTAGGTGGGACTTGTCTCGCCATTAAGTGAGTTACACAATTACTCAACCGCTTTACATGAAAAAACATCAAACTCATTACACATAAATACATAATGTTTCAATGTATTTATAATTCATTCGTTATAGTCAAACTTCTTTCATTTGGTCGAGTAAAATAATAAATAATTGGCAAACTACCTTAAATACAATCAAATTGTTGCACTGAAAAAACCAAAGAGAGCATATAAGCTAGCAAAATAGTGTAAAAAAAACGAAGAAGAAGAAGAAAAAGAGTAGTGCATAAAAATAGGTGTAAAAAACTAACCTGATGCAATACCTAATTTAAAAGTGTTTTGAATCGGAATTGAACATTCATGGATACAATAATTTAGCAAGTTCAAACCTAAATTAGAATCGGCCTAACAAAATTCTATTGATCTCGAACCGGTAACTCGAATTAACACCTATAGTTGCTCCTAATAAGTCAATCGCACTACATGTGTGGATTCGGATAATTGGGTCAAGTTCGGTTGAGTCTTGTGAGTCCAAGTCAAGTCTAAATTATGCTAAATTACCAATTTTGCATATCGTGTCCATACAAGTTAAAATCTTGATCGAATTATTTTCGGAATAGGTCGAACCAAGGCCGTTCCTGATATATTATAGGCCTGGGGCGAAATTTTGTATAAAGACCTCCAATATGTGAAACAATTATGTCGTCATGTATTTTGTACTCCGTATATACTATTAGGTGGCTTGGTACTAAATAAAAATAAAAAATAAAAAAAAATAAAAATAAAAATAAAAATAAAAAGTTTCAATTACTTTGTTGTAAAAGCAATTTGAATTTAACCACATTCAAGTAATGAGAAAACATAACCTTCAAATAGACACACTTACAAACATGAGGGAAAAAATTAATTCTATCTTGAAATCCTATTAGAGATAATTAACAACAACTAAATTATAATAACATGGGGGTCAACAATTCAACACTACGAACTATTCAAGTTTTCAATCAAATCAAGGAGGCAAAAAAAATTTAATCGATTTGAAGTATAATATCATAGTTTTCAAAAAAAAAAAAAAATACTCCCTCCTTTTTTAAACACTCGCTCTACTTTCTTTTTTCGGCCTTTTTTAAATACTTGCTTCATTTTTTTATTTGGAAAGCTTTTACTATATTTAATTAATTTCTCTCACTTAGTGGACCCACATGAATCATATTGACTATTGTTTGGCAATTGGCTGCTGGCTGTTGACTGGTTTGATTGGCTATTTGTATTGGCTTTTTTGATGGATGTTTGACTTTTTATTAGTTTAAAAACATGTTTGGTAAAATTTGCTGTTGGATGTTATTAGTAACTTAAGTAGCCAAAAGCTACTCCAAGTAGCTTTTTCATTTTGGCTTAAAAGCCAGCTTTTCAGCTGGCTGAAAAAGCCATTAACCAAACACAAATTTTGGATATTTGACCAAATGAAAAAGCCAAAAGTTAATAAAAAAGCCAATGAAAAGTCATTTACTAAACAAGCCATTCTATTAATTTCATATTCTTTCTCCTCCAATTCTCTCCAATACTTTTGTTTTTTACAATTTTTTTATTCTTCCACCTACTCCACTACCTCCATATTTTATTATTTTCTCCAATTTCTGCTAAAATTCCGCGCACGAAAAAATGGAGCAAGTATTTAAAAACGGAGGGAGTAACAATACTTCGTCTATACAAATGTATTTGAAGAAAATTGTCTACAACTAATTCCCAACCCCTTAAGCTTATTTCATAAAAATATAAAATAGCTAGCATAATCCAACCAATTGAGCTATTGCAAATATTAGGCCCCTTTTCTCAGGGCGCCCAAGTCAACTGCTCCGAGAGATTGTTATATACTCTCGAGTGTATCGTACGCCTAACTAACCTTTGGTTATTTTTTGCTTTGCATTTGATGATTAAATGAAAAACAATTATCAAATGAGAACAAAATACTTATGTGTGTATAGTACACCGGGTTTTTATAACAAATTCCAAATTGCCCCTCAATAGCGCAAATCACCTCTCAGGGCTGGGCCGGGTCTGATTTTGATACTTTTCTAGTCGCACAGCACTCAGCCACTCCTCACATCAGAAAATCAAACACCCAACTTCCTCAAAATTCATCACATCACAGATTCACAGTGAAGTTGTGAACTAAGACACCAAAAGAACCCAGATTCAATCATTCAACAACACAATTATTCTTCCCCACCTAAAACTTCTCCAAAATGGCAGGTATCTAACTACATTTGCGCATTTCATCTTCCTTATTTCACTTTCCTGCAATTTTGTTACAAAAAATTCAAGAGAAATTCTGGTTGAAAAATGATAATCATAACTTTTGAAATTTTTGTGTACAGGTAAACGAAATTCAAATTCAAATCGGTCTAAACCGAGCAAATGGTTGGCCCAAAATCCGAGCAAAAGATGGGGAGAATTGTTTTTCCTACTCTACACTCCCTTTTGGCTTACTCTTTGCCTTGGGATTGTTGTCCCCTTCAAATTATACGAGGTTTTACTTCTAATTTATACTTTAATTCATTATTTATGGCCATAATTTTTCTGGGTTTTCTTAGATTTTTAATGCTGTAGTATATACTAGTAGCATTTTTGGGTTGACTTTGAGTTAAGGATAGCTTTACTTTTTCAAATTTTATCACATTTACTAGAGATTTTATTTAATTTTAATAATAAGACGCAGCGGAGGGCATTGATGTAAACGGGATTTTTGCGACATGTTGAGATATTTATGAATTATGATGTCATATTGTAAATTAATAGGTAGTCAAAGTTGATTACAAGATTATGTGATTTTGTTCTCGAGTACTCCATAAGTAGTGATAGTTGAATGTTTAAATTTTATGTAATACAATGTGATTATTGACAGAATTTTAAAGAGCTGGAGTACTTGCTTTTGGCTATGATTTCAGCTGTACCATCATTTGCCATACCAATGTTTTTTGTTGGAAAGGTAATATTTTGCAACTACACCCTTTTCATAAAAGATTTCCCCCATTCTTATCATGTATGCCTTGGTTTAAGTTGATTGAAATGTTGGTTTTCAGGCTGATGAAGGTACTCCCTTGAAGGATCGATATTGGGTGAAGGTTAGTTTTTTTATTTTACCATATCGAAAGCTTTTGATTTGTTTCTTATTTGATAAGATGTCGTTCACCTAATAAACACGAGCTTTAATAATATCAAACATTAATAATAAGCTGCATCAATTGTTTGTTAGTTATTATCAAAACTAGTAGTTGTACAGTATAGTTTCCGGTAATTTGATTGTTTATGTTTATGAGGAGTTGAAGTTTATGATATATAAGTTTTTGGAGCATATGGATGTTGCATTTCAAGTTTGGCATTCTACTATTTATGCCTCAGTTAGCTACTTGCAAATGCTGTACTCTTTTGAGTCTTTTCTTTCTATGCTACAATCTTGGTTCCTATTTCTAATCATCCATGGATTGAATGTTAAAAGCAGCTGATGATTTCTCTTCAACAATTTGAAATCTTCAGGGTGTAACATATTTGATGCTGTAATTCTTCTGTTTGCAGGCAAGTATCTGGATCATATGCTTCAGTTATGTGGGTAATTATTTTTGGACCCACTATTTCTTCAAAGTGTTGGGAGCTTCATATACCTTCCCATCATGGAAGATGAATGATGTGAGCCACACTGACTTAATAGTCACTTTGGTGTAGAAATCATTTTAGTCATCAAAACGCTGTTGCTAATTTTTGCTGCCTGTTGTAGGTACCACACACAACTTTCCTGCTGACTCATGTTTGTTTTCTATTCTACCACGTTGCTTCAAATATGACACTTCGAAGATTACGCTATGCTCTTGCTGATGTTCCTGAGAAAATCCGGTGGATAATGGAGGGTGCATGGATTCTAGCACTGTCGTATTTTATTGCATACTTGGAGACTATAGCAATTGCAAATGTATGTTGACTCTTTCTGTACTCACTATTCTTGTGATACCATCATAATTGGTACATTATTGCCTTAGTTCATCTATCTTATGCAAGTTCTTCATATTGTTTTGGTTGATCTACTAAACTAGCATGCGATGTTCTTGAATGTCCTTTAATTTGACTAGCTTGAAGCTGATACTCCACCCCTTTAATGTAGTTAAGCTGAAGTCATAGACAACTGGACCTCACTAAACCTTGGTTGTGAACTTCTCTGACAATTCCTCATTCCATCAATCAAATTATCAATACATAGGCTTCTAGAGTATTTTCTTGAAATTCTATTTTTGTACTTGTGAGGTCCACTACGCATAATGCTCAGCAATAAGCAATCTCTATTTTTTTTTTTTTATTTTTCTATTTAAAGGGGGAGAGGGGTTAGCTAGAACACCTTCCTTTTCCTCTTGAATTGTTTTTGTTCGATGGCTTAGTAATTGCTTATGTGATTACTATCATAAAGATCAATAGGATTGCCTTTTACTCTAACTGTATCTGATGTTTTGCCCTATCATACCGATTAATCATGTAATTTCCTCCTATGGCTGCTATGGCTCATAAGTGCTTTCTGAAATGAGTAAATGCTCTACATGCTCCTTACATGTTGAATGTGTGAATTACTGACTAATGTCTACATTTGTGAATGTGCAGTTTCCGTATTATGAATTTGTAGACCGAGACGCCATGTACAAAGTTGGATGTTTGTTTTATGCAATTTACTTCATCGTAAGCTTTCCTATGTTTCTGAGGTGAGTGTATGCAGTGGATTGAAATTTATTGCATTTAATTATCCAAGACTCTGTATATTTGGATTTGGCCTTCAGAAGTAAAGTTCCTCATTATCTCATTTGCAACTGCTCTACCTCTGCTAAATATATGTATTTTCAATTGTGAATTTACTACTTCAGAATTGATGAGAAACCTAGCGACAAGTGGGACTTAGCAAGGGTTGCTGTAGATGCTCTGGGTGCAGCGATGCTTGTCACAATTATACTGGATTTATGGCGCATTTTCTTGGGACCAATAGTTCCACTTCCAGAGGAAAAGCTGTGTGCTCAAGCTGGTCTACCCTGGTTTGCAGATCACGTAATCTCAGCTTGAGAATTCGAGATTATTCTATCATGGAAAACTAGTACCAAAGAGGCAGAACAACAATAGTCAGACTACAAGCAGAAGATACTTTTGTACCAAATTACCCAATCTTGTAAAAACTATTTTTCAACCTATTTTCATTTTTGTTTCCCTTGCTAGCCAATATGATAGAATACTGTATTCTTGGAAGCATTAAGGAAGCAGACAGAAGATCTCTATGGCAAAAGCCAAGTGCTTGAGCGATCTCCTGCCCGTATATTCTTAATCACCTGCAGCAGCTGAAGATGTGTGGGAGTGTTCCATATCAAATGGCCTTTTAAGACTGTCAATTTTTGTCAGAATTTTCGTCTTTTCACAAACACATTTGACATTCAAGCAATCAATCAGGGTTTCATAACTTTCAATAAAGTTTTAGTTTGGAGTAACAATTGTACCAAATAATAAGCCACTGATTAAATATTTATTGCCAAATGTTGTACTCTAGTACAGAGTAATTTCCAAATGCAGTAAATTATTTGAATCTAAACTCTAGAAATGGATGTCTACAATGTAATTCACTAAGAATTTAATTAAATGATGATACCTAATTGCATCACATTTATATCATGCACTACCACTCATAATCCTACATACTAATCTTGGGAAGCTTATTAGTGCAATTGTTCGAATAAGAATGTAGCTTATTCGGTTTGTGAATAAGACTTACGTTGAATTAAGTATGGAGTAATTAGATAAAAGTGTAAATTATGTATGAAATTGCTGAACTAATCTTTCTTTTCTGGAAAATTTACAATTTTACTGTGATTCATACTCACGAGCCGAGTCAGCTATTAGACAATCTTGAACATTTGAAATTCTCAAGTTTAGTATGAAGCACATATTATAGACAGAGTAGTAGTGCATCACTTTAATTGAATTCTTAGTGCATCATATTGTAGACATACATTTCATGAATTTATTTTCAAACAACTTACCGCATTTGTAAATTAAATTGATATTGATATTGATTACAACGTGAGGATACGTATCTTATTGGCAATTCTCATTAATTAGTGGTTTATTTATAGACGACTCTAGCTTGCTACTATAATTACTAAACTTAGGAAGCTTTAGAGATTAATTAGAAATAAAATACGCTCTTAGCAATTATCGAGTTTGTTACGTAGAGAATTTGCTTACTAGTGATATGTAAGTATATATAAATAACATTGCAGATATGCAGAACTCATCATATACTTCAATTTTTTCATTGAATAACAAAATAACTCATGTTTTTTTCATTTGATCTTCATTTCACAATTAAGGAAATCTCTAGTTTTTTTTGGTGTTTATAAAGTCACAAGAAAGCCGGGTGATGAGAATCAATCCACGGGAGTATCCCTTACTCTATATATGGTTAGAGTAACCGCCATGGCATTACTTCAATCACTGGCTTCTTCTTACAGGCATTAAGGCCGCTTCCTTGACCAGTGCTTTCGGGTTTAGCTGCTGGTGCTCCACGAGTTTTCAATTCATTCTTGAGACTACTGATTACATGGCTTCAATTGAGTTAATGCCATGGCAGTAGTCTAAAGAAATGAATTAAAGCCTTGTGGAGCACCGCCAACTGAACCCGAAAGCAACGGTCGAGGAAAGTGGCCTTGACGCTGGTAAGAAGAAGCCGGAGTTTGAGTTAATGCCATGGCAGTTAATTTAACAAGATGTTGCATTAAACTTATTTATTGGAGGGGATCAAATGATCAATTATTTATCAATTAAGGTGAAAATTTGGAAAAAAGGATCTTTTTTTATGATTTACACAATTGGTGAATAATACAAGTTCTAATCTTTATTTTATTTTGACTTTTATATTGTATCACACCTAAAATATAGCTTAACATATTTATTGTTAATTGACATATACCGTATATAAAATTGCATGCAGGGTTTATTAATGAAGAATGTGTCATATGTACTCCGTATTTATTCAATTGCAAATGGAGAATTGCTTTGGATACTTCCAACGTGTAGGCATAACTTCCTTTGTTATTGCAATGGTGATCGGTTCTTAAAACGTGACTGTCAGTATCCGATTTGCTTGCGTGATTATTCTGAGAAAAATTGTTGTACACTCGGATATATTAGACTTTTTTCTTTTTGGATCATATACTTATTGTTGTACTTGTTAAGTTGTAAGACATGGAGTTTGTTTTATGACATTATTGCTTTATCATCTTATATACATTTGAGCTTGAATTGTTCCAACGATGTTTTGCCAATTGACGAGCACTTAATATGTGGTTTGAACTTTGAAGATCCCTAGTATAGGCTAGAAGAATACGAATTAGAAAGTCCCAATGCAATTTTTCATAATAAAATCATTCGATCAAATTTTTGATAGTCATAAATATGAAAGCATGTCGGGAAGAAGTAAGTGATGAGCAACATGATATGGAGTTCTCATATACTTTTTAATTAAGTATAAATTAATTAAAATCACAATTGAAACTAAATGACTTTGTTAATTGTGGTTTAGTGATGAGCAACATGGTTTAGTTATTTTTCTCGTAAGGACTTCCAAGAACAAAAAAATTTGGAATATCATTACATTCCTATAGAAAATTCTACAATGAACGACTTGTATAGCTTATATACTACCAAAGTAATGTACTTTATGTACCATTAAATTTATCAAAAAAAAAAAAAAAAAAAATTAAACTTTACAGTCATAACATTAGCAATAATAACATTTTAAAATTTGGTGCACTAAATTTCACCACTTTATTTAATTTTCAACTTATAAATTAAACATAGTAAGATTTTGTTAGATTTGCTAGGGTTTCAGGGGTGAGGGAGGGTGGCTGGGTGTTTCCAACGGCCGTAGAGGAGTTATAAGGGGTTTTTCGAGGGAGGGGAAGGGGTTACGAGGAGGGGTGTTGTGGTGAGGGGGGAAAGGGGAGGGGGTCTAGGTGTTACCAACACCGGGGGCAGGAGGGTCAGGCTGGGAGTGGGTGGCAGGGGGGTGGCTAGCGTGGGGGAAGGTTAGTTGCCATTTTTTAAAAAAATTAAAAATTTGTTAAGTTCTTTTTTTTTTTTTTTATCAGTCCACGTTGACACATGTCTTGGTAATCTGTAATAACAGGTTGTTGACCACATTTTGACCAGTTGGGTCTGCTAAGGAAAACTAATGTCAAAGATGGAATTATTAGAAAATAATCCAAAATTGGTATTGTTCACGGTAAATCGGTCAAAGTTGTTATCATTAAAGTGAATTTTTTCAAAAAAAAAATAAAGGATTTTTTTTTTTTAAGCTAAAGAGGGGCAAGCCCCTAAAAGATAATAAAAAACACCAACAAAACAGAACACAAAGGAAAGGAAAAACAAAGCACAAAAGAAAAAAAAAACAAAAGGCAAAAAGAAAACAAAAACCAATCTACTTAAAACAAACTAAAGCTCCAAGCGTCAGGCTGCCACAGTAGGCACACTTCGAGCTAAAGTCATGCCACCCCAATCCTCCAATAAAACCGCACGAAGAACCTCCGGGGCCGCCTGTAGCATTACCAGTTTCGGGGAAAGACCAACACCGTAGTTCGTTTGCCAGTCTGCCGCCCTATTAGCCTCTCTATAATAATGTTGGACCTCGATACTCCACTCACTCTTATAGATCAGCTCTCTGCATCTTTTTGTGATATGATAATGAGGAGAGGAGGAACTAGAATCCTCCACCAACGCACAGATCACACACTCTCCGGATCCACCTCCAACTGTACTTTCGTTTAACTAGCATTCCAAGCTATGCTTAAGGCTCTTATTACAGCTAGCAGCTCAGCCTTCGTACTCGACGCCACCCCACAATTTGTTGTAAATATTTCATATAACTCCCCCATGTGTCCTCTGATTATACCTCCAGCACTTGCAGCCCCTGGATTGCCTTTCGAAGCTCTGTCTGTGTTAAGCTTCACCCATCCTACTCTCGGGTGTGTCCACCGCACATAAATTGTTTGCTTATCCCTTGTATTGCTGCTTTGCAATCTGTCAGTCCAAGCCAGAGCCTTTTGTATCAAACCAACCTTAGCCAAACTGATCAACATGGATATCCATCATTCGGTCAAAGAATTGGTTATTTCGCCACCTCCACAGCCACCACAAGGTAGTGATAAAGACAATCGGGCAATCTGCAGCCCTTTGATTATCTTTTCGTACATTGTCCTCAATCCACAAATTCAGGGGTTTGCTAAATAACTCATCATCACTCGTACAGGGGAACTTTGTCCACATAATTCGAGCAACTAATTGGGCATCTTCGCAGAATGTGATCAATGTTCTCCTAAACCTCACCACAAACCAAGCATCGGGGATCATCAGTCAACTTGCGAATGAAACGATTCGCATTAGACATTAGCCTATTATGAAGCACAAGCCACAAAAAGAAGCGGAATCTTTGTGGAACAGGAAGTTTCCATACATACTCCCACTTATTACTCTCCTCCTTTTCTCCTCGAATTATTTTCAGAGTTGAGGAAATAGTAAATCCACCAGATGTTGTCCCATTCCAGAACACTCGATCAATAGCTTTATCATTTTTAATTAATTCAAAGGAATCAATCACCTTCAAGATGTCGCTGGGCAAGAAATCGGCAAATTCCTCCCATTTCCAGTCTCGGTTCGACTCCTACATATCATTGGCTTTGTACTCTAGATTTCGGTGGGTCACGAACCACAGCTTCTATTAGGAGGTGTTTAGCAGCCCACCTATGCTGCCTGAACAGGGTGTTTGTACCATTTCCAACGGCCATCCCCACTCCACTCCGCAAGGTGTCCAAGTCATCCACTATGCCCCTCCAAGCATTCGACGCATCCTGTTTATGTTTAATCGTATCATTTGAGCATCGTCCCTCATAATACTTACTCCTTAACACCCTAGACCATAGTGATTCAGGTTCCATAAGTTGAATAATATTATTTTTTATTTTGAAAAACAAAAACCAAAAAACAAAAAAATTATACCAATGTTGAACAAGTCCTTAAGTGCTGCCCATTAGACGTGTTAGAAATTAACCCGAATGATTAATCTAATAAAAAAATCCAATTCAAATTTTGACCCATTCGAACACAGTGATCTAGCATGACTCAACATTAAAATTAACCTAATTCAATCTCAGCAAACCCGTTCCTAGTAGTAGTACTTAAATTAAATTGACACCTTTTAATTTGAACTTAGAGTGTACTGTATGAAATTAAGAATAGCAGTCCGTGTTCACTAACACATTCCAAAACGTTATTAAAGTTGTGCCAAAATCAAACCATCAAACAATTGGGGTTAGGGTTTGAGACAAAAAAAGAGGGCAAAATTCAATTCATTCAAAAATGGACATGGTTGAGAAGAACAACGCCATTAACAATCAAGGTGTTGCTGATAATTCTCTGCTCGATAGAGAAGCCGAAGATCGTGAACGTCAAGCCCGCGACCTTAAAGCCGGCCTTCACCCCCTCAGGGTACTTTCTCTTTCCTCCTTTTCCCCCCCTTTTTTTTGCAATTTATCGGGGATTTCAGGACCTAATTTAATGTGATTGTCAATTTATTGAAATTGTATGATAAAGGAGTGAATTTGATGATACGAGTATGATTAGTTTGATGGTGAATCGAATTCATAATTTTATATTTGTAAATTGGCAATTTTAATTAAACTTGAGTTTAAAGGTA
The DNA here is from genome assembly GCF_948465745.1 of Chenopodium album. Lineage (NCBI taxonomy): Eukaryota > Viridiplantae > Streptophyta > Magnoliopsida > Caryophyllales > Amaranthaceae > Chenopodium > Chenopodium album. Next base: position 42,166,835 of record NC_137848.1, read on the forward strand.
CAGTTTTTCGAATTAATTTGTTGCTATTAGGTTTTTGTTTTTGTAAAAAAAATTGAAATTATTATAATTTATTTTGGTTTTGAACATGTTTATGTATGGGTTTGGTGGTTTTAAGCAAATATGAATGGCTTGTTCCTGGGTTTCTGTTTGATAATTATAATCAGCATTCTATGGTTCTTGTGTTTTTTTTTTTATTTTTTTTTTTATTTTTTTTTTATTAAGGGATATGTTGGCTGAACCTATTGTAAATACTGCTAAATAAGCAATTATACTGGTAAAAATACAATGCAGCTCTGTTTGTAACGAAAATTTGCTGTCTTGGGGATGAGTGCTGCTGTGATAATTGAGTATTAAACTGTACTGAGGCCTGTTCATCACCAGTAGTTTACACATTTTCTGGTTTGAAGGGTATTGGGTATCCCTTTTTACTTTGCCAACTCTAAAACTTTCGACGAGTTTTTGATACAGTTTCTGTGGACCTTGATATGAATTTTAGGTCTTTTCCTTGTGATTTTGTGAATCAAGTTCTCATATTTATCCCATGATGTTATAGGAGCTATTATTTTCTAGCTTAGTAGATCTATGGTGGCGACTTGATCCCTTCGAACAATAGACCTTTGGGATCGGGGTTGTGGGGGGTGGGGGGGGGTGGGGGAGGGTTCAGTGAGTGAGTGTGAACCCATACTAAGGTCATCTTTCAGCTTCCTTACGAAATCATATACTTCCTCCGTTATTTTATTATTGCACCACTTGCCTTTTTAGGAAATTTCACAAATATTGCACCATTTCCTCTTTAGGAAAAAAATTATTTGTGTTCACACTACAAATACCCAACTACCCTTACTTTTTCACACTTACTTTTTAGTTTATCAATATTTCACATGGACAATTTTGTATTTTTACCTTTCTCTCTCTTACTTTTTTCCATTACCAAAATATTTGTACCCAACCCCTATGGTGCAATAATTAAAAAACGGAGGAACTACTATTAGTTTACACACCATCACATCCTCACCGTTTTGTTTGTTTGCGATGAAGTTTACTCTTGTGACATGATGCTACTTAGTGAAAGGACAATGGAACAAGTTTCATGTTATAGGCAAGCGTTATCAACTTTATATATAAAGAGAAACTTGTGAGTTCATGCCCAGTTTAGTGATATGAAGTACGCGCAATTCTTATTTGGTGGATAAGTAATAAGGTATTGATTTATAAAGACACCAACCGTTTGCAAAAAGGAAGGCTAGGGACAAAATCAAATTAACACATCTAATTTTTCTAACTTTGGTTGCTCTTTTAAATTTTTAATTGGCATTTGGGGTATTTAGTGGGGTATTGTTGGGTCTAACTGGGTATTAAAAAATTGTTTTGGTTGCTATGATAGACAGGTAGGAATAGGCAGATTAATCAATTGGGTAGTAGCAGTTTTGTTAGCTTTTTATTGACCTACTAGTGTATAGGAAAGCTTGCCTAAGGCTAACGTAGGAGCTAGGCAAATGGGGTTCAGTGCTTTTTTTTTGAGCTAGAAAAGCTCATTTAAAGAGTTTTTATTTTTTTATTTATATTTAATGTTTATTAAGTTTGCTCACTTTTATGAGGTGCACTGAGCACGCCTAGGTGCAGCTGGATTTGTGTCCTAGAGCACCTTGAGCTTTGGGGAGTGTTTGTTCCACGTGCACTGCATCAACAGTATTCATTTGCATGCTTAGGTAATGGGAGTAATGTATTAAGTGGGGAATGCATGTAACTTTGAGGGTAGCTAAAGAGATATATGTTGTGGATATTAATGAGAATGACTCATTATGGCAGAGCTTGAAATGAAAAATATATGTTTTAATGTCTATCCTTTATGCTTGGTCTTCCTTCATAACTATAAGTGGATGCATTGGACATCACATTGTTGATTTGAACTTTGAGATACTCTCTCTGACAAGTTAATCACCAAAGTAACTTGGTTTGTGTTTTGAGTTTTGCATTGAGGGTGATTGTTTTTGAGAGATCTACAAGATTAGTTAACTTCTTTGGAGCAAAATTAATTTGGCTGATGTAAATTGAGTGTTAAAGGCACATTTGCATGAGTTTTTAAATATAGGTTACTCTGAAGTTCTTGCTTAATTGGTTGAGTTTAATGAACATGGCTTTCGGATTCCACAAATTTTTTGTTTTACTATGAGTTGACTTAATATTGGGTTCAGTTGTTGAATAAAAGTTTTTAGGGTTTTTGTTGAACTCTCAGATCTTAGTTTGAAAATTATGCTGCGTACAGAGCTTATTTGAAACTGATCCTAATAAAATTGATTTGTGATAATATGATTGGAAAGTGAACTTTGGGTTTGGATCAGGCAGGTCTAGTGTTAATTGCTATAGTATTTAATATAAGGTTGATGTGTACGCAGAAGAGCATGTATATTAACCAGGTTTTGTTATGATGTCAGCTATCTTAATTAAGTAATTAGTTTTATTTGAATAGTTTTATGAGCTGAATTGTTTTCCTTCGCTACAGTTTTCTCAGACCTTATGATTTCAACTTTCTTGATTTTTATTCTTGATTTCCTTTCAAAACTCCCTTAATTTTTCTTAAATGCTCTTTCGTTTACTCACTTTATTCACCTTTTTTCAAACTCTTTTAAATGATGGTCTTGTTATGTCCATTTTTTTATATCGTACAATTCCTTATGACGATTCATGTTAGCCGACCGCAAATCATTTTGGGACTAATGCTTTGTTGTTGTCGTAGTTTTATTTGAATAGTATAATCAATTCTTTAATAAGGGCATGTTTGGATTGAGAGTAATGTATTGCTAGGGTTATGAAACTCAAACTAAACTAGGTGATAGGGATGGTGTGATTGCAAGGAGTTTTGTGTAATGGTGATGTAGTGATAGGTGAAAAAAGGGAAACTATTACCCTCATTTTGGGGGTAATAGTCGCACTAGGAGGAGGGTGGGTAACTATTAGTCTATTACCCTTATTATGAGGGTAATGATCCTCCACCTCTCTCTTTTCCTTATGTCACAAATAACTTATTTCATTTGGAAACACCTTATCTCCCAACACCACCACCTCTAGTCACTTATGTTTTTCCTAGTTTGACTTTTATTACCCCCTTAATTTATCACCTCGAATTCAAGCATGGCCTAAGTGTTAAGGCCATAAGGTTGCTCTCGAAGTGCATCAAATTATGAACTTGTATTTAATAGGTTAGATGATTTGTCTTTCTACTAGATGACCAACTCCTTGTTGCACAAGTGTTCACTTTTGAACCTGAGTAAGTGGTTTACCTTTCAGATTTCCAGTTGAATTCACAAAAGTGATAAGTAAAAACGGCGAATGTCCTGTGCGCTGTCATTAAAGCAAAATTTCCCCTAAAGTACAAGAATGCTTCTGCTTTACATAATATGATTATTGTGCATACTGTCATCTCTGACATTTTACTGATCATTGTAAACAGCACAAGTTTGTATTTTGGTATACTCGTCGAGCTCCTGGTGTGCGTACACAAACACCTTATGAAGAGAGCATAAAGAGACTTGTGGACTTTAGCACTGTAAGATTGCTTATGAATTCATTAATGCTGATTATTCCTTCAGTCATTATTTTGATATTGCTTCTTGATTCTTTTGGGTATATATAGGTTGAAGGATTCTGGGTCTGCTATTGTCATTTCGCCCGTCCTTCTACATTACCAAGCCCCACTGATTTGCATCTTTTCAAAGATGGAATTCGCCCACTATGGGAGGTAAATTCTCGATGCTAGATTTTGAATGCTTTTTTCTTGAGCATGATAATGCTTTCTGAGGTTTTCTGTGGTCTCTCATTTTGATGTATAATTGGTGCTTTCTTTTCTTTTAACAATTGTGGTTATACTTAATTAGGATTCTGCTAATTGCAATGGTGGGAAGTGGATCATCCGATTCAAGAAGGCTGTTTCAGGGCGCTTCTGGGAAGACCTGGTCAGTGTGGTTCAAATTTTTAGTTGTAATTCTTGTAAATCTTTCATAATTATCTGATCTTTCGATATCTTTGTTGAGCTGTTTGAATTGTCTATTGATTGAATGTTATGGACGTTGTTGTGGACATTCTTGGTACCTATGTAGAGATTGTATGGGGAAGGATAATATCGATCATCTTGCTCTATGAAACAAGTAGATTGCAACCTTTTCTTTTTTTTTTTTTTTTTTTTTTTTTTTTTTTTTTGACAGATGATTGCAACTTGAAATATATGTGACTTTGTCCTAACAACTTTTATTATAGGATTTATCATAATTTTACTAAAAGCTTTATTTGTGAATTGTGTATTAAGGAAGAGTAAGAGTAAGAGTTTTTGTTAAAAGAAAACCAGTTTTTTTGAAGTGGCATTTAATTTTTGAGGGAAAAGGCCTCCACAGAATGCTTCCAAGTGTCGCTTGCTGTTGTTGCTATATTATTATAAAATATTAATAGAGATTCTAATTTCCCCCATCACTCAATAAAGTAGAGGCATTTTGGGAATTCCATCCTTGAGTATTTACTATGTTAAGTTGCCAACTTTCCTAGAAATTCTTGTATTCAATTTTTTTAAATTTTTTTTACCCCATTAGCATTCAAAATCCAAATTGATATACTGTGTGTAATCAATTATCTGTTTATTGTTATTCTGTTGGAACTCTTGGAAGTATCACTGAAAAACTTGCCCAATCTCTCTCTCTCTCTCTCTGGATGAGTCAATTGGCTGGCCTAATGTTTTTTTTTTTTTAGGCATTGTTTAAATCTGGTTTTGCTTGTTTATATTCCAGGTTTTAGCCTTGGTAGGTGACCAGCTTGACTATGGTGATAATATCTGTGGTGCCGTACTCAGCATAAGGTTTAGTGAGGACATATTGAGTGTTTGGAATAGGAATGCATCCGACCATCAGGTTCGCATTTTAAAATTATCACCACCAAACTCACGATAAACAGTTTTAATAGTCTCATGTGTTAATCTGTTTCTAACTCTCAAATTTTACGTGGGTTGTAGGCTGTGATGGGGTTGAGAGATGCAATAAAACGTCATTTGAAGCTTCCCCACAGCTACGTGATGGAATACAAGCCTCACGATGCTTCTCTACGTGACAACTCTTCATACCGAAACACATGGCTGAGGGGCTAAGTTAAGACGGGACTTTTGTATACAGGAAGTGTATCTTTGAAGGGAGGTTCTCGACGCACTTGTTAATGTTCCTGTGTTTAGGAGTCGTAACTTATCCTTGGGTCCTCACTTCCCAAATGTTCCTTAATGGCCAAAATCACACTGAAGTGATGCCAGCTAAGTGATATTGATATGTATCAATCTGTTGAACATGTTTATGTTGGACCTGAATATTTGCAAGGCTCTTGAATATATATGACAGGATCCTTGGTTTACTGGTTATTTTACTTATTTCTCCCTTTGTGATGCCAGAAATCTGTAATGACTACTGTAACTAGGTCACTACTTTTGGAATTTACACTATTTCAGCATCTAGATTTTAATTGTAGGGTGAGATAATGAGATAATATACTTTTCCTCCTTTCAGTTTTACTTACTTGCAACGATTTGACTAAAAGCAAGCGAGCCTTTCTGTCGGACTGTTGCAAGACTTGCAACTAAAATCAAAAGGAGGAACTATGATAAAATTTGCGACACAAGCTACGGAGTACTAAATTAAGTCATGGAGGAAAAATATACAATTTAAGGGCATTTTAGTTAAATTATGTTATACGGAGTAGCTTATCTATTAATTATTACTTAAACATTACGTCACCATTGTCCATGTGTCGCTTTCTCAATAAAAAAATTCCCGCCTAAATGCAATGATGATGTAATCTTTTTTGTTTTTGTTTTTTGTGTAGAGCTATTATACTTAACATTTTTGAAATTTAAATATTAGAAGCTTTTACATTATAACTAAAACCTATCAATTTATCGTAGAAAATTGAAACAATTTTAAATAGTACACTAATAAATGACCTCTTACATTGAACTATGAATTAGACAATATTGAACAGATACTATATTATAATTTTGATGAAAATAAAAAATTTTAAAATTACAAAATATACGTAATTCTTATTTATATTCGTATAATAGCAATTTATTTTTAAAATGTACAAATTAAAATTAGGTTTTAGATAATTCTAACCTAGTTGATAATATAATCAAACATGACCTAACTTGACCCGATTTGAATTGACCCAAACTTGAAATCATCCAAACAATGACCCCTAAACCGAATTGATCCGATTGGTACTTGACTAGAACAACCTTTTTGTCGGCTGTAGACCTGTAGTTGGTATTATTCCAACTAAAAAACATAATCCACTAATGTTGTTCCTTCTAACATCAATTTTTTTTCTAAAGTTTTTTATACATATAAACCCAATACAAGCAATCACTAAATAAACTGCAACCCATAAATTCAAACAAAGACCATAAAATATTATTTCTTCATTGCACGACTTTTTGTTGATATGTTACAAATTTAACAAACTGCATAACAACAATTCTAAGCAATATGAATATGGTGGCTTGGCGTGGCACTTAACTTCAGCATCAAGCGGTCTCATTTGGTTTAAAAAAAAAATGACATCCATTGATTCCAATGATCTCTTCTTATTTTTTAAAAAATTGACATCCATTTATTGTAATCAATTAATAATAAATTAAATTAAAAATTGATATTAAAATATTAAAATAAAATATTATATATAATATAATATAATATAATATAAATGGACACACACACGCACACAAACACAAACACAATGGAAGTCTTCTCCAAAATAATGTACTCGTATTAAAAATTGATATTGTGAATTGCTCGGTTGGTTCTTTAAACTATCTATCTATATACTATACTAAAACAGGATACACTAGCTCCAAAGCTGACATGTATCCGTGTTTTAGTTTTTTTTGGTTAAAATTCTTTAATTGTTTAAAAATTATTACGGTGTATATTTGTCAAAAATCCTGTTCATATATATTATTGCATATTTACATAGGAATATTTTAGTAAAGTACTTACTTTTACGAATGAAGCTATATAATCTCTGTCAATTATAAACATGTATAAAATTTTTGACAAATAATATAAACAATATCTCTAACAATTAAAATCATATATTTTAATTTTATTTATATAAGTTTAATAAATTATATTATATTTTGTGGGATATTTACACTTGAGGTTTAGGTTTTTTTTTTTTTTTTTTTTTTTTTTTTTTTTTTTGAGTTAACTTAATTTTTATAAATTTTCTTATATGTATTATATATTTTTTTTTGAATCACATGTGACATATGTCATTTAAGATTCGTATTTAGCAGGGTATATTGACATTAATGCTAGCTATAAACACTAATAAAGTTATTTTAATAATTTTGGCATGATTCTATCATTACTACATTCATATTATTTACCAGTTATATGTGATTGAATTATTTTGGCATGTTTCGTAAAAAAAAAAAAAATAAAAATAAAAAAATATTATTTTAGCATGATTCTTACATGTAGATCCACTCAATTTTATATTGTATGATTCTTTTTAGCTCTGAATTGCTAAAAGCTAAACTATCTATATTTGAACTTATAAATGTATATCTTATTCTTAATTAGAATTTTATAATGTTTCTTATAGATATTTGTATGTCCTACATTTTTAACACTCTATATATATAAAATTCTATGTATAAATATCTTTTTACAATTTAATATTTAAAAGATTGTTGACTCCTCTAATTTTATGCATTAAGAAAAGATTTATGATATTGCATACAAGGTATTATATAATAGTCTTTATAATCAATAAAAATTTATATCCTACGTATATTAGTCAAGTCTATATACCATACTAAAACAACGTACACTAGCTTCAAAGCTGACATGTGTCCCTATTTTAGTTTTTGTTTTTTTAACATTATATTGTCAAAGATCTTATTTTCAAAGATAGTCCAAGATAATATCCTTGACTTCTTAATATTGTTTCTTAATCAATATTATTTACGGATATTCAACGTATATTTAGTCCCTATTAGTTGACTTTAAATTGCTTAATTCAAAGAGAGTATATGCTCTTATTTTGTAGAGTATATTTTTGCTATCCTTATTAGCACAAGTACAACAATTATACATGCTTTAGACTTTTTTTTTTATTTTTTATTTTTTTTTTTTTTTTTTGGTAGACTGTATAATTATCAAAGATCTTATTATTTAAGATGCTCCAAGATAATATCCTTGACTTCATAATATTATTTCTCAATCAATATTATTCACGGATATTCAGCATATATTTAGTCCATATTAGTTGACTTTAGATTGCTTAATTGAAAGAGGGTATATGCTCTTATTTTGTAGAGTATATTTTGCTATTCTTATTAGCACACGTACAACTATTGTATATGCTCTAGACTTTTTTTTTAAAAATTCCAAATAAGGCTACAAATAATCAAGAAAAGGAAAAATCAAACAAGCAAAAACAAGAAAACTAAAAGAAAATAGAAATCTAAACACCTAATTACGGAGAAATATTAATAAAAACCTTTGATGGTACTACAGTAGGAATAAAAAGCGCTGTATTGAGTTAGTGGACAAAATTTAATCATTTTTAAAATGAGGTGGCCTATTGATTATCAATTCATTGAGTTGAATTATATTTAAAAACTTTACATTCAATTTAAGAATAATAAAGCTATTTTAAAGCACAAATTTTTATATGTGGCTGGTCACTTCGTGTGACCGGGGTTACTCAATTTTTTCGGTTAGGGGTTACTCGAGTTACACGATTTGTGGTTACTTAAGGGGTTCGGTCAGGGGTTATTTGAGGGGTTCGGTAATGGGTTACTCAGTCAAGGGTTATATAATTGAGGGGTTACTCGGTCAAGAGTTACTTGAGGGGTTACTCGAGGATTTATCCAGTCAAGGATTACTTGAGGGGTTTGGTCAGGGGTTTCTCAGTCAGAGGTTACTTGAGGGTTACTCGGTCATGGGTTACTTGAGGTGTTACTCGGTCAGAGGTTACTCGAGGGTTTACTCGGTCAAGGGTTACTCGAGGGGTTCGATCAGGGGTTACTTGAGGGGTTACTCGGTCAGGATTAACTCGAGTAACTCTTGACCGAGTAGTTAACTCGAGTAAATCCAGCCACGCACACAGTGAAATCCCCTATTTTAAAGTAGTATATCATTATTTTGAGAGGTGAAAAATGTATGATTAAGACACCTATGTTAGTAAATTCATTATTACTCATTAAATTGTTTTATCTTAAAATTTTGTCAAATGAATATAAGTATTAAGATTTGTAAGTCGTGTATCACACGGGTGCTATGCTATATTATACACTCCACTACATATCAACCTTCTAAATTATAGCTTATTCTCCCTTAATTAAAAGGTTTCAATATCTTATTTAATTGTTTTAAGTAAATAGAGCACGAAATAAAAAGGAATAATTATTATAAAAATAATACACAACCTTTCATATGTGGCTCGCTACACCACATTTTTTTTTTTGAAAGAATGGTACGGGTTACTCGGTCAGTCACGGGTTACTCACTCTTTCAGGGGATACTCGGTCAGTCATTAGCTACTTGGTCAAGGGTTACTCGGTCAGTCAGGGCTTACTTGGTCAAGGGTTATTCGGTCAAGGGTTACTTGGTCTGGTGTTACTCAGTCAGGGGTTACATGGTCAAATGTTACTCATGTGTTAGCTGGCCACATGGTGTGGACATCCACACACAAAAGTTGTTGCAGATAATACATAAGATTAGGAATAATATTATTGTAGTTGTATTTTACAAATATTCCAAAAATAAATATTTTTGCCAAAAAGGGATGGGAAAGTTTTGAACGGAAAAAAACAACACCATAAAATGACATGTGTCATTCCTAATGTCTGTTTAATATTATGTTATTGATTTAATAAAATATTACCTTTTTTTTTTAAATATATATTAGGTTAAACCTTATGCTTTGCACAAATCTTAAATAATTATAATGACAATACAATAATATAGAAAAATATAATGAATAGAGTCAACGGGCATTAAAATGTATGAAATAAATTAAAACAATGAAAACATGTGAAAGAAAATATTTAAATATGTAATAATTAAAATGTGCAAGTAGATAAAATTATACTACGTATTAATTAATTAGTTTGTGTAAATGAGCTCTTTATTACTAATTGAAGTATTTTTTTACGGGATTAATAATTAGAGTTATAAACCGTGCATCGCACGGGCACTATGCTAGTAAAGTGACTAAGTAAGAACTACGTAGCGTTGGTTGGCTTGGTCCTTCATGCATGGTGCACACAAGTGAAAGCAAGAACATATTATCTTGGAAAAATTGAAAAGAATAATCCCACCTTTGACACTTCTTCTCAAAATAATTCCACCTTCGAATAATATGGATATAATCCCACCTTTGCCCCTAATCTGCTCAAAACAATCCCTTGACCAATTTATATCCTTGGTTACCTGTTATAGAAGGTGATTTGCCACGTGTCACCTTCTTATTGGTCTTGTTATTATTTTAAAAATAACTAGTGTGCAACCCAGGCGTTGCACCGGATTACCACTTTGATTAAATTGTTTCTTTATGAAATATATTATCATTTTTTTTTGACAAAATGAAATATATTATCATTGATTATGTAAGTTATGCATACATGTTAAAAATTATGTTACTAATTGATAAAGAGTATAGAAAGATATTTTTAACACTCTATTGTTTGTGAAATGTTGATTTTATTCCTCTTTTTTTTTTCAAACTGTTTATCTCGTATTTTCTTTTTAATTGATGCATGTCATTTACAGTTATATTTATATGTATAGATGACATCAATTGTTATTGACTAAGATGGTAAGGAAGTAGATCTTGTTACTTTAAGGTCTAGTGTTTGGAACCTATCAAAAGCTTTTTAATAATAGTTGGAATGATTTGTTAATTGGTAATGACGTGTCATTAAGTGATGATGTGGCACAATGCTATGAGAGGGGAATGACATGGCACATAAACGATTTTAGGAATGCTTTTTAATATATAATATATAATATAATATAATAAATAAGTATAGATTTTAAAAAAAATAAAACAAAAAGAAAAATCAACACCCACCTTCCCCTTCCCGTTCACCTTCCCTCTCTCCGAACCTCCACCCGAACAGAGCCCACCCACCGTCACACCGATGCTGCCATGCCGGAGCAGCTCCACTTACAGCAGCAATAATTACCCGTCCACCATCTTTCACGCCTCCTTCCAAAACCTGACATTCTTTCATAGCTTCAAGCCCTCAAGTAATTTAATCTAATTACTGCACAAACTCATAACCATTTATCTCTTTTTTTATTTTAATTATGACCCAATTTCCCCCAATTCCTCTTTCCAATTTTAATTCAATGAGGTTGAAAATTCAGTGGAAAAACCGGAGTAAACTACACCGCCCACCTCCCTTCCCATTCCCCACCCCCTTCGACAAACAGCAAGCAGCCCCCTATCCCCCGCCGATGAACAACAACCCCCTCAATCCCCTTCCCCGCCAATAGACAAGAGCTTCGGTGTCATTGGTAATTTCGGGGTCATGGTAATTGGTAAAGGTGGGCTTTTAGCGGGTTTCGAGGTGGGGTTTGGGGCGTTAATTTGATGTTGTTGTTGTTGTTGTAGGTGAGGTGGTGATGACAGCGGCGGCTAAAAAGGTGGATTGAAGGGGTTTTTTGGGGGGTTGGGGTTGGGAGGAGGTGTGCTGGTCTAATTGGGTAGGGTGTTCGAAGGAAGAAGGTGAGGTCACGTGGTGGTTATGGAGTGTTGGTTGATATGGAGGAGGTAATGGTCATGGTGGCTTCCATTGAAGAGGGAGGTGGGAGGAGATAAATTAAAAAAATAAAATAAAAAAGTAACCTAGTAAACAAGTAGTAGGTAAACGGGATTGTTTTGGGCAGATGAAGGGCAAAGGTGGGATTATTTCCAGATTATTCGAAGGTGGGATTGTTTTGAGAAGAAGTGTCAAAGGTGGGATTATTCTTTTTAATTCTTGCTATTATCTTTGACCATTAAATAAATATTTGTGACTATTAAAAAAAAAATTGTGAAAATAATTTTTCTTGCTCTTAATGTGAGGGAGAATGTGAATATTTTGACAAAGATGTAAGCAATGCTTCTTATCAAGAACATTTTTCACTTATAAAGTCCCTCGCTTAGGGTTCGTAGTACGATCGAGTTTTGCCTTTCCTTGTGCTTTCCGCTCGTTTTTCCAGTGTGAATCTGCTACCATGGCAAATGAATTGATGAAAGAATGGAAAAATTGAAGCTTACAGAAGACGAAGTTGCGGTAGTTAGAGGATACTCTCTCAAGACTGATATTGCGGATTCTAATATCCAATTGAAACTGACATTGGTAGGGAAGTTGTGCACCATTAAACCCTATAATTCTTAAGCGATGAAAAGAACTTTGCAGTCGGTTTGGAGATTGAAGGAAGGAGTTGCAATTAGGGTTGTGGAAACAAACTTATTTGTTTTTCCAATTTTTCTGTGAAGGAAACAAGGACCGAGTTATTGAAGACTGCCCGTGGTTCTTCGATGACAAAGTCCTCCTAATGAAAGAACTCCAAGGGGATGAACAACCCTCGGAGGTCACTTTTTCTCATGTTCAAATGTGGATACGCTTACTAGACGTGCCTTTCAACAGGCGCAATGCATCCACCATGTATGATGTTGGCGAATCTCTAGGGGGTTTTATTGAGTTAGATGATGAGGATCCCCTAGGTGGGAGCGAGTTTGTTCGAATGAAGATCAATGTTGATGTCAGGAAACCTTTGCGCAGAGGATTTAAGCTTGCAACGGGTGTGACATCATCAAAGTGGATAGACATAAAATACGAGAGACTTGCTGACTTTTGTTTCTTTTGTGGCATGCTCGACCACACTGATCGTGACTGCCAATCTAAAGAAACAGCAAGGGTAGAAGAAGATGTTCTTGTGTTCCAATACAGGCCATGGCTGCGTGCAACTCCAAGGAAGCGCGCAAAACTTAATGCGAATGAAAGAGAGAAAGAGAGAAGGTAGAAAAAAACCTTGAGTGCCAGCTCGGTTGCTAAGCCAAAGGGATTTAACGATCCAGGTGTCATTAAACTTGGCCCTACAGGGGCAGCAAGAAAGCTTCTGTTTGATTCTCTGAATTCCTCTGATAAATACAATGAGAAATCCCCTGTTTCCCCTGTGCGAAAGGCCCGACTTGTGATTGAGAAAGCAAGGGAAGGCTCATTGTTGGTGCTAAGACCGAAGGGTGTTGAAGAAATAACCACTGGCTCCCTGACCCAAACAAACAATGCTGCTTTTGACAATTTAAGGGAGGATGTGACTCTTCCAAATTTAAATGGTGGGGTCGAAGTAGATTTTTCTACTGCTACTGTGGGGAATGTGATTGATGAACCCAAAGCCATGTTGTACAAAGATCCTAGTCAAATTGTTGCACCAATTTTTGAACACCCCCATTGTGATTTTCCTCCTTCCAGCAATGTCAGCATCCAAGACACCCCTCTACCCCAGGCCGAGTATATGCAAGGTGTTGAATTCCAGAAGGTGAAAGGAAGTGGATGGAAGAGAAAGGATAGAGCCTCTATTCTTCGAAGCAAAGAGGGGTATGCTGGTCAGTCCAGTTCAAAGAATTCAGATAGTCGCAAGAGACAGGCAGTAGATGATCAATTGGATGCTGTTAATATGAAGAAAGGGAGGGTGGTTGAAGCTTTTAAATCCGGAGACGGAACAAATCAAGTAGAGGGAGTTGGGAACCAACCCCTCGAACAGCCATGAATACCCTTTGTTGGAACGTTCGAGGGCTTGGCAACCCTCGAGCTGTAGGCGCACTACGAAATTGGTGTGCTTCTCTTGCCCCTAATCTTGTTTTTCTTTCCGAAACTATGATTAATAAGATCGCTTCAGAACATGTTAAGCATAGATTAGGCTTTGATTGTGCTTTTGGTGTGAGTAGTGTAGGTCTCTTCGGAGGCTTATGTTTGTACTAGAATAGTAGTAATATTAGTTTTGAAATTTTTTCTTTTTCTGAACACCACATTTGTGGCAAAGTAATAAAAGCAGATGTTACTTGGTATTTTGTTGGTGTTTATGGATGGTCGGCTGCTGCCGAATAATACAAGACCTGGCTTCTTGTAAATCCATTTATGAAACGATCAATGCATGGTCCAATTTTATTTAGGGGTGATTTCAATGAAATTCTCAGCATGGAAGAGAAGGAGGGAGGCACTGAAAATGAGCGCAGTTCTATGGATGATTTATGTGCCATTCTTGATGAGTGCAATTTGCGTGACTTAGGTTACGAAGGCCAATGGTACACACGGGAAAGAGGCCGTACTTCCTCTACTATTGTTCGTGAGAGGCTGGACAGGTTTTGCGGGAATGATGAATGGTTCTCTTTGTTCCCGGATTCTTATGTGGAGCACCTCGTTAGGTTCAATTCTGACCACACTCCAATTATGGTTAGACAGAAGCGGCCTAAGAGAAAACACAAAAGAGGGAAGAAATCTTTCAAATTCGAGACAGCTTGGCTCCTTGACACTGAATGCGAGCAAGTGGTTCGGCAGACATGGAAAGACACTGAGGGGTGCCTTATGCTAGATCGGTTGAGAAGGTTACTTGGTTCCTTGCGATGCTGGAGTGGGAAACGATTTGTTAATTTTAATAAACAAATCGATGACTTTGAGCAATAGCTCAAAGCCGTACAAGAGGGAGTAATGTCTGAGTCTAATATCCGGCTAGGGGTAAAAATTGAAAAAAACTTGATGTCGTGCATGAACAGCAAGAAGCTTACTGGTATTTGAGATCGAGATCGGCTGAGATAAAAGACGGAGACAAAAACACAAAGTATTTTCATCATAAGGCCTCCCAACAGAAAAAGAAAAATAAAATTGTGGGGCTGCATAATGAGAAGGGGGAGGGGTGCACAGAAGACGAGGAAATCGAGGGTATAGTTCAAGGCTATTACTCCAAACTTTTTACCTCGGGGCCGTATTTTGAAAACTCCTGTAATGAAGTGCTCGAAGCTATTACTCCTTCCATTACTGATGATGCCAATGCTCAACTTCTCTGACCTTTCACAAAGAAAGACATTTTCTCTGCAATTTGTGAGATGCATCCTTGCAAAGCTCCGGGACCTGACGGACTTCATGCAATTTTCTACCAAAAATTCTGGCATATTATTGGGGATGACATTACTACAATTGTGTGCAATATTCTTCATGGCCGTATCTCTCCGGCAGACTTCAATGGCACAAATATTGTTTTGATTCCTAAGGTAAAAGACCCCCAAAATATGACTGAATTTAGGCCGATTGCTCTTTGCAATGTTCTATATAAAATAGCCTCTAAGGCTATCGTGATGCGTTTGAAGTCAATTCTTCCTAATATCATTTCTGAAAATCAAAGTGCCTTTGTTCTGGGGAGATTAATTACTGACAATGCCCTCATAGCTCTGGAATTATTTCACACCATGAAAAAACGGAGCAAAGGTAAGAAGGGAACGATAGCTTTGAAGCTAGATATGAGTAAGGCTTATGACAGGGTAGAATGGTCCTTTTTGGAGAAGCTATTGATCAGAATGGGGTTTACAGAGTTCTGGGTGAAGACGGTTATGAGTTGTGTTTCAACGGTTTCCTATGCTTTTGTTATAAATGGTGCTGTTTGTGGGGAAGTTAAACCGTCAAGGGGTTTGAGGCAAGGAGATCCGCTCTCTCCGTATTTATTTATTATGATCGCAGATGCTTTTTCCCGCCTCATTACCAAGGCTGTATCGCAAGGCAATATTCATGGTGCTCGGGCCAGCCGAAATGGTCCCGAAATTTCTCATCTTTTCTTTGATGACGATAATTTACTTTTTGCTAGAGCCAACCGAAGAGAATGCTCCAAGATTAATTATGAAAAATCCGAGGTCTCTTTTAGCAAAGGTGTGTGTGAATTAGTGCAAAAAGATCTTGTGGATTTTTTGGGGATGAGACTTGTTGATGAACACGGGAAGTATCTTGGCATTCCGACAATGATTGGGAGGTCTAAGAAAGCGGTGTTTAGTGCCCTCAAGGATAGATAATGGAAGAAACTCCAAGGGTGGAAAGAGAAACTTTTGTCTCGAGCCGAAAAGGAGACCCTCATAAAATCCGTTATCCAAGCGATTTCGACTTACATTATGGGGGTTTATAGAGTCCCAACTATCATCATTGATGATATTAGATCCTTGACGGCAAAATTTTGGTGGGGTCACTCTAACAATCACCGGAAAGTTCATTGGATAAATTGGGACTCTCTATGCAATCCGAAAATGCTTGGTGGCCTTGGATTCCGTGACATGGCGGTGTTCAATGAAGCGATGCTCGGGAAGCAAGCTTGGAGGCTTGTTTCCAATCCGAACTCTCTGTTGAGCAGAGTGTTGAGGAAAAAATATTTTCCTCACAGTGACTTTTTAAGTTCCTCCCTGGGACTTTCGTGTAGCTATTCATGGAGAAGTATTTGGGGAGCTAAGGCCTTAGTTAAAGAAGGTCTCATCTGGAGGGTTGGCAATGGCAGCCGGATTAATATCTGGGATGATTCATGGGTTGCTGATGAGAACGGCTCACATATTCTGTCTCCACAATCTGATTTGGCTACTTATGTCAGTGACCTTATAGACTTTGATGTCATGGACTGGAACCATGAGCTGCTTGCTACTATTTTTAATGAGCGGGACAACAAATGTATTTTATCGATACCTCTAAGCTTGAGAAATCCGGAAGACAGACTTACTTGGGCCTTTTCCAACAATGGCTTTTACTCTGTTAAAACCGCCTATATGTTGGGAAAATCTTGTAACCTTGATCTTTTTCATCACGCTTGGGTCAATTTGTGGAAGCTTGAAACTACTCCCAAGGTAAGACACCTTCTGTGGCGAGTTTGCACTAGCTCTCTACCTGTTCGTGCTCTCTTGAAATTCAGACATATGTCAGATGAAGACCCCTGCCCCTGGTGCTTGACTGAACCCAAAACCATGCACCATGCCTTCTTTACTTGTACTGCTGTTCGTGAGCTATGGACTGCAGCCAATTGTGACAAGCTTGTCAAATTAGATGAATTTCCTGATTTTAAAGACCTGTTAGAGGCGTGGGGCAGTGAGAATTAGAAGACTCAGTAACGAGGAGCAGCTCTTCTATGGTTAATCTGGGAAAAGCGCAATAACAAAGTCTTTAATAACAAAAAGACTTCCCACAATACTATCCTCATGCGCATGACTAACCTGGTGGAGGATTATAACAGGTATGCCACAAAGTATTATGGCTGCAAGAGCCCGAAGCCAACCAAGATCTTGAAGATTTGGAAACCCCCTTCGCAAGGCTGCATCAAAGTTAACTATGATGCTGCTTTGAATGTGGATGGTTGGGTAGGATTGGGTGTGGTCGCTCGCAATCACCTGAGAGAAGTTGTCTTTGCTGCTGGGCGAAGATACAAGGCATTCTGGTCCCTTGAGTTAGCAGAATGCAAAGCTGATATTTATGTTGTGCGTTTGGCGAGGCAACATGGGCTTAAACACATTATTCTGGAGTCAGACAGCAGCACCATTATCTCCAGGCTTTCGAAAGCTTCAACTTATCTCTCTGACTTGGATTCTCTATTAGATGATGTCTTAGATACTTATACCTTTTTCGATAATATTGATTAGTCTCATGTAAAGCGAGACGGGAATTTTGTTGCTCACCATTTGGCTCGTGTTATTCCGTATGGTGTAGAACAAGTATGGTCTAATTGTGCTCCTAGTGACATTGCCCATATGTACTTATGGACAATTTGTCCGCTAATGAATGATAATGATTCCCTCGCTTTTCCTCAAAAAAAAGAACATTTTTCACTTCATAATTATATATATATATATATATATATATATATATATATATATATATATATATATATATTTATGAAATACTCCTTTTTATTTTATACTCGTATATACTTTTTGTTGTTATTGTTGTTAACTTGTTATCCATTATCTTTTTAGACGTTAACATAGTTCAATACTCAATTTGTTTATAATGATCTTTTCACTTTAATTCTAATGTAGTCTTATGACTTTTGATTACCACAATTTTTTAAAATGGACGGCTGAGAATATTTGTTTTTTAATTTATTTTTAATAAGTAATTTTGATTATATATATATATATATATATATATATATATATATATATATATATATATATATATATATATATATATATATATATATAGGAAGACTCATATAAGAACCCTCCTCTATATAAGAACCAATCTTATATAAGAACCAATCTGAACCGTACAATTCATGCAGATCTGACCGCCCAAAATGAATATGGTAGAAATGGCATTTTAGTAATTTTAGGGGAAACTTATCCCAACCCCCCCTTTTCCACGCATAATCTTTCTCCCTCTACTTCTCTAAAGTCTAACCTTATACATCTTTCTCTCTCCTTTTTCTCTCATAATTTTGGCTGCAAATTCGTTCAATAAATTAGGGTTTACTTTCAGAAATTAAGGTTTGTTATTCTATTCTTATGATTACTATTCTTTCTTTTATTGAATTCATGTGTTCGATTGTGTTGCTTTATATTTTTCTTTCATTTTTTTTTTTGCGATTTTCTGTGAAATTTTTATTCGATTTTGATGATTTTTTTTCTTAATTTTTATGCAATTTTTGTTCCTTTTTAGCGATTTCTATTCTTTTTTTTAGTTTCTTTGTTCCATTATTTATCTGTTCGAAAATTGCAATTCATCAGTTCTTTCTTTTTTTTTAAAAAAAAAAAAAAATTTGTTCGATTTAATTAGATCGATTTTGCTTAATTGTGGTTTCATAGTTGTCGGAATTAGTTTGGTTTTGTGTTTGGGCAGCAATAAAATTAAGCTAGGTATGGTTATCGTATAAACGCTTCCATGAATTTCATTTTCACTCAATTTTGTCTTTATGGGCAGCAATTAAATTAAACTAGGAATGGGCAGCAATTCACTCTTTTAATGTTTATTATTTGATTGATATTTGGGTTCACTCCACATCATTCAGCTTAGTAACAAATTGAGTGATAATGGATGCTTTTAAGCAGACCTTATGTTGTGTAGAATTGTAAAATGGGTGGAATCAATTGTGATTTTTGGTTTATTTGGACTGATTTTCAAGCAGTGCAAGAACCTTTATTGAGGTGTTTCTAATGACTTTGATTATTACAGGTAACTTATATAATGAAGCTGAGTGAAGATCAGTTGTTGCAATTGCTTTCCGTCTTTTGAATACTGGCCAATCTTTCAGATAAATTATCATCAAACTTTGAAGCAATAGCTCACTCATATTTCTTGATGCTGATATCTTCACACACAAAGGGTAAACTAACCCAAGAACTATTGTTAGCACAACTTTGGTTCCCTTTTCTTTGTCTTGCTTTTCTTATGCTGCTGTCATATATTATAACGTTCCTTTGCATGAAGTGGGGCTATAACTCTGTTTACTGATTATTAACTTTGCCAAAATGTGTCCCATGCTTCATGAAAGCTTAGTAACCACTAATTGCTTGGATTATTTTAGAAGTATTGCAACACCTTTTGTTTTATTTACTCACACACTAGCCAAAACTCTTATAGTCTTATATGCATAATACAAATTACTTTTAATTTAGCTTGATATATCTCCTTCACAAAATCAACA
The DNA here is from genome assembly GCF_948465745.1 of Chenopodium album. NCBI lineage: Eukaryota > Viridiplantae > Streptophyta > Magnoliopsida > Caryophyllales > Amaranthaceae > Chenopodium > Chenopodium album. The sequence continues at coordinate 42,186,523 of NC_137848.1, forward strand.
CCGGTCTTGAACTGGTTTCCATTTACACTTTTCTATTAGTGAAAGTTATCCTTTATGTATTTGAGTTTTCATATATATTTTAAATTTTACTCTTTATGTTCTAAAGTTTACCCTATATTTTATAAAGTTTCCTTTTATGTTCTAAAATTTAGCCTATATGTTCTAAAGTTTATCCTTTTATGTTCTAAACTTTTCTTTTATGTTCTAAAGTTTTCTCTCTATATTCTAAAATTTATTCTATATGTTCTAAAATTTATTCTATGTTTTATATGTTTTAAAGTTTAAGCCAAGGTTCCTCGGGAAAGTAGTGTAAACCGCCTTATATCTTGATAAAAAAATTGAAGGGGCCCTTATGTTTGTAGTCATTGGCATAGAATCACTATTATCATATTCACTTGGAACTTATTACTTTGTTGTTTCTACGATGGATATGAACATTATACTTCAAGAGAGTAGTGCACGTGGAAATAGGTTGGTTTGATTAGGCAAAGAATTCAAGTGGTGCTATAATAATTAGTGATTAGGCTCCATGTAACTTGGGATCCAAGTGAATGTAATTTTGAATAAGGGTTATTCTTCAGTTGTGTCGATGAGTTAGTTTAGTGTAGTGTAAGTAAAGGTTTGAGTTCAAATGTTATATACATTAGCCTACTAGCTCAATAGGTAGAGCATTGTACAAAAGCACAAAAGATGTGGGTTCGAATCCCACGTAGGTTCATTTGTAGAACACAAGAAAAATTTAGAATGTAGGAAAAAAATTTAGAACATAAGTAGAAAAAATTTAGAACATAAAAAAAAAAGTTAGATTATAAGCAGAAACAATTTAGAACATAAGTGGAAAATTTTTAGAACATAAGCAAAAAAATTTAGAACATAAGATCAAAAAAATTTTAGAACATAGGGAATAATTTTGAAGAAAATTAGAATAATTTTAGAACATAAGCAAAAAATGATTCAAAATATAGGATTAAACTTAGAACATAGAGTGTAAAGTGTTCTCACATAAAGAAATATTATTTCCCAAGTTCTAAATCTATGTTCAAAACCTATGTTCAAAATTTTCTCCATTTGTTCTAAAGTATTACATTATGTTCTAAATTAGGCTATAATGGGAAATAATTAGGTTTATTTTTGGAGTTTTTTTTAGTTATTTATAAACATAGCCTATGTAGGATTCAAACCTACATCCTCTATGCATTTGCATAGTGTTCTACCACTTGAGCTAATAGGTTTTAGTTGTTTGTTATTGATCACCACCCCTTCCATAGGGAAAAAAAATTAAACAATCACATGTAGAAACTCAAATGCCCCCATTACTACTACAACACATAACTCTCGAATACCCAACACATTACACATGCTCACAAACTAGTGAAATTACCCAACACAACTACTACTTTTGAAAAAAAAAAAATTTAACCTATGTTCTAAATGTTTATGTCTATGTTCTAAATTTTTTTGCCATGTTCTAAATTTTTTTCCTATGTTCTAAACATTTTCTAACTAGGTTCAAAATTTGTTTTCTTATGTGCTTATTTCCTATGTTCAAAAACTTTTTCCTATGTTTTAAATTTTTATTCTTATGTTCTATTTTTTAAGCCTATGTTCTAAATTTGTTTTTTCTATGCTTTAATTATTTTTTTTCAATAATCTAAATATTTTCCTATGTTCTAATTTTTTTTTTTTATTACAATGTTCTACATTTTTATTCCCATAAGTTCTAAATTTTATAAGCCCATGTTCTAATTTTTTTTTCCTATGTTCTAACTTCTAACATAAAACACTACTTCACAGCCTATGGCACAAATATAATAGGGCATGGAAGTTACAAGCAACTAAGAAAAGTACATATTGCTTCTAGCTATACTAGGTTCATGAAGCCCATCATTTTAAAATGTAGAACAATATAAGTACAACAAAATGGTATAACAAAGATACAATGTCGATTATATAAATAAACAAAGATAAGTACAATAAAATGGTATAACAATTCCAGCTAATGAATAATAGATTATGGGCTTCTTTCCAAAGATATAAAAATCAAACAAAGAAGTACTTGTTGCACGCTTAATCCACACCCCTCACTCATAGCCACCCCAATTCGGCCTGCCCCTGCTGCTCCCTCACGCAGAATCCTCCACTCTGCCAACATCACCAACCTTCTCATTCCTCTGCCACCAATCATAGCCAAAAACCACCACCACATTAACACCACCATAGCAGCTGCAAAACAACGAACAGTAATACCCAGATTACCCACAAAACAACAATACCAACAACCAATTTACCTCGCAACCACCTTCAAATAGAGCCACCAGTAGCGCTGCATAAGCAAACTGGCCTGCTTTCACGTCCACCAGCACCCCCTGCGGTGACCTGCACCATCCTAAATTATGGCAGCCACCATTTCGACCCACAAACAGCACCATGAATTGCAGCAATTGACTCACATGCTAGAGAGTAATACCCAAAAAAAAAAAAATCGCAACCTTCTAGAAAATCATATTAAAAGCTAGAAATTATTGGTTTGCTATGTGCTCAAAATTTGTGAGTTCAAATTTATATGATGCACACCCTCTCAAAACATATTATCCTGGATTTCAAATTCACTGCTTCTGTTGTTCAAGTAATGCCAAATACAATGTTGTAGGTTGATTAAACCCAAACATGTTAATCATACTTTAGGTTATAATCTTAGAATACATTAGACATAAATTCCAAACTTATGGAGCGTAGATATATAGATTAGAACACAAACATAAACATTAATGTTAGAAAATTTTTCTCCTATTTTCTAAATTTTTTACTTTGTTCTAAATATTGTTCTCTGTGTTCTAAATTATTTCCTATGTTCTAAAATTATTTTTCCTATATTCTAAATTTTTCTGCCTATATTCTAAACATATGATCTAAATTTTTTGTCTATGTTCTACATTTTTTTCCTATGTTCTAAAATTTTTGGCCTATATTCTATTTGATTTTCCGATGTTCTAAATTTTTTTTATCTATGTTCTAAATTTTTTTGTCTATGTTCTAAATTTTTCTTCGCATGTTCTAAATTTTTTTTGTCTATGTTCTAAATTTCTATATTCTAAAATACTTTAATACTTTTATGTTCTAAGTTCTAAATTTTTTCTATAATCTAAATTTGTGCTCTAACTTTTTTTCCCTATAATCTAAACATGTGTTCTAAATTTTTCCATTGTTTTAAACATATGATTTAGATTTTTTCATATGATCTAAATTTTTGATGCGTATGTTCTAAAAATTTTCCCCTATGTTCTAAAATTGATTTCATGTTCTAAAAATACGCTTTAGATTTTTTTTTCATATGCTCTAACTTCTTTTCTTATGATCTATTATTTTTTACTACGTTCTAAAATATTTCAACTTATGTTCTAAAGTTTTTTTCATATGTTCTAAATATTTTTTGCTTATATTCTAAATTTTTTCCTATGTTCTAAATTTTTTTCTACTTATGTTCTAAGTTTTTTCCTGTGTTCTAAATTTTTTTTTTGCTTATGTTCTAAATTTTTTTTCCTATATTCTAAATTTTTCTGCTTATGTTCTAAATTTTTTTTCCTATATTCTAAATTTTTTTCTGCTTATGTTCTAATTTATATTCTTATTTTTCTGATTTTTTTTTTCTCCTTTGTTCTAAACTAATATGGCTTTGGGAATGCCCCATGATGTATTGTACGTGTTAGGTTATGCAAACACAACTGATTTATATATTGGCTATTGCAAAATCTAAAAACACATCCAACTTGAAACTAGGCAATATAATAATTGGCATTAGCTTTAAAAATACCCATTGGCAATTATGTATCTTTAATATTTGCTAAGTTAGCCCTTATTAAGTTATTATTTTTGGATAGAAAATGAGCTTATAGCAACCAAAAGTGCAGCAACTAAGCTGAAACAAGCACAAGAAAATCTGCTAGAATTGCATTCTTACTATCAATAGCAATAGAAAAATTGTACCACTTGCAATTAAAATAAGTACACTGCTACATAATACTTAGTACAACAAACTGGTAAATGTCTTTTTTCCCAAGAACAGTAGGCTGATTGCCAATAAGGTTCCAGTACAACCTTGGTCAATATGAACTAACAGCAACTGTATCAAAGATCAAAAGTAACATATTCAAAGCCATCTATTCATCTTTCACCAAAAAAAAAAAAAACAAAAAAACAAAAAAAGCTATCTATCCATCAGTAGTGCGTTTTTGGCCTAAATTTGGAACATATTAGATCTTTAGAACATAATAAGTATAATTAGAATTCAATACAATACTTTATACAAGTTATAAAAAAAAAAAAACCCTTAAATCACCAATCTTATACGGCACAAAATTGTCGAAAAACAATGAATCTCAATACAAACTTAATAACACAGCAACTAGGCACGAAAACCTCTTCAATTTTCTTTTCTGTGAGTCATTTCATCAAACACTTAGCGTTCTGCTTCCAGCAATCAATCGACTTTAACTCATGCTAAATTCATGAAAATCTAATCAAAAAATCGCATAAATTAAATCGCATAAATCAAGTCACAAAAATTGCAAAAAATAAAATCGCAAAAATCAAATCGAAAAAGTGCATAATCTACTTAAACATCCTACAAATTTCATGAAAATTTGACCAAAATGAAAAAAAAAACAGTACCTGATTTGAGCAATTTAGGTTGTTTATGCAAAATTTGAACAAAAATTCTTCAATTTGCTGCAATTTATGTTCGATTTTGGGATTTGAGAGAGAGAAAGTCAATAGGTTTGAAAGTTTGAGGAGAGAAAATTTTGGACGGTGGGTTAGGGGTTTGAGGGAGGATATGTGTTTTAATCTTAACCGTCCAAAGTAACTTAATCCTACGGCTGAGATCGGTTCCTATATAACTAGAGTTTCAAGCCCCATGACTTTCTCTCTCCTCAAACTCCCAAAAACCGCCATAGAAACTGCAATTTGAAGGATTTTCAAGTTTCTTCCTTCATTTTTTTGCATAAATTCAACAACAAGGATCATAAAACAAGTCAAATTGTTCAAGCAAAATACAATTTTTTGCGATAAAACCCTAGATTTCGCAATTTTCAAATTCAGGTACATATTTCTTCGATTTCAGTATATATCATTGTTTTCGTCTATACATTGTTTGGATTTGTTATTTTGTAGTTCGATTTCATTAGATTTTTTGCAAACATAAACCCTAGATTTCACTGATTTTTTTCGAATTTAGGCTCTAAACTAGCGATTTTATATTCTGTCATGTTTTTGTTCTTCAACTTTTTCAATTATTTGGATTATTTAGGGTCTTTGTTATTTGATTTTTTGTGATTTTATTTTTTGGATTATTGTTCTTCGTTGTTTACGAGTTTATTTTTAAAATTTTATTGATCTTCTTAGAATTTTTCGATTATTAGGATTTTTTATCATTTTTTTTTTAATTTTTGTGCTTAAATATACTACTCTACTCTTTGAATATTTGGGATAATTTGGAGAGTTTTGTTGTTGAATGTTTGGGAGAATTTGGAATATCATATAGTTGAAACATCTCAAGTACATTGCACGGATTGATGTTGCTTAATATTTTCGGATCGAATCAAGTAGCATAGTCAATGCATAAAATTATAACTTTGGTTGAAATAATTATTTTAGTAATGGCTTTAGCTAAAGTGTTGATATTATTAAATACTCCCCTTTTTTTGCTGCATGAGGTAAAACTTGAAATAGACATAGTGTTTAATCAACATTCGTCTTCAGGCATTTTGGTAGACTTTATAAGTTAATGGTAACTTTCTTCTATAGGTACACCTTTTAACTACTGATTTGTTGGTATGAAATGGGGTCAAGGGAAAAGAGGAAGTGTCATTACCTTAAATGTGTCCTTAAATGGATGATGCAACAGTAGTATAGTAAGTAGAATTTGTAATAATTCTAGTAAATTGTGGCTTTTTATGGGCATATGTATCACACTTTTTAGTTATGAGTGTGAACCATCATGCAAAACCCCTGTTAGGGATCGAAAAACTCAAACAAGGACATCCATACTCCATTTTATTTTCTATTGTTGCTTTCGACCTTCTGTTTTGGTAGTATGAAGTATAGGTCCTAATATTGACAAGTTTGATTATTTAACTATTCCGGATGTGGCTGTCTTATGTAAATGATCTTGTGGGTGTATCCTAGGCTAGTGCTATGCAGCTATGCTGTCTGTATGTTGATTGCAATGTTGGACTCACATGAAATCTCGTTTATTTAGAAAAAAAAATTAGAACATACAAAGACAAATTTGAAAAATAGGTAGAATAATAAGTTTAGAACATAGGCAAAATAAATTTTGAACATAGAGAAATTTAGAACATAGACAAAATAAATTTAGAACATAGGAATAAAAATTAAGAATATAGGCTAAATAAATTTAGAACATAGGAAAAAAAATTTAGAACATAGACTTAAAATACTTAGTATATAGGCTTAAAAATTTTAGAACAGAAAATAAAAATTTAGACCATAGGAAAAAATTTAGAACATAGCAAAAAGTTTAGAACATAGCAAAAAGTTTAGAGCATATGAAAAACTTTAGAATATATAGGAAAAAAAATTTAGAACATATGAGAAAATCAGAACTTAGGCAGAAAAATTTAGCACAAATACGAAAATTTTAGAACATATGCTAAAAAAAAAATTAGAACATAAGAGGGTAATTTAGAACATAGGCAGCAAAAAAAAATTAAAACATAGGCAGAAAATTTTAGATTACAGGCATAAAAAATTAGAACATATGTAAAAAAAAATTAGAATGTAGGCAAAAAAAATTAGAACATTATAATAAAATAATAAAAACTTTAGAACATGGGTATAAAAAATTTAGAACATAGGAATAAATTAAGGACATAGGGAAAATTAATTAGAACTTAGGCAAAATAAAATTTAGAACATAAAAATAGTTTTAAAACATAAAAGAAAAATTTAGAACATATGCTTCAAAAAAAAAAAAGAACATTTGTAGAAAATTTAGAACATAAAAATAGTTTTAAAACATAAAAGAAAAATTTAGAACATATGCTTCAAAAAAAAAGAACATAAGAAGAAAATTTAGAACATTTGTAGAAAATTAAGAACATAAGGTTATGATAACGTTTAAATTTCAGGTCGGATTACACTACTACGGAGTACTTAATTTGCATGTTACTATTTTTTGTTATTTCCATACTAAGAATAAGTGAACTTAGATTTGTAAAAGCCATCTCTTTACCGGCATCTTTCCTCAAGTGTTGCTGGTGAAGTCTTTTTTAAAAAACTTTAATTTGGATCAATACGTGTCTTCAGTGATTCGTTAAGTGGAAAAACTTGTATAATCAAATTGATGACATCATAATATTATTTTTAAAAATTTCATAACCATCCCTTGAAATTGAATTTTATTGAAACCAAGAAGGGGCAATAAGTTTTTGTCTATCAGTCACAGGATCTATCTTTATAGTCTATCCATATGGCTGGAAAGATGCTCTATCTTATACCAATCTTCACAATCAGCATCTAGACTTAAGCAAGGTACTATATGTGGTTTATTGCAGCTAGTGGGGAGGTGACTGATGCTGCTGTAGATAGCATGATGTTGCCGCTATTATTGGCTTGCTGCGCTGCGTGGCATGCTGCAGCGTATACTGCCTCTTTCATACTTTTATGGGTTGATGATGTCGATTGCAGCTGGTGATTTTAGATCATAGGGCTATTGTAATTGGTTAAATTCAGGTTGGATTACACTACTTAATTGTTAGAATTGCATAGGGGATGTAAGGTTTGATTCCTACATAGGTTTCTCTAAAAATAACTAAGAAAATTTATAAAGAGTAAATAAATTCAGCACTAAGTTGCACGAACAAAAAATTGAGTTAAATGAGTTATTACTATGGAGACTATGATACAACTAAACTCTTCACAAAAACTCAAGTCTCCACATTACACAAATGAACCAACGTGGGATTCGAACCCACACCCATATATGAGAGGGATCCGGTAAGAACACCTCCTTATATAAGAACACCCTATGTTCTAAACTTTTTTCTGTTTAAGTTCTAAAGTTTTTCTTATGTTCTAATTTTTTTCTGCTTATTTTCTAAATTATTTCTTATGCTCTAATTTTTTTTTCAGCCTATGTTCTAAAATTTTTCCTATGTTCTAAATTATTCTTATGTTCTAAATTTTTTCAACTTATGTTCTAAATATTTTTCTATGTTCTAAATTTAATTTTCAGCCTATGTTCTAAATTTAATTTTCAACTTATGTTCTAATTTTTTTTTTCCTATGTTCTAATTTTTTTTTCCTATGTTCAATATTTTTTTTATGTTCTAAAATTTTCTGGTTATGTTCTAAACATATATTTTTTTTTTTTAAAAAAAAAAACAAAAGTATATTAGTTACATTTCGTACAAGCAAAAAATTAGCTTGAAATGATTTATAAGCACAATTGGCTTGAATTGATTAATGACTATGGAAAACTTTGTTATATTTGAACCTCATATAGTCATACAAACTCTGATTTTCACATTATAATAATGAACCTACGTGGGATTCGAACCCACATTTTTGTGCATTTGCACAATGTTCTACCCTTTAAGCCAGTAGGTTTAATGTATATGAAACATCATTTAATGTGCTATTAAAGCTAGTAGGCTTGTATATATAACACCATCTAGTTCATTCTTTCATAAATAATCCTAATAATTATTACATATTATGGCATATAGCGTACATATGAATCTTGTATACAATAATTAATAATTAATAACTAATATGCAAAATCCACAATGTACGAAAGTTATCCTTCCTGACTTTCCTTCCCAAAACCCATGGTAGGCAATGGGTTAATTCATGAGCAATACCATTAATTTTTTCTAATAAAGTGAAAAATCTCATCTAAAATAAGATGTAGATTGCTCCATTGTACCTCATTCGACTAAGTGGAATTAATTACTCCTAAATTGGCAATCATCCTCAACAAGCACATTATGAATGCCAAGCTTAGTTGCAAAATGTAACCCAAAGAAAATTGCTTCATCAATTATTACCTCCCATTGTTCTACAAAGTGTCATGTAACACTAGCAATTGCATCATCCTTTGACAGCACCTTTAGCACTAGATGAGCAAGAGCAATTAACCTATAATAGCTTCTCATAGCAAACTTCAGCAAGCTCCAAAAAAAGAAGAATGAATCTCTAACATATCACCAATTCACAATTCATTCTACGCCATTCTCGCAAAGATGCAAATCTAACTAAGTACATCCCATTATTTTCCAAATCCTAGCATATTGGATTCTCTGGCAAATGAGCAGGGATACTTCTACAGCATATCATTAATAATTTGAAACATATGGTTAAAAATTCAAAACATACGAAAATAACAAAAATCACTAAATCAGACTGAACAAATCTGTAAAAATGTAGAATATTCGGCAAAATACCAGCCTAAAAATCATTCACAATCACAAAATTAAATGATATTCGTAATAATCGAACACAGACACATAACATTCATTGAATTTTATCAGAAAACATAATTTAGCCAAAATAAGATACGGAGTAATAAGTATCTAAATAATCAAAATTGAGCCGAAAAACAAACAAAAAAATAGCAAAACTGTCGAAAAATCAACCGACTCGGAAATAGCAATAATAATTACAAAATTTGATCATAATCGCAATTCTAATCGCAAAAATTGATAATAATAGCAATAATAATCGCAGAATTGGATAAAAATCGCAACAATAATCTAAAATTACAAATAAAGTTGAATTTAGAAACAAATTTGATCATAAAATTCATAAACTTACAATAATTGATCTAAAAAGCTAAGAAAATTTCCTCAAGAAGTTGACGAATTTCTGCTAATATTGAGCTGAGGAGAGAGAGTGGAAGCTTAGAATTGTAGAGAGAGAAAGAACGAACCTACGAAAGAAGAAAAAGGAAAAGGGATTGTATGATCTCACAATTACAAAAATGCCATTATTAGGAATCATTTTGGATGGTTAGATCAAAACTAATCAATGGCTGAGATTGGTTTTTATATAAAATTGGATTCTTATATAGAGAAGGGTTCTTACATGAGCCTTCCTCTATATATATATATATATATATATATATATGTATGTATGTATAATAGTTAAAAACTGATTTTTAATTAACATTACTAATTAAAAATTAATCAAAAAACAAATAATCTTAGCCATCCATTTAACAAAAGTGGTAGTCAAAAGTTATAAGACTACATTAGAATTTTCAGTGTATGTTTGCAAATGAATTACTTTGACCACAAATATCTTTAATTGTATAACAGTAAAAAAAAATAAAAAAATAAAAAAATAACAATTAAATGTTACGGAGTACTCCATAATATCGGATAATAAACAACTCATTGCTGAGACCAAATATGTCTATGTTATGTTTTATATACTAAGAGTAATTTAGATGATTCCTACTTCCATCATCTTATGAATAGTGGCAAGATTTTGAATGCGTTGATCATTGTGAAAAACATTTCTTGTCACATTTTTGATGTTGCGTTTAGATTTGTATCCTGGAATAATTCTTCTAACTTTTACTTATTCAATTTTTTAGGGATTTTACTTTTTTCAATTTATTGTCAACAAGGGCCTGTTCACTTCAGCTTAATTTCAGTTCAATTCAGGTCCAATCAGTTTAGTTAGTTCAGTTCAACTCCTAATTTCCTTCTCTAATAAAATATTCATTTCAGCTCTATTCAGTTCAGATCCAATCAGTTCAGTTCAGCTCAGTTCAGTAAATGTGAACAGGCCCTAAAAATAGTAAAATTATTTTACCTCAACTTTGGTGAGACTATCTTTCTTATATATTACACTTTACCTCTCTCCACTTGGTCACTAGCTAGACTGTTTATCCCCATCATTACATTTAACAAACACTAAAAATTTTAATTAAGTAGTCAGATAACTATAATTTTCCTTCCTTTAAAAAAATTATATATTACTCCGTATTATTATTATTATAATTTTCCTTAAATCTACTAATGCGTCTTTAACCCTCCTAGCTACCTAGCTTTTCTTAATTCCCTCTTTACCAAACCGTTTCTGCTTCGACCACTCCATCCTTAACTTCTTCTCTACAGTGCATTGAAAGTAAATTCTTTAGGCCCCGTTTAGTTTGATGTAAAACATTTTCAATGAAAATTTAGTTTTTATGAAAAACATATTTTCAAGGAATAGCACAATTGCAAATTAGTTTTCTTTTGTTTGGTTGCATACAAGAAAAGTTCAAGAAATATAAAAAATTGAGTGAGAATGTGTGAGGGAAGTAATAAGGACTTAAGGAGGTATGGAGGATGGTGTAAAATGTGGTTTCCCTTGTTTTATAAAGGAAAATGTTTTTTATCATTAAAAATGCAATTTTCCACCTTGAGAAAACTGTTTTTCATTCCTTCACAAACCAAACAAAGAAAAATGGAAAAATCATTTTACATGAAAACATTTTACATCAAACCAAACAAGGTCTAATTGTGTATTTTGAAATGTTATTATTAATTATGGATTTGGTTTTGCTATGAAGGTTCATAATGTATGTATGTTAGAATTATAAACGAGCAAGATATGAACCATAACGCTTTTGTGAGGCTGGTACAAATTTGGAATTCGTCCATGCATAGGTGTATAGGCCAATATGCGCATAGCTAGGAATATTCACCACTTCACCGTGACACCAAGCAATTAAATATACATGCATATTATTGCATTATTGGTCTTAAATTAGATGTTCACAACTAAAAACTAAAAAGTCATACTTTTCCATCTTGAGATTGAACAGGTTCTCTTTGATTCGATTCAACCCTGTTTGGTCCCTTTTTTTTAGTCCTGATTGGTTTTTGGATCCCACTATGCACGACCAACTATACCCATCAATGTGTCTTCCGTGTCAAGTCGAGGCAATGCCAATAGTGGATTATTATTGGATTCTAGCCTGATCACGTTGCCCGTGCGTGTAACTTTGCATTAAGCTAGGCAAGGGTGCACAGCCCATGCCTAGGTCTTCTAATCTGGTTAATAACTTTATAATTGTGGTTGTAACTTGTAGACAATTTGTTGTTTTTAATGAGTATATGCATAGGAGTATATTAGAGTTGCTGGCGTACAAACAAGACATGGAAATTGGAAAAAAAAAAAAAAATTATGTGTAAATTTGAATAATTAATATATGCATACACGTGGTACAATTTATTCAAAATATTATTTATTTGTTTGTGCCATTTGCTTTTAGAGTATTCTGATTCCTATATCCTATATATCTTATAATTTGTCTAAAGTAGTGCTAGCTTTAATAATGCATGCATACTTTGATACTTATCCAATTGTTCTCGTAAAAATAATAAATAAAACTTTAAAAATTATGCATGCATTATAATCCCTCTGTATATACACGCTGGTGACAACAAGTTTATTGCATTGCAAAGCATAAACTTCTTTCAACTACTCTATTTGATTAAGGTATGTATATACTTTCTTCCCTCTTAATAGGTCGCACTACTGTATTTTATATTATATTATTGTGGATTGGTTGAGTTTCTAATTTTTTTTTTCTTGTTAATTAAAATGTAACGCTTATGAATGCATGAAATGAAATTAGCTAAGCAAAGGTAAGAAACTAAGAATGGCCTCAATTCAAGTGGATAGCCAATTCAATGACAAGCAGAAAGCAGCAATCGAAAAGGCGATGCAGGAGGCACAAAACATCCTAGCCAACAACGACATTGCGAAGGATGCGCAGCCACATCTGCTGGTTAAAGTAGCAGGCGCTATGCAGAATTCTCAACACCGGCCTATAAGGCTAATGAAAACCCATGACGCTAAGGGAAAATTTGTCACAAACCCTCCAGGGACTATCGGCAGAGAAACATCCGGTGTGTTTGTGCACGAAGGTGCCACGTTGCAAGGAGAACTTCCTGTGGTTGTAGGCTCAAAGTGTGCACTCGTATATGGTACCTTTGACAAGTCTTTCCCTGCTCTTGGATATCTTTTGGCTTGGGACATGCCCGAAATAAGCCTTGGTAGTGAGCTTAAGGTAAGTAATAGTGTCATATACACTAAATTATAATAACAGTTTTTCTAACGCGTGTCCATGTTAAGTTATAAAAATAATTATTTTTCAACGCTCTCTAAAATTCAGTAAAAAGCCTAGAGAAAGAGGTGAAAATGGTGATTCCTAAAGGATAATTTATTATAAACTTCCTCATTTTAAAATTATTTGATTGTGGAAACATTCTCATTGGACCAATTTGGTAAAATAATTATATTAATATAGATATTTTTAAGTGTTAATCTGTAACCAGCTTATGGACACACGTTAGAAAATCCCTTAATTTATAAGAAAACATTCAAATAAGGAATATGTGTACGAACACATAAAAACCAACAATTTAGTACATGGAACGGAGATAATATGCATATATATACATCGTAATAAGACTAATACCACGCAATACAAACATGAATGAGTTGAAGGAACAAAAAAATTATGAATTAATATTAGCAATGTTTGCAGGTGTTTGTGCAAGCTGGAGATCCTTACAAGCTCGAGAAGATGGAGTGGAGTGAAATCGAACGAAGGCTAAATGCTTCCGGCAACAAAAGCACCTCCATCGACCACGAGATAGGCGCTATAGTCACTGCTGAGATCAAGCACACCCATAACACCAACATGCGGTCTTTGGTTGCTGCCAGTTTCGATCGTTTCGAGCCCAAGTCTTAACTATAACAAGTTAGCCAGGCCAACTGCGTTATAATCTATATTAGGGGCACTTAAGATTTTAATTATGCAACATTATACTATCATGTTTTATTTTATGCTTATGAATAAAAAATGCCCCATGGTTTTGTAACGCTAACTCATAAAATCTATGCTATTATATATTATCTATGCACTTATCGGTAGTTCAATTCCTCTCTATCATATCATTTCTGTATTTTTGCACTTCCATTATTCCTGTATGGTGCATGAATTGGTTGAGTTCTAATTACCAAAACCTAAGCTATGAAGTAATGGGATGAAAAAAATGGGGATGCCCCAATTTCTCATAGTGAGAAACAAAATTTGTTTCTAACATGTCATTTTCGTAAATAAACTAATAACTTTATTCAACTTTATTCAATTGTGAAGCTCACAATAATGAAAAAGTTGTTGATTTTTTCATGAAAATGCCCCCATGAGAAACAAATTTCGTTTCTCAATATGACAAACAAGGAATTTCCCGAAAAAAAAAAAGAACTATTAAAAAAAATTGAAACACATGGCACAATAGAGTGTACATTTACTTGAATTTCATTAACAGAGTGACATAAATTTTATACTCGTACATTATCACACTTTTAATAGTTCCTCTGTCCCAGAATAATTGAAACAGTCAAACATTGCACACATGTCGATAGACTAGTTTCCCCTTAATTTTACATAGGTAGATAGTAATGAAAATTATAACAAAAAATTATATCACGAAACGTTATATCAATACCTATCTAACAATATATTTTATAAATAGAGAAAAATAAAAAAGTAAAAGTTAATTTATATATGGATAGTGAAAAAAAAGCCCAACGTGTCAATTATTTTGGTACGGGCGGAGTAATTTAATTTGTTAGAACATAATTTTTTGTAGGCGGCCTGTTGTATTGTGCGGCAGGGATTATTCGAGTTTCTCGGTCGAGTTGCCGGGGTTACTCGGTCAGGGGTTACTCGAGTTACTCGTTCAGGGGTTACTCAAGTTACTCCTGACCGAGTAACCCCTCAAGTAACCCCTGACCGAGTAACCCCTCGAGTAATCCATGACCGAGTCCCTCGAGTAACCCCTTACCGAGTAACCCCTGAGTGAGTAACCCTGACCGAGTAACCCCTGATTGAACTCCTTAAGTTACCCCTAATCGAATTACTCGAGTAATACCTGAGTGAGTAACTCAAGTAACCTATGACCAAGTAACCCCTAACCGATTAACTCGAGTAACCCTAAACCGAGTAACTCGAGTAACTCCTGACCGAATAACCCCTCAAATAACCCTTGACCGAGTGAACCCCTCGAGTATCCCATGTCTGAACCCCTCAAGTAACCCCTGACCGAGTAACTCGAGTAACCCCTAACTGAATAACTCGGGTAACCCCTAATAAAATAACTCGGGTAACCCCTGCCACACGGTGTGGCCCACTGCACCAAAAAGCTGCTGATATGTAGTCCGTCTGGTGTGTGATTGGCCACATCGTTTGGTCACTTATAAAAGAACAAAGTAACCCCTATAACACTGATCAAGTAACCCCTGTAATACTGAATGAGTAACCCCTATAACACTGACCGAGTAACCCTATAACATTAACTTTGATATTGGGTGTTGCGAGTGAGAGAGTCAGTTGGGCGGTGGTCGTCTGTTGTTGGCGTGTGGAGTTGTGGGTGTACGAATTTGGTGGTGTAAAGTAGCATTGTGGGCTATCGGTCATGATTTGGCGCGGTTGTTAGACTGCTAGTATTGACGATTAGGTGGGGTGCGAAGGGTTAGCGAATTGAGGATGCAATGTGGGAATGAATAAGGGATGTTGTATGTTCGGTGATAAAGGTGGGTGGCGACAGGGAAGGGGTCGGGCACCGCTCCGGCAAGAGTAAGGGGCTGGTTTTTATCGGGGAAGATGGAAGCTTTTATTTAAAAATTTATTGTTGTTTAATTTGTTTTATTATTAAAAAAAAGTCGATAAGAAAGTGACATGTGGCAAGTCATCTTCTAAAACAAGTTACCAAATTAACAAACCGGTTAAGGGATTATTTTCAGCAGATTGGGGGCAAAGGTAGGATTATTTCTAAATCATTCAAAGGTAAGATTGTTTTGAGAAGAAGTGATAAAGATGGGATTATTATTTTTAATTTTTCCAATATATTATTATCACACTTTGTGTGATGGAGAATTTGAATATATTGACAACGACGTAGCTAGTGCTTCGATTCTTATCGAGAACATTTATTTTCCTTCATTATTTTTTTCTTTGGTGTTCAGAGAGCCATAAGGACGGGTGATGAGAATCGATCTCAAGATCTCTTGAAATCGCGATGGGAGCTCTAACCACTTGATCTACCCTCCCTATCATTTTCCTTTGTTATTTTGTCTTCTTAACTTTGTTACTCTTTTTTCGTTTTATATTTAATTAACATGATATGAATAACATAAGAGCATCTTTATTTGATGGTAAGCAACAAAAAAATTTAATTTGCCTTGTCATATTAAATATCTAAGACATTGGCGTAATAACTAGAAAATTTGTATTAGGGAGCCAACGCCAGGATCGATTTGGTTTATTTCTTTTGTCTCAACAGTAATTTAAAATAATTAAGAGTTTAGCTAACAAGATTCGAACTTGCAACCACGTACTATATAATTTCTTATTTCAGCTAGACCAACTAGGCTAAGTATATTATGTTAACATTAAGGGCATGTTCCGATTTATTGAAAACAACTGAAATGAACTGATTTGGACTGAATTGAACTGAACTGATTGGAGCTGAATTGAACTGAATAGGGCTGAAATGAATTGTTTATGAGAGAAGAAAATTAGGAAATAAAGTGAATTGAACTGATTGGAGCTGAAATGAACGGAATCGAACTGAACTGAACTAATTAGAGCTGAACTGAACTGAGTTGAAATGAAGTTGAACAGAACAGACCCTGAGTATAGGAATTTAATATTTCTCCCTCCGTTTTTTTTAATGCATCACTTTAATTTTTACACTATTCACATACCATGGTTGACTTGATTTTTTCACCTCTATAAAATAAATAAATGTTATTATATTATATATCATTAGATTCTTCAGAATGTCTAGTTTCATAATATAATCTTGTTATAATTTTTACCAATTGACAATTAAAGATATTAATGGTCAAAATTGCGTTTCAGCAAATGTACCGATCAAACTAATGCAAATAAAAGAAAACAGAGGGAGTAAAACATACTCAAGGAGGTGGCCGTGGCTTACCCTAACCCCCCTTGATTTCTTCCCTAGTTCAAAAATCCAACACTTTCAAGTTACAATATTCTTCGATGGTTGGCTACATATAAGTTGCATAAATTAATTATTACTTACTTTAATTCAATCAACACTTGCTTTTAGTTAATCAAAATTTTACAAGTGGTTTAGCATGGTGCATGTTTTAACTACAAGTAAATAATGTTTCATTGCAACGTTTATTAGCTACTTGCTGTACATTTTAAATAATAACTAAAATGGGGTTTTGACATTTAAATTATTTAAGGATCTTTTTTCTTGCGAAAATATATGCTTCGTATAAGCTAGTGAAACAAAAGATATTTTAGCTCCGTATGATAAGAAGAACTTTAGTTATTGAGGACTAAAGCGGATGGGTAGATCCTCCTTTTTCATCTCTCTATTTTTCTCCTATTTTCCACAAGAAAGTACTTAATAAATACTTTCTTTGTTTTATTAATATTGTAATAATAGATTTTTTGCACTATTCATCACTCTTGTTTCACCATATAATATGATATGTTAAGCAAAATATAGTTATGTGGGATCTTGTTGGATTCGTCTAATAAATTACTTTCACAATATCAACTTTTTATAATTTTTACTCTTACACAATTATACATATTTAGCATACAAAATGTGTTTTGAGATGTGTAATTTCATTCTTATTGCAATATTAATAGAATGAAGAAAATAAATACTCCGTATGTATGAATGTATGATGTATATAAATAAATAAATATATAAATAAATCTCACTCAGTCACAATATCCCTTTCTTCTTTCGCATCCCCTTTCTTTAAATTCCCTAGACAATGAGTATCTTCTAATCTTCTTTCCTTGTTTCTATCCTACTTACACGTATGTATGAATGTATGATGTATCCCACCATAATATTTATATTGACTACTTACACGTTTGATTCCGCAAGGTACTTAAATAATGAAATTGGATACTTAAATAATGAAATTGGATAAATGTTTGATTCCGCGAGGTACTTAAATAATGAAATTGGAATATGATACTTCAATACGTAATCTACTACTTCCGTTTCATTTTATTTGCAACGATTAGATATTTTTCCTCTTTACTTTATATCAAATCGTTGCTAATAATATGAAGTTGCATTTCTTTAAGTTTTTCATTTGACTATGCATTACACCTCTATATAAATATAGAAATTGGTTACACCAAAATATATTGCATTGAAACGCACAAACATCCTTTAACTATTCAGCTCAATTACGGTATTCTTTCCTTCTTTCTTTTCCTAGTTTCTATACCTCTATATTGATGTTAGTTTTATACTTCCTAACTTTTTTTTTCCTTGTAAATAAATATGTAACTCTTTTTGACAAACATATAGCTAAGCTAAGGTAAGAATGACTTCAGTTCAAGTGGATGCTCAATTGAAAATATATAGGATAGTACACCAGCGTGCACCATGCGCATGGTGCACCCGAATGGCAGAAAGAACATACTATTGTTTGACAAAGAACATACCTATATATATATATATATATATTTGATATGTTCTTTACATTATAAATTAAGTTCTTTTAACATATGTTATTATGAATTTTGAATTTTGAAATTTAATTTGAAAATGAAATCTCGAATTATTTTTAGTTGAAAATAATTTTAGTGAGAGAAAACTATTATTATTATGGAAAGTTGAATTTTTGGAGAAAAGAAAACTATTTTTGGGAAAATATTATCTTTGGTAAAGATTTTTCCGTTAAGTATAATTTTTCATGAAATTTTAATAAAGTTTTTATCATGTTCTTTTCGTAATGTCTTCCTGTTCTTTTGTGATGCATGTTCTTTGTCAAACATAAACATGTTCTTTGTCAAAAACCTTAATATTCTTTTTCAAACAACTATATGTTCTTTCCGCCTTTTTTTATTTAACCCGGTGTACCATGCACATGGTACACCCTGGTGCACAGATCATGCATTATGCTCAATTCAATGGCAAGCAAAAAGCAGCAGTCGATGCAAGAGGAACAAACTATCCTAGCCAACAACGAAACTGTGAAGGATGAGCAATATCTGCTGGTTGCAGTAGGAGGTGTTATGCAGAATTCTCAACACCGACCAATAAGGCTTATGAAAACCCATGATGTTAAGGGAAATAAAGTTCGTAGCCAACCCTCCTGGCACAATCGGCGGAGAAGATCATGGTGCGATTGTGCACCAAGGTGCTACTTCTCAAGGACAACTTCAAGTGATTGTTGGATCCAAGTGTCCAATTGTTTATGGTACCATTGACAGGTCTTTTCCTGGTCTTGGTTACCTCTTGGCTTGGGACAAGTCCGACAATTCCGATGAAATTAACAAGGTATGACATTCAAATAAGGGTCAATTGACCACATCTATAAATAAAACTACAGTAATTACCGCCGATATCATTACTATCCACGTGTCAACCACTCATAAAAAAATTTCCTGCTAAAACTATTTTTTTTCAACATAAATAAAAGTTTAAAAATGGTAAATTAATTATACATTTTCCTAACAGATTTTATATTTAATTTTGACTAATTAATTACACAATTTTCATTGGATAAATTAAAGAAAGGTCAAACTATTTCATTTTCTTATAAACATTATTTTTTCTCATACTCCTTATATTTTATAAATATTATATAAATTGGGGTTTCCACTCTTTATTAATTTATTATAATTTGCTTAAATTATTTATACTACGCACATATATACACATATAAGTCAAAAAATTATTGTTAAAATCGTGCAACGCACGAGCCTAATCTAGTTGGTATAAAAGTTAGCACCTTCGTGACACATTGGTATATAAGTAATATAACAGTTAGCACCAGTGATAAAATGGTATAAAAATTAACAAATTGTGACAAATTGGTATTTGTTAAATATGGAAGAGAAATATAGAGAGATGAGAGAAATATTTTTTACGTTATGTATATTATTCCATCTAATACGGGGTATATATACATGTATATTATCTATGATTCCATCATCAGATAAGATCAAATACCCAACTCTAGAATGTTCTAGATTGTACATAGGATAATAGTCATCCATATTTAGATATTTCATAACACTTCCCCTTGGATGACTATATATTAAATAAAACAATAACTAAAATTTACTAGAAAAACCCGTACAAAATAATACACTATAATGCGCATAAGATGATGCCTCGTTAAAAACCTTACCAGGAAAAACCAGTGAGAAAAAACCATGGTTAAGGAAAAAAAAAGTGCAACGCGCATTAACTCCCCCTCATGAATACATCACTTGAGATCTTTAAGACGACACAATCCAATGCCGTAAGCTAACTTTTTGAATGTGGCTGTTGGGAGCGCCTTAGTAAACAAATTTGCCAAGTTTCACTCAAGTGGATCTTAAGGACTTTTATATCGCCATTTTTCTGGAGATCATGAGTTTAGAAGAATTTTGGTAAAATGTGCTTCGTTCTATCACCTTTGATATACCCTTCCTTAAGGTGGGCGATGCATGCTGCATTATCCACATATAAGGTTGTTGGAACTTCTTTCTCGGAGTTTATGCCACAATCTGTCTGTATATGTTGAATTACAGACCTTAACCATACACATTTACAACTAGCTTCATGAATTGCCAAAATTTCTGCATGGTTAGAAGAAGTAGCTGCAATTGTTTGTTTGATAGAACGCCAAGAAATAGAAGTACCTCCACATATAAACACATATCTAGTTTGTGATCTAGCATTATAAGGATCAGACATGTACCCTGCATCTGCAAAACCAATCAAACCTTCTTTGGATAGATTAGTGAAAAACAAACTCATATCTTTCGTACCTTGAAGGTAACAAAGTACATGCTTAACCCCATTTCAATGCCTTCGGGTGGGGCATGAGCTAAATCTTGCTAATAAATTTACTGAAAATGATATGTCAGGTCGTGTATGACTAGAAAGATACATTTATGCCCCTATTGCACTTAAATATGGTACTTCAGGATCAAGAATTTCTTCGTCACTCTCCCGAGGACGAAAGGGATATTTTTCTACATGAAGTGCTCTAACAACCATAGGGCTACTCAATGGATATGATGTATCCATAGAAAATCCTTTAAGAACCTTTTCTATGTATGTTGACTGGTGCACAAGGATTCCATTCTTAAGGTGTTCAACTTTTAACCCTAAGCAAAACTTAGTTTTTCCAAGATCTTTCATTTCAAATTCTTTCTTTGAGCACTTTACTGTTATTGGAATCTCTTCAGGAGTTCCATTAATATTCAAATCATCAACATATACTACAATTATGACATATCCTGATACAAATCTCTTTATAAAAATGCATGGGCATATAGGGTCATTCTTATACCCTTCTTTCAACAAGTACTCACTTAGTCGATTATACCACATGTGCCCTGATTGTTTCAATCCATATAGAGATCTATTTAATTTTATTGAGTATTGTTTTCGAGAACCTGAATTTGCTGCTTCTGGCAGTTTAAATCCTTCTGGGAGTTTCATGTAAATATCATTATCCAGTGGGCTATATAAGTAAGCTGTGACTACATCCATCAAACGTAAATCAAGTCTTTCTCTTATTGCCAGACTGATTAGAAATATAAAAGTAGTTGCATCCACCACAGGGGAGTATGTCTCCTTATAATCAATACCGGGTCTTTGTGAGAATCCTTGTGCAACTAATCGGGCCTTATATCTTACAATATCACCATTTTCATTTCTTTTTCGTACAAAGACCCGTTTATATCCCAATGGTATTACACCTTCAGGCGTACGGACTACAGGTCTGAATACTCCTCTTTTTTCAAGAGACTTCAATTCAATTTCAATTGCTTTTTTCCATTTTGGCCAATCGCTTCTTTGTCCACATTCATCAATGGATTTTGGCTCATGATCCTCATCATCATTCATGACATCTAATGCTACATTGCATGCAAAAACATCATCGACGTCGATTTGGTTTCGGTTCCATGTAATTCCAGACATGATCAAATTTGTTGAAATTTCTTCATTGTCGGGTACCTGAATATCCTTTTCTATCATGTCTAAGGTCTCTTCTGGAGATCCTTCAAAATTGATAACTTCCTCAGTCTGGCCATTGTCAATTGTTGCTCCTTTTCTCTTCTGATGATTTTTATCTTTGGATCCGATGGGTCTACCACACTTCAGGCATGCTTTAGAATCATTTGCAAGTTGGGCTTGTCCTTCTGGGACATTAATTTTAATCGGAGCATTTTCAGCCGGTATATGTGACTTTGTCACTTTCTTTAGGTCAGTAGATAACCCGACCCGAATATAACCTGTAAATTATTGACTTGAACCGAACTCGACCTAAGCCGAAATTGACCCAAACTCGTTTTAACCCGTCAAAACCCGAATTTAACCTGACCTATTACTAACCCGACCTGAATTCAACCTGGTCTGTTCCTAACCTGACCTGAATTTAACCCGACTTGTTACTGACCCGACTTGAAATTCAACCCGATTTGTTACAAACTCGACCCGAAACCAACACAACTTGTTATTGACCCGACTCGAAATCAACTCGACTTATTATTTTATACATCTTTATTATTGTAGATATTGACTAGCTAAATAAAGATATATGCTATATATGTTGTAATCTACTTGTAAAGTCATAACTTCGTAAGGCTAAAACTACTCTATGTTAATATTGAAAGTATTTTGTCTTTACTTGAACAGAACTCGCAAATTATTGACTTGAAACCGAAACCGAACCCGACTTGAACCCAAGAATGACCCGACCTGAATATAACCTGCAAATTATTGACTTGAGTCGAACCCGGCTTAAACCCGAGAATGACCCGACCTGATTATAACTCGTAAATTATTAACTTGAATCGAACCCGACTCGAACCCGAGAATAACCCTAACCCGTTTTAACCCGTGAAAACCCAAATTAAACCCGACCTTTTATTCACCCACTCGAATTTAACCCGACCTATTATTCACCCGACTTAAACCCGACCCAAACTCGATAAGACGTGACTCGACTCAAGCATGACCCAACTCGAACCCGACCCGCATAGGTTACGACATTAACCCGAATTGACCCGACCCGAGTTGACCCGACCCACACTTACCTGACCCAAACCCAACTTGTTTACCGAATTGACAGCTCTACACTTATCATTTTAATAAGAAAAAAGGATTAAACGTCATAAACTAGCAAACTTTTATACCAATATATGATCACATGTTAAGTTTTATACCAATATGTCACCGCTAGCTAACCTTTGTAACAATTTGTCACAACTTGTTAACTTTTATACTAATTTATCACTGGCGATAACCATTATAGTAATATGTCGCAAGGGTACTCTAACTTTTATACCAATATGTCTAATTGGCCTTCAATCTTCAAATAAGATATATATAAATCTACAACAATGTAATATGAATATATTGATATTATGGAACAAAGAGAGTATGCATTTGTGTAACACGTTATACGTACATGTACGAGGGAACAAACAAATGAATTAGTATTCGCGATGTTTGCAGGTGTATATGGAAGCTGGGGATCCTTACAAGCTGGAGAAAATGGAGTGGAGTGAAATCGAACCAAAACTAGATGCATCCACCAACACAAGTACCTTCGTCGATGCTGAGACAGGTGCTGCAGCAACAGCTGAAATCAAGGACAATGGCAATAAACGGGCTTTGATTGCTGCTAGCTTCGATCGTTTCTTACCCAAGGCTTGATTATTATACCATGTCAACCAACTTCACTATAACATACCAAGGGACTTTTTACTTTTAATTAATCTTGTAACCTGCCTTTTCTATATTATGCAACTATTACCAAGTTTATGAATAAATAATTTCCTTTGGTTTAGATCCGGGTGTCTATTACTAATTTACTACGGAGTATAATTTATGTTCACCTTTTTCTTATCTCAATCTTAAGCAATACTTATGGTTTAAGCAATACTTAATAATGTTTCATGCATGA
The DNA here is from genome assembly GCF_948465745.1 of Chenopodium album. Taxonomy (NCBI): domain Eukaryota; kingdom Viridiplantae; phylum Streptophyta; class Magnoliopsida; order Caryophyllales; family Amaranthaceae; genus Chenopodium; species Chenopodium album. The sequence continues at coordinate 42,210,535 of NC_137848.1, forward strand.
GTTCAAATTGTTAGAAAGAATGGGCTGAAATAATAACTGTAATGCAATAATTCATTTATGTGTTCACCTTTAAATGCAAGATTTCGAAATTTATGTTTATTAATGCATTAATGTCACCAGCACTAATATGTAACAAAAAATTATAGAACTTTACAGAGTCGATATTTAGAAAACATGAATTTAGACTAATCTAAATCGAGAAATACTAGACCGACATAGTTATCAACAACATTTTATAGTACTTCCTTCGTCCCAAATTACTCGCAACGTTTTGACTTTTTGCACTATTTACACATCTCACTTTGACCATCTTTTTTAGCTATTATATGAAAATCAATTAGTCATGTAAGATGTTGTTGGGTCTATTTTAATGTATAGTCTCTTAATATAAATTTTTTATAGCTTTTATAAATATATAATAAAAGATATCGACGGTCAAATATGTGTATCGGCAAACGTATCCAGTCAACATGTTGCAAGTAAACTGGGACAGAGGGAGTACAGAATAGTCGTTACCCACAAATGGAAGACTATTCATCAATGGCTACATTAAAATTGTGGCCACTATATTCTTTTTAATCTAGACCTTTCATTTTTAGAGGAGATCTTATCCATTCTATTATTTAACCATAATTTTTTTTTTTTAATTACAAAAAAATAAAAACCTGCTTTTACCAATTTTTTTTGACGAGACCTGCCTTACCAATTAATAAAAAAAAATCAATAAACTTCATCAATTTATTTAATGATGGCATAACTGTATAACCGTTCCTCCATTGATAGAAGATTGAGAATTAATTTCCACACATATACTCATATAATGTAAACATTAAGAATTCAAATTATATGATGAAACAACATTATTAGATTGAATAACATAAGCATTAGATTACAGAAAATGGAAGAAAAGTATATAGAAGAAATGATCAATGGTGGAATTTTGACAGATGTATTGTTTTAATTTCTGTTGTGTACGGAACCTATGAAAACAATGAATTCTTTTTTTTTTTTGACAAGAGCAAAGGCAAAAGCAACAAAAAAGACTAGAAAACGTTAAACGACACCTCCTAGCTATGTCGTTTGCCCTCTGTACCTGTTCTCTTGGGACTTTTAGGATTGCACATCGAGGAAAGGTGGCTCCGATTTCCTTTATTTCCTTAATCAACCAAGTTATCGAAACATCCTTACCTCGGTTGTCTTGCAGACTGTTAATAAGGGAAATAGAGTCTGATAGGAGGAGAATCCCCTGTTTTCCTTGAGCCTTTGCCCATTTTAAAGCTTCGAGACATGCCCAAGCTTCACACTGTATTGCTGATGAGGCTACTCCACAAATTCCACCTTCTACAATCGTATCACCCAGGTTATTCACGTTACCTGCCCATCCAATTCCTGCCCTTAAGGTCTTTTTATCCCAAGAGCCGTCTGCTTCCATTATGAACCTATCAAACCCAGTCTTATCCATTCCCAGGTGTACATGATTAAAACCTGGAGGAATAATTAGGTTAGTTCTGGTTGGAGCTGTTTCAGTGTTATCATGGTTTCTGTTATGTAAGAAGACCTCATGGTCTTGCATTCCTTGGTTGACGAATTCCACCACTAAACCAGCATTTCCATTGGCGTTTTTGAAGCATCTTACATTTCTCGTTTTCCACAACCCCCACAAGGTTGCAATGAACAAAGCGTTCCGAATACTAAATTTCCCATCCTCGCTATAAAAGAGCTGGATATAGTGCTGGATCCAGTTCCTCAAGGAGCTGGGACCAGGAGAGTCATGGCAAATAGGAATAGAGGAGACCTCCCAAACCTCTTTTGCCAGAGAGCAGAAACGAAACAGATGTTGGCTATCTTCCATGTCTAAATTGCAAAAATCGCATGTTGGATCGACAGGTATCCCTCTATTTGCCAAATTAAGCTTAACTGCAACCCCATCGTGAAAAAGTCTCCACAGGAAAAGCTTCCTTTTTGGCTGAATGTCCATTCTCCAGATCAGCTTCACGAATTCTTGATCCTTAGTTGAGAAGGAGGAGCAGTCAACCCCCTATCTTTAAAAAGATAGTAGTATCCTGTTTTTGACCGTGTACCTCCCAGAGGGGTGAAATTTTCAGTAAGTGAAATCATCCTCTTTTTTGTGGGGAAGTTCCATAGCCAGAATTGCTTTTTCACTATTCCAGTCGAAGCAAAACCTAACCTTTTCCACGATCCATTTACCCGTGTTCCAGTCAATAAAATCCTCCACCTTCCAGTTTCGAGCGGCTCCTAAAGTTTGATTTGAGTGGACCATTGGAATTTCTCCATCAACCCACGGCATACTAATAGCCCTGATTTCCTTCCCATTACCAATCTTCCATGCAAACCCATCCTTGAAGCGTTGTGAGGCCTTTTGGAGGCTTGTCCTACCCATTGACGGGTTCCCTTTCCTCACATAAGGACTACTCGCATGTTGAACCCCACCTGGATGGAACCCTCTATGCACTCTAGATAGTAAAAGTTGCGGGTTGAGATGCATTCTTGTTGATTGTTTGAAAAGGAGGGTATCATTGAGGATTGAGGTTCCCCTAATCCCTAGGCCCCCCATGCTCTTGGGGGCTTGGATAACAGCCTTGTTTACCTAGTGCATACCTTTGCCTCCTTTGTTCGACCACCAGAACCTCGAGATGAGGGAGTCAATTTTGTTGGCAATGCTTTGGGGCAGTGTGAGACATTTCATAACATGGGCCGAGATACTAACCAGAACCGTGTTGATAAGGACTAACTTAGCCGCTTGTGATAGACGAAGAGAAGCCCATGAAATGACTTTCTCCGAGACCCTGTCAGCCAAAAACTGGAAAGCATGACTTTTCCTCCATTGAATATCAACCGGAGCCCCCAGGTGAATCCCCATATTATCAGTCTCGGGCATAGAAAGAATTTGTTTCAAGGCTAACCTCTTATTGTTATCAAAACCTGGAGAAAATTTAATGAATGACTTCTGCAAATTCAACTTTTGATCCGAGACTTTGCCGAACCTTTGGAGAATATCCTTAATACACAAGCAAGACTCCTCATCAGCCTTAAAGAACAACATTGCATCGTCTGCAAAGAAAAGATGGGAGATAGATGGAGATCTTCTCGAAACCTTCAAACCTTTGAATTGGTTAATGTCCTCTGCCAGGATCAACATTCTTGAGAGGATATCCATGCAGAAAATGAAGAGATAAGAGAAAGAGGGTCTCCTTGCCTTAACCCACAGTTAGGGACAAAATGCTGAGAAGTTTTCCTGTTAATGACAGCTTTGAAGCTCACCGTTGAGATACACTGTGAGATCATTCTAATCCAGTGATCAGAGAATCCGTAGGCCTGTAGGACCTTCAGGAGGAAGAGCCAATCCACTCTGTCATAGGCTTTTGACATGTCAATTTTGACCGCTGTGAAGTTTGACTTTTTCTTTGTATTAATGAGATGCATAATATTGTCCTCCATATATCTCCCTAGGATGAAAGCATGTTGGTTTTCCGAGATAATACCTGGGAGAGTTTTCTTCAACCTATTGACCAGACACTTGGAGATGCATTTGTAGACCGTGTTGCATAAGCTGATTGGTCTAAGTTGGTTGGCAAGTTCAGGGACTTTCACCTTTAGGATCAAAACCAACAGAGACTGGTTCCATTCTTTAAGCATATTACCAGATCTCATGAATTGTTGGACACTGTTCACCACTAGCTCCCCTACTTCCTCCCAGTAGATCTGAAAGAAATTGGTTGTGAACCCATCTAGACTTGGAGACTTAGAACAGTGCATATCCAACAATGCTTTTTTTACCTCCATATCTGTGAAAGGCCTGTCTAGCCCTAATTTATCATCCAAAGAAAGCTGAGGCAGTTCCAGTTGTCCTAGAAGGAGATCAATCTCCTCCCCATGATCCTCAGAAATGTCTGGATTAAAATTTTTCTTTACAGAAGCTAAAATTACCTTTTCCACCTCCGATTGTCCTTCCACCCAAGCATCATCATCATTTCTGATCGTTAAGATCTCATTATGAACCTGACGCTGTTTTACCTTCCTGTACATCGTGGAGGTAGGTAAGTCCCCCATCCTAATCTAGTTGTCCTTCATTCTCTGTTGCCAAAACTTGTACCTTAGCTGGCATTTCGGAATGATAAGGTTGACCTTTTGAATATACAATTCCCCTTCTTGAATCGTCCTAATATCCGACCCTGTATCTTGCAGATCACTAGTGAGTTTTCTCCAGTTGATCCCCCATATCTTCTTATTTTCCAGGCACCAGTACTGAAGCCGAGTTCTTAACAAACTAAGCTTTCTTGAGAGTTGGAACATAGAGGAGCCGTGAAAGGGTTCCTTCCAACCTTTCGTTACTAATTCCTTTACTTCTGGAAAATTAAGGCACCAATTCTCCAATTGGTAGGGCCTATTTGAAGAGGCCTCTTTGGAGTGTGACTGGTAAGTGATGGCAGCATGATCAGAGCAGATGATAGGTTCATGGAATACTTTCCCATCTGGAGAGTGATGAAACCAATCTTCCGTGATGTAGGCCCTATCCAGTCTTTCAAGGATCAAATTGTTACCTTCTCTTTTGTTGCTCCAAGTAAACCTTGGCCCCGAGAAAGGCACTTCTGAAGCATTACTACTAAATCTCCAATCCAAAAAGGCATCAATTCCCCTAATTAAAATCGATCCTCCTAGCTTGTCACTTCCACTCTCCACTTGATTGAAATCTCCTATAACTAACACATTTTTGAACTCGTTTAGGAACCATTGAAGTTGTTCCCAAACTAATTTCCTATGTTCTACTTGAGGCTTGCCATAAAGAAACAAGACATACTTAAAACATCCAATAGATTCAACGATCTTACAAAGGATAAAGTTTTTAGAGGTGTACAAATATTCTACTACATCATTAGACCAACCTAAAACTAGAAGACCCCCCACTAATTCCATCTGAATCCCAACCAAAGGTGGAAGTGGGAGCCAAAATACCTAAAGCCGATGCCGCATCTGAAAAACACATCTTAGTTTCTGAAATAAACATAAATAAAGGAAGCTTCGAACGGTAGAGCCACACTAAGTAGGGAATTGTAAGAGAGTGTGGATCATTTAAACCCCTACAATTCCACGCCACAACTTTCATATCTCTTTTGGGGGCTGATCTGGTCCAGCCTCCTTACCCTTTGACGAACCCATCATCGAATCAAGAATGGGCAATTGGAGATCGATGTCCATATCATCTCTGACTTTCCTGAAAGCCGAAGTTACCTCTTCACTTTTTTGCCTTTTAAACGAACCCGAAGAAGAAGAAGATAACTCTTGAAGCCTTTTGTTTCTACCCCTAGTTTTGAGGTCATCATCAATTTCAACCCCAAACTCACGAGCCATGTCCGGATCTGAAATAGCCTTTGACTCAAACTTTTTCCCACCATTCTCATCATTGATCCAAATACTAAACCCACCTTTATCGGACCACCTATGAAGCCTTTTGAGCCTCTTGCGCTCCACTCATTCATGGTGTTCACTATAGCGGATCGAATCACCATCAATCGAAAGAGGCATGTGTCCCACCGCCTCCCTAATTCTCTTTTTTGTGTTAGCACTATCATCATAGTTAAACAACTCGGTGAAATTAAAAGAACTAAGATGAGATACCGGGGTGTTAGGTGGATCAAACTCTATGAGGGGAAGGTTAGACAATCCTCCCAAGTCCGCCGGAGAAAGCCTCAAGAAAGGCAAAGAGTTTGCCCTAACATTACGATGGATTTCTTGAATCTCCATCCTTCTAGCCTTTCGGATGCTCAAGGAGAGAATAGTACTAGCCTCTATGATGCATGCATACTCCTCGTCCCCTGGTCCTTCATCAAACTCACGCATAGTTTCCATAATTGAAGGGTTATCCTCATCTCTATGCATGAAGGCAGCCGCCAAATTATGCCCCCACCCGCTTCCATACGGACAGGTGAGCTTCCGCCGAATTCGATTGGAGTGGAGGCCCACTCAGAAATCCCCAAGGTATGGAAGATAGTACCCGAGCCACCACTTTGATGGGGTTAAAGCTGGGCCGCGGATGACTCCCCCATCTCAAATCTCGAACCCGCAAAGAGATGCCTTGACGGAACCGGAAGATCAGCAGCTAAGGGAGGGATGGGAACCTGATCCGCCGTGGGCCTTCCTATGTCGAAGTCCAGCATTCTTCTTGCTGCTGGTTCACTATCAGCCTCATTCACCTTTTGTTTACCACGATCATTAGTGGTGTTCACAACCGGTGGATCCAGTTGCCTTCCTGGAGCGAACTTGGCGTAGGGGTCTTCCCCTAACCCTAATCTTCTTCCTGGAGAGAGAATTAGATCCCGCCTCACCTCTTCAATTTCCATTTCCACAACCCCGGATTCATCGTTCGACAGATTCTCATCCACCGTATGAAACCCATCACTGTCTTCACTATCCGACAGAGATAAAGGCCCATCAACCGGGTAACCTTCATTAAAATCAAAATTCTCCCTTGGAACCCTCCTGTCCAAAAGGTGACCATTTGGCTCTTCAAGATGTCGCAAGTCGACCCCGGTATTCCGACACCTGTACCAGTCCGGTGAGCCTCGAATGTAGTTAGAGTAGTATGGGTACTCAGCTGGCCCGTACAAAACCCTAACCCCATCTGCCTGAACCTCATCAAGGCGCCTTCTTACCCTTCTCCTAGCAACCATATCATGAAAGGGGCATCGCGAAGTGGAGTGACCGACGCACCCACACGATTTGTAGAATCGGAAAACCCCCTCATACCTCAGATAGACCCATATTACACGATCCCCTTCTAAGGGGATAAAGCATCCTGAGATCAAAGGCATAGAGAGATCGACGAGCATACGAGCTCTCAACTCTGCCTATACTGGCAGTCCGTTACCCTCGTTGTCCAGCTCTTCTATGTATCCTACATGACGTAGGATTTGTCTTGCCCAACCTTCTGTTAAGTAGGCTAGGGGGAGCCCATAGACTCTCACCCAAATACGAGAGAGTGAGAAGCTTATCTGGTGAGGTACGAAGTCACGTTGATACCTTCTGAGATTGATGATTCTACCATCAATAATAGCCGTACCAGCCTGTACTAGCCCTCTCAAGTCTTGACTGCTTTCACATTCAAAGAGAAAATATGGCCCAGAACGATGAACCCTAATCTCCCCCTTCATTATCCAACGAGAACGAACAATATGTTGCACGAGTGCTTGAGACGGAGGGTGGGGGCCAATGAAAAAGCCAATAACACACGAATTAAAGTTTATCTCGCTATTATCCAGATCAAAATCTAGAGGTGGGGGAATGAGAGGGCCCCCCCTTAAATCCAACTCCTGCTGCTCACTCTGAGCGTTGGGGGGAAACTCATGATTGTCATTGTCCATGAGTAAGACAATACGCTAGGAATTAAATGAAGACATAAATATTCTGAATAAGGACAGATAGAGGGAGAAGAAAAGAAGAAAAGATAGAAGAATGGAATAAGAGAAGATGAGCAATAGGTCTGGAAATTCTATTGCATTTATAGAACACCTCGAGTTCTAGGGAGAAAACCAAAAACAGGCATGGGGAACAAGAACTGGGCAAATTAAATACTATTACTTAAGTAGCCGCCTATATCTATCACCACACTGCACCAGTAGAAGAGAGCAGTAAATGCTCAAGAAATATTGGGTGGGGATACCAACAAGGTGGCGCTCACAGCTATTGGGAAGGGAGAAAGAAATCTGAAAGGTTATTGCCTTTTAATAGAAACGAGGGAGGATGGATAATCAAGAAACTGATTATCTTGAAATTCTAAAAAGAAGGGTTGGAAATCTACAGACACAAGCAAGCAATAGAGAATCTTTCCCACCTAGGAGGAGCTATGCCACCTTTAGCAAACAAAAGGAGTATATGGAAGGAGATCTGGATAAGGGAATAAGAAAACTGGAGGAAAAAAAAGCAAAGGAAGATATGACCCCTAGCAACCTAGGAAGAACTCACTTGAAGTGAGAGAAGCTCTCGATTTTAGAGAGAGAAGTTAATATTGGAGTATTGTCCATGGTAAGCAATGGAGTAATTTAATAATGTAATCTAGAAAGGAAGGGGATAATGCAGTTTTATTTTTTAATTTAAAGGTTAATTTTTTATTTTTTTATTTTTTTCAAGTCAACTAACTGCCTCAACTCAGCATGAAGGACAAATGTATAACCATAATTTAAAAGTTATAGTGGCCACAAAATTATTGTAACCATTGCAAAATTGTCCCACACAAGTGCACATTTCTTGAATAATAATGTCCTCATTGTTCATATAATTATCTCGTTTGACAAACAGCTAACCAACTAGTCTAATTGATCCTCAACTCATATACAGTATCAATAAAATCTAGAAAGACAAATCAATAAACTAGTTTCTCAGAACTTAGAAGATTTGGTACGACTCATAATACGAGTGTTTAACAATGTATCACTTGCTTTCTGAATTTGATGTGGAATATCCTCTAGATTGTAACAAGTATGATATTCAGCTACATTAAGCTTTGGAAGAGCGTTTTCCCCAGCTTTTAACGTCTTCAATTTCCTTAGCCTAATAATACGCAACACCTCCAGTTTCTTCAACCCTTTGTACCCAAAATCCAACACCATACCATCATATGCATTATCAAGTTCAAGCACAAGCAACTCTTGCATAACTTTGAGCTTTTCGAGTGGATCGTTCGTAAACCCAGAGTTTATCAACCGCAATCTAACCAAATGCTTGAGTTTGTGCACCCATTTTGGCAATTCTTTTCCTACCAAAGGCCCTTTTAAGTAAACCCTCTCAAGAAATTCAGGAGGAGATATTAAGTTGGTCAAATCAAGAACTACTTCTTCATCATTAACATGAACATTTTCATTAATCTCAATACTACTTACACTCAATGATCGAAGTTGTATCATGTTTTGCAATGCATTACATAATGTTTTCCCATGTTCCGGCCTTAGATTTTCGATTGCCAACCTTCTCAATCGCTTTAGCGTATCCAAACCGGGCACCAGAGTAGGCGAACTTCCATCCACAAATGCTAGCTTTTGCAGCTCCTTAAAATTATTCAACACGCCTTCGTGTATCCTTACTGGTACCATCTTTTCTTCCTTATAATTGCATACGAGTAGATGTCGGAGCTTCTGAAGGTGGTTAATCCCTTTTGGGAGCTCTACCACATCCGTTTTCTTGAGATCTAAGGTTTGAATGTTCCAGAGTCCGCCAATAGATTCAGGCAGCTTCTTGACCTTGGTGTTTCTCATACATAAATAACGCAAGTTATGTAACTTTCCCACCACTTCCGGGACATTAGAAAACTCGGCATTTTGAAGGTCTAGTATTTTTAGCCGGAATTCTGCTTCCTGGAATGGTGATGACCATGAGATAGGAAATTTTTCGAGGCGGATAAATGAAAGGATTGAACGAACACTTGGGGGAATGACAGTGTTTGGTGCATCCTTGTGAATCGAAAGCCTTCGACATTGATTGTTTGTACTTAATCTATTTTGTGGTAACACTTGACAAAAATTTAACTCTGCCAACTTTGGTACCATTATGTGTTGCCACATACATGGAAGTATTAGAGTCCTGTTTCTTCCTGTTTCGTCGCTCTTCAAGAGATGAACCATACCTATACATATATATATATACAAGCATCTGTATGTTAGCAATTACAGTTATTTATCAAACTATTGAACATGTAATTACAATTGAGCTAGATTTTTTTCCCAATTTTTACTTATTATGTTGTACATCTTTTACATGTATGATATAATTGAAATTTACTCGTCCTCAAGTTACATAGTTTATTTGAATATTTGATAAAACGTACCTCTAGACAACACATTTTTTGCGTGACTAAACACACTGTATGACTGGGGTTACTTATTCAGGAGTTACTCGGTAAGGGGTTACTCGGTAGGTTATGAGTTACTTAGCTTGGTCGGTTAGGGATTACTCAATTGGTCAGTAACACTGGCCACACAGTGTGGCCCAGTCACATATGAAACTTAATTTGTGGCATTTAAATTAGTTTATGTTTCAAGATCATACCTCTTTCGACAAGTTCATTGAGATGTTCTTCAGCAGCTTCTTCGCGAGTGTTATGATCCTTGGCTTCTACAAAGCCTTCAGCAAGCCATAAACGAACTATTCTCATTCTTTTAAACTTGCAGCCTTTAGGAAACATGCTATGATTTTATTCAATATGGGAAAAATTGACAGGACAATGTCCGGGGTCATGTAGGACTAATCCAAGTTCTTCCTTGAGAGTGAAAATCGATTCCTCGTAACCTTTTCAATTTCCTTTTATCTTTTCCATTGCCGTTTTAATCCTTACAATTGAACAAGCGATCCCACGTTTATCTTTAAACCCGCCGACTTCCTTAGAACTTCGGTCTAATAATTCCCATATTCCCATCAAACACCCTGTGCTGTCTTCTTGCTGGTTTTCTATTTGATGAGTTGATTTGAGCAGCTTATAGTCGTCAATGATATCTTCAACTTTAAAAACCAATGCTCGTAAATTACTCAGTTTCTTAAGTTGCTCCTTTGTTTGATCGTTTGTTCTGTCCACCTTTACCTCGGCTTTTTTTAAGTAATCTTTCGCGATATCCATTTCATTTTTGATGTCATCTAGTAATTCAGGGACACTCTGAAACTTTTGTGTCTCAGCTTGTAGTACAGGAACAACCTTTTCCATGAAAAAGCTCAGCAATTTATCTGGTATTGGTATTGCTAAAGCCATTTTGTCCAACTCCTTGTAACTTTCTACTGCAAATAGATATAGACATTGAAGAAATTTGTTCAAAAGGACCACTTAAGTGGTCTCTTTTATTCAGAAGGATCAATTAAGACAAAAATTGTTTAAAAGGACCACAAAATACACTTTTTGTTGAGGGGGACCAACTCCTATTTTCAGGAAAGTCAACGCCAAACTCCGGCGTTGACCGTCACGTGCCAGGCACGTGACTCTTTAAGTTGAGTCAGTTTTTTTTTCTTTTTCACCCCTCTTTTTCATGATTTCCCCCCAACATTCCCAATTTATCCCAATTTTTCCATTTCTTCTTCTTTCTCTCTCCTCAAAGAACTATTTATGGTATTTACTAAAGTCTGCCATTGTTGGTGAGATCAGAGCAGCGGCGATTTAATAGGCTATTAAAGGTAAATTCTTTGTACTACTCTCTCTTCCTGTCACTTTCTTTTCTTGTTTTGGAGTGTTTCCTCATCATTTTTATTCAATTTTTTTTTTCGACCTTAACAATGGCAAAAGGAAAGGAAAAGGGCAAAAAACACACAATTTTCAACCGACATGATATTCAGCTACACTTAGTTCTCTTCATTTTGCCCAGATTCATTTTGCTGCAAATTCAATTTTGAACAAAACACAAAAACGAACAACATCAACCAAAATTGCAGAAATTCGACAAATTCGAAAAAATTTCACAATTCACAATGCTTACTTTCTGTGACTTGCCCTCGATTGCATTGTGGATGAATTTGTTAGGAGAAAGAGGGCGCAATTGCACATTCCAGTCAATTTGGGGTTATACTTTGAGGAGAGAGAAAGAAGAAATGAAAAAAATTGGGGGTAATTGGGAATTTTGGGGGAAAATCGTGAGAAAAAAAAATTAGACTCAACTTAATGAGTCACATGCCTGGCACGTGACGGTCAACGCCGGAGTCCGGCGTTGACTTGCCTGAAAATAGGACTAGGTCCCCCTCAACAACTCAAAGTGTGTTTTGTGGTCCTTTTAAACAATTTTTGTCTTAATTGGTCCTTCTGAACAAAAGAGACCGTTTAAGTAGTCCTTTTGAACAAATTTTCCAATTTATTATCATTAACACATTATTACTAAAAAATTCTTTTTTTGAAAAATATGTATGTCTCATGAATTGTGTTGAATATGCGGCATCCTTTAATATTTGCCCCATTTACGTTTTTACTTTAAATTCACAAGAAACAAGTTTGATCAATAATATCTTAATCTATAGCTTATAAACTACTACGTGTTAGTAGCACTTTTGAAAACTCAAAAGAATCATTATGAAACTACATGGTGTGACAAATGTAACAAGATCCATTAAATTTATTGTTTTTTATATAGATTGTTAGAATATGTAGTAACAATTTTTTAAACCTTTCACTCTTAATAAGCATTATGTAACACCCCAATAATTCTCTCTTTAAACCTGTGAGGATCCTGAACAATATTCAAGAGAATTACTGGCGTGCTACCGCCACGTGTTCAAACGTTAAGGCTTTATCAGAAAATAGCAGCGGAAAAACTAAATCAGTTATAAATAAGTTTCAAAACCAACGAATGAAACCAAATTAAGTCATACAACTTGGAACCATTAAGGCCCTTATTCAAAACCCAATAAAAGTAGTAAGTGATTAAATTCAGTGTTCAAATAAATTCAAACCCAAAAGAAATAGTGTCGAATAAAATCGAATTAAAATAAATTCAAACTTGCAAAAGAAATAAAATGCAAACAACCAACTCTCTACTCAAGATCCCACAACCCTGATGAATGCTACATGTGTAAGAACCTGTGGTAATTCTGCTCCCCAATATTACAAGTGTAAAAATTGGATCGTCACAGGGTCATTGAAAGGCGAAGGCCATGACCAAAGAAAGACACACAAAGCACGCAATCAGCAAAGCTGAGTACATACAAGCTGCAAAATAAATTAAGAAATCCATAACATGCTACTAATAATCAATCATCATGCATCATTAAATTATAGACTCAACACACGACTCAACTATTTATATTACTAAGACTCCATCAATTAATAATAGGTAAATCATTATTTTTATTCATTGGATTACGCAATAGACAAGGTTGTCCAACCCATGCTCCATTTGGAACATCAATAAAAGAAAAACCCCATGCCTCCTTTCGGAAACATCAATAAACATCCAACGACCACGGGCGCGACTCCGTGACCCGTAGTTAGTATGAGATCTCACCTAACTCCTAGTTTTGAAAAATATTTGAAATAAGAGACTCGTAGATCAGACGGCCTCGAGAAAAGTACACGGCTAATACCCCATGTACCCCAACCCCTGATTGTCATTACTCCAGAAGTGCACCAATCCAGAGTTTTATTACTCATCCATCTTGCACTTTAGGTGATTTACAGGTTTAGACTTGGTGATGACTCATATGCATAACAATACAATCAATCCAATATCAATTCAATCAAGTAAAACAACTTTTCAATTTCAATTCTTGATTTATTAGTGGCAAGCAACATTTATTATTTATTCCTTTACTACCTCGGTGTATAAACACCTTGAGTGCATAAGGCACCCCAAAACCTCAACCTCGTCTTAGAAGACTTAAATTCTTCCTTTACTCATCCTGCTTGCATAATCATGAATGAGTAATAAATTAATCAATACACCAATCATATACCTTTGCCTCTAAGCGCACCTTGCATAATCAGAGCACAAATAATACTTGCAATATAAAATAGTGCACGTCATACGAAATTCACAATGTATAACCAAACAATTTAACTTAGTCATCCTTATACATGATACTAAGTTCTCGATCCGTCGTCCTTAAACATGCACCTAAAAGAAAGGTTTCGTAACTTGTACGTACCTTAGCAAACGAATTAGTATGCCACTTTACTAACTAGAAATCACCTTCAATAAACTCCTCTTCTAAGCCAAACAATAACATCTCAATCAATACCCAATCAATCAAATTTACAGCAATACTAACTTACTTTAAAACCTTCAAAATCCAAATCAAACAACACTTTAAAACCTTCCCTTTAGTTAAAATTAAAGGCTTATATATAGTTCTTTAAATTTTTCTTCATAAAAACCTTAAAATACACTCTTATACATGAAATTACAGCAAGTTCAAAGTCTAATAAAAATCTGAAAATTATATAAAAACCTCTAAAAATCTCCCTTTTTAATGGGTGATTAAACCCTCTTTATAAAACATCAAAAGTAGTACTTAGAAACTATTTCCAACACTTAAAACTTCAGTAAAAACATATATTTATGCTTAATTAACTTTAAACATAATTAATTTTATTAATCAAACTCAAGGATAATATTTTAAGTATAAAAAAACTTCGTTAAAATAAAAAACTGCCCGAAAATCATATTTAGAGGCTGAATTTGGCCACGAAAGGGTGGTGCTCACTACCAAAGGTAGTAAGTCTTTCTTAAAACGTTGTTTCCACATGGGAAACACTACTTTTTCATCAAAATCGGATGAGTTCAGAATCTGATCGGGATTAAAACGGGATTAATATTAACGAACGAAAATCTAAAAATTAAAACACGAATCTATGTGTTCAAAATAATCTGGAATTAAGTTAAACTAATCAGTAGTTATAATCACCAAAATTTCAAAACATCATTTCTATAAAAGCCCTAAATCAATTGTTCATAAAAACCCTAAAATCATGATTTTCAATAAATTGAAACCCTAGGTTTATAATTCATAAAATATGAAATTTATAACATAAATATAATCTGAAATTTATAATCTTTATACCATTAAAATATAATTTGATACTAAAAATATAATCTTTATACTAAAATCAAAACCCAAAACAATTAAATTAACATTAAGCAAAATAATGAAACAAAAGAGGATGAAAATAAGACTAACCTTTTTGTGTGGGAAATTTTTGGAGATTCATGGGTATTTATAGGAGAGAATTATTGTAGGGTAAAAAGAAAGATTGGGCCTCATAAAAATAATGGGTCGATTAAGTAAACAAATGGGTTAGGCTTGTGTGATTGGACATAAATTGTAGAATAAAGGTGCATAAAATAATTTGTTCAAATAATTTTCGACCCAGATTAATAATTTGAAACTTTTGAAATTAAATTATGAAAAATAACAAATAAATATTATAAATAAAATAAATTTTCATTTATAAAATATTTAAAAATACGGGGGATTATACATTATATGGATTAAAAATTAAAGGATAGAAGAAGTAGTAAGCTTAAGCATGATAAGAAACATGACACTTATTAAGGTAAGGCCAATCACTATAGGCACACTGAAACTAAAGAAAAGATAAAAATAAATATAAAATAAACTAGATGTATTGTTGTTAAATTATGTAAAATAAAAATAGAAATTTTAAAAAACAGACACGATATTTTTAGACACCCAAAAAAGAATGTTGGCGCTATAATATTAAACAAAGGATTAATAAAATAATGGTAAATATTAGATATTTTAGAATTATATATTTAAATGGTTAAAGAATCAACTAAACCAAAAGTTTAAACTAATTGTTAAGATCTAGGAATAGCAGGTTTTATAATATATCACGCCCCTTCACAAGTCTTGCCACACTAGCACTAAGGACCATGAGGCATTGAGGCTCGCAAAAAGGAGTTCTACTCTATTATAATTCATAAACAATGTGAATTTTATAAGATTCAAAATTTAGGTAAATATCAAATTAGACAAAATTATAAAACTTTAATTTATAACTAATTTAAGCATGATACCCCCTCCGTCCCTTTATTAGAAGTCTAATTCTAATATTTATTAGGAAATATTAACATAAATAATCCAACCTATTAGCCCCCTTCTCATTTTAATCTCAATTAATGTTTAAATCAGGATAACCCCAACTATAGGAGTCCCTTCTCAAATTAGTCCCTCTTACCTACAACCTGTAATACCGGTATTTTTTATTATTTTTTTTTAATCTTATATAAGAGAATAATTAACTTTTTATTTATCTATTTATTTAGTTTATTATTGTCACCCACCAGCATTCACCTACAACCCAACCATAGCCACAACCAGCCAACCACTAGTCCACCACCCCCAAATATCGCGACCACCATGGACCCACCTTCTCCTCACTGCTACAATGCCACACCACCACCACCGTATACCACAATAACAACCCCATCCATCACCTCCGTATCACCCACCTCCTTTCCCCTCCCTTAACCAGCGGCGCCCCCACCTCAACCACCTAACCCCACCTATATACCATTCGCTACCTTGCCAACCGCCGTCAACCGCATCTCCTCCCCCTTCTGCGCATCCCATTTCATCTCCTCCTTCTCCAATCGCTCTGTTCCTCTCCCCTCTCTCAAATCACCTCCATTCTCTCTCATATCTCGTCTTCCTGTTCAGCAGTCGTTGGTGTGATTGATGTCGGTGGTTGGAGTGCTTGATGGTGATTCATGGCCGGGGTGATAGAAATGATGGTTTCGGTGGATGAGCTTGGCTGGAAAGATTTTTTTTGGTGGATGGGGGTGGATGTTAAGGTGGTTTTAGTGGAAGGACTAGGTTGGGTAGGTGGTGAGATCAGAACATTCAGAAGGTGGTGGTAGGAATTTAGATTTGTTTTTTTTAAAAAAAAAAAAAAATTATAATAATGTGAATAATGAAACAAATAATATGTTGAAAAATGGCTCAATTTACCTGATTAGCAGGTTTACAAAAGTTTGAAACTAAATTGAGAAGGGACTCTTATAGTTGAGATTATTCTGATTTAAATAGTAGTTGGAATTAAAATGAGAAGGGAGCCAATAGTTTGAATTATTTTTGTTAATTTTTCTTATTTATTACTTACATAATAAAGAGAAATGAGCTTTTAATTTAAGGACAGAGAGAGTAATAATTTATAAAATTATATTAGAACACTCAATTAAAAAGAACACATCCTAAGAGATGGAAATTGAGAGGTGGCACAAAATGACTAATTTGTCAATTTTCCACCATAATATAAAAAAAGTACATGAAAATCTAAAAATTACCGATAAGGAACTAAGGCTTGTTTGGGAGTTAGATGTTAGGTGTTAGTTGTTAGATGTTAGCAGATTGAGTTAATTAATTTAACTAGCTAATTGTGATAGCTGATTGACTAACTGATTATATTAGTTGTTTGTGTAAAACTGTTTGGTAAGTAGCGATTAGTTGTTAGTTGTTTCAGAGATAAAATAACCAAAAAGCTATAAACTCTTCCAAAAACCTTCTTATATGAGATTTTTGAAAAAGAGCTTTTCATCCCAAAACTCTCTTCCAAACCTCTAACTACCAAACACTTGAGTTGGTCAAACTTCTCTTTTTTTCTCAAATCTCTCTTTTTCCATCAAACCTCTAACTCCCAAACACCCTCTAAGGGCTATAGCAATAAGAGGTTTGTTTAACCTTTTTAGAAGACAAACCTCTTATTGTTTGGAGGAGTAAAAAAAATGTTGATGTTTGTAAATACAAACCGGATTGATTTTGCCTCCATTTGTTTTACATGTTGACAAGTGGAGTTTGTTGGGCCCAGTTTTTTCTTTTTCTTTATCTTTGTTTTTTTTATAAATTTTTTTTATTTTGATGAATTTAATGAGTTGTGTTCACAATAGATCTTATACATAAACCTTTCAACAAGTTTATCTATGGTTGATAATAAGTTTGTTGGACGAGGAGTTTGTATGATGACGTGACAAATGAACAAACCCTATGTCTATTTCCCTAAGGATGCTTGTACTTGTTATTTATTACTATGTGCATCCCTATTGACAAGACAATAAACCATATTTTCATGAATCCCCAACAACATTCTAAGTTCTAATATTCATCCCACTCTTAATTTCTGAAAACAGTCATTCCCCTGATCAGATGCCCTCTAACGAATTCCGATATACTATATACTAGTTTTGTTCCCCGTGCGATGTCCGGATTGTTTGTTAAATTTTGAGATAAATTTTTAATTTATATGTCAAATTTCAAAATATATCTCTAATAGAAAATTAGTTAGGAATTGATGTACTTTTGTGACAATTTAACATGTAGTAGGCATGTAAATGACTAATAACAATATTGGTATTTTTTTTTAGAGTTATAATCCAATATTTTTTTGAATAAAATTATAATTCAATTTATATATATGAAATATTGGTATTTATCGAAAATAAATAAATCTATCAACTAACAATTTTATCCTAAAATTCTATCCAAATTTGTTTGAAAATAGAATTCTAAACTAATTTTTTTTTATATATATCCTATGAAGTCTATCTAAATATATCCAACGTGGCGAGACACTTGGCAAAAAGTTAGAATGTCAAGTGTCGTTATCTCGTGCCCTAACTAAAAGTTTAGGTTTATATATTAGTTATATAATATGGATATTATAACCTTAGACCCTACACATTGCCATCTTCATCTACAAATTTCAAAAGTTACAAAATAGACATGTAGCATAAAAAAATTGCAAGCAAATAAACTCACCCCTTTTGAAACCACTTTTCATTGAGCTTCAAATTACAATGTACTAGCACAATTTGAATTTAACTAGCTTAATTATTTAAATTTAAAACAAAATACTTAATAAAAACAATTATTAATTATTCACCCCTTTTGAAACCACTTTTCATTGAGCTTCAAATTACAATGTACTAGCACAAATTGAATTTAACTAGCTTAATTATTTAAATTTAAAACAAAATAATTTAACTAGCTTAATTATTTAATTTCAACAAAATTACCAAAAAAAAAAAAGAGAGAGAGAGAGTAAGATACCTGCTATCAAAGATGTGATGATCAATATATCAAAGATCGGGTAAACCCGACCCGTGGATTGTTGCAAGGTTGTAGGAGGTTTTGGGTTTTAGCTTGTTGGTAAGAGAGAAACTTTGTTTGTTTGATGTATTTGTTGTTTAACTCAAACAAATGTAAACTATATAAGTTTAATGTTGATAGCCTTGAATTAGCTGTATTAGTTTGGATTAAAAAATAAATAAACAAATTCAGTCTTGTTGAATCTTACATAGTTTGGGATCACGTTGCTACTTGCTAGGATAATATAAAAGTATGATATTCTTACCACATTCATTTAATTGATACAAATCGAAAAAAAAACTTCATATGCAGGATATGTATCTTTCGTATGTATTATAGAAAAATCTCTCAAATTGTGAATGATTGCAAGTTTGTAAGCTTGAACATAAAAAAGAAACAAATGAATTATTACTTATTATGATTATTACATGAAAAAAAAAAATCCATTTTCGGTGAAATTCATCTCATTGTAAAGCTTTCTAATGTTAAAATTTTTATATATACTACGTATATAAGAGCAAGATTAGCGCAGTTTCATCTTAAGACTTTAATCCATTGCCACATCAGCTTTTTAGATTAAGTTTAATTTTTTTTTCTAATTTATAATTATGTTAAGACTTCTTAAGACTCGATAAAATTTATCTCTTCAATCGCTTAGACTCATTTTTTTACATGTAAATTAAATTATTAAAGTTTTTTAAAAAAAAAAATTAATTGAGTGTTAAATTGAGTCTGAAGTTGAGTCTTGAGTTTTCAAGATTCCACTTCAGATTTTGTTAAGACTTAGCTTCTTAAATGCATTAAAAAAAACAAAGTCTTGTCTTAAGATCACAAAATCAAAAAATGATGATCTCATCCTGAGTCTTAACACTCAGGGCTAATCTTGCTCTAATACTCGTACCTAACTGAAAATTACAATTTTCAAATAAATTTTGTTATCATTTGCGAAAAAAGTCAAATAAGACAATTCTCCAATCAAATACTCTATTGTACGTAAATATTAATATTACCGGTGTTAAATCCAAAACGTTACTCTAGTACATATTGAGGACACGCCGCACGTTTTTCAGGTATTAAAGAATTCGTAAGAAAACATAGAGATTTGTGTATTGCATTGATGAATTCATACAAGTCTTCATTGATATCCAGATCAAATAATACTCCGAACTATCCTCCATTTTACCAAGTAAGATTTTTGTACTATAATTGAGTTGACTTTTGAGACATTTAGTAATGTTTTGCTGATATAATTAGTTGTACAAATCCTCAAGTTGAGGTGGCCATATCATATCATGTTTCCATATCGTACTAATTTAATACGGAGTATCATTTCAATTCGTCAGCCTATGAGTTTAGTGTGACATCTTTATGACATCATTTCCGGGATATTCGTAGTAAAATTTCAGTGTGACATGTTCTAATTTTAATGGTGACCTTAATTTTAATATCAAAAAAATACGAGTAAGAACTTGTTTGTTATCTTGTTCATAAATGAGTAAGATACAAATCCTACCTAAAACCAGTTGTATTGTTGACTTATTATTTCTCGATTTCCTTTTTTTTTTTTTTTTTTTTTTTTTTTTGCAGCTTAGATTGAAGTTTTCAAATGAATAAAAAATTTGTTATAGCCTGTAGTTGCAATATCATGTATACACAGGAAAACTGATATATTATTAGGATATATCGTATAATATATTTTGGAAAGATACTGTTTAGCAAAGATAATCTTTTGTATTATAATTAACTTCCTAAGATTCTAGGATATCTTGAATTCTAGGTTAAGAGGAGTGTAACTATTATATATTATGTGTCATGTTTAATGAGAAGTCATTCAATTATATTTCTCTCTAATTTGTCATGGTATCAGAATCAGGTTAATGTGTCATGGTATCAGAGTCAAGTTACTTTGTTTACAAACAACAATGTGTTAACTACGTTCAACAAAATAATTGGATGAAGTTTCATTGTTTATCCTGATCGTTGGTGTGGTTTATAATCATTGCATTGCTTAGCTTGATCAATTCATTTGTTTCTACTAGTCGAGTAAACAAAAGACAGTGTATTGGCCTTGCCAGAAATTTAACCTTGACAACATAGTACATACTATATGATCTGGACTATGCAAAGTCAGCACAATCGTTGAAGCAATTTCTCAACTATGAATTAGATTGGACCAGTCTGAGAAATTAACAGCGACATATGAATCTGATCAACTCGGGCCTTGGCAAAAACATGGAATTATTTCACCTTTCATTAAAACGATTTCCTTGAATTTTCTTTGTATGCTTAATGAATTCCGGTCTGACATACATTACATTAGTTGAATTTGGATGAGCTATGTTTATTAGTGCAGTCACAACAGCTCGAGTAGTTTGCTGTCTGCAGAACCCCTAGCACACAATGCCAGGACCAGATACACCTTTATAGGGTTATACGTTTGTGATCGACTACAATACTAATCATGTATTTCACATTAACCATCAAATCT
Source organism: Chenopodium album (assembly GCF_948465745.1). Taxonomy (NCBI): domain Eukaryota; kingdom Viridiplantae; phylum Streptophyta; class Magnoliopsida; order Caryophyllales; family Amaranthaceae; genus Chenopodium; species Chenopodium album. Next base: position 42,231,602 of record NC_137848.1, read on the forward strand.
CAAATTACATCGAAACTTAAATCCAAAATAAAAACCCTAAAACATAATAAAGTCTAACCACCAAACCCGTAGAGAGTACGGCCCTGCCTCTTAAGAGCATAGACAACATCCATAGCAGTAACAGTCTTACGGCGAGCATGCTCAGTGTAAGTAACAGCATCTCTAATCACATTCTCCAAGAATATCTTCAAAACACCGCGAGTTTCCTCGTAAATAAGGCCGCTGATCCTCTTAACTCCACCTCGCCTCGCTAAGCGTCGAATGGCGGGTTTAGTGATACCTTGGATGTTATCCCTCAAAACCTTCCTGTGCCTCTTTGCTCCTCCCTTTCCTAACCCCTTTCCTCCCTTCCCTCTTCCTGACATTTTCTTATTCTTGCTTTCAAGATTCTGAATCCGGGTTTTGTAAGTTTGAATTGGATTTTTGGTGGAGATTGATGTTTTGATTGTGGTGGGAAATCAGATTTTGGGGGTGGGTTTATATAAGGAGGCTGTTGAAAATTTTTGAATATTTGGTTTTGGAGGGAATTGTTGATTTTGTTTGTAATTAATTACAGCCATTGGATGTGGTTTAATCTGACGGTAAATAAGGCCAATCCGTGTGAAGAGTACTTTAAAATTTAAGACCGTTGATGGTTTTAATCTAATGGTTGTCTTTGGTTTATTCTTTAAAATGTTTTCCATGCTCGGATCTTATATTTGTCCTGCCGGCTACTGCTAGCCTTGCTAGGTTTTATTGTTTTAAGGACTAAGGAGTCTACGAGTTTTAAGTTTCATCTAGCTTATTACTCCGCAAGTGTTTGTAGTACTTGAATTACTCCCTTCGTGTTTTTATAAGTGTTATAATTTGACTTTTTTGCTATTCACATAATTACTTTGACTTGATTAACTTTCTAATATATAAAAAACAAATATTATTGTATAATACATTGTTGGATTCATTATAATGTATATTTTCATAGTATCAAATTTCATATAATTTTACTAACATATACGTAGTAATTAGATATATTAATGGTCAAAGTTGTGTCTCGACATGCGTGTTTGGCAAAGTGTACTGTAACACTTATTAAAACACGGAAAGAGTATTTGGTTATAAATTGGCAATAAGTTTTAGCTATACCCTGTTCGTGCAGCTAGGATCATGCGCTATAAAATGAACATCTAGTAAAAAAATATGAATATGGTAAAAAAAAATGAACATTTAGGGCCTATTCATATTAACTAAATTGGGCTGAACTGAATAAGCTAAAATGAATATTTTATGAGATAAGGAAATTAGAAACTGAATTGAACACTGAACTGGACTGAATTGATTGGAGCTGAATTGGACTGAAATTAAGCTGAAGTGAACAGGCCCTAAGGGTATGTTCACATTTACTGAATTGAGCTAACTAAATTGGACTAAACTGAATTGATTGGAGTTGAACTGAACTGAACTGAATATAGCTGAAATGAATATTTTATGAGAGAAGGAAATTAGGAACTGAACTGAACTGATTGGAACTGAACTGAACTGATTGGAGTTGAACTGAACTGAAATTAAGTTGAAGTGAACAGGCCCTTAGTACTAGAAAGTGGATACGTTAAAAGAAATGACCATTAAGTATTAAAATCGGACAAAGTTACTTGTATCATATAATCATAGAATTGTTGGACGATGACCTTCATAATGAATATTTAGTTAAAAAATTATGAACATGTAATAAAAATGAACATTTAGTAATTAAAAAAGTAACACATAAAAAAATAAGAGCATTATGAACACGTAAAAAAAATAAACATCTAGGCCTTGTTCACTCTACCTTATTTTTGCTGAAATGAAATTATTTTTAATGAAGTGAAATTATTTTTGCTGAACTTAAATTATAGTTACTAAACTGAAATTAATTTTACTGAACTTAAATTATTTTTGCTGAACTAAAATTATTTTAACTGATTCTCTGTTATATTTTCTTCTTAAAGGTACTGATTTTTACTGTACAAAAATTATTTTTACTGAACTGGACTTATTTTTACTAAATTGAAATTATTTTTGCAGAACTAAAATTATTTTTACTGAATATTTTTTTTTTAAGGTGAAGTAAATAGGGCCTAAGTAATAAAAAGTAAACATGTCAAAAAAATATGAACATTTTTTATATTAAAAATGAACATTTCATAAAAATATATGAACATTTAAAAAATGAACATTTAGTATTTAAAATGAACACGTCAAAAAATATTATGAACATTTAGTATATTAAAAATGAACATTATTTCATATATATTTATATAAGAAACACCACGAATGAGTATATATGAAGAAGCATATTCTATATGTCTTGTATGTTTTGATTTGGACATGCTATTAATTACTATGTTAGGCCATATAATATGTATAGCTTATGGGCCGTTGTTATGTTCCGAGCCCTAATCTCTTAGGTTGTATATATATACTTGTGTATACGCTAATACGAAATACAACACTCTATTCTCTCTATTTTGACATACTACTTTAATAGAAATAAAAACAATATTATATGATAACTATAAAGTAAAGGCACAATTGTTCGAGATTATAGAGTCATAAGGAAAAGGAGGGGTGCATCCAATTCCGAGTCCTATTTCTATCCCTCTGAACCCTTCTGCTATTTCATCGCCTAATCAGTCTTCTACTTCAGCAACTTTAGTCCTGTATCCAGATGATGGTACTCATGCTCCTCCTAGTTCTCCTTCACTTCAGATGAAAGACTTTGCATCAGCTTGTTCAGATTACAAGAAACTGATGACTTGGGGAAAAAAGAGAAGCAGAAACTTTGTAGGGTGCTTACCTAGGTCCACTTCTTGCGACCAACTTCCATAGTTACGGTACTGTACTACCAACTGGTTACAAAAGCAACGGCGACTCAGGCTAGAAAGATTATAAGCAAAAGGAGGATTCAACATTAGGTCGAAGGCTGGGAGCAGAACAGAATTTTCAAAAAGTTTAACTGATAGTACTCTTGCTAGTGACATGGGCGTTGAACCTGGACTAGAGATCACTTCATCTGCAACTGATAAGAGTGACACCAAAACCAAGCATAAAAGACTTGTTATTCGGGTTTTGAATGAAGTCTGCAAAAAATACAAGGTTACTGACTTCTCAGATTCTGATAACTTTGACTTAGATTCTACTTCGGATATGGATGTTCAGCCTACTACATACTGATCTCCCGTATGGTTACAATTCAGTGGGGATTAGTTCCTCTAACAAAAAGTGAAAACAATTTCCTGGAACTGTCGAGGGCTTAATACGGAAGACTCGACGAAGTTACCTTACATCTTTTGGTTATGCAATGTACATAAGCCGGAGTTTCTGTTCTTATCCGAGACTAAATGCTCGGTTGTTAGGGTGTTAAATATGTTTATTAGTTCTAGATGTCCTACTTTTGTGTGTGGAGTTCCTAGAGTAGATGCAATAGGTACTAAGGGTGGTTTAGTAGTGCTAGGTTGGAATAAATTGTAGGTTTCTTATATTAGCTCTTGTCAAAATCTTGTTCACTGTAATGCTTTGGAAGTTAGTGGAATTAAATATGATATGTTTTTTTGTGTACGGGCCACCTTTGTTTGATGATAGATTTGGTTTTTGGAGTACAATGGTTAATCTTAATAATTCCTACCCAACTTCTATTATTCTTGGAGATTTTAACCTACTTGAATTACTGGAAGATAAGCTAGGTGGAGTGCTGTACATTAGGGGTAATGGAGTGTTTTCGCAATGGAGATTGGGAAATAGATTGTTAGATGTTCCTTTCTCGGGGCCAAGGTTTACTTGGTGTAATAAACGTTTTGATGGAGATCAAATTTAAGAGAGATTAGATAGAGCTTATATGTCAAACGATTGGTTTATTTTATTCCCGGACAGCATGATTATTAACCAACCTCTAATTGCGTCTGATCATGCTGCTATCATTTTCGATTCATATGGTACTCTCTTGCCAAAAAATAGACTGTACCAAATTGAGAATTGGTGCTTGGGGTTTAAAGATGTAGGAGCTATTATTGAGAATGATGTTGGGTTTCATGAGTCCGACTCACCGTGGAAATAAAACCCGAGCCCAAGAACAAACTCACAATTAATATAACAAAATGCATAAATAACAAGAATAAAGAAAAGACTAAATTACCCTTGTAGCGTGATTCGCTTAACCGGATGGAGCTCTTACTTGAGAAAAGCCGAGCCTCACAAATGGCAAGGACCTCCAACGAAGTCCACCCACAACTCGACCCAACTGGTCTACTACTTGGAGGTTAGCCAAGTCCGACCAAAAAGACTACCCGAGTAATTAATGAGCTTATAGGTTTTCTCTCAAGTGGAGATGCCTAATTGAGCTCTTACTCAAGTGAGTTTTCCCATTTCCCAAGTGGGATATTTATAGGGAAACTCAAGTGAGAAATCCACTCTCCCATCAATGTGGGAGAGTTGGTAAAATCAATTTTCTCCTTTTATTTTTAAATCAAAACAAAAGAAAATAGCCAACAACTAATTAATTAACAAGTGGCAAACTAGGAGGAATGGTTAGGTAAGGACCACAAGGGAAGGGGGGGGGACCAAAACTTGATCCCCAAGGCTTCCCCAAAAACCGGCCATACACTACCACTTGCTCCAATAGGGCTGCTGCCACGTGGCAAGCCAAGCCAAAGCACCCAAGCAGCCCAGCTGGCGCTTGGAGTGCGGCTGGCCCGCTGCTGCTGAGTGCGGCTGGCCGTGGCACCATGCTGCTGGCTGGCGCACCATGCGCGCATCGTTGCTAGCTTGTTGTGGCTGCCACACACATGCTAGCATGGCTTGCTAGCCATGTGCTGGCAGTCTTGCTAGCCATGGTGCGCTAGCACGCACCAGCCAACCTTGGCTCGGCTTGGTGCGCATGCTAGCCACCTTGGCTATACCAAATGCCCCTAGCACTCTGTTTGCTCGGGGCATTCCGATGTTAGGGGTATTCGGTAAATTGTTGATTAATTAGTGATTTTACCGTCTCGTCTTTAATTAATTCGACTTGACTTGCGACGCTCGGTTTCGACGCTCCTAGCTCGATTTCCGACGTCTAAATATTTATTACTCGAGCGACTCATTAATTCCTTCCGAATTAACTCATCGTGTCGGATCGTTAGCTGCTTGGGTGTGACCCGAAGGGTTCAGTCAAGATTAAGCTGTAATATTAATTATGCATTAATAAGACTGATTGGAAGCGGCCTCCACCTAGGCATTCCGATCACTTGAACTTACTGAATAAATAGCTTTTTAATAGCTCCGAACCCTCTATCGGAATAATACACTTGTTCGAAGGACACCATTCCTATCAATCTCCCACTTGTCCTTCCGGACAAGTGCGCTTTTAGTGTATAGCCTTTTTCCTATGTCACTTAATGTCTCTTCATTAACTATAAGGTAAGATTATTCGTCATCCTTATTACGTCCAGAAGTATTTCTCGAAATCCGAGTTTGACTGTCAATAAACAGATGATTTCTAAAATCCATCCGAGCACGACCATGCATTTTCACAGTCTCGCTCTTTGAAAGGCCTTGTAACAACAAAGACATGTTCCCTATTATTAGTAGGGGACATTCCCAGTCTTGTAATGTAAGCTTCTCTTACTAAGAGGACCTAGCCGTCCGAGTGTTGCTGTTATAATCTCCATGTACGGCAGGACTAGTACTCAAACAAGAGAACTCACAATACTCATGGTCGAGGAAAGAGGTTACGATAGTCATAATGAGAAGTATACTTATGACGATTTTTAAATCTCTTAAAGTATTCTCATAGGTCGATCCAGTATGGTTCTAAACCAATACCTGTGCAAATGATTTATGACAATCATGTCCTTGTAGCACAAGAAACGGTGCTATAAATCAAACTACACACTAATCTCAAGCGGTCATTAATCGTCCATCATTTAAATGACCTCGATTAGGGATAATTCTCGATTATAATATTCAATGTTCACTTAATAGGTGTTTCTTTATCCAAGACTGGTCATGATACCCTATTTTGAATATTCTCAAAATCGAATGGACTCAATATTTAATCCTAAACCACAATTAAATAGAAAACGGAGTGATAAAATTACATGAAATTAAATTACTCCAAAGCCTGAATGGTTCATCTTATGATAAATGGTTTTTCCAAATGTTTTAAGAGTAATACTCTTTATAAAACATTTATAGAAATCACACCCATATTTAATATGCTTGATTTATTTCGTGCAATTGTAAATGTTGTCGTTCACTTATTGCATAGGTTTAGTTATAATTACTTTGCAAATCCTAACATCTTCATTATCGATCACTTTCATAATAAGATGATAAGATTTGAGAGTGTCATGGATTATATGTGATTTAGGATTTATTTTCCAAGTGATGGCTCCCACTCAACTTCATGATTCGAGATCTTCAACTTGACAACCTACAATCATCAACGTTCAACAACGAACTTTCCATTTAACATCTTACTTATTATTGCCTTTTAGGCAACCATATTCTCAACATATATTTTAGTAGACTTCCTGATGATGCTTTGCTTGGGTTTCATACCAAATGGCTAACAATGATTTGGGATACCCTAATCACTTGTGACTATGGAAAATTTACCTTAAATTCCCGTACATTACACATGGATGCACGTCCATGTTACCATTCTCAAGCCACGACTCATTGTTAGCTCGTGATTATAAATGGCTTCCTTGTTAAGGATCTGATCCTTGTTAAGGTTTGTGCTTGCAACATCAATTCTCAAATTACATTTGTTTTCATGCGCCAAGAACCCATCCCTTTTACTTATCCAAGCGCTTTGGATGTTCTTGATCATAATATAATGGTCCATGACTTAGATTTATTTTGATTGGTAATTTATTCTTCTCATGTTCTAAACATGTAAATTGTGTGACGACTCCATAGCATAAACGATAAACGATAGTTTCAATTGCAGAATTATTCTCAATTTTATTCCAAACATGTGACCTTTTAGCTCATCCAGTTTCACCGAGTCTTGTTAAACTGTTTGCTATGTGATATGGTTGAAAGTCTCTACTAGAGTCTTTCTTGTTTGACTTAGTATTTAGCCTAGCTTATACTTAGTTCAAACAGTTACATACGTGTCGAAAGCCTTTTTAAGTCCTTCAATTCATGTTTAACATGGTAAATTCCTTTACTCGTTCAAACATTTTATTAAGTCTATACAATAGATCTTAATTCCCAATATGTACTAAGTATCGTCTTTTGCTTGGTCCATTGTCGAAAATACTTTCAAATCTAAACATTTAGCATTTGATAGTTAATTTACAACAAAGTTTGTAAACTTCTTGTTGGACCTTACAAGATTGACTCTTGCTCCCACTAAACTTCTTATCCATAAGAATTTCTATGTTTCTTCATAAGCCAATCCTTTTAATTAACACTATGAGAAAACACGTTACAATTCCTTTATACAATGCTACCTTCAATCCCATAATGGATTTCTTGAGCTTGCTTCCAAATCTAGCATTATTTAGATTTTCAAAACCCTTAGACTATTTTCATAGTCACTTCCAAAATCTTATTTTAGGAAGGCAGTTTTGGTATCTATTTTGCCATATTTCATATGTGCAATTTTCCTAGAATAATCACGAAAAGACTTGAGCATTCCGATTGGTGAATAGGTTTTTATTAAAATCAACTCCGTGAATTTAATTATTTCCTTTCAAACAATCTAGCTATGTATGCATATACATTTCCTCATTTGTTAGTTTTCTCCTTGAAAACTTATTTGCGATCGATGGGTCTTTTACCCTTCATGCAAATTAATCAAGTTTTAAACACGATTTTCAAACATGGATTCTATTTCGGATTTTATAGCCTCTAACCATTATTCGGAATTTGGATTTGTCGTAGCTATCTTACAAGGCATTATTCTCTCACTATATAATAGTAAATAGTATGCTTTGTAAATCTTAGATTTATTTCTAACTTAATAGAAATTTATAGGATTCAATCCAAGTCTTTGGTGAATTCTATACCTATACGGGGTAATTACATCAAACACTAAGTTTCATAATTATGTTGATCTTATTCCAACATTTTAGAAGTTTTGTGAGTAATGAATTCTCTTTTAAGGCACTTGTAAAGTCCTTTTGAGTATTCTTGATCAAGTATTCTAACAAAGCCCTTTTAAGGTCTTTCGAGATTGTCAGTTCTAGTTTATTGCTAATCTCGATGGTCATCAAGTTCATTTTTCTCCTACTTGTCGTTTTGGAAATGTGTTACTTTCCAGAAAGACACCACTTAGAGCAACAAACATTATGTTCTCAATTAAGTTGTGGAGGTAATGCCCGTAGTCTCACTTGAATGCTTACAAAGAGACATGTATATTGTCTTTGGAAAAAGTTCGTTGTGAAACAAACAGATAGTTCCCACTTGAGCTATCTTAGCCTTTAATGAGCCATTAAGCTCCCACTGAGCTACCTATCTCTTGCTAAGCCTGTGAGCTCCCACTGAGTCACTTAGCTCCCTCTGAGCCAGTGAGCTCCCAGTGAGGCTAAGAGCCTTAAACATATACTTGAAAATACATTTAGAAGTTAATTTTATCCATAACTGAACATGGTGTCCTTTCTTAGATCCGACATTTTGTTTAGTGTAACATTAGTCATTTGTGCAAATGTTTAAGAGTTTTATAGGAAGGGATGTGATCCATCATCGTTCGAGTCATTTTCAAATGGCATCGAGGTCTCCATGAAGACACACTTTATTCTTTGTGGAGTTATTTATGAAAATTTCAATTTCATAACTTTGAGATGGTCACGCTTGGCTCAAGCAAACATCGCTCGATCTAATATAGAAGTTTTGATATCTTGCCAAGTCAATTTTGTACTTCATTGAACTCTTGATCTATTAAAGGTCAAGTTTGTTCACAGTTGATGAATATAGCCATATTCTTTCAAATTATTCGTGAAACGTTGAAGTAATTGAATCCTCTTTAGCTTTCAGAGTCAATTGTCTATACCAAGAACAATAGCTCTTTACTTTGTCGGTTTTTAACAAGTAAGTGTTGCTTGTCTTAGAGCGATTCCGAATCGATCAACTTTCAAGAGCATATATAGCCTTGAGTACGTTCTTGTTAATGTGACATTGCTAAAGATGTTCGGAACACAAATCATGCCTATGATTTGAACTTTGTGAGTTTATCATGTTAGAGAAATGTTTGTTTATAATCAAGCATTCTTGGCTCATGGTTTAGAAAACCATGCCATTTAAATAAATTCGCAGCTTTTGCTCTTTACTTCGAATGTGAGTCTTTCCATGTGTAAATGGATTATTTGCTGATTATGGAACATAATAATAACCATTATTTATTCCAGCCTTAGCTTTAAAAGGTCTTTAAACAAAGCATATAACCTTACAACTGATGTAGCACCACTTGCTTCATTCTAAGCTTGTAAGTCAATAACTTAGCTTTTCTTCAATAGTTTGAGGTCACTTTTAAAGTGGAATCCTCAAGCAGTATTCGGTACTTGTGAAGATAGCGAGTTGCTAAGTTAACTGTAATAACATGAACTCTATAGTAGAAATGGAATCTTATTCCTTTTCTATGTTCCTTGTTTCCTATATTTCTTATCATACTTCATCTCATAATCTTTAAGAACCATTTTTTTAAGAGTCTTTGACTTTTATACTTTGTTAGGCATGACTAAGCATCTAGTGCGCCTTAAAACAAAGTTCCATCTTTTCTTTTAATTCGTACTAGAATTACTACATCAATGAGTTGTACTCATTAGTGTATGAAGCGAAAAGATATGTTGGTTGTCAAGCATTGACAATTTTGAATTTTCAACTCAATACTTCATGTTTATCAAAACTACCTAGTATTTTGAATACATGATGTCCAACCGTCTTTACGGACTTAGTTATAAAAGTCATTTATGAGAATTGTATTTTAGAAATGCCTTTCCTTTCTTTGAGAACTATTCTCAAAGATTTCCTTTACCAATCATTGAAAACAATATAGTTTGATTTGGAATTCTACAAATATAAGTGCAAAGTATAACCATTTATCAAGAAAACATAATAAGTTTGAAATTTAAAAGCATTCATGCAAACTTTCAATCTTATTAAGTGTCTTATCCACGCATTAAATTTGTCCCCATTTGGCGAGAATAAGGCGATTCCATGATTCAAAGAATCAATGAGTAGTTAAGCATGCTTTGGCTTGTCTTAACACTCAATATTCTAAGGTAAGAAACTCTTTGCTAATGGCTCCAAGCCCCTCTTGGTTAGATAAATTGTCGCATCTAATGCTCTCTCAACAACTTATCCACTTTGCCACGACATGTTAGGACTCCATCACTCATATCATTGAGTATAACCAAAACCAACATGTATGCGATGTCTTGCTTTGGAAAACCCATCAACATACCTTACGTATCCTAGGGAAAAATAGTGATGCCTCGCATTGGCGTAGCCCATCACTACTCTCAATAGGTCGATAAGTGTTGTTTTGGAATGGCAAGTTTTACTCAATATTTTAGGGACCTAGGGTTTCTATGTTGGTTGACTTAAATGAACTTAATTAATCATCGCAACATTCGAAATCCTAAACATGCATCTAACATATAATTCATATATATAATCATAAATATATATCGAAAACATAAATAAATGATGCATTTGGCAACTAGCATGACCCCTTGAGTCTTCAAGTTTTCAAGGGTCGTCTTTTGCAACTTCATGGCTTCGTCTTCCAATAGCCTCCGTCTTCAAGACATAACAAAAAAATGCAAATACTAGTATCTACGATTAGGACTAATCTAAATATTAAGGTACAAAAATACTCAATAGTTCGCAGACCGTACTTAGATTTACAAAAATACATGACGGAACGCAGTCCGTATTTTCTATCCTAATTGGGCCCCACTAGTTGCTATTTTTATAAAACCTGTGAGAGAATATACATTCCATTCATCCATTCACTATTTGTGAATGACCCATGCATTTTACAACAATAAACAAGTAACAATGCATAAACACGCGTAAACTAGTAACTAATTTAGGTGGTTAATCAGATTAAAGCGCCTAATTAAAACTAGTCAAAGTTGTTTAACCGATTATATAATTTAGCGTAATTAATATTGAAGCTCCCACTAAATTCCACACCCATCTTAATTAATCCAATTAATTAAGCTAGTAAACCCAAAATTTTGCCAAAATAAAATTTTGCAAGTGCCGCTCAAAACCGAGGCCTAGCCTCCAAAATTTTAATTAAAATAAATAAACATAATTACAATCGGCAAAACGCAATATAATTGCCCAATCATTGAGGAGAGTAAGCCCAAAACATTAAGGGGGGGGGGGGGGTGCTGCTAAGCTGCCTAGTCGAGCAGCCTTGCTTGTGCTCGAGTTTGGTGCTGCCTAGCAGCCCAGCTCACTACTGGCAGGTGCTCCCCACATGGTGCCCAGCAGCGCAGCACCTGCTGGCCTTGGCAGCCGCACAGCATGCTTGGGATGCTTGCGTGCTGCTGGGCTGGCTGGACAGCCCTGCTTGTGCGACACACACGCATTCTACCACGCACCAATGCACTACACTTGCTCGCATCACACACACTCGCACATGCGCACCAATCCTCACACGCACCAATCGCACAACCCTTATCCCTCGGCAGTCACATGTGAGCTGCGCGAGCAGCCCAGCTGGCCAAGGGAAATTCGTGGCTATTGTGCCTCGGTTTGCATGCTAGTGCCTCGAGATTATTTCCCTATTTTGTGTGACGTTTCTAATCAATTCTAAATTAATTTTAGAATCAATATTTTGAGCAAAATGAAATTAAAACAAGTCCAACTTAATAAATTCATCCAAGTGCACAAAACCAAAATTATTTCCAAGAACTATTCTTTAATAAAATTGGTTCAACTTGATGCAATAAAATGAATAGGGCTATTCACACTATTAATTTAATAAACTTAAATTAATCATGAGATTTGACAAAATTAAAGGGGAATTAGAATTATGAACACAAATATTCAAATAAAGATTCCAACTTTAACTTGTGAATCCTTGAAAAATTATATCTTCCAATATGAAGATAAATGAAATTTCTATCACAAGATTGAAACTTTATGATTCCAATCAACTTAATTCATGATTAACTCAAAAGTTCAACAAAAAATTCATGGAATTTAGTAACTCAAAGTTCTAACCACTTAAAACAATTAAAGATTGGATCTTTAGTACTTAGAAACCTCAAAGAATAAACTTTTCACACTTAATGCAACGGATTTGCAATTATGTGAAAATTTAACCAATCTTTCAAGCACTTATTACTACAAAGTAACCATGGTTAAAGAGGTCAAAAATTGCAGAAACATTAAGGAAAGAACCATATACATAATCACCATAAATATGCCATTAAGATTCAAGGTCAAAATTTTTTAAAAATTTTGTCAAAAACGAAAAACCCTCGAAAAAAGGCATTTCTGGTCAAAAATCAGCCTTGAAAGGGTTGAAACGTTTCCACAAAAAATTCACAATTATTGGGCGAAAATCTGAGTTCGGGGCCGAAAATCAGCTTTAAAACGAGTTTAAAATTAATAAAACCATTAAAACCGAGCTACTTATCTAATTAGTAACATAAACCAGAAAAATAAATCATTAAAAACACCTTGAAAATTATTTGTTATAAAAATAAATGAGCAAGGCTCCGATACCGCTGTTGGGTTTCGATGAGTCCGACTCACCGCAGAAATAAAACCCGAGCCCAAGAACAAACTCACAATTAATATAACAAAATGCATAAATAACAAGAATAAAGAAAAGACTTAGTTACCCTTGTAGCGTGCTTCGCTCAACCGAATGGAGCTCTTACTTGAGAAAAGCCGAGCCTCACAAATGGCAAGGACCTCCAACGAAGTCCACCCACAACTCGACCCGACCGGTCTACTACTTGGAGGTTAGCCAAGTCCGACCAAAAAGACTACCTGAGTAATTAATGAGCTTATATGTTTTCTCTCAAGTGGAGATGCCTAATTAAACTCTTACTCAAGTGAGTTTTCCCATTTCCCAAGTGGGATATTTATAGGGAAACTCAAGTGAGAAATCCACTCTCCCATCAATGTGGAAGAGTTGGTAAAATCAATTTTCTCCTTTTATTTTTTAATAAAAAAACAAAAGAAAATAGCCAACAACTAATTAATCAACAAGTGGCAAACTAGGAGGAGTGGTTAGGTAAGGACCACAAGGGAAGGGGGGGGGGGCAAAACTTGATCCCCAAGGCTTCCCCATAAATCGGCCATACACTACCACTTGCCCCAATAGGACTGCTGCCACGTGGCAGGCCAAGCCAAAGCACCCAAGCAGCCCAGCTGGCGCTTGGAGTGCGGCTGGCATGCTGCTATGCGTGGCTGGGCACAGCACCATGCGCGTTACGCTGCTGCTGAGTGCGGCTAGCCATAGCACCATGCGTGCTGGCCTGCTACTAGCATGCTGTGGCACGTGCTGCTGGCTGGCGCAACATGCTCGCATCGCTGCTAGCTTGCTGCGGCTGCCACGCACATGCTAGCATGGCTTGCTAGCCATGGTGCGCTAGCACGCATCAGCCAACCTTGGCTCGGCTTGGTGCGCATGCTAGCCACCTTGGCTATACCAAATGCCCCTAGCACTCGGTTTGCTCGGGTCATTCCGATGCTAGGGGTATTTCGGTAAATTGTTGATTAATTAGTGATTTTACCGTCTCGTTTTTAATTAATTCGACTCGATTTCGACTACTCGAGCGACTCATTAATTCCTTCCAAATCGTTAGTTGCTTGGGCGTTACCCGAAGGGTTCAATCAAGATTAAGCTATAATATTAATTATGCATTAATATTACTAATCGGAAGCGGCCTCCACCTAGGCATTTCCGATCACTTGAACTTACTGAATAAATAGCTTTTCAATAGCTCCGAACCCTCTATCGGAATAATAAACTTGTTCGAAGGACACCATTCCTATTAAATGAATGGAAAAATCATGTTTGTTGATCAGCGATGTTTCGATTAACAAGGAAACTAGTTACTACTCAGCTTCTTCTACGGAAATGGTGTTTGCAAAACAAAAAGTTATGGGGGATTAATTGGAAGGATCTTATCAACACACTTTCTACAGAGGGATCTTCTATTACTAACACTCAAGAGGCTCATAACTATGTCACACTTGTTAATCAAGAATTGAATTCGACGGCAATGCAAGTTGCATACTAGAACCAGAGATTGAAGGAAAGATGGATCTCTACAGGGGATCTCCTGACCTCTTTACTCTACTCAAGGGTGAATGTTAAACAAAAGAGAAACCAGATTTTGACACTTAGGAATGCACATGGAATCTGGGAGGAGGACTCGATAAGAATAAAAAATTTGGTGGTGGATTCAATGAAAAATGTGCTTTGCACTTCTCAATTGTTACACCAAGATATTGACACGGCAATGGTGTTGAGGGAGTTAGATATCCCAAAGATTCCATGTTGTTTCAATGAATACTACAAGAAGGGGGGTTGAATTGTAGTATGAGAGTTTAGCCAAACTTTTTGCGGAATTAAAACTAAGTAAGCTAAAGGAACAGAAAGATAAACTGAAGGAACTAAAAGATGCAAGAGAGATTTTTATGTGGAAAACTCCTTGGCCCTAACAAGGAGTTTTCCACGACCACTTGGGATTTTGGGAAAAGAATCTTCACTAGAATAGGGCAAATGGTCCTATTACAAACTAAAGACTCAAACTTCAAGTTCCTCAACGAACTTGAAACCCCGAGGAACAAGTCACCCAACTTGTTACTCTTCTCTTCTCTTTCTCTCTTCTCTTTCTCTTCTCTTTCTCACTTCTCTTTCTCTTCTCTTTCTCTTCTCTTTCTCACTTCTCTTTCTCACATACAGAAATGCACTCAAACTTCTCCATTCCCCAAATTACAACTCGAAAAATAAATAACTTTAGTATAAGAACATAAGAACACTCTATATCACTTATGTGGAATTGACACTTAACTCAAATTAAAGCTTAAAAACTTATGTGAGTAAAGGTGAGTTTTTCCAACTGATTTCAAAGACTATTTATAGATCAAATTCGTTTAGGAAAAACTCCTTTGTGCAGCAAATCCATTACGCCACTACTCCAACCCACTAAGAAGATCATGTTCCTAAAATTGAGGAAACATGAACTCCTCAATGTGCAAGACCATGACTTGAAGAAGATCATGGAGGAGTATGCCGCAAGTTTTTAGAAAACGTGGAAGATTTTATTTGCAAAAGATATTTTCAAAAATCAGAATAAATAAAATCTTTTAGTTAGGAAAAAGATAACCGTTAGAAGATAACAGTTTTCCTAAAAACTATCATGCACAATTTTATCAACTTAGACCAATTCCACACAGCTTTTCCGAGTGTAACTAATTTCTTATGCTTACATAAATCCTAAAATATAAAAATATATTTAGTCTTCATGTCTTCTGGTGAAGCTTCTACTCTGAGGCTTCTGTTCCTCAAGGGGAACTTCTCTTCTCCGGTGAAGCTTCTACTCTGAGGCTTCTGTTCCCTGAGGGGAACATTCTCTTCTCAAGTCTTCATTTCTGAAGCACCAGTTCCTGCAAAGGAACTCTTTTTTTTGGATAACTTTGCTTCTGGCCTTCTTGTTCCTCATGGTATCTTTGCACGACACTTAATTCTCCTAGTCATTGCATCTGATCACACACTTAAACAATCAAGCTCTTATTAGTCTGTAAGTAAGTGAGGTTGTGTCATCATCAAAATCATTAAATCCAACAATATTCCCCCTTTTTGATGATGACAAACAAACCAAACTTACTTACAAGGAAACAAAGATAATCCAACTTATTCTAAAAGAAAGAAAATACAAAAACAAAGTACAATGCAAAAAGGGAACTAATACTAAGAAATAAATAACTATACTTAAATAAGTAACTTAAGGAAAAACTGAAAAACTTGTATATACATTATACATGCTTGTAGAGAGTAGGCAGCTTGTGAAGATTTCGAACAGAGACCATAGAATGATTAAGTTTCCTTGATAGTTTGCATCTTTTCCCCCTTTTGGCATTATCAAAAGCCAACATACAAGCATATAGTATACCATAACACATCACCATCTAAGTGGTTTGGTGTTAAGACAAGAAGCATGCATAGAGAGAAAACATTCACAAAGCATATAGGCAGAATAAACATAGGTATTAATCATCCAAAACCGATTTAAAACATCGGCCAAGTGTACAAAATTTGCAAGTTCACCAAAAGAAAATTGAAAGTGCCCAAAATATTACAGACCAAAATAAAATTGTTCCCAAAAGCAGATAAAATATAAGTTTCATCAACATAAAGAGGCTGAAAGGAAAGATAGATTAAGAAGCAATGTTGTGGTCATCATCAACAGCATGATCCTCCAGCTTCTTGCTGAATTGAGACACTATGTCCTTGACAATGGACTGTCTCCCTTGTTTAGTGTTTGAGACCAGCTTCTTGACATCAGCATTCAGAGTGAGCACACTCTTCTTCAATTCCTCTATCTGCAACTTTGACTGCTCTTGTTCCTTAAGCACCTTAAGGAGCGTATCCTTCAGCTCCTTCACATCTTTGCTAGGAACCTTTGGAGGGGAACTAAAAGCTGCAAAACCTGTTCCTGCAGATGCATACTTGCCCGAAATAGGAGAGCTTGTGACTTTCTACAACTCCTCCTGCACCCCAGTTATATCAATGCAAATGGGTGCAGAGGTCTCCTTTTTCTTTATCAACCTCAAGCTCTTCCTTTTCTTCATTCCCCCTGTTTCAGTGACCTCCTCAACTATCTTTTCCTCTTCCTCTTCCTGAATATCCTGCACCACTCCCTCAACTATCCCCTTAGCCCTCTCTTCTTCCCCCTCAGATAATGCTCCTACTTCCTTTGGCCTTTTCTCCTTTTCCTCCAGCACAGCTTCAAAACATCCATCCACAACCTTCATCTTATGGTTTTCAAGAAAAATAGGCTGCATGTATTCGGTGTTTTTGAGGGGCAGGGGTTCTTTATCAGCAAAGGAGATACCAAAACTTTCGAACACATAGGTGAGTAGGTTTCCATATCCCACCTTCCATCCTTTTGGAACACAGTGGGAAAGGTGTTGGATCATGATGGAGGTAAAGTTGATTTGGATCTTTTTGGCTAGGCAATAACTTAAGACAGAATCAAGCTTGTTGGCACTGTCCCTCTTTTGAGAACAAGGAATTATATCATTGAAAACAAACTTTAGCAGGATTTTGTCAAGAGGGGTTAGGAAATTGTGATTTATGTAGGTTTCCTCTGGGTCACCGCCTAGAAACTCCACTATTTCATCAATATTGGCATCAGGAAGAGGGTTTCTTATCACATTACTTTTAAAATATATATCATACCCAGTATTAGGAAGATCAAACAACTCAGCCAAGTACATCGCATCAAACTCAATTTCTTTTTCATACACACAACACCGAATAGTACCTTTAGAGTACTTGAAACTTTTGCAAAAATCCTTCATAGTATCAACATACAAACTCCGATTGAAGCATTCACTCAACAAATTCACCCAATTTTGAGATTCAATCAATCAAGCAATTCATAAAGCTTAACAGACTTACACCAAGGGAGATTAATAGCCAAACCTATCACAAAGTGATCCCCAATTTTTTCTTGCTTTTTCATGGCTGCTGGCTTGTCCCGGTAATTGACCCCTAGTTCCGGAGCACTTTCTTCTTCATCTTGCATGTCATCAGACTTCCTTTTGCGAGAAGACTGAGATTCGGTAGTCGATTCGACTTTTGGAGGCTCTTGAACTTTGATGGGAGTGATTTCCGGTGGAATTTCCATGGTAATGTCTGGGATAGGGTTTGTGTTTGAGTCGGCTTCAATTTGGGTTTTTGGAGAGGTAGACATTGGAGAGTAGTTTTGATCAGAGTGATGAGAGAGAAGGTAATTTTTGTGTGGTGTAAATTTTTGTGAGGATGACATGTTTTATGGTGGAGGTAAATTGGTGAAGTGAGGTGTCGTTTGGGAGGTGAGGTGAATTAACTTGATTTGAAACTCATATTTATTGCTTAGGGAAACGCAAACCGTGTTTTAAGAGAGTAATGTGAGTGGGCTACTTTTGAACAAAAGATAATGATGAATATTTGATGCATTCATCCGAATTTTGTGTTTAGATAAAAAGAATTTGGAATTTTGAAAATTAGATAAACACAATAATTTTATCTCTTGAATTTAATCAGTTAAGAATCACTTGCAAATGCAACTTGATACACAGAACAATTCAACAAGGCTCATGCAACCAATTTTGGACTTTCACACTCTATGTCTTTCAGATTTACATGCTTTTAACAAATGTTACTCCTGCTCACAACCTGTCTTAACTATGTAATTAAACATATAACACTTGTGCATAGTATACAATGATTAAGCACGTCAGTTTGAGTTTCATACCTGAGGGAACTTGATGCATTTTTCTTAGTATAACTTAATCATCCCAAGTTCCATTCTCATCTTCTCATGCCTTTCTCTATTCAAGGGTTTTGTTAAAATATCTGCAATTTGATTGTCAGTTTGGCAGAAGTCTAATTTAATCAAACCCTTTTCAACATTATCCTTAAGAAAATGATGCCTTATATGAATATGCTTGACTCTTGAATGATGGACTGGATCTTAAGATATGCAAATTGCACTAGTATTATCACAATAGATAGTAATGCAATTAAATTTAACACCAAAGTCACGCAACTGTTGTTTGATCCAAAGGACTTGAGAGCAACAAGTAGCTGCTGCTACATACTCAGCCTCTACAGTCGACAATGCAATAGTATTTTGTTTCTTGGAACCCCAAGAAACTAGACAAGAGCCAAGGAACTGAACCATACCTGAGGTGCTTTTCCTGTTGACTAAGTCACCAGCATAGTCAGCATCTGTAAATCCTCTAAGCATAAAGTCATCACTTCTAGGATAGAACAGACACAGGTCATCTGTTCCTTTGAGGTATCTTAAAATTCTCTTAACAGCCGTTAGATGTGATTCTTTAGGATTAGACTGAAATCTAGCGCACAATCCAACACTAAAAGAAATGTCAGGCCTACTGGCTGTTAGATATAGCAATGAACCAATCATACCTCTGTAAGTGGTTTGATCCACACTTGTTCCTTGTGAATCCTCATCAAGTCTTGTTGTTGTTCCCATAGGTGTGTGATTTGTCTTGGCATTTTCCATGTTGTACTTCTTCAGAACTTCCTTGACATACTTCTGTTGATGAATCATAATTCCTTCTGCTGTTTACTTTATTTGAAGTCCAAGGAAGAAATTTAATTCACCCATCATGCTCATTTCAAACTCACCACCCATTAGCTCAGCAAAGTACTTGCACAAACCATTGTTAGTAGCACCAAATATAATATCATCTACATAGATCTGTACAACTAACAAATCAGTTCCTCGAGATTTAAGAAAAAGAGTTTTATCTACTTTTCCTCTTTTGAAATCATTTTTCAGTAGGAACTTTGAAAGCCTTTCATACCAGGCTCTTGGAGCTTGTTTAAGCCCATAGAGAGCTTTATCAAGCTTAAAACATGATTTGGAAATTTAGGATTTTCGAAACCTGGAGGTTGTTCGACAAATACCTCCTCATTTAAGAAACCATTGAGAAAAGCACATTTCACATCCATTTGATAGAGTTTGAAACCCATAAAAGAGGCAAAAGCTACTAGGATCCTAATAGCTTCTAATCTAGCTACAGGAGCAAAGGTTTCATCGAAATTAATACCTTCCTGTTGGTTGTAGCCCTTCACAACCAATCTGGCCTTGTTCCTTACTATAGTGCCATGTTCATCAAGCTTGTTCCTGAACACCCATTTGAGCCCAATGACTTTCTTATCCTTAGGCTTTGGCTCAAGGTGCCAAACTTTGTTCCTCTCGAACTCATTTAGTTCCTCTTGTATGGCCACTATCCAGTCAGCATCTCCCAAGGCTTCTTGATGATTTTGAGGCTCTAGGATGGACAAAAATGCATGGAACGCACAGAAGTTCCTCATCTACGATCTTGTTTGAGTTCCTTTTCTTATGTCACTGATTATGAGATCAGTTGGATGGGAACTTTTATACTTGAATGTCCTAGGTTGAAATTCCCTAGCAGGAACTCCAATTTGAGGAGCTTCTAGATCTGTTCCTTCCGCTAGTTCCTCATTCGCCTCTCATTCGCCTGTTCATCTGGTTGAGGAACTTCCTCATTCTCTTGATGATCCTCTTCTGGAGCAGGCTGCTTTTCTTTGGTTTGCTTCTGAGTTTCTTCTTCATTCCTGTCTCTTATCAATCCAATTTCAAAATCATTATCATCTTCTTGTTCCTGCACACTCACAAACTAGTTAACTTCATCAAAGATTATGTGAATGCTTTCCTCAACACACATTGAACTTTTATTATAAACTCTATAAGCTTTGCTATCAGAGGCATATCCAAGAAATATGGCCTCTTCACTTCTTTCATCAAATTTCCCTAGGTTTTTCTTACCATTGTTAAGTACAAAGCACTTACAACCAAAGGCTTTATGATGAGATATGCTTGGCTTCCTTCCCTTGAATAGTTCATAGGGAGTCTTGTTGATGATACTTCTAATTATTACTCTATTGAGGATGTAACATGTTGTATTCACGGCTTCAGCCTAGAAGTTCCTTGGCAATCCACTTGCAATCAGCATCGTTCTAGCCATTTCCTCAAGGGTTCGATTCTTCCTTTCTACAACTCCATTATGTTGGGGAGTCCTTGGAGCTGAGAAGTTATTATTCATGTCATTTTCCCTGTAAAACTCATCGAATCTTGAGTTCTCAAATTCAGTTCCGTGATCTGATCTGAGATAGACCATGGAGTGACCACTGATTTTCTGTATTTTCTTGGCAAAAACAACAAACTCGTTAAAAGTTTCATCTTTACTAGCAAGAAAAATAACCCAAGTGAATCTGGAATAATCATCAACAATAACCAAAACATATTTCTTGCCACTCCTGCTTTGAATCCTAATAGGACCACACAAATCCATATGGATTAATTCCAAAGGCTTTGTAGTGCTTACCATTTTCTTCAATTTAAAAGATGAACAAACATGCTTGCCTTTCACACATGCATCACAAACTTTGTTCTGTAGGAACTTGATTGTAGGAAGTCCCACAACCAGGTTCCTTGACCTTAGCTTGTCCAGTAATGAAAAGCTAGCATGTCCAAAACGTTTATACCATAGCAGGGGATCATCTTCAACAACACTCAGACATGTAAGGTTGTTCCTTGGGATTAAGTTGAGGTCAACTGTATAAGTATTCCCTTTTCTTGTTCCTTCTAAAACAGCCTTTCCTGACTTATTGTTGATGATGTTGCAAGAGTCAGAAGTAAAACTTACAGAGTTTCCTTTATCATAAAACTGTGATATGCTGAGCAAATTGTGCATTAAGCCCTCGACCAGGAACACATTATCAATGGAATGAGATTTTGATCTTCCAATTTTTCCTTTTCCAATGATCTTGCCCTTCTTATTATCCCCAAAGGTTACTGTTCCTCCAGGGTAGTCTTCTAGTGAGAGGAATTTTGATTTATCACCTGTCATATGCTTTGAACACCCGCTGTCGAGATACCACGAGTTATTCCCCCCTTACTAGGACCTGCAAGAAAACTAAGCATTAGGATCAGGAACCTAGGTTTCCTTGGGTTTTTTGGACGTGGATGCAATATCAGTTTACTTGACCCACACTTGTTTTACATTTCTTTTATCAGCTTCTTCTCTTATTCTACATTGACCATAGATATGTTCAGTCTTTCCACAAAAAGTGCATACCTTCATGCTAGGAAGCTCAACATATTTCTTTTACTTACCTTTTCTCTTGGCCATGTAACCAAGGCCTTCAGTTCGTTTTCCTTGTGCTTCAGCTATCCACTTAGGTATGACCTTTGGGTCAATACTTCTATCCTTTCTAGCATTCAGTTCTGATTCAAGTTGATCCTTTTGAGTTTTTAAAGTAGAGAGTTCATTTTTCAAATTTTTAAAATCAACATTGAATTTAAGCAACTGATCGCTTGAGGAACTGCTAGAACTGATATTAGAATTCATGAGCTTATACTGAGTTAATTCAACATTCAGAAGAATACTTTCATTTTTGATTCTATCAGCTATCTCTGTTATGTGTTTATATTTAAAATCAAGCTCTCTTAATTTGCTTTGAGACTTTGCATAGGCTGTTTCCAACCAAGCACCATGTTCTTTGAAAATCTTAAGAGCTTTTTCACATTTGTTCAGTTTCACACAAGTATCTCTAAATAATTCTTCTTCTTCTAGACATATATCTATTAGGACATCTTTAGAGAGAGTTTTAAGCTGTTTAGGATCAAGAAATACCTCTTTCTGGAGTTCCTCAAGGTAGGCCTTTTCATCATCTGATTTAGCCATCAGACAAAGATTAGCCGTCTCTTCTTCTGGTTGGTCATCCTCTTCTTCTTCACTGTCTGAGTCTCCCCAGGCTGCTATCATGGCCTTCCTCATGTCTGACTTTTGGTAGTTTGCTTTGCTGTATTTTTCTCTTCCTTGTTCCTTAGCCTTTCCTTTTCCTTTATCATTTTCCCAGAGGGGACAGTCTTTGATAAAGTGATCTGGGGATCCACACTTGTGGCAGCTGTAGTCAGGTTTTAGATTTGAGGTCTTTTTCCCGAAGTTCCTTGAGGTGCGGCCTTTCTTGAACATCTTCTTGAATCTTCGCACAATTAGGGCAGCCTCATCCTCATCTACTTCTGAGTCTTCTTCCTCATCAGCCTAAAGATCCAATCCCTTGTTCCTCATGGATTCGTTGTTGACTCCAAGGTGCAGCTCATGAGTCATGAGAGAACCTGCTAGTTGTTCAATGTTGAACTTGGTAAAGTCCTTAGTTTCCTGAAGGGCTGTCACCTTAGCTCTCCATTTCTCATCTTGCGGAAGACTTCTAAGAACCTTCCTAACCTGCTCATCTATAGGAATCTGTCTACCAAGGGAAACCAACTCATTTATGATGTTAGTAAAACGGGTTAGCATCTCTTGGATGGTTTCCTTAGGTTGCATCTCAAATCTTTCATACTTTGACATAAGCAGATCGATTTTTGAGCGTTTAACCTCATTGGTTCCTTCATGAGTAATCTGCAGCAAATCCCAGATTTCCTTAGCGTTCTTGCACCCCATAACACAATTGTGTTCATGAGGTCCAATTCCACAGTGGAGCAATTTCACAGCCATAGCATTGATTTCCATTTTATCAAAATCCTCTTTCTCAAATTCAGACATAGGCTTAGGGATTACCTCATTTTGAGCGTTTGTTTTGGTGACTTCGAAATCACCAACCTCGATGACCTTTCAGACTTGGTAGTTCTCTGCCTTGATAAAGATATCCATGCGGTTCTTCCAGTAGGTATAGAACTTGCCGTTGAACATAGGAGGCCTCTGAGTCGAGTATCCTTCCTCGAGCTTTTCATGAGTATTCATTTTCTCCAAGACCTTTCTTCTTCAGAGTTTCCTGATTTTCCTAGAAGTTAGGCTCTGATACCAATTGTTGTTTCAATGAATACTACAAGAAGGGGGGTTGAATTGTAGTATGAGAGTTTAGCCAAACTTTTTGCGGAATTAAAACTAAGTAAGCTAAAGGAACAGAAAGATAAACTGAAGGAACTAAAAGATGCAAGAGAGATTTTTACGTGGAAAACTCCTTGGCCCTAACAAGGAGTTTTCCACGACCACTTGGGATTTTGGGAAAAGAATCTTCACTAGAATAGGGCAAATGGTCCTATTACAAACTAAAGACTCAAACTTCAAGTTCCTCAACGAACTTGAAACCCCGAGGAACAAGTCACCCAACTTGTTACTCTTCTCTTCTCTTTCTCTCTTCTCTTTCTCTTCTCTTTCTCACTTCTCTTTCTCTTCTCTTTCTCTTCTCTTTCTCACTTCTCTTTCTCACAAACAGAAATGCACTCAAACTTCCCCATTCCCCAAATTACAACTCGAAAAATAAATAACTCTAGTATAAGAACATAAGAACACTCTATATCACTTATGTGGAATTGACACTTAACTCAAATTAAAGCTTGAAAACTTATGTGAGTAAAGGTGAGTTTTTCCAACTGATTTCAAAGACTATTTATAGATCAAATTCGTTTAGGAAAAACTCCTTTGTGCAGCAAATCCATTACGCCACTACTCCAACCCACTAAGAAGATCATGTTCCTAAAATTAAGGAAACATGAACTCCTCAATGTGCAAGACCATGACTTGAAGAAGATCATGGAGGAGTAGGCCGCAAGTTTTTAGAAAACGTGGAAGATTTTATTTGCAAAAGATATTTTCAAAAATCAGAATAAATAAAATCTTTTAGTTAGAAAAAGATAACCGTTAGAAGATAACAGTTTTCCTAAAAACTAGCATGCACAATTTTATCAACTTAGACCAATTCCACATAGCTTTTCCGAGTGTAACTAATTTCTTATACTTACATAAATCCTAAAATATAAAAATATATTTAGTCTTCATGTCTTCTGGTGAAGCTTCTACTCCGAGGCTTCTGTTCCTCAAGGGGAACTTCTCTTCTCCGGTGAAGCTTCTACTCTGAGGCTTCTGTTCCCTGAGGGGAACCTTCTCCTCTCAAGTCTTCATTTCTGAAGCACCAGTTCCTGCAAAGGAACTCTTCTTTTTGGATAGCTTTGCTTCTGGCCTTCTTGTTCCTCATGGTATCTTTGCACGACACTTAATTCTCCTAGTCATTGCATCTGATCACACACTTAAACAATCAAGCTCTTATTAGTCTGTAAGTAAGTGAGGTTGTGTAATCATCAAAATCATTAAATCCAACATTCCACCTACACAGCTCATCCTTTGGGACAAAGATTTCACTGATGAGGAGATAAGGAGAGCGATCTTTAGCCTCAATGGTGCAAAAACTTCGGGGCCAGATGGTTTTATGGCAGAGTTTTTTAAGAAACATTGGAATACGGTGGGTTAGACAGTTACTCTTGTGGCCAAGAGTTTCTTGAAGACAGGTTTTCTTTTGAAAGAATGGAATCATTCCATTCTGGTAATGATTCCTAAAGTTGAGTCACCTGAGACCGCTTGTCAACTTCGGCCTATTAGTCTTTGCAACACTATCTATAAGTGCGTGTCCAACTGTTTAGTTAACAGATTAAAACATGCTATGTCGGACTTGATCTCAAATACTCAACATGCGTTTCTTACTGAGAGACAAATGACAGATAACATTCTTTTGAGCCATAAGGTATTAGATAAGATAAATAAAAGGAGGAGGGATACAAATTTTCTGGTGGCGGTTAAGATTGATATGAGTAAGGCTTATGATAGGGTAAATTGGACGTTCTTACTCCAAGTTTTACAGGCCTATGGGTTCCCTCCTCACTGGATTCACATGATCCATCAGTGCATTTCTATAGTTTCATACAAAGTTCTACTAAATGGAGATACTTCTCAACAGTTCAAGCCCACAGGAGGATTACGTCAAGGAGATCCTTTATCGCCTTATTTATTTCGTTTCTGTATGGATATCCTTTCAAGAATATTGGATATAGGTTGTGCTTTGAAGATGTTTGAGGGCATTAAATTGGCAAGAAGAGGTTCCTCTATTTCCCACTTATTTTTTGCAGATGACGCCCTTCTCTTTTTCAAGGGAACTGAAAGTAGCTGTCAAACTGTTACTAATATCTTACACAGGTTCTGCAAAGTTTCAGGACAACAAATAAACTTGGGAAAATCGCACTTCAAAGTCAGTCCCAATACTCCTCTCAATGATCAAAGAATGTTTAAAAACATATTGTGCATGGGACAGAGGTAAGTCAGCTTGATCCGCATTTGGGGGTGCCTATTGATATGGTAGGAACAAAGGCAATAGCCTTTCATTTCATTGTGGATAAGATTGGTAAGAAGATTGTTGGGTGGAATACAGTTCCCCTCTCCCAACCCCAAAAGTTAATTTTGATTAATTCAGTGCTGATAGCATCAACAGCCAATATTCTTACTTGTTTTGAGATGCCAGTTTCTATTGCTAACAAAATTGATT
Source organism: Chenopodium album (assembly GCF_948465745.1). Classification (NCBI taxonomy): domain Eukaryota; kingdom Viridiplantae; phylum Streptophyta; class Magnoliopsida; order Caryophyllales; family Amaranthaceae; genus Chenopodium; species Chenopodium album. The sequence goes on from NC_137848.1 coordinate 42,257,667, forward strand.
CTCTTCTGGCAAGATTCTTCTGGGCGTCTATAGGGTCACAGGGTATGCATTGGGTTAATAGAAATACAATTCAACTGCCTAAGGGTATGGGAGGATTAGGAGTGCGTAACTTGGCTTGTTTGAATAGTGCACTTCTTATGAAACAGGTCTGGAGAGTGAGTAACAATCCACAGCTTTTGTTGTCTGAGGTGTGCAGGGCGCGTTTTGTAAGCCCTATTCTCTCATGGAAACCAGCTTCTTTGGCAAACAAGACCTACTCTTGGGGAATGAGAGATTAGTTAAATTTGGGAACATTTTGGTTAAGGAGTGTGGTTGGAAGTTTGGGAATGGGAAAACAATTATGGCTACGAAAGATAGGTGGATGGAAGGGAAGATTCTGACAACGCGGTCTTTGGATACGACGAGCGAGGTTTGGAATTGGAGGGCTAAGGATTTGTTAGACCAATATGGTACAGGATGGAATCACAGAAGACTCAATTCTTGTTTTAATCTCAAGGATGCGACTGTTATAGCATCAGTGGAAGTGCCAGTGTCAGAGGCAGAGGACTACATGTACTGGTTAGACCATAAGTCTGGTTGTTATACAGTCAAAACGGGTTATGCTTTTGTTAAAGGATTGGAATCTCAGACAGGAAATGTGGCGGTTTTGGAGTTTTATAAAGTTATTTTAGGCTCTTCATATACTCCCCAAAAGGAAACTTTTTGTGTGGAAATTATTCCATAATGGTTTGGCCACAAAAGGTAATCTAGGTAGAAGAGGGTTGGATATTCAAGTTTACTGTGATCTTTGTGAGGATTTGGAGGAATATATGCAACATATTTTCAAGTTTTGTACGACGGCAAAAGATATTTGGAGGGGTAGAATACTAGGCATCCACTCAGAAGATAATGCAGACCAGTCCTTTGTAGATTGGAATCTGTACTATATCCAGCTTTACCTTAGCTTGGATGGGAAACATGGCCATAGGATTACCTTCTGTTTGGCCACTTTGTGGGGTTTGTGATATGTTAGGAATAACAGGGTTTTTAGGAGGTCAGGGTCGAGTTTGTTGTCGACTACGACAATTATTTTAGAGGGATTGCGTCAACATGATCTTTTTAGCGGTAATGGAGAGACGACCTTACGCTGCCTTCACCCTCCAGAGAGTTTACATGATCACCCGCCAGGATTCATACGGGCAATTCAAACTAATGATGGAACTCAAGAGGGGTCAACTGTAATACAAGTTGATGGGTCCCGGAATAGCAGACAAGGAGATCAGGAATGGGGTGGTGCCCAAACGGGGTGGAGGAAGATGAATTCGATGGTCTCGGAGGTGCGACACATGGCCTAACTCAGTCGGCCGTGCAAACTGAGATGAATGCTTGTATCCATGGTCTTAAGTGGGGAGCTCTTCGACATCCAACGTCGATAACAATTTACACGGATTCGGCAGAGAATATGGTTAGGATGCTGAGAAATAATAGCAACATCGACGTTGATCTAAGATGGACAGTGGATCATATTCTTCATTTGGGATCGGCCTTCTCCTGGTGTAGCATTCATAAGGTGGACAGGACCAAGGTGCAAAAGGCACATTTGCGGGCATCGACGGCAAATACTAATTTACTATCTTTTAATAATGTTTAGTAGTGTAGTTTGTTTAAGCATATGTCAAAAAAAAAAAAAAAGGATTATTTTGTCTCAAAACTTAAGTTGTCATCAAGGAAATTAGCAAATGAGTGAAAACCTAGCGGCACGTTTGGTGAACAGTTGTAAATCATGAAAATGTTAAACCAATGTGCAAATACTTCAAAAAATGTGTACAGTATATTATTACATGTGGTATGTGAGATCATCTCTAAGCCATGTTCCTCATAAAATTTTGGGCCTGTTCATTTCAGCTTAATTTTAATTCAGTTCAGTTCAATTCAGCTCCAATCAGTTCAGTTCAGTTCCTAATTTCATTCTCTCATAAAATATTCATTTTCGCTCTATTCAGTTCAGTTCAGTTCAGCTCCAATCAATTCAGTTCAGTTCAGCTCATCTCAATTCAGTAAATGTGAAGAGGTCCTTCACTATTACCATTTGTAAGATGGTATTGATGAGAGGTAATAGAGATTTATGAAGAAAATTCACTTGTATGTGGATGGAGTTTCATTACCATGATATCCAACTTATTTAAGTGGAGTAGGAAAACATAGCTAAATAGCTAATGAATATTTGAAATGGTTAGATGCAATGTCTAATTCATATTTCTAAATAGTAAAACAATTTTTGTCATGTATTAACAGTATATTTGTAACTGGCCAAATAATATGATACAAGTATATGTTATTACTGTTTTAGGCTAAAGTCACACCTCACACGTGATACATATACTAGTAATCGTTTTTTTAATTCATTTTTTTATACCAAATAGTATACTTGCCACTGACTCATATTTCCACCGTAATTTTAGTCGAAACCATATGACTTTTACACTATTCATACATTATACTTTGACTCGTTTTTGTGATTTATAAATAAGATAAAATATAGTTATGTGGAATTTTGTTTAAATCGTCTTGATATATATTTTATTAATATCCATTTTTTATAATCTTACAATGTTGATATTTATAGTTATTAAGTGTTAAAAATATGCATTGACAAGCGTGATAATGGAAAGGTGTCAACTAAAAAAACAGATGAAGTATAAGGTGTCATGGGTTGCTACTCACCTATTTGTCATAAATATTGCCCACTAATTAAATATCTATAGTGGAACAAACCATTTTAGCACACATTGGCATATCAATATAGACAAATAAAAGCTATAAAAACCACTTGATAATTAGTTGCCCTAAATTGCGTGGGAAAAAAAACTTGAGCTTTTGTTTCGTTGTCTCCTCCGGACACCCTACCATTAAAGGAATCACTCCCAACATATGAACAATTATTTAGGATGCTTTAGGGTTTCCATTTCTTATTTCATAGTTTTTAGCTACTTGATTAATTATATTGTTGATCCATACTTGCACATTTAAGTTTTAGTTTTAAACTCAAATTAATTATATACGCTATGCAGCTTAATCAACAAATATTATTGTTTTTGCCAAATTGGATTGCAATTAATATTGAGGATTAATAGCACACATTGAACAAATTGATTAATGTGTTATATTTAAAACATGTGGATTAATCTACACATAACAAACTAACATATATATATAAAGTACATTTTTATTTTTTACAAAATTTATCGTAAATTGTAGGATAATATCATAGATTAAACGACTCCCCTGGCGAACAATATTGCGGTAGGCCGTTGTGCTAGAAATTCAACAATATTATCGTCAATGGTGTTGCTACTTCGATAGTAATCAGTGCGAAAGGAGTTATATTTCATTTTCTAAATGCTATGATAATCTTCATTTGAAGATGTCAAAAAAGAATAGAGTGAATTTTTAAAATGCGTGTATTGAAATATATATTATATTTTTTTATGAATAATGTTTTGTATAATAAATAGTTCAATTTTAAATAATTACAGAGGTTTTTCAGCGTGGCAGGCCACATGGTGCGGCAGGGTTTACTTGTCAGGTGTTACTGGTTTTGTCAAAGGTTACTTGTAGGTGTTACTTGTATTTTGGGATTACTTGTATGGATTACATGTAGGTGTTACTGGTTTTGTCAAAGGTTACTTGTAGGTGTTACTTGTATTTTGGGATTACTTGTATGGGTTACTTATAGGTGTTACTGGTTTTGTCAAAGGTTACTTGTAGGTGTTACTTGTATTTTGGGGTTACTTGTATGGGTTACTTGTAGGTGTTACTTGTATTTTAAGTAACCCCTACAAGTAACCCCAGACCAAACCCACATACCAAACCAGTAACATCTAACCAAAACCAGTAAGACCATACAAGTAACCCCAGAATACACTATACAAGTAACACCCTCACCAGAACCAGTAACACCCTACAAGTAACCCCAGAATACAAGTAACACCATGTGTTACTTGTATGTGTTACTTGTATTTTGGGGTTACTTATAGGTGTTACTTGTATTCTGAGTAACCCCTACAAGTACCCCAGACCAAACCAGTTACACCTAACCAAAACCAGTAAGACCATAATACAAGTAACCCTAGGATACAAGTAATACCTACAAGTAACACCCTGACCAAGACCAATAACACTTTACAAGTAACCCCATAATACAAGTAACACCTACAAGTAACCCCTGCCACACCATGTGGCCAGCCACATACAAAAATTTGTAAAATAACTATTATTCTCTCAATAGAAAAATAAAGTTGCATGCACGATGCACCAAATTATATAAAGAAGAAACCAATTTAGAATATGTTTTCTTCACCTTATTAAAATATAGAATTTGTTATATACACCTGGGTGTACCGTACACCCAACTAATCTAAGGTTAGTTTTTGCTCTTTATTTGATGATAAAATAAAAACACAATCATCCAAGTGAGAACAAATACTCATGGGTGTATGGTACACCCGAGTATATATAAAACATTCTCATTAAATTATGTTACATGTCTAATAAGTTCGGATAAATTTAATAAGGTTCATAAAGTTCTAATAAGTTCGATAAGCTCTAATAAGTTCCAATAAATTAAATAATGTTATGAAATATATTTGTGGATGCCTATTACACCATTGTATTATTCCAAAACTTTCTAGTTATTCTCCAAGCAAACCCTATCAATTGTACTGTTTATATATATGTATACCTTCCTTATATGAAATACAAGTAGAATAATCATTTTATTCTTTCTCAATCTCTGATGTTTTTCCTTTATTTATAACACGTTATCAGCACCAAACTAATAAAACAATTGATTTGAGGAGGCTACTAAGAAATTCACATATTGTCGACATAATTCTGTAAGTATCAATCATGTTCATGCCTCCCTATTACTTTTGCTCATGAGTTATTGGCTTATATGGAAAAAAAAAATATTATTTCCTTCACATATTAGCATCTCTCGGTGTAAATTGCTTAACGATTTAGAGTTCAATAGTACGTATTGATATGTTATCGAGTCATACGATTCATTGAAATGGAGTTAGATAAATATATATATATATATATATATATATATATATATATATATATATATATATATATATATATATATATATATATATATATAGTATCTCTTTAATTGCTAATTATCATCATTTCTTTTACGCAAGTAATTTCGTAAAACAAAGTTATATTGCATCCAATAGCTTTAAATGTTGATAAACTTCTAAAAATTATCAAAAGATCGGCCTAGGCTTTTTACCAATTCTTTACTCAAAGTTGTAGGCAAGTTGTTAAATATGTATAAGTATGAATTAATCCTAATACTTTTGTTTAATTTTAATTTCAATTCACATTATTACTTCTTTTAGTATTTATTCCGATAACAGGTTTGATAAAATATATCACATATATCCTAAGGTATCATATATTCTATCAAGGTTCATGATTAAGTTTTCACAATTGAAATCCATCGGGAAGTGATGAATAAAGTTAGGCTATTTGACTTGAAATATGGAGGATAATTGTTTTACTTAATTTTTTCGTTTAACGGAGGATAATTGTTTTACTTATTTTTCGTTTTCTAATAAGTTCCTTGTGAACTTATTGACAGTATGATATGATTTGTCATTTCAGTCATTTGTTCATATGAATCATAAAAAATAAATTTTTGTGGGCTTGTGGCCATTACATTAGTCATATTTGCATTTTAGGTAAACTTAATTCTTAGTGTAATTATGTGTATGAAAGTTATCCATACTAATTTTCTCTAAATTAATGATCTTTGGATTAATCGGCTTAACTTGACTTTGATAATAAGTTAATATTGATAGAATATAATGTCGTTATATTCCCCTTGTATATCTTTAAGTAGATCTTTCTTTTTACACTCTATCCTTAGTTAATTAACTATGAAATAAGAAAGTCAAAGTTTGTTTCCATAATGTTAGTGATAGATGTATCTAATCTTTTTAGTATTGATTTTACCAATTACGAATTATTTATGATTGGCTAGTGTTTATAATTGTATTTCAATAAATAGTTATAAATTTTGGAAAAATCATATACAATTGTTTAAATATGGATTTGAGAACAATCTCTTACTTTGTTACTTAGATGAGAACGGAAGATCGAGTTGATTCATGAATATAATTTTAGTTTGTTATGATGATGAATATTTTCACGAGATATTATTCTTTCCTATGAAATAGGTAAGATGAGTATTAAAGGTTTATACTCTATAACTGCATTATTCCCGATTTTATTTATTTTATTTTTTTTACTATAAGTTTTGGATTTTTTTTTTCACGTACATGAATTAAAATTACAATTGACATGAACTTAGTATCATGGTCAAATTATTAGTTAAGTTGATAGTGTATTATGAATCATATTGTCATGCTGATTGATATACGATTGAATCCAATTATATATATTTGATACTATATGTCTACTTGAAATCAGATCAGATTATTTGAATAATATTTCAATTGAACATAAAATCTCATATAAATATGGAGTTGAAGTCCCTTAAATTTTAGACGGACCAAAAACCACCATTGACAAAACTAATGTGTTCCTATATACACAATGTCATGTATAATATATGAATTTTTTTTTCTTTTGTCATGTATAAAGGGTGAGATTTGATTATTCGTAACTAATTAATTAAATTTACTAGCTCATTTCCAGAAGTGAATGACAAAGTACATAGTTGAAATAACAGCAAAGTAACACTTTACATGATGTTTTCTTAATTATATAATATTCTTGGAAAATTTATAAGAATTGTAAACATGCATAAGATTAAATTTATGAGTTAAAGAGATTCTTAGTTGAAATATGTATTTATTATGCCCATAGTTTTAAAAAAATTTCAATATAAAGATTAATATAATTGGACAAGAGTTACGAGTACAAGTTTATAAAAATTTATTATGTTTGATACATGCATTGTTAAAAGAATTTATGGCTTAAAAGGAGCAAGAGATTTAAAGATTGTTGGACTATTTTTATACCCCCATATGCAAGGATTAGGGGGAGATAGTGTTTATTCCATTGTTTTTATGTAATCCTTGCACATGAATAATTAAATATGTTGATGGTCAGTTTGGTACATACACTAGCCTAAATATCAATAATTTATTTAATAGAGGTGGCCACATGATAATCAAATATTTAGAATGATACCATCCTGAAGATGGATATGAATAAATGTCATTACCTATATACTAGCTATAAATATACATATTAAGTTGATGTCCTAGATGGACAAGATCAGTTGCTATTGAAGTAGCACACCTGAAGTGTGGAATCCTTGGAAGAGGAAAGGAGCACTAATTGACAATGAAAAATTTGAGAAAGTGACACATTTTGATGTATCTCCTGTAGAGATCATTTCTAATACATTAAAATGTGATATGATTATATAAAGTACTCCAGAAGAGTATAAAATGTTGTCCAACAAGGTTAGCATGTATCAAGATTAAAATCAATGCTCCAGTGGAGTATGAGTAATTGAGTATTAGATAATTGTCTTGTCAGTTTTAGAAAGAGATACATTGGTGTACTTATATCACATCATATTCATGGCCATGCATAAAGTATTTTTAATAAGGTGATCACCAATATTATATAACTGACCATAATTTAAATACTAAAGGAAAAGTGATTGGATGTGATAATTAATAATTAGGCCATCCGGGGTTTAATAAATTCCCGTTATGAAAACCTTAGGTTTCATTTGATATGAAAGAAATAATGTGCTGACGCTCTCTCATGTTAAATATATGAAATAAATTGAATGGCAAGACATAACATTGAGATTGAGCTATTGTGGTTTTTAATAGTTTGTGTTAAAAGAAAAGTTTAAGAGATAATATATTGGTTTTTCTGAATAATTGGTTCACTAGAATAATTTATATGTTGACAAATATTAGGTGACCAGAAACTCATCACGTACAAGTTATATGTGGAAATTTTAAGTAACTAGTATCATACTATCAATATTTCTAATGATCCCAAAGATCACAACCTAGTGAAATTACAAGAAAGTTTATATTTGTTTAACAATTCTCTTAGTTAGGGCTATTGTATGTCAGCACATAAGAAATAGAATAAGAAATTAGACAACTGCACAATTTATTATCACCCCTCTATTAATATTGATATCTATAAGAGAACAAAATTTTATTATTTTCCAGAAGAGATGGAAATTTGTTGAATATATATTATTATCCTACGAGATGAAATTTGTTGCACATGAAATTATATTCTAAGTGGGTGAAGAACGAATTGCCTCAATATTTGAGATATTTTACCAACTTAGGGGGGAAGAATTGAAGTAAGTTGGCAAAATTATAAAATTATAATTAGTTGATCTCTCTAATGATACTTTGTACAGTTATATATATGTCAACTTTTGTATCAACATATGTTGCACATCTATGATTTGTTTTGTACACCATTATGACCCATTTAGAGGCATAAAGAGATATATATTGATTATAGTGATAATGATATTATGTGCATACATTAAGATAGATCTTGCCAATTTTTCATTAAATCACTACACCTGAAGTGTAGTTTGTATGATCGGTTCCAATATAAATATGCGATATATGCCAAGATAGTGCAGTTGATACTTGTAAAGTATAATAATAGTATATTATACCATAGTGTAAGAAATACCCTTGGTAGGTGGTATTAATATCTGAATTATTATAATATATGGCCTATTATGTAAGAAAAATTATGATGGTATCAATGAGAAATGTATTCATATCTCATTGTCAAAATAGCAAGCAAATTAAAATCGTATCTTGAGAAATTATATGATATCGGTATAAGATGGAACCGATATATAATATGCATATGCAGAAGGAATGGACTTGTGACTAAGGGATCAGAAATATATGTCAATTTGATGTCGACGTGAAACTAAGATAATGAATTAAAAGCTTATCATGGACAAGATGTCCAACGAAATATGAATGCTAATGATCAAAAGTTTATCACGGACTGGTAGTCCAATTAGAAAATGGATTTCTGAAATCCACACCGTACAGGTGTTTGCATTTTTGAGTCTTTAATTTATGTGCATATTTGAGTTTTATATTTATACATTACTCATTGTATGTGTAGGATGTAGTTTGATGCATTACTCATCACATATATATTTTGTTTAATATTTTATCATGAATTCTACATTTCATATTGTATGCAATAGTACTAGTTCTATACAACAACAATTGTGTTATATGTGAATGTTTGTGGTATGACGAGTTTAGAATTATGATGAAGACTTACAAGAAGAAACTTTTACTCTGATGGGCTTATAATTGTGATGAAAGATTATATGATGACGATCCAATTACAATTGCATGTTATGTATCACGCATGAAAAGTTCCCGAAGAACTTGCACACAACGTATTCAAATATCTAGCTTAGCCCTTAATATTCTATATTCTGAAAAATGAAAATGTTGATATTGTTATCAAACTCATGGAGAGTATTGGTGACTAAGTTATTAAGATATCAACATGAAGTTTAACCATGTAAGAGTTAACCGATTTTTATATTCATTGGAGAACTCTCGTATAAAATGCAAAATAATGCGTAAAGAAGAATAGTAATGATATATATTATAGTAAGAATAATCTTCTTATGGTCCAGAAAAACCATGAGTAAAGTATGTAGTAATTACTTATGTTACATTATTACTAATTCATATAAGTTTAGATAATGATATCAAGGTATCACGAGTTGCCATAAATTATTATTAATATTTGATTATCAATAACTATTTTTATGACCTCCAGAAGTAGGTACTATTTTGATGGCAAGGCAACTTGAAACAAAAATGTCATATAAGGTAATGGTAAACGCAACATAGATATTGTTCTCACGGGTATGGAGAAATGAAGATGCCTCACAGTGAAGATTTGAAGATTCAAGTTTGATCATGGAAGATCAATTATCAAGGAATGTTATTCAGCTACAAGTTTGAAGTTACTTAGGCATTGGATCACTATATTGGAAGATCTCAAGTTATGCATTCATCAAGGGGAGAAAATACGCGCTGCATTCTTTTTCCCTTAACCATGGTTTTGTCCCACATTGGGTTTTCCTGGTAAGGTTTTTAATGAGGCAGCATTGCAAGCGTATTACAAAGAATGTTGTACTCTTTTTCCTTCATTAGGTTTTTATCCCATAGGGTTTTTCCTAATAAGGTTTTAACGAGGCACAGTCTTCGATAATGGACATCCAAGGGGGAGCGTTATAAAATATATTTGTAGATGCCCATTACACCATTGTATTATTCCAGAACTTTCAAGATTTTAGGGTTTATTATTCTCCAAGCAAACCCTATCAATTGTACTGTTTATATATATGTATACCTTCCTTATATGTAATACAAGTAGAATAATCATTTTATTCTTTCTCAATCTCTGATGTTTCCCTTTATTTATAACAAATAAGGTTTTATAAGTTTTATTAAATTCCATTTAAAAAAAAAATTATTGTGCTTAGTTACTCCGTGCTATACACATAATAATTAATGAAAAAAATTATTAGAATTAAAAAAAAAAAAATCAAAGTAAGAATTGTATTTTTTTTTTCATCTTTCGACTTTTTTTTTTTTTTTGAAACAAGCAAGCGAGGTTTTATTTAAAATAAGTCAATCTCCGAGAAAGCGATAATGCTTTCCAGGAAAGTTCGACAAACAAATACGTTCCGATGAGATCGAAGTATCCCATCTAGCTACACTATGTGCAAGCACATTCCCCCCTCGCTTCACATGTAAGCATTTAAAAGAAGAAAAGAAGATTTACTACGAACAATATCATCATAGAAGAGGAACACAGGTGCAGCCCCTTTATTTTCACTGTTAATGGCATTCACGACCCCCATTGCATCACATTCAAGGACAATTTCATCAAACCCAAATCTGGTAGCTAATTGCACTCCATAAGCAGCAGCCCTTGCCTCTGCGTGCTCTGCAGACCAACGAACCTCAAGGCGTTTCATAGCAGCCACCAAGAGCTTGCCAGCAGCATCCCTGATCACTACCCCATAGCACACTCCCACCCCACTCATTATATGAGCATCGACATTGACTTTGACAGTAGAAGCAGTTGGTGGTTTCCAGCTTCTGTTTGAGATGCTATAACTCGGCCCTGTGTGATTCACCTTGACCCTCGCATTATACAAACGATAGTCTGCACAATGCTTCACATAACCCACTGCCACACCCACGGGATCAGCCACAATCTCACCACCAAATATAGCCTTATTGCGGCAGTGCCACGCCGCCCACGCCAAGGTGCAAAACAAATTCAACTTTTCCCCATCAACCCGATCAGCCACCCATAAGAACATCTCCGCAAACGAGCTAGAGGGAGCATCAGCAATTAATTCCAAAAAATTACTCTAAGCCCAAATTTTATTGGCAGACTTACAGTGGAATAGAGTGTGTATAATTGATTCACCACCATTGTTGCAGATGGTACAAGCTTTTGTTGGACGAATGTGGCGATTATACAGCACCTCAAGCACACCTAGACTCCCCATACATGCCCTCCAAGTAAAATGACAGAGTTTAGGAGGGGCCGACATGCTCTAAATCTTCTTCCAGAGCTCGAAGGAATCACCATTGAAGAGCTCCCAAGTACGGAGGTGTCCCATTCTGCCAAGCCTATAGCCTGATTTGACTGTGTAAATCCCATCCTTTGTTGGCCACCAATAACGAGAGTCATGCTGCCACGACCTTGGTAAAGGAACATCGAGGATAGCTCGTGCATCATCAGCATTAAACTGAGCAGAAATGGCATCCGAATCCCAGCAGCCACTGTCATAATTAATCAGATTGCACACTCGAAGCTCCGGATCATGGTTGGGAAGAGGAGTTGGGACGTGATTTTGGAACTCCCTATTGCACCAAAATTCATCCCATACCCGAATAGAACTCCCATTACCCACTCTCCACTTTAGGCCTTCCAACAAAAGAGACTTTGCTCCCCAAATACTCCTCCAACTGTAGCTCGGATCATGACCACGAGAGGCATCAACAAAATCAGAATTTTTGTATTACCTCGCCTTTAGAGTCGCATGAAGTAGGGAATTACCATTTTAATGCAGCCGCCAACATTGCTTTGCCAGCAATGCTTGATTAAAGCACTTGAGATCTCTAAAGCCAAGCCCACCCATTGATTTTGGCATACACAATTTCTCCCAACTATACCAATGTATTTTCCGTTCTGATCCAATCGACCCCCACCAAAATCGGGCTAACAATGCTTGAATTTCCTCGATCAAACCATCAGGAATTGTAAAAATGCTCATCATATAAGTAGGAATAGCTTGTGCAACCGCTTTAATCATTACCTCTTTCCCGGGCCTAGACAACAACTTTTCCTTCCATCCGTGCAATTTCTTCCAGATTCATTCCTTAAGGCAAGAGAACACCATTTTCTTCGATCTCCCAATAATGGTCGGCAATCCCAAATATTTCTCATGTCTATCGACTTCTCTAACTCCCAAAGCTCCAACGATTAAGCTCCTGTGATAAGATGAAACTCCCTTACTAAAAGCCACTTCAGTCTTGCTCATATTAACTTTCTGACCCGATGCTCTTTCATATGTACTGATAATATCAGCAACCTTAGAACATTCTTGCAAGTTTGCTTTGGCAAAGATAACACTATCGTCGGCAAAAAACAGATGTGAAATCTTGGGAGCTCCTCTGCAAATCCGAACCCCACTAATACTCTTCTCAGTTACAGCTTTGGAAATGAGGGTAGAGAAAGCCTCGGCACAAAGGAGGAAAAGATAGAGAGAAATCGGATCTCCCTGTCTTAAACCTCGGGAAGGAACAAGAGACCCCTAAATCATCCCGTTGTACTTGAAAGAAAAGGAGACACTCGAAAGGCATTGCATGATACGGTTGATCCAAGCAATCCGAAAGCCAAACTTCGCCATCACCTTCTCTAAAAAAATCCATTCTACTCTATCGTATGCCTTACTCATGTCAAGCTTTAGGGTCGCCGTACCATCCCGACCTATAACCCCTCTCTTCATAGCATGAAAAACCTCGAAAGCAACAAGTGCATTATCAGAAATGAGTCTCTTCGGAACAAAAGCACTCTGTTGAATAGAGACCACCAATTCCAGCAAGGGCTTTAGCTTATTTGCAAGAGTCTTCGAGATTATTTTGTATAATACATTGCATAAACTAATAGGTCGGAATTCCGTCATACTCTTCGGATCTTGGCATTTTGGAATAAGAACAATACAAGTAGCATTCACCTCATGTAGCATGATATCACCCCTCCACCAACTCTTAACAAAGCGCACAACATCACCACCCATAATTCCCCAAAATTTTTGAAAGAAAACAGCATGCATACCATCGGGCCCCGGGACTTTGTTTGGGTGCATTTGAAATATGCCTCTCTAACTTCCTCATCAGTTGGCTCAAGCTCTAGATTATCGTTCATCTCATCTGTGATAAGATGATCAATTCCAACCAAAGCATCATCAAAATTTGTCGGGGTGCTTATGCTAAACAACTCATCAAAATACTCTGCAATGGTCCTCGTAATCCCAGCTTCCGAACTCTGCCAAACACCATTTTTATCATTAAGGCCACTAATTCAATTTCGAGCCCTTCTTTGGCTAGCCTTATGATGAAAATATTTGGTGTTTTTATCACCATCACGCATCTCATTTTCTCTTGCTCGGGCATGCCAATAAGATTCCTCAAGGCGACGAAGATCATCAATTTCATTAGCTACCCCATTACATGGCTGCAATCGAGACGCATCAAGTCTGCCTCCTTGTAGACCACTAAGCCGAGATTCAGCATTTTTAATTCTCTTTTTAACCACCCCAAATTCCTTATCAGCCCAATCTGTAAGTTTCCCAGCAACATGATCAATTCTATACTTCATAGACATGGAGCTACTATCACTCCAAGCATTCTCAACCACCTTACCACAAGCATCACTCAATAACCACATAGCCTCAAACCTGAAAAGTCTTCCCTGTCACTTGTCTTCAAATTTATCACTAAATTTCAGCAATATGGACGCATGGTCTGAATGACAGATAGGGAGGTGCAACATTTCCGAGTAGGGGAACAAAGAACACCACATATCGTCTGCAATATATCTATCAAGCCGCTCTCTAACCATAGTGCTCACCGAAATGCCACGTTGCCATGTATACATATTACCTTTGAAGCCCAAATCCCTACAGGAACAATCATCCACGGCTGCCCGAAATGCGTCAATTTGACGCTCGCCCCTTACCGCACCACCGTCCTTTTCATTCATACCCAATATTTCATTAAAATCCCCACACATCATCATAGGAATAGTAGTGGTCGACCTGATACTTCTCATCAAACTCCAAGTGAGGTGCTTATTGCCAGCTTCCGGCCACCCGTACAAACCTACCCATTTTCCATTTCGGGTTATTATCAACATCATGGATCGTAGTCTCAATGTGGTGAGCCAAGAAGGAATTTATAGCCACATTTAAATCCCTCCACCATAAGCCAAGGCCACCCGACCTCCCATTACTATTTAGACAGAAACCACTAGAAAAAACACATCTATTTCGAATAAGCTCAAGTCTTTGTGCATTGATTTTTGTCTCCGACACAAACACCAACTCTGGTTTATCTCTCCAACACCAATCTTGGAGAGCTTTGACTCGCAATGGGTTGCCAAACCCATTGCAGTTCCAGCATAAGGTTTTCATTGTTGTTCGCGGGGTTGGTGTGATCCAACCTCCGCTACTTTCTTCAATTCGTTCAACTCAACATCCATACCACTCTCCTTCACCCTTTTATCACCTGGAAGCCCCTCTTCCCTCCCCCTTATCTCCACCCCTTTTCTTTTTTTCACCCCAACAACACTTAAGCCACTATTAGCACACTCCATGTGTTCATCGAAGGGGATTAGTCGAGGGATTTTTTTAAAGGTTTTTTTGTAGCTAGTAAGAACCATTCCTCCACTTCCCACCAAAGCTATAGTACTTTGATGTAAAGCAGGCTGTTCAGCATTGATAGGAGAGTTTATTAAGTGGCTGCTAATCACATCCTCCTTTCCCCACTTCTTTCTCACCAATAAATTCAAGTAGAGTAGGGATATTATTTTTTGTAACATCAGCATTCTTTTTTGTCACAAAAGTTAATTTTTTTGAGACACTTAGCTTGTTCACCTCTTCCATATTATTCAACCAACCTTTCCTGGGTGAAGCCTTAAGCCAAATACCCCACCCATTACCTCGATTCTGTGCTTCTTCAGGTACATTCAAACAATCTTTCTCACTATGCCCCATAACTCCACACATAAAGCAAAAGAAAGGTAAACGTTCATACTTCAATTTTATTTTAGCAATGTTACCTTCCTTGTTCAAAATATTCTGAAAGCGTCTCAAGGGCTTACGAACATCAAGACATACCTTCACTCGCCTTGCTTTGTTGATTCCCAAAGAGTCCTTCTCAATCTCCAAAACATCTCCAAGATTGCTAGCAATGGTTCGAACATGATCATCCGACCTATAGTTGAACGGCAAATCTTCCAGTCTAACCCAGAACGGAGAGGTGTCTAGCGTCACTGTATTTGGTTTCTCGTCCCCTTCAATCTCCTTTAGGATAAGCAAATTTTGTTCAAAGCACCAAGGTCGACCGGCCATAAGTTTCTCTTTATCTTTCCAATGAAAGAATTGGAAAGCAAATCTATTCGCCCCAATAGAGTGAATAGCAACACGTTCGTTCAATCCCCATGATCTCATCATAGTTTTCTTGAAAGCATCTAGGTTAACTCCACGATCCGATAATAATCTCCGCACCAATAATAGGGACACCCTAGCATCATGTTCACTTGTATTAACACCTCCTAAATCAACAACGTCCTTCTCCTCGTCATCAATAGACAAATTGGAGCACTGAGCAATCAAGTCATCAGCCATGGAAGCAAAGATTCGACCACACTCGATGGTAGAACAGCCTTTCTTTCGAGGTAACGTGCCCTTTCTTTCGAGGGAGTTCTTATTTTTTAATCTTTGATAATTTTCATCTTTCGACTTGAAACTGCCTTCTTCTGTAGTTCGTAGCTTTTTTTTTTTTTTTTTTGACGAGCTGTAATTCATAGCTTAAAAAAGCTTAATAAATCTAAAATTTTAATTATCTGTCAAACTAAATTATGTACAAGAAATCGGATTGCCTCTATTTAATGATCACACTCACACAATTTAAAGTCACGTAATAGAAAAAAACAATTGTAGTACGTGTAATCAATAACTTAATAACTATATACAAAAAGACACACCAGTAATGACATGTGTCATCTCCTAGCGTGTTCTTATTTTTTTTATTTTTTTATCTAAATAAAATTATATTATATAGCAAATCTTATACAAAAATAATTCCCTAATCTTATACAATATGATTACTTAAAATAAAAAAGCATTCTTAACATAATTTTGATAATTTTCTGTATCATTTTATCTCTAACATATCTTTAGTAATATTATATTTTATCAAAATTTATCAACTATACTTTTAGATTTTATTTTGTTTATAAAAATTAAATTATAATAATAGTTTGATAATGGTTATTAAAAATTATTGTGCATGGCACGGGAATTATAGATAATTTGGATCAACAAGTATTGAAGGAGGAGGATAAATGTTGCGTGCGTTTTGCCAGAAAATAATTGTATTTAGAGGGTAGCTGCACCATTGTGGCATTGTGCAGCTGAGAATCTGCCATAGATTGGGATGACAGTCCAATTCGAATCTAACCTTGGCCCGATCCTATTTGGAGAAAAACATCTGAGCTAAATTCGAGAGCTAATAATCCGAATTCAACTCTGAAAGTCGGAGCGGGAGTGCTTGTTAAGGATAATTATTGACTTTTGGGATCGCATTTGTAATTTTTTTTTTTTTTTTTTTTGACGAGAATAAAACTTAAGGGACAATTAGTTATACGGAGTAATATTTTGCACAATGCTACAATGGTGGGACAATTAGCTCCACCATTGTGGCATTGTTTTCAAAAAAAAGTTATACGGAGTAATATTTTGCTGATATGATTAGTTGTACAAATCTTCAAGTCGAGGTGGCCATATCATATAATTTTTCAAGGCCAAATGACCAATTCGGTAATAAAAAAAATGACACTTAGGAGCCTAGCGAGGGTAAAAGTAAAAAATTTAACTCTTACGTCAATTTGATAATTAAAAAATTAACTCTATACACTTAGGGTTTGTTCATTTCAGTTTAATTTTAGTTTAGTTTAGTTTAATTTAATTCAGTTCTAATTAGTTAGTTCAGTTCAGTTCAGCTCCTAATTTACTTCTCTTATAAAATATTCATTTCAATTCAGTTCAGTTCAGCTCCAATCAGTTCAATTCAATAATGTGAACAGGCCCTTAATAAAAAATTATAAAAAATAAAAAATAAAAAAAACTCATGCCACATTTTTTTTTTTTTTTGACAAGCCTGAAAAACTCTTCAAAATGTCTAATCTAATTCATTTTTCCATAGTTAATATTCCATCCCTTTTATTTCGGAAAATCTCTAATTACAAAACTTTTTTCTCATTCCTTTTTTCTTAAATGAATCATATGGTTGGGAAATTGAGTGCAAATTAATACTCCTATTTATACCTCTTTTTTTCTCCAACTTCGTATTTAAGTGGAAAAATACATGAGAGAGATAAGTTAAAAAAATAAAAAATAAAAAATAAAAAATAAAAAAATAAAATAAAATAAGAACAGCCACAAAATTTAAATTAGACATTTGAGAGTAGTTTACTGGAAAATTTTAGTAGATTTTTTGGGACAAATGTTGCTTGAGTTAATTTTAACCAAATTGTTGTTATGAGTCATTTATTATAATACCAATTTGGTCAATTCGCCCATGAATCTGATTGAACAAATCGCTTTCTATTTCTTTTTCTAGATTTGTAGATTATACAAGTATAACTCTGCATTATTGAACTAATAATTTGAGAGTATAATCTGACTGATGCAATAACAGTATGCACAATACCTGAACTCCTGAACTACTAAATTAGGATTTGTTTGGCATCATTTTTTGTTTTCAGTTTCCTGTTTTTTTGAAAACCAAAAACCAAAAACAGGAAACAAGAAAAAGATATTTTCACTTTTCTGTTGTCAGTTTTCAAAATTATCATGATTTTAATAAGTTTAAATAATTTTTAATTCATTATGGGACACATCATACACTTTTAAAAAACAAAAAACAAAAAAACAGAAAACCACAACAATGTCAAACGAACCCTTAATAATGGAATTTGTTAAAGATCGAGTCGCTTCCATATATAGTGTAGCGGCCGGATAGGCCCTTCCCCTTACCAACCAAAAAGAAAAACATATTGTGCAGTGTTTAACTAGTTTTCAGAAATATGCAGCAGTCAGCAGAGACATCTCTTAGCTGTTAATGGTCCGATTTCAAAGATTGGTTCTAAGGCTAATGTTAATGTTGTGTCAGATTTAAGGAATCCTTCTGGGAAGATTTAGCTTCAATATTCTGTTAAATATATACGTATGATTAGAAAGTTTCTGATTTGTTCGTTACTAAGCAAGCTCGTTCGTATGTTCTACAGTAAAATTTCTGTGAGAACAACTCTGAGGAGTTACTTTTATTGTTCCTTATATCTCACCAGGGCTGAACTCACAGGTTCCTAACCACAAGAACTTCATCGACATTCAATTCAATAAGTTAAATGTACAGTCCTTAACCTTGTATAGTTACTGCATAAGATAAGAACGAAACCATACATCATGTCGTTCACGTTTTCCATCAAATAGTTCAGCAAAAAATCTATACAGATGATTGCAGCCCAATTACACCTGCAAAATGGTTAAGCATGCAGCATGGTTATCAGTCTTTCACAAGGAGATGATGTGGAAGGGTCTCGCACTTAACAGATAAATTAATAAGCTTAAGAGAAAATGTCGAATATGAACCAACTATGCCACATGGAATCAGCTAACCGAATCTTGCAAAGTTTGTGTTCCGGGGTTAGAACTCAGGCAATATCGTCTTTTCAAATTTTTAGCCTAAAATTCAAGAATTTAAGCAACCGTATCTATGTTAACCTAAGAGCTAAATTGGGATAATAAAGGCAGCAATAAAAGCAAGAAGGTTACAGCTTACAAATGCTGAACTTTCTATTTTGAATTTCTGGGTTTCAAGAAAGTGTTTGAGATGTCCATATGTACCAACAGGAATTGGATGGTCAGAAGGTAAGCTCTACAGAAATAAGGTAACGGCCTATCTTTTTCTTTATATCATTATTTCTAAATTTAATCAAGGACAAAAATGAATAACTGCAAATGAAGATAATTACCGCATCCTACTCTAGCACCAGCATTCCCTGTTGTTTTGCTGAGTTCATGTCCACCTGTTCATCAATGAATATAATCAGAATAGACTAAGAGAGTGCAGCCAGACCAAACAAACCCCCAGAATTATTTCCTAATGAAGAAAGGTATAAGGAGAAACCATGGCCCTCGAGTAATTGCTATTTGTTTGTCGACAGTAAGAAAAGATTTTTTTTTCTGCTATTCGGCTCAAATGAAACAGGTCATCGGAGGTACAATGATCTCAGCGACATTAACCCAAATCATCCACAAATCAGGAAGATGTAGGACGTTGCATGTAATGATGTAATAACATTATTACAAATTCATTTAAGCTAGGTATTGGCGTGGTCAACATTAAAGAAACTTAAAGAAAAAACACCAAAAGAAATTCTTCTCACATAAGACATCAAACATATGGTCTGGAAATTTCTCCCCTGCGTAGACAAGTACTTATATAGTCTTTTTAATGTGGTTATACTACTAGCAATAGACAGCATACAATCCATTGAAAGATTTAGTATCAAAAAATACAAAGGTAGAACTTATAACATATAGAGGTTATTTAGGATCAACAAGTCACTTATTGATTACCGACAATAATAGGTGGAAGTCAGACTACAAAGTAAACAGAGAACTCTGAGAACCCTTTAATTATGATGAAAAGGGTAACAGGATTGGAAAAATTCTTCATGTACAAGGTGATGCTTGGTTGAATCAACACAAGTTCTGTGTAGCCAAGATGTATAAAGAGTTGGTTAGCCTAGTTGGTTGGAAGCCCTCCTTCCACCGCCGTGAGGCTGTGAGAGGGGTTCGATTCTCACCCCAAGCAAGTGGGATCCCTACTTCCCCCCTCCCCCCTACTTTTAAGGGAATTCTCCTTACCCAAAAAAAATAAGGAAAAAAAAAAAAATGTATAAAGAGTTGGTGGAGCTTGTCAGCCTAGCCAGAGACTACATTAGAGTATATTGGTTTGGGATCATATAAGTGCTCCTAAACACTAGTGCAGTAGTGCACAGTCTGGCTAGAGCACAAAAGATAGCAAACCAGACAAAAACTTCAGAAAACAGTAGCATAATTCAGATAAATGTTCGAATTTTGATCAAGAGGTGGAATCACATCAGCATATGTTCTTTGATTGTACTTACAATAGGCAATCCATACAGTGATACAGGGGATTAAGAATTTGGTTAGGTGTGCACACCAGGGCCAAGGAACTTCCTATACCTCTTAGCTAGGTAGAGAGGAGAAACAAGAGCTCAAAGTTCAGAAAAAGGATCTTAGTGGCTGCTATTTTATCGGTGGTGCACAAGATTTGGATGGAAAGGAATAATGTTCTCTGGAAGAGAAGAATTATTACAGTACAGAAGGTGATTCAGGATGTCCAGTATAATGTAAAGAAAAGAATGCCAAGACTCAGATTTTGATTGTTTTCAGTTTCTTAGATGTTGCTCGAGGATGGTTGTAATTCTGCTTGTTTTCGTAGTTTTGTGGTGTTTAAATGGTTCTAAGCCTTAATATTTCTAGCCTTGCGGCCGTTCAAAAAAAAAAAAAAAAATAATGGTTCTAAGCCTTTTTTCACTCCTTATGGATGTAATTAAAAAGTCAGCAACCAGTTTTATGTTTAGCTTAAACAAATCATTGCCTAGTCCAAGCACAAAAAAATTTCAAACATCTTAAAAATACTCTTTATATATTGCAAAAGGAACTTCCACAAATGACATTAATTATTATGAAAAGATGAAAAAACAGAGAGCACAGCGAGAAGGAAATTCGCAAATTGAAATTAAAGAAAAGGAGATGTAGATGTTAAGCAACATTCAACATGATTAAAGACTTTCTTGGCTCACCTCTTCCTAGATCATCTGGATCAGCATGCACCACAACAGCCCTCCCAAGAATTGAGTGTTGCCCACTAAGTGGTATCTAAATTACCAAACGTAACAAGATTATGAGAAAAATAGCTTGCTTTAACAATCCGATAATGCTACATGTATTTGTTCATTTTTTTTTTACAGGAAATACTAAGTGTTTTACAAGGCCAATAGGCCATAATCAATCAAATTAACCAACTGGCTAGCTCTATAAAGCTAAAATTAAACATTCACCCACTAAATTACACCCTACTCATTCTATGTTAAGCATTCGTGTTAGATAATCAAAATTTTGGGAAAATTAATGGTAACTATAACATAAGTACAACCATATCATTATCCATTACACTCAAATCAATCGGAAAATCTCACCAATTCAACTGGTGCTAGAATTAAAAGCAATGGCATTTCTAATTATAAAATCTTACCTCGGAATCAATAATTGAAACCTCAGCAACCCCTAAAAACACAAAGAATATAAGATCATGATATTATCAACCAAATAATTCAAAATTTTGCAAAAATAACAACCAAAAAACTACTTACCATCACTGTTTGCAACAATGTTTCCCAGGTCACCCGCATGTCTCTCTGAATCAAATGGAGCTCCATGATCCTTCTTCAACGGATTATAATGAGGCCCTTAAGAAAGAAAAACATTTCAAATTTCAAAAAATTATGAGTTAAAGAAAAACAACTCTGGAAAAAAAAAACACCCCATAAATTGATAAACTCCCTTGAGAAAAAAAAAAAAAAACATTAATTAATCAAATTAAAATAATAAAGATTGAAAAATTTAAAAGCAAAACCCAGAAATAAATTTAATCAAGCTATCATACAAATAATATCAAATTAAAAAAAATAAAATAAAAAAATCAGAAAATACAATTAATCAAGCAAAATCAAAAAAAGTTAATCAAATCAAAAGAATTGAGATAAAAAATTATAAAAATGAATTTAATCAAGTTATCATAAAACACCCAAAAAGAATTTTTATTTTAATCAAAGTAAGAGTATAGATATAAAAACCAATGAATATGGATGATTAATAATAAGAATTACCAGTGGAGTTGCAACCATTAGTGGTATCACCAAGAGAATGAATATGGAAACCATGAAGACCAGGAGTGAGGCCTGTAATTCTTCCTTTTACATGAGTTACCCCTGATTTTTTTCACAAATTACAATATTCAAGTGATTGATTTTTGGGTAAAAATGGAGGAGAGAGAAAATTTAGAAAGACGAACCATTGGAGTTTTGGATGAAGTGGAGAGAGCCGTTGATGGTGTTATTGGCGCCGGAGATTACTGCCACTCCTTTCACTGTGCTCATTCTACTTGTCCAGCTTTTGGTTTATTTCACAAGAAATGGATAGGTCATATACTCATATATATAAACTGATGATATGGTTAATTATGATTGGTTAAGGATTTGGGCCCTAAAAATAATCTATTTTATTATTTTATTCAAATTTTAAATTAAAAAATTCAAAATATTTCAAATTAGTTTGTGTTTTCAATGTAAATTGAATGATCCTCACATTTCAAACCACCCCTTTTTCTCTCCTTTCATTATTTTGCCTGTGTTAAATATAGAAGAGAATTATAGAGAAATATAGAGAGATAGAGAAATATATTTTTACGTTGTGTATATTCTTCCATACTGTACGGGATATATATATACATGAATAATATCTAGAGTTCCATCAACGGATAAGATCAAATACCCAACTCTAGAGTATTCTAGATGGTACATGGGATAATAGTCATTCATATTTTGATATTTTCATAACACTACCCCTTGGATGACTATATATTACATAAAACAATAACTAACATAACCCGTACAAAATAATACACTATAATGCGCATAAGATGCTGCCTCGTTAAAAACCTTATCAGGAAAACCCAGTGGGAAAAACCATGGTTAAGGAAAAAAGAGTGCAGCGCGCATTAACTCCCCCTCATGACTACATCACTTGAGATCTCTAAGACGACGCAATCCAATGCCGTAAGCTAACCTTTTGAATGTGGCTGTTGGGAGCGCCTTAGTAAACAAATCTGCCAAGTTTTCACTCGAGCGGATCTTAAGGACTTTTATATCGCCATTTTTCTAGAGATCATGAGTGTAGAAGAATTTTGGTAAAATGTGCTTCGTTCTATCACCTTTGATATACCCTTCCTTAAGCTGCGCGATGCATGCTGCATTATCCTCATATAAAATTGTTGGAACTTCTTTCTCGGAATTTATGCCACAATCTGTTTGAATGTGTTGAATTACAGACCTTAACCATACACATTCACGACTAGCCTCATGGATTGCCAAAATTTCTGCATGGTTAGAAGAAGTAGCTGCAATTGTTTGTTTCATCGAACGCCAAGAAATAGAAGTACCTCCACACATAAACACATATCCAGTTTGTGATCTAGCATTATGAGGATCAGACATGTACCCTGCATCTGCAAAACCAATCAAACTTTCTTTGGATAGATTAGAGAAAAACAAACCCATATCTTTCGTACCTTGAAGGTAACGAAATACATGCTTAACCCCATTCCAATGCCGTCGGGTGGGGCATGAGCTAAATCTTGCCAACAAATTTACTGAAAATGATATGTCAGGTCGTGTATGACTAGCAAGATACATTAATGCCCCTATTGCACTTAAATATGGTACTTCAGGACAAAGAATTTTTTTGTCATTCTCCCGAGGTCGGAAGGGATCTTTTTCTACATCAAGTGTTCTAACAACCATAGGGCTACTCAATGGATATGATGTATCCATAGAAAATCTTTTAAGAATCTTCTCTATATATGTTGACTGGTGCACAAGGATTCCATTCTTAAGGTGTTCAATTTGTAACCCTAGGCAAAACTTAGTTTTTCCAAGATCTTTCATTTCAAATTCTTTCTTTAAGCACTCTACTGTTATTGAAATCTCTTCAGGGGTTCCAATGATATTCAAATCATCAACATATACTGCAATTATAACATATCCTGATACAAATCTCTTTATAAAAATACATGGGCATATAGGGTCATTCTTATACCCTTCTTTCAACAAGTACTCACTTAGTCGATTATACCACATACGCCCTGATTGTTTCAATCCATATAGAGATCTATTTAATTTTATTGAGTATTGTTCTCGAGAACCTGAATTTGCTGCTTTTGGCAGTTTAAATCCTTCTGGGAGTTTCATGTAAATGTCATTATCCAGTGGGCCATATAAATAAGCTGTGACTACATCCATCAAGCGTAAATCAAGTCCTTCTCTTATTGCCAGACTGATTAGAAATCTAAAAGTAGTTGCATCCACCACAGGAGAGTATGTCTCCTCATAATCAATACCGGGTCTTTGTGAGAATCCTTCTGCACCTAATCGGGCCTTATATCTTACAATATCACCATTTTCATTTCTTTTTCGTACAAAGACCCATTTATATCCCACTGGTATTACACCTTCAGGTGTACGGACTACAGGTCCGAATACTCCTCTTTTTTCGAGAGATTTCAATTCAGTTTCAATTGCTTCTTTCCATTTTGGTCAATCGCTTCTGTGTCTACATTCATCAATGGATTTTGGCTCATGATCCTCATCATCATTCATGACATCTAATGCTACATTGCATGCAAGAACATCATCGACGTCGATTTGGTTTCGGTTCCATGTAATTCCAGACATGATAAAATTTGTTGAAATTTCTTCATTGTCAGGTACCTGAATATCCTTTTCCATCATGTCTAAGGTCTCTTCTGGAGATCCTTCAAAATTAATAGCTTCCTCGGTATGGCCATTGTCAATTGTTGCTCCTTTTCTTTTTCGAGGATTTTTATCTTTGGAACCGATGGGTCTACCACGCTTCAGGCGTGCTTTAGAATCATTTGCAACTTGGGCTTGTCCTTCTGGGACATCAATTTTAATAGGAGCATTTTCAGCTGGTATATGTGACTTTGTCACTTTCTTTGGGTCAGTAAATGAGTCTGGCAATTGATTTGCTAAGTTCTGTAAATGAATTATCTTTTGGACTTCCAACTCACATTGTTTAGTACGAGGATCTAGATGAGATAATGATAATTCATTCCAACTAATTTCCTTTTCCAGCTGTTTGTTTTCTCCCCCTAATGTTGGAAAAATTGATTCATCAAAATGGCAATCTGCATAGCGAGCCGTAAATAAATCTCCTGTAGTTGGCTCTAAGTACTTAATTATCGATGGAGATTCAAATCCAACATATATCCCTAGTCTTCTTTGAGGGCCCATTTTAGTGCGTTGTGGTGGAGCAATTGGAACATATACTGCACATCCAAATATTCTCAAATGGGATACATTTGGTTCCTGACCAAAAACCAATTGTGATGGGGAGAACTTATGATGACTTGTCGGCCTGATGCGAATTAGTGCTGCTGCATGTAATATAGCATGCCCCCAAGCAGAAATTGGGAGCTTAGATTTCATAAGTAATGGTCTAGCTATTAACTGCAAACGTTTAATTAATGATTCCGCAAGACCATTTTGTGTGTGAACATGTGCTACAGGATGTTCAACACTGATCCCAATTGACATGCAATATTCATCAAAGGCCTGGGATGTGAATTCACCAGCGTTATCAAGACGAATAGCCTTAATAGGAAAATCTGGAAAATGTGCTCGTAACCTGATCAACTGAGCAAGTAGTCTCGCAAACGCCAGGTTGCGAGTTGATAACAATGATACGTGTGACCATCTGGTTGATGCATCTATTAAAACCATGAAATATCTAAATGGCCCACACAGGGGATGAATTGGTCCACATATATCCACTTGTATACGTTCTAGAAAAGTAATTGATTCGAAATTTATTTTAGCTGGTGATGGTCGAAGTATTAACTTGCCTATTGAGCAAGCAACACATGAAAAACTATTATGAAGAATCTACTGGCTCTTCAATGAGTGTCCACATGAATTTTCAAGTATTTTTCGCATCATTATTGAACCGGGATGGCCTAACCGGTCATGCCAAACCTTAAAGTCATCAGTAAACTTCTGGTTTACTATAGCATGTGATTCAATTGTATTGATTTTTGTATAGTACAAACCAGTGGAGAATGTAGGTAATTTCTCCATAATAAGTTTATTGCCTTGAGCTATACTCGTGATTTGAAGGAATTCATCATTTCCTTCACTAATTGTCTCAATATGGTATCCATTTTTTCGAATATCTTTAAAACTTAGTAAATTTCTTTGAGACTTAGGGGAGTATAATGCATCAATAATTTCCAATTTTGTTCCCCTTGGCAATAAAACACTTGCTCTTCCGGAGCCTTCTATAATTTTTGTACTACCTGATATAGTACTCACATTAATTTCTTTCATCATCAATTGCGAAAAATATTTCTTATTCTTAAGTATGGTGTGAGTGGTAGCACTATCAACTAGACATAAATCTTCACCACTGGTTGATGATTGAGCTCCAAAAGAATTCATATTCTAATAGAATTAAAGGAACTAAAATAAGATTCACAATATTAAATAACTTAAATTAATAAATGATAATAATGAAATATCCGAAAACATAAAAATGTCCAAAAACATAAAATTGTCCAAAACAAATATCCCATAAAGCATAAAGTCATAGTACTATGATAAAATTATAAAATAAATGCAAGCTAATTAACAGAGTTTATTCGTCAGTGGATCATAATTTATTCAATTGTTTTCTTCAAGATTAGGTAAGAAATCAGCCGCTTCTAGGTGAGTTGTATCACCGCAATCAAAATCACCTTCGCCATCTTCATACACCAAATTTGTTTCCACTTTCTTTCCTTTCTGTTTGATTGATTGTTGATAAAGGTCTACTAGATGTTTTGGTGTACGACACACACGAGACCAATGGCCTTTTCCTCCACAACGATAGCATATATTTTCATTTTTATCCTTCTCATTCTTATTTCCATCTTTGTTGTCCCACTTCTGGTGGGAGTATGAGTTCCTAAAACGACCACCTCGACCACGACCATATCCACGTCCGCGGCCGCGACCACGACCTTGACCACGGCCTCGACCACGACTGTTGGCGTGATCTCTAGCCTTTTGCTCTTTCCCACTATGGGATGTCGCATTCGCTTCAGGGAATGGAGTAGAGCCAGTTGGGCGTGATTCATGATTTTTCATTAATAGTTCATTATTTTGCTCAGCCACAAGGAGACAAGATATCAATTCAGAATATTTTTTAAAGCCCTTTTCACGATATTGTGTCTGCAGGACAACATTGTTTGCATGAAAAGTAGAGTATGTTTTTTCTAACATTTCTACATCCGTGATTTTCTCTCCAGATAATTTCAATTGTGATGTAATTCTAAACATGGCTGAGTTGTATTCACTCACAGACTTAAAGTCTTGTAATCTTAAATGTAACCAATCATAACGAGCTTTTGGTAATATCACAGTTTTCTGGTGGTCATACCTTTCCTTTAGATTACTCCAAAGGACTTGTGGGTCTTAAACAGTCAAGTACTCAGTCTTTAGGCCTTCATGAAGGTGATGGCGAAGGAATATCATAGCTTTAGCCTTATCTTGGCTAGTTGCAGTGTTGTTTTCTTTGATAGTGTCACCAAGTCCCTTTGCATTTAAATGTATTTCAGCATCTAACACCCAAGACAGATAGTTGTTTCCGGTAATATCAAGGGCAACAAATTCGAGTTTTGCAAGGTTTGACATGATTCACTGATATATAAAACAATATTATAAATTAGGAGGGCTTTTAAAAATAACATACTTACATTGTACCATAATGATTATCTATGATATTTAGATAATATATATGTCAGATTGATCAAATTGAACAAATAGAATACTAGATATAAAATTTATAATATTAGTACTAACCATATAACGTGAAAATATGATCATGAATATGCTATTTACACAATATTATTATTAGGCAAGATAATTATTGAAGTAATAAAGTAGGTAAAGTGGGTTCCAAAATTAAGTGAAACATATACATAAAATCATCTAAAGTAACCAAAAATATATTACGGCAAAATTTAGCTAAAATTATCATTATTTCATTGATCTCCTGTTTTATCAGTCTGACACAAATTAAGGCAAAATTACGGAAAATATCATTCGGAAATGTCCTTCACAAAAATAATTACGCATGGCACAAGATTATAGTCGGTGATGGTATTTACAAAATCTAATACGAATTATTGGTAGTAATTACCATCTAGAATACTTATGCTAGTTTATAATCAATTGAGATAATATAATACAGTATATGCAAACCTTTAATTGCTATTGAGATCTATTTTAATTGATTGCGATAAAAATTTTATCAATTATAAACAATCAGGCTCTATTGGGAATTGTAGGCGGTGATAATAAATTCCTAAACAAAAACATGCTCATACATAGTTTATTAAAACGAAACTATAAAATCAAATGATGAATAATAGAATTAGTAGTGTGCACACAAGTCAATAAAGCAATGGAAATATATACTTTGCAGAAGCCAATCTTGTTGTCAAATAATCCAAATATTACTCCGTATTTTAAAACAAGTGCGTCTCAATAAACCAAATAAAAGGCCAATTTCTATGTATCAAACAATACTAAATAACTTTATAATAATTGCTTCACAACACACGTCATTATAATAGCTTTCAAATCCTAATTCCATATCAAAAAGTATAATAAATATTATTAAAGTATAAAAAGGTATAGCAGAACATACTAGTTTGGTGGTAACTACAACAAAGTAAATGAACAATTCAAAACAAATTTATATAAAAGATTATTGCAAATCAGAATACGAAATGCATGCAACATAATATTGTGGCTACGACTAATACGAATGAAGTATTTGGTAATTGTATAATAGTTACGTTATATTAAACGTACCTGAATTTAGAGTAGGATAACTTAATTCAACTAGGTAGAACTATGGTGCTGATAACGTGTTAAATATAGAAGAGAATTATAGAGAAATATAGAGAGATAGAGAAATATATTTTTACGTTGTGTATATTCTTCCATACTGTACGGGATATATATATACATGAATAATATCTAGAGTTCCATCAACAGATAAGATCAAATACCCAACTCTAGAGTATTCTAGATGGTACATGGGATAATAGTCATCCATATTTTGATATTTTCATAACAGCCTGATTATTTTTTGCTTTTGTTTTTCTCTCTTCTCTCTCTTCTTCTTCTTGTTCTTCATGTTCGTACCTTCAAATTTAATTTTTTTTTGTCCGATTTTTTTTTCTGTATTTTTTTATATACAATGTATATTATATATGTCATGACTAATTCATCGCATATTTATCTTTGGCTTAAAATTTTTGCATTCCGAATTTCGATTTTATCTTTTTCTTGTTCTTCATGTTCTTGATGATTTTACTAAAAAAAATTCATCCTTGGCTTGAAAATATTTGTTTTTTTTTCAGAAATTCATTTAATATACAATGTTATGTTATACAATAAATTATTAATTGTTATTTATTTTTATTTTACAGATCTAGTAATTCATAATTTGATTTGTAGGAATGCCTTGTTGTTACAGATCTGGAAAATTTTCGTTGTTTTTTTTTTTTTTTTTTTGTGTGTGTGTGTAGATTAGCTTCATTGTTTCAATTTTTTTTTATAGACAAATTATGTATAAGTATAAAATTCACCAAGATTAAATATCGTGTGTAGGGAATATTTCAAGCATTATGATAACCCCAAACTTGAACCCCACTGTGATCATACACTAAAGTACGGTGGCGTTCCAAAGGGAAAGACAAAGAGCAAAAAGAGTCGCCAACAAGTTTTAGGAACTTGTAAACCCAAAAGACAATCCAAAGGACCGTCAACTACTCCATAAGGTCTTGAACCAAACAGGGTCCGGGGATGAAGGTACGAATCCAATCTACAAAAGAAAGAACCCGCCCTATAAAATAGGCCTCTACTTTGTTCTGCTCGTATTCATGCGCGTTTTTCGAATAACATACAAACATTATATTAAACCTACCCTGTTTAATCTATGTTGGTTGAATATTAATGCACAAATAATACTATTATTGGTGATCACTTGAATTAAAATCACATTAGCCTAAACCAAATTATTAATTATCTTATTAAGCGTGATTTCAAGTACAAATTCCCTTTAAACCTGCATAAAAGGCGTGATCAAGCAATAACAATAAAATATAATATCAAGCAACATAAATAATAAACAATAAATAAATAATAACAACGATAATAGCATGATAAGGCATAATAAAGCTTGATAATAATAGCAAGATCCTAGGCATGATACTAACAAGATTAATAACAAACCCTAGCATGTCACTAAACAATAAATATCAAAGCTTTAAACCTAACATGGTACTAACATGATATTATGATATTAGAAAAGAGTAAAGGCACCCTAAACATGATACTAGAAAGCATAAAATAACATCCTAACATGATACTAGGAATTAAATACATCCTAACATGATACTAGGAATCATAAAATAATAATAAGCATGCAATCTACATTGTGAAAGAAGTAGGGAGTAAGCTAATCTACTTACTTTGAAGCCTCATACCTCTTTCTAATAACAAAATACACAAGTTAGTAAACTTCAATGAAAGTAATAAAGAACAACTAAGGAATTAAATTGAAATCAAATTAAATAAAGTTTAGACTAGATTTGGACCAAACCCTCAGAAAATATCAAACCTTGCACGTCTAGGGCGAAGGCAACTTCGAACTTGGCTAAGAGACTCTAAGTCTTGTGAATGCAGAATATTGTATTTGAAAAAAGGTTGTTTAGAAAGAGAGAGAAAGAAAAGAATTAAGTAATTCTTGAGAGGGAATAGAGAGAATTGATGAGAGAGTTGATGATTGTGAATGATTAAAAACGGAGGTTTGAGACCCTATTTATAGGAAAATAGTCCGGAAAATCATAGAATTTGATAAGGAATAAAACTCCACTCTGTCGCTAATCAAACCGACCTTGTCGCCAAGAATTTATCTTGTCGCCAGGCGACAGAGTCTGTCGCGAGGCGACAAGCCTGTCGTTTGGCGACAGAGACAGTTTTTGCGGATTTTGTTTTTATCATATCTTTTGATCTAGAAGTCCAAATAAGTCATATAATATGTCGTTGGAAAGCTCTTGAAGTCTACTTTCTAATGCAATTGAAATCAGATTAAAATATTTTGTATATAAAAAGATATGGCCGAAATAGTGAAAGGGTGTCAGTTTTGGATAGAGTTTCGTATATCTTTAATATCTTTTTCGTTATAGCTCGGAATTAATATTATAATATATCATTGGAAAGATAATTTCAAGATCTATCCAACCATATTAAATTTGGGTATAAAATATGAGGCACGAAAATAATATCTGACTATCTTGAACATCTTTAAATCCGAATAGAATTAGGAAAGTTTTTAAAAAGGAAAGTTTATATTCAAATCAAATTCCATGATCTTATCTTTTCAAAAAAGGATAAT
The DNA here is from genome assembly GCF_948465745.1 of Chenopodium album. Classification (NCBI taxonomy): domain Eukaryota; kingdom Viridiplantae; phylum Streptophyta; class Magnoliopsida; order Caryophyllales; family Amaranthaceae; genus Chenopodium; species Chenopodium album. The sequence continues at coordinate 42,289,438 of NC_137848.1, forward strand.
TAAGATATTTTCGAAACTTATAGAAGATTCTAATCAATCCTAATTAGTTTAGGAATAGGATTAAACCTTTGGACCCTCCTCATGATCATTGGGTCGTAGGTAAAATCCGGTTTGGGCCCAGTTTAGTATTTTGGCCATAACTTCCTCATTATTCATCGGAATTGGGCTTATAATATATCGTTGGAAAGGTCTTTTCAAGCCCCATCCATCTACACCATTATTGGACCCTTATCATGGACCAAAATAAACTGAATTGGACGTTTTCAAATAAATAAAGTCATTTTCAAAAACAGAGAGAAAAGAATTTAATTAAAACTAAACCACAACACTTGGCTTTCAAATCACTTTCACCTAATTCGATAATAATACAACGTGCAAGGCATTCATCACTGGGTTTGGTTTTGGGGAGACACAAATGGGTGTCTACATCGTGCTATATCATCCGAGCTTAAACATCGTTATTTCCAATGTTTGTCCATTTACCCATTATTTGTTTTGACGAACAATTTTCCCATAATTTAAACATCAAACCTTTAAATTCCTGCAAGTTAGATTATTGGCCGATAACATATGTTGGACATTAGTATTCAATTTTAGCACCAAACTCTTGAAAACAAATTAAAGTAAAACAAAGGGAAAAAATTGTAATTATAAAATAGGAAATAAAATTAAAAATAAATAAATAAATAAATAAATGGGTGGTAACGATTGTAAATTTCTAATTTATTTAGTAACACCATCAATTGTTTAGTATTCATTAACCTGATTACGGTAACAAGATTTATTTAAATAGTATTTAAAACCTATATTATAGTTTTAAAATAATGGCGGCCTATACTATAAAAATGTGGAGTTTGAAGATGTTAACATGGTGAATGATGTCACTTATTTTATAACATGTTATTGATATTTAGTTGTTAATATCTCAGTATTAACAATTATAATTTCATTTTTAAAAAAAACAATTGATCAAGAGCTATGGAGAGTTTCTATTAAGTGTGTATGTGTAGTTTATAATAATAATGATTAATCTAATATTAATATTAACCGACGAAAACATAACTAGTAATGCTAGTTAAAAATTTCCTTACTAGATGTAAACAAACATTCCAAAACTTTAAGTACTATTAATATGTTTTAAAATTTTTGATTGGTAAGCATTTTCAATCCTTTTTGAAAAAATGAAATATTTATTAGTAACCGGTAACTATTATGTTTAATCTAAATTTAGTATATTTTAACCCTTCACCATTGCACTTTGTAAATGATAATTTTTGCATAATCTTACTTTTTGCTAATAAAATTTATCGAGTGATAGAATTTTTATATTACAATATTAATAATTGTAATTCATATTAATAATCAATTATTATCTAAGATTTATATGAAGTAGCGTAATTTCATATTTTGGTAAAGCAATTCATCGAGATTTAGTATTTGTATTATTATAAATGGAGGGTTATTTCATTATTAAAAGTAACTAGTGATTGAGCAATAATTTATAACATGTTATTGATATTTAGTTGTTAAATATCTCCGTATTAACAATTATAATTTCACTTTTTAAAAAAAAACTATTGATTGAGGGTTATGGAGAGTTTCTATTAAGTGTATATGTGTGGCTTATAATAATAATGATTAATCTAATATTAATATTAACCAACGAATACATAACTAGTCATACTAGTTAAAAATTTCCTTATTAGATGTAAACAAAGTTTTCAAAACTTTTAGTACTATTAATATGTTTTAAAATTTTTGATTGGTAAGCATTTTCAATCCTATTTGAAAAAATGGAATATTGTCTAGTAACCGATAACTATTATGTTTAATCCAAATTTAATATATTTTAACCCTTCACCATTGCATTTTGTAAATGATAATTTTTGCATAATCTTACTTTTTGCTAAAACAATTTATCGAGTGATAGAATTTGTATATTACAATATTGATAATTGTAATTCATTTTAATAATTAATTATTATCTAATATTTATATGAAGTAGCTAATTTCATATTTTGGTAAAGCAATTCATCGAGATTTAGTATTTGTATTATTATAAATGGAGCGTTATTTCATTATTAAAAGTAAGTAGTGATTAAGCATTAGTTCATAAACGATCTTCTCACTTGCAATCTTTTTTTCCTAATTAAAGGCGATAAAAAATTTAAGTACGTTGTGACCACTTATTATTTTGGAATGATGTACATTTGACGACTTATTATTTTGGAATGATGTACATTGAGACTTTTTCATTTTTGGATTGAGACCATTAAAATGAGAAAACTATAAGAAACTAATTATTGAGGATTTAAAATAGAAAGTTGGAAGATTATTTTGCAAAGAGGGGAGTATATTACAAGATTAATAACATTCGCGCCTTATCATAATCAATAAATATAAATGCTAACATAGAAAAAATTATAGTAGTAATGCTAACATACAAAAAAGTGAAATTATTTCGCAATACAAAGATAAGTTATAAATTTACTTAGAAGATTTGTTTTTGAAAATTTTAAGTTTTATCATTAATATGATTTTATAAAGAGATATTTTATTTGCATATTAATTTTTGTTTTTTGACAAAATGATATATAGTTTAGTAACAGATAACTATTTCTCGTATTCCAATCGATATATTTTATAACCCTCCATAGTTTGATTATAACCCTTCAAGCTTCAGTATGTCGTTTAAGCCCTTCAACTGAAATTTGGTTTTAATTTTTTTGGATAATATTCATAATTGGTTATACAATTGATCGAGAGTGAATTACTAGCTACATTACAATAATAATAATAATAATAATAATAATAATAATAATAATAATAATTTTTTAATTTTTTAATAATAATAATAATAATAATGATAAGATTTTAAATCCTAAAATTCCCTTTTATTCCTAAAATCGTTTGTTATTTAAATCCTAAAATTATATATCTAGGGATATTTTAAAACATTTATATCGTTATAAAGTGAAATATCATATTTCCCTCATAAAAAAAATTAAAAATAATGAGATACCATATTTTTCTATAAATATGTTATTTTATGTATTTGTATTTAGAAGATGCATTTTTTATCATTGTAGCATTGTAAATAGTCATAACTCATTTTTTATGTAATGCAGATATTTATTTTCATTACTTTATAAAATAAATTAATTATTACATTATTTATTTTAACTAATAAATTACATATTTGTTTAGTAAATATGCTTGGTTCAATCATTTAATAAGAGTTTCATATGAGTTTTATATGATCAGATATTTTAACACATTTGAAATTGTTTATTCGTATCAAATTTGAAGTGAACATTTACTATTTACTTCATTTATCTATCAAATATTGTATTTTTTTTTTTTTTTGCAATTTCTGAAAAGAAATGCGTTGCTTGATCTATTTTTTTTGTAGTTTAGAGACATTTAAATACTAATTAATCCCCGAAATCAATAATGTCTTATCAATTTGATCAAAGGAAATAAAATTTTAGATACAAATATTATTTATTTGGTACTATTTTAATAACAAACATAATTGTTACAAAGGGTAGTGACACCAACTTAAAGTCATAACATTACTTGTCAGGTTTTTTAACATCTGTATCTATGATACTAAAATATTGTTTAAAATTACTATTTTAATCTGAATCTTGTTAACACGAACTATAACTCAATAAATGTTCTTATTGGGGTTCTCTGAATCTCTCTCCATCATCAAATGTTATGTACAAATTCCAATTGTCAAAATCAGATTAGAAGATTCATATAACAAAATAATTACCGTGAGATTTATTTGGATTCAGTATGTAACGATTTCAATTGGACTAGAAAATTCAAGGTTAGCACATTGGCAATAACTTAAATTCCTAGTTATAGACTGTTGAATGTTTTATGCACCAAACAAAGTAAAAGAACTAAAATGAGTTCAATAACAGTATGGAGTGTATTAGTTCAATATGAGTAAGAAGTACTCATACTGCTTTCACAATTTACGCTTTTTATTATCGGAAAAAATTAAAATCTCTTCATCGGAAAACTCACCGTCGTTAATGGCTTGCATACTTGTAGTTGTATTCTCTGGCCATTAATTTTGAAGTATGAACAACCTCTTGATTTTTTTATTGAAAATATGTTGGTGGGATTATGTAGCATTAATTTAGGCATGGCGCCAAGCTTTTCTCCCGCCCAACAGAGCATTTTAGCGCCTAAAGCCAAAATATTTCCCCCTCTCCCCCAATTTCCCTCTTTTGTTTTTTGGCTTGCATTGACTTGGCAGCTTTTTAGTGGGAGTTTATGTTTGCCCCACATCAACTGAGTTTATGTGTATCTTCTCCCATTTAAGTGCCCCAAATATAATTGAATTTGGCCTATTCATATATCCGTTTGACTTTTATGAGTATAAATAAAATTATGTAGGGTCTACGAGTACTAGTTAGAATCGTCTAAAGGTAAATATCTACTTTTTATAATTTAATTTATTGAAACTAATATAATGTAGTTGAGGCTTTAGCGACTCTTATTATACTATCAAAACTTATAGAAATCTTATTTGCAAATGTGTTCTAATATATCAACTCAATTTTAGCTTGTAAAAATCATCTAATTTATCTTCATGTTCATACTACCTGCATTTCTGAAAATTCGACTCACTTACTATACATGTAGTAACTTTGACCACATGTTATGATTTATGGACAGTTTTCAAATGGCTACAATAAAAATGTGGCCATTGTAACTGAGTGAATCACAACCCTCGATTAATAAAATTCATCATATCCATCCTTTTAGTTGACTTTACAAAAAAAAAAAAAAAAAAAAAAAAAAAAAAAAAAAAAAAAAAAAGAAGAAGAAGAAGAAGAGTAGAGAGAGAGAGAGAGATTTTTTTTTTAAAAAAAAAACACACTTTTTAAATACCGGAAAATTTGGTCAAAGGATGAAATTTCTAATTTATCTTACTTGATGTTTCCAAATTTTTTCATCTTTAATGTCAATTGATTGGTTTCTTGAAAATTAGAGACAAATTTCGCAATTTTTTTTTTAATCATCTTCTTCTTTTTTCCTCCCTTTTTCTGGTTTTCTTTAACAATGGAGGATGATTCTTTTTTTTTTTTTAAATTTGATGCAAAAATTATGGACTTGTAATATATAATGCGGTAAATAATTATTGTTAATAAACTGTAATCAAATATTGATTTTTAATGGAGATGGGAGAATTATTAGAACTTAGAAATTGGTAGAATATGCATCAATGGCAAAGTTCAAAATTTTTGCATTAGAAACTGTAAAACAGTTTTTTACTCGTGATCAAGAAAACTGTTTTATTTATTTTTTTTAAAAAAATAAAAGTCAATTGGATGAATGAACAAGATTGAACATTAAAAATATAGGGCTAAGATTAAAACTAATTACAATAGCTACAATTTTATTATAGCCAACAATAATTTAAATTAGCATGAGGGATTTTATTAGATTCCCCTTATTATAAAAGTTTCAAATATCAACTTTTTATAATTTTCATTTATATATAGTCGAAGATATTCATGATAAAAGATTTTCATTGGAGACCGCGCAAATGCAAAGTGAGTCAAATTTTCAGAAATGGAGAGAGTATATATTCTTTCAAATCATCAAATGCCTTTTTCAAATAGTCGGCAGTGCTTTTCTTTTTTCAACGTTATATTATTGCGTAGCTCCTCCAAGCTTGGATATTATTGTTTTATATAGAGCATCAACACTCGTGGTATAATTTTATCACAAATGTTTATTAAAGGCCGTTTTACACTAATTTAGTGTAAATCAGCTTGTTAAAGGAAAAAAAATTTGTTTCCTTTTTTATCACATGTGCCAGGCGGTTTTTTAAATTTTATCAAAACAATTTTTCTCTCTCTTCTTCATTATTCAGCACAACTACTTTCTCTCTCTTGTTTCTTTCTCAATTCGGCATTTTCTCTCTCTTTGAACGAATCTTCGCTCTCCTTAATCGCTATTCTCTAGTTGATTGTTGCTCTCTGCGTTTCAATTTCGAAGTTTATTTGCTAATTTTAGGTTTGTTTATTTAATTTTTTGCAATTTTTCTTAGTTTTAGTTATTTTTATTCTTCAATTTTTAGGTTTTTTGATTTTGTTTTTGTTTTCGATTTTTGTAGTGTTTGATCTGCAATGGTGAAGAAGAAGAGTACAAAGAAGACTTCAGATGCTGAAGAAGGTGTGTTTACTTAATTTTTTCATCAATTTTTCAAAATTTTCAGTTCAATTTCGCACATATATGTCGAATTACTAGTGCATGTTATTTTCAGAGTTTGCATTTGCCTTTTTGCTTATTTTGTATGCAGATTATGGTAATAGGAGTTGAATTTTGAAGTTAATGTGTTTATTTTTGTTTTAATTTTTTGTTTATTGTATTTAATTGGTTAAAAATTGCTTATTCATGTGTTGTTATGTGTTAAACAACTTTTACATGTTATTTTTGCGAATTTGCACTTTGATTTTTGCCTTTTTTTTTAACGGAGATTATGATAATTTGAATTGATAATTGTATTTACTTGTTGTATGTCCATTAACTAGTGCATGATATTTTCAGAATTTGCTCTTTGTTATTTTTCAATGCTTAGATATTAGGTCGAGTATGCTAATTGGAATTGATCTTGGTTTTAGGTTGAGTATGCTAATAGGCAGTATGTCATTGTGTTTAGAAGGGTCACTTTATGCATATTTTTAGGGTCACTTTTTGCTGTTAAAAGGGCCACTTTGTGCTGTTAAAAGGGTCACTTTGTGCTGTTAAAAGGGTCACTTTTTTCTGTTAAAAGGGTCACTTTGTGCTGTTAAAAGGGTCACTTTGTGCTGTTAAAATGGTCACTTTTTTCTGTTAAAAGGGTCACTTTTGTAGTTTATAGTTTTGCTAGGGTAACTTATGAATTGTTAATTTGTGTTAATTTTTTCTGTATTAATCAGATGTAGGTGGTTTTGGTTCTATAGGTGGATATCGGTATAAAGAGTCTGTTGTGAAGGCAAAAGCAGTACCTAGGAAAGCCAAAGCAGTCTCTAAGAAAGCTAAAACAATGCCTGAAGAGTCTCCTAAGGGTAAAGTAGTGCCTAAGAAGGCCAAAACTTTGACTGAAGAGGCTCCTAAAGGTAAAATAGTACCTAAGAAGGGCAAAGAAGTGCTTGAAGAGTCTGCTAAGGAAAAAACAGTACGTAAGAAGGGAAAGATGAGTCCTCAATTGGAATTGGATTCTGATTCTAACTCTGATACTTCACTGTAAGAGAACTTGTTTTGCATTTGTTTATACTTGATTTGACTGATACTTGATTTGATCTGACTCTGATTTTTTAAAAAAAAAAAATTATATAGGGACCAGAGACGTTTAATTACAAGGTGTAGACCATATACTTTGGAAAGCTTGGTGCAGGGCTTTAGTGTTAATAAAAAACAAGCTGTTCAAGAAGTTGGTTTTGGTGGTTTATTAGATTTAAAGTTGAAAAATCTCTGTCGTAAAATGCTTCCTTGGCTCGTCAAAAACTTTAATAGTGGTAGCTACATGTTTACTATTGGTAGTGGTAAAGAATTTGTAGTTTTTAGGAATGATGTATGTGACGTGTTTTGTTTGCCTATGAGTGATATTCCTGTTCCTGAACTGAAGATGCAAGTTTAGACAACTGTATTATTCGGGCATGGAGATCTGATTTTGATATTTCTGATAAGCAACCTATTCCTTTGTCAAAATTGGAGGCTTGGATGAAAGCTTTGGTTGGTGGAGGGAAGGAATTTAAGAGGTATTTTGTGATTCATGCTATGTCTAGCTTTTTGGCTCCTACTACTAATAGGACTGCTTCATTGAAGTTGCTAAAGGCTGTTGAAGAAGTTGATGAAATCAAAACTTTTGATTGGTGTTCTTATGTTTTGAAGAAGTTAAAGAAATCTGTTGATAACTATAACAATGATCCAGCTACTCAGAATGTTAGTGGATGTTTGGTGCTTTTGCAAATTCTGTATTTTCATCGTTTAAATTTTCAAGGAGTAAAGGAGAGTTGTAGCATTCCTTTGATTCAGCATTGGACAGATGCTAAGATTAAAAGTCGGATTAATTTGGAGATTAAAGCTGGTGGTTTTGGACAGGGACCATTGGATACTACTACGTATCCTGTGTCACAGTCTCCTATTAGCCAATCTGTTGTTGTTAAGCAACCTCTTACTTTGGGATCTGCTCAGTGTGGTTTAAGAATTGGTGGAGGTTCTTCAAGTGGTACAATTGGCCGCTTTGTTCAGTTTGAGCTTCCAGAAGGTGTGATGACTGGTGATGAAATAAAAGAAATTTCAACTAATGTAAGTGTTTTTTTTCATGTGTAGAAGTTACCCTTTTATGTGCATAAAAGTTACCCTTTATGTGCACAAAAGTTTCCCTTTATGTTTACAAAAGTAACCTTTTATGTGATCAAAAGTCACCCTTTTTGTGCACTAAAGTTACCCTTTCTGTGCACTAAAGTTACCATTTTTGTGCACTAAAGTTACCCTAAATATTCAGTTTCAGTTACTTTTTTTATTATTTTTCTTTGTCATATTTGTTTAATTCTTGCTTTGTTTCTATGTTTTGTAGGCTATTCATGAATCATTTCTTTTGCTTAAAGAAACATGGATGTTCTATCAAGTGTTCAGGCAAATGGTTTTAAAACCTTGAGTGATTTGGTTTCCAATGTTCTTTCTGAAAGAACTGTTTTATTATCTTCTGAGGATCCTGTTGTAGTTTCTCAAACTCAACAGCTACTCTCTAATCCTCATTACCATAAGCTTATAGATGGTATTATTGAGGAGTGTATTAAGATAAAGTCTGCACATGAATTGTTTCGTGAAGCGTATGGTGGTAAACAACAAAATAAGGATGAAAATGCTGATGAAGTTGTTCCTGAAGTTAATGCTGATGTTGGTGGTAGAGTTAATGAAAATGTTTTTGTTCATGATGTTAATGAGGATCAGGGAGGAGGAATTAATGAAAATGTTTCTGTATCTAAAGAAGTTGTTTCCAAGCGTATTATCAGATCGAATAAATCTTTATGCTCAGTTAACTGTGGGCCATTAGGTCAGAATGTGCCTGTTGTTACTCTTTTTTTGAAGGTTAATGCTCGGATTTTCAACGGTTTGCCTCGGTTACATTTGGAAGTTCTTGATTATTGTTTGCTGAAGGATGAATCAATGCATAGGAAGTTAAGTGTCATTTTCTATGAGTATTATTTTTTTTCCCTTTTATTTTTTTAAATGTTGATCTTATTTTTTATCGTTGCAGTTAGAATCTTGTGACATTTGGAATGAATTTTCTAGTTCCAAGAGAAGATATGGAGTCCCTTAATGCTCCCCTTAAGATTAGATGGTGCATTATTGATTGCTTTGCTCTGTATTTGAATGAGAGAGCTTGTTTTGAGTCTTCTGGTCCTCGAAGATTCTTTTTTGGTTTGAGGAAAAGTGTAAGTAACTTGATATTTTTATATTTAAACACATTCACTTTATATTTGTATATAAACAAGATCTTATACTTTAATAGTTTACGTTATTGCATGTTTGTGAAAACATTGGCCGGCGTGACGTTTCTAGTGCTGTTAACGATTTGCACGGTCTATGGGAAGGGTGGGTCAGCTACGAGAATCCTGAATGTGATATAATGGATGCTGAACTGGTATGCTTCATGCTAAACTAATATAATACCCTTAAAAGAGTTATGTCTATGAAATGCTTTGTCTAAATCACTTTTAATTTTTCTGTTTCAGATCTATATTCCTATTCTTATTGAGGATCACTACATTTTGTTTGTTCTTGATCATTCAAAAGAGTTGATCTATTATCTTGACAATATTATTTGGCGTGATTCTAGTCTTGATTCCATGAAAGATTTGTCTGCTCAAGCGGTACGTTTCTGGCTAAAAGGGTAACTTTTTTTTAGTTAAAAGGGTCACTTTTTGCAGTTAAAAGGGTTAATTTTTACTTTAAATTTTAACCTTTTTTTTGTATTCAATGTATTCTAAAATTTTATATTTTTTTATTAGTGTAATCAATTTGGTGCTTTTCTTGGCAAAAGAAATCATCCAAAGAGTTCTCAGATACCTTCTTATCACTTTGAAATTGTTGAGTTGGAATGGAGAAAGTATAAGGTTGACAATTTGGACTGTGGGGTCTTTGTCATGTATCACATGCTCCATTTTGTTGGTAAACCATTCAAATTAAATAATCTCAAAACAGTAATTATTCATCTATCTGTCTTTTGTTTTTCCCTTTCTGTTTTATTAATTTCATATTGATAAGTTTTTGCGTGGAGAGATCCGTACCACACTTGTATTGTGTGATTTGAATGAATCTAGGGCTGATGTCTTGTCAGAAGTAGCCAAGTTCAATGAGAGGAAGAAAGATGTTGCTTATGTTCAGGAAGTTGAAGCAAGATTAAATGCTGCAATTGCCGAGAAGAAGAAAAAAGAAGCTGATGAAAGAAAAAAGATAGCAGAAGAACAAGCAAAGGCAGAGGCAGAAGAAGAAAAGCCCAAAGATAAAAGGGAAAAAAGCAAACAAAGAAGTACACTCCTTTAAAAGACTGAAATGACTTTTTAGTGATTATGTGTAGAAATATTTTTTGAAAACTTAATGTATATGCATACATCAAGTTTAATGATGTAATTAAATCTTCTATGGTATAGTGTTTGGTGGGTTTTTTTTTAAAATTGAATGTATTTTTTATATGCTTTGTTTTGAAAACCGAATGTATGTGCATAAATTAAGTAATTTGAAATTTTATTTTGTACATATCTTTCTTTTTAATTGTGCATTTATGCATTAAAAGGGATAAACACTTTATGCAGGTAAAAAGAATTACTTCATATAGGTAAAAGGTTCAATTTAATTTTTTTATGGGTTACTTTAGTTTATAAAAGGATAGCGTCTATGCATGAAAAAGGGTAACTTTTGTGGGTAAAAAGGGTAACTGTTTCATTCTAGTGAAAACTGAATGTCTATGCCTTGTATTTAGAAGCACCTAAAAGGGTAACTTTTTGCATTAAAAAGGGTCACTTTATGCACTAAAAAGGGTCTCTTTTGTGGGTAGAAAGGGTAACTGTTTCATTCTAGTGAAAACTGAATGTCTATGCCTTTTTTTTTAAAGCACCTACATTCAAAGTAAGTGGGTAGCTTTATGCATCAAAAAGGGTCACTTAATGCACTTAAAAGAGTCACTTTTGTGGGTAAAAAGGGAAACTAAACATATGCTAATTAAGTAATAAGAGCATCATTCAAAGTCATAGAGTAAAAAAAAAAAAGTATAGCAATACAAAGTAATATAACATTGATAAAAAAAAATGTTCTAAGGTAGGTAATAAATTTTTCTGAATGAGGAGGTGGCAGTGCTGATTTCTTTTTTCTATTGCCTTTTTCAAGTCCTCCTTTTACTCTCTTGCTTCTTCCTTTTGTTACAACTCTTTTAGGATCAAGTATTGTTGGTACATTTGTGCTTGTACTGGATGCCGAAAAAACATCATTGCTCTGAGTGCTGTCTGCCACATCAAGAATGTCAGAAGCAGCTTATGCACCTTCTTCTCTTTAAGCAGCTGTAGCAAGTAAGTCTTCCACTATTTTTAGACTATTTCTGAAGCTTTCTTCCATAAATGCTCTTGTCTCTTCATTTTCTTGACTTTTTAAGATTAGATTGTAGTATTTCCTCATCATTGTTTGCCTCCATGGTATATATGGCTATGTAGGATCTTGACTCTTTAACCTATTCCATGTCTCTGTTTTTGCAAACTTAGTCCATCTTTTTGTAACATACTTGTTTGGTATTCTTTGTTATTGAATGTAGGTGTAGAATTCTGATGCAATGATAACATAACCATCCAGATGCTTCAAAATTTTTGCAAGTACACCATACACTTTGACTCTCTTGTATATAGTTTACTTGATGTGCAGACCGTGGCTTGTCTTCTAGGGTTACTTGATAAAGTATGTATTCTTCAATTGTCCCTATCATTTGAACAGTTGTTGCCATAGAGTATCCAAACTCCTCTTCAAAGTCTCTGAAGAGTGACAAAGTGAATACCTGTCCACCAAAATCATGAGTTAGATTTAAGCTGTTATATATTATGTGTTATTTATGAACTTTTGAGTGAACTTTTTACCTGTGCAGCATGGTTTAGCATTCCAGACAGTGGCAATGAAGTGAATGCTATTGACTTACTACAGGTAAACTCATCATATTTCTCTGTGATTCTCCCACGATTGGTTGTCTTCTTGAATATGGTATAAAATTCTGTCAGGGTAGTTACTTTACTTGCTTTGAATCCTGTAGCATGATTAGTGCTTTCACTCCTTTGTGATGACAAGATTCCTACTGAAAAGAAATCTCTACTAAGGGCAGGCCACCATTTCTCTTTCAATTCGTACACTCTTTTGTACCAAGAGTGTGCTGTCAAGTTATATTTCTGCATCATTGCCTGCCACTTTTCTTCAAATTCTTGTTCTATCACACACCACTTTAAGCACTGGTTGAATGCATACTTGAACTCTTTATCTTTTTTTAGAGCCCCATATCCAGTTATTGCATTTTGTTCCAAATGCCAGCAAAGTCTATGCCTTGTATTGGGAAGCACCTACATTTAAAAATAGAGGGTCACTTTATGCATTAAAAAAGGTCACTTTATGCAGTAAAAGGGTCACTTGTCAAACTAAAATGTGTAACTTATTACTTAGTGTCACTTTATGTAGTAAATATAAACTTATTACCTGCTCAATTGCATTTGCCATTGCTTGGTCCTGGTCAGTGAATATTGAAGTTGGTGTTTTACTCTCCATAGCTTTCAAGAAGGTTTCTAGTAGCCACACAAACGATTCAGTTTTTTCATCCCCAATAAAAGCACATGCAAACATACAATTATGCCGGTGATTGTTTATGCCAACAAATGGAGCACATATAAGATTATACCAGTTGGTTCTATATGTTGTATCAAAGACAAGAACATCTCCATATATTCTATAGTCTTCTAGCATCATCGAATCTCTCCCAAATATATTGGAAATTCTTCCTTCATTGTCAAACACATAATATTTTTCACTTACTATTTTTGTCTTTGTGATGTATCTAGTTGTATGTTTTCTAATTGAAAACCTGAGCATAGCTGCATGCTTTTCATACAATTCCAAGATTTCTTCAAAAGTTTGTCTTACCACACCAACAAATGATCCTCTAAGATCTAAACCAGAAGCATCAATTGGATTTGCATCTGTGATTTAACACTGTCATATCAGATAAGCAGTAGCAGCATATAATTATGTTTAAAGAAATACTATGTTTTATATGGGTCACTTTTATGCATAAAAAGGGTTACTTTTATGCATAATAAGGGTCACTTTTATGCATAAAAGGGTTATATTTATGCATAATAAAAGGGTTATGTTTATGCATAATAAGGGTTACCTTTATGCATAATATAGGTTACCTTTATGCATAAAAAGGGTTACGTTTATGCATAATAAGGGTCACCTTTATGCATAATAATTACAAGGTTGATTGTACGTTTTATAACAAAAAGGTAACATGTGAGTTTACAAAAGGGTAACATTTGTGTGTACAAAGGGTCACATTTATGCATAAAAAGGGTAACATTTGTTCACAGAAAGAGTAACAAAATTCAGCACATTAACTTCAAAATTTAGTTTCATTTCAAGATTGATTGTATCGAAATTACCTTCAGTTTGATTTGATTTGGATGTTTGTGCTAAATTTGAATCAATTGACTTACGAGGAACCACTTGATTTTCTTCTGCATTGTCAATTTGATTACCTCTAGTGTCCTGATTCGTGTTTATACTTTCTCTATCCTCGTTCATTAATGGCGCTTCTCTGTGTTCATCATCAATTCGAGTAGTTTCGATGTTATCTTCTACAAAATTCTCTGTTTCATCTTCTATTATTGTGCGATTTAGGTCGAAATCACCTAACAATGGTGTTTGAATTTGCCTCTGTTTTTGTAGAAAATCGTGGATCAAATTACTGCAATTTGATAAATTGAAGTTTGCTGATGAATCCTCCATTGATGATCGAATCGATTGAATCCCTAAGGTAATCAATTTTTCTCTCTCCTCCATTGTTCTCACTTTTCGCGTCTTTTATGAAATTTAAAAAAAAAAAAACCCGTACGTGTGGCGGTGCTCGATTTACAATAAATTATTGTAAACCGGGTGCATGCAAATTTTTTTGTAATTTTATACCACGGTGTAAAAACTCATCAAAAACCTGCAATTTTTTACTACATTTGTGGTATAAAACTATACCATTTGATGGTATATACCATCCCATGGTAAACATTTGCTTTGGTCCCCATGAAACATGAACCAATCAGGTTATGCCATGGGCCTGGTTATCAAGTATCTTTTTTTTTTTTTTTCAATTGCATTTTAAGAAAAAATTATAAAGTAAAAAATTATGAAAAAATTATCATAGTTCATAATTTTTCAAGACCTACACATAGACACATATATTGATATAGTTTTATATATTTTTTCGAATTTGCTTTTAACTACCTAAATTGCTTATTTTATTTAATTAGTTATTTCCAATAATAAAATGAAATATAATTATAATTACAGTAAATTAAATGTATTATTAATACAAAAGGAGAGAGAAAGAGTGGTGGTTAACTTTTTTTATACCATGGGTGGGAAGATTTTTGGAGAAAGTATAATGTATTGTACGGTATAGATGATGTGGAGGAGTGAGAAAGTGGTAGAGAGAGAGGGATGGTATAAATTTTTATATCATGAGTGATGATTACAAGTAACTTTTAAGCCTTTTCCTCATTTAAAAAAAAAAAAAAATTTAAGCCTTTTAAAAGAGAAATTACAAGTTGATCTCTAAAATTCATAACCTTTTCTTTTTACAAAAAAAAATTACAAGTTCATCTCTAAAATACATAATTATTGTTTATCACATGACATTTTTAATGGTGAAAATGGTAGAAATATTTTGAAGCCCCAGCATGATTTATTGGCATGATAGATATTCATTAATATTTTTTTAATCAATCATAATACTACTTCCGTTTCATATTATTTGCAACAAAGAAATATTATGTCTCATAAATAATACCCTTTTATTGCAAATAATAATATGAAACGGAGGTAATATTTGATGTACATTTTGTAGGGATTCATATCGTCCACAAGAATTCAGAACTATATAAGAACACCATTTTTTACAAAATTCCACAGGAGAAAAATAATTTTGCTCCTAAACATTAGGAAACAAAATTAATTTAAAATTTTTCATCACTTTCCAAATCCTCTATAAATAACTCAGAAAATAAAGGAGCCTTTCAAAACCTGCCATATAAACCAAATCATAGAATCCTAATTAACTAGCTCAAAGTAAAATCCTCCTTTTATGAAGAAAGGATCAACTCTACTCATAGTAAAAGGCTTGTATCCACATTTTTCACCTTGCATACTTGTATAAAAGGCTTGTATCCACATTTTTCACCTTGCATACTTGTATGGGGTGTATTAAAAAATACAGTGAGCCACTCTATAATGACGGCACTTGGAATCAAAAAGAAACAAGCTATGCTTAAAAATAGCGGAGTGATTTTTGTAAGAAGACAAAATAAACAACCACGTTATGGTTGAGGTTACAATTTCCGCAATGATTTCATAGTCTCCAACTCCCACAAATGTAACTAATCCAGCTATCACTAAGGATGGCTTCATCCTACCCCAAAAGAATCATGTAATTCTAATCCGATAGTTTTTGCTAATTTATTACAGTTCCAGCAAAATTTGAAAGGTTGAATGCGATAAAAGATAAAAAAGACTGTTGCTGAGGCCTGAAACCAGCAGCCAGAGTTGCAATATTAAGGTTGACTATTACGGCAGCATGACCTTGTCTCTGATCCTACAAACCAACTTTTTTCTCAAACTTCTGAATTTGGTTCAGGAAAATCCATGTCATCTGAAAGCAGATCACTCAGAGTTAGATTATGTTGTAAAAGAAATGACCGGAAAGGAAGAAATGAAATTTAAGTTGTGTTTTGCCACGAGCAAGAGAAATGCAGAAGAACTCCTTCGAAAATTAGACTATAAGTTAACAGATACACGTGGGCCTGGACCAGGCTCCCCTATCTTGGGTATACAAGCTCGCCAATGTGGCAGCTCCTCTTGCCCTGGTATATTAGGTACACAAAAGGCATTTTTTTTTTTATGACTTGCTCATTTAGGATGGTCTCAAATGTGAAAAGGTAGTCCCAAATGAGCACAGTAAAAATAGCCTTGGTACACTTAGGAGCATAATTAATAGATGCGCTCATAACAGGGTTGAAAGGTAAGTATCCTTGATTCTCAGACAGTTGTGATTATCAGACAAGTGAGGGCGTGAGGCGTCAACTTACAAGCATTTAGTCCAATATACCCCGATGATAACGAAAGAAAGAAATAAGACAAAATAGAGAAGGAGGGATGAAGAATTATATACCATGACATGTGGGGCAATTCTAACACAGTAGACAGGGAATCCAGTGTAGAACTTCAAGGGTCCACCAGCTTTCAATGTTTTCATTGCACAGTCCAACGAACCAGTATATGGGTACTTCCCGGTAGCATCAGGTTGCATTTTCTGAATTTGTGTTTTCACGTAATCAAATGGTAGACTGCAAGCAGAAGCGAAGAATCCAGAAACAGCACTAGCACCTGTATGGCAATAAGTGGATCAGATAAACTACATACAAGGGTCTTACAGAGAATTATTTCTCATGCTTCAATGTTTGCACCAACTTGAACTGAGAAAGTACTTGAGCCAGTTCAACAGCAGACAAATACTAATTGTCTTCCAGGCAAATGAGTTTAGAAAATGTGTGCCAAATATTCATAAATTTTAGTTATTTTACTGATATCTCCGTTTTTCTATTAAAGTTTATTTTACTAATAAAACATTTATTTTACACTGAGGTAAGATTTCAATACTACGCCAACTATGCAATCAAGAGAATAGACGAATCAAAGATAATATATATATATATATATATATATATAAATAAGAAAGTAATTAGTGCTAGCTTATGCACTTTCATCTCCAATAGTCCAGTCCAATCCATTGATTACACTTTGCACTTGATCACATAAAGTTGTAGTGTCACGCTAAGTTAGACTAGACTAAATACTAAAACCTTTCAGCCTGTTCAAATATATCTCTCTTTACAGAAGTATATGAAAGACTGGAGCTAGGAAAATGGATAACTATAAATAAGCATGGAGAAAAGTACACTTGAACAGGAAAACTTGCACAATATAAAGCAACTAAAACAATTATTAATTTTTATGGTAAATCTATCTAGCAAAGTTTTCACATTGACACTAGCCTCATCCAAGGAAATGGCATGACAAGAGACCAATAAGAAACGTTCAGGTATCAGCAAGTAGTATATGAGATTATAAGCTGATAATCCATCACCCAAAAGGAAGTAGGGTTTCTTGGTGTTTGTTTGTTTGATAAGTTTAAAAGTAGGCTAACAAAAAAAAGCCCAAAAGATACATCCACTACTCACCGAAAATAAGAGCTAAATTGGGTGGAACAAAATATGTCAAAACAGAGTGGTAGCATGAAAAAAAAAACTTGACGAAGGAGAGAATGGAGCACCAGTTCAGCAAGTAGGTGAGCAAATCATCTTACCTACAATAGTAGCAGCTTCACCGAGGCCAACAGAATCCCTAAAGAATTCCACAGATTGGTCATAAGAGGCAAGCATTCCCATGTTCAATGCCATAGCTCTTACAACAGTTGGACCTGCACCTTTCCAGAGTGACAAAACTCCCTCATCGGAAACAATTCTGTAAAGGGCATGGAATGCGTTCTTGTAATGTCTCCGTTGTGCAGCTGGCAAAGTAGCATCAGCTTGCATACGAATGAGTGCAAGATCAGCGGGACTGCCAACAGATGCTCCAATAGCACCAGCAGTTAATCCACATAGAGCCTTTTGATACAAAGGCAAAGGCTTTCCATCATTAGCAGTTATAGCTTTGTTCGTCAATATCCTGAAGACAATAGGAGACTAATAATTAAAAAAATGATAAAAAGAATGGAAGATGGAACAAAGTTTTTTGAATTCTAGCAAACTTAATATTTAAAACACTCAATAATACGCTCTTGAAGAGCATTAATGCTTAATACCTCCCATCACACATTATGTCAATCAATACATGATATTGTGATTTGTGACACCAACTTGTCATTATCATATAACTCAAGGTCTTTTCTTTCATAAGGAGCAACTTACAATAGAGCTTGATACATATGCACTATTGCACTATCAATCATATCACCAGAGTAGGATCATGACACCAGGGAAGGGTGACAGATCAGAGGACTAGAGGAGCTACATGTAATAACACTTTCTTATGAATCAAATTAGATACTTAGATGGTAAACAAACCGAAGATTACAATGATTGCACATCAACCAGAAATTATTCTTACCTGAAAGACCCAAGTCTTGCTGTTGTGTATGTGGCCTGCCTAAGCAAACCAGCAGACAGACCCTGCACCAAAAAGAGTCCATATGAGATGATGACCCATAAGAGCATTAAAGAAGCCAAAGGAATTACTTCAAATAAAACCCAATTAATACAAGGAAATACATCTAACATTGCAAATCAATTGACAAGTTGACATTTTTAATCATCATAGGATAACATGAAATTTCCATGATTAATTCATGTCCCATCATACTATCATATTGCCGAAGAACCAAGGTTCTCCGCTATGAAAGCGGAAAGGAGATCTAAAAGCCAACAATGCAATAAAGAAAAACACTTTAAACAAACCACATACAGCCTTGCAAATCACTCAATATGCTAACAATAATCATACATTGCAGAACAACACCTAATCAGACCACAACATGTTCAATTCTAAGATTAATCTATACTAGTCATTACACATTGGTTTGTCAGCTTCCAAACCAAAATGAGATCAACAAAACCAACAATACATTGCAGAAAAACTACTAATCAGGCCACAACATGCAAGGTAAACTACTCAAAATGCTAACAACCATCAGATGATAACACATCTATACCCATGATTATTCCATTTGCCATTATAACGCCGGTAAACCAAGCTTCCTCAAAATCGAAAGCAAAATCAGATAAACAAATTCCACCTTTTGTGCACATAAATTTAGAAAACAGATCTATAAAGATTCAGACTTGTAACGTACTGTAAACACGAAAATTGCACGTACAAAAATTGACAGAAATCGAGATAAAAGATCGAAACAAACCTTGTAGAAGGTACCAATACCCTCATTTGCAAGCATGTTCTTGGTAACTTGAACAGCTGATCCTTGACCCAATTGAATTCTCACCTACCCATTTCACAAAATCAACCAAAAACATCAAATACAACACCAGATCACATTATTTCAACTCAAATAAAATACCCATTTCATAAAATCAACCAAAAAAATCAAATACAACCCCAGATCACAAATCCAAACTAAATAACAAAAACCCCAAATCAAAATTTCAACATAAAAATTCAAAATTCCCAAAAATCAAAACCCAAATGTAAATTCATGAGAAGGGAAAAACCTTGATCATATCGATGGGTTGAATGACACAGGTAGCAAGCATACCGGAAGCACCGCCATTAACGAAAGGTTTAACAGTGGGCCAAACTCCGGCAGGCTTAGAAGATTGATCTGCTGCTGCCATTGTTATTGCTGAAACTCTTTCTCTCTCCTCTAGAATAAACCCAGAAAGCAGAGAGATCTAAAGAGAGAGAGAGAGATTGTAGTGAAGTCAATCGAAGAGAGAGAAGAAACGGCGCTTCTTTCACACTTATAAAGAGTGTGAGAAGTGTTGGGAGAGGCAGGAGAACGAGGGTCTTTGGGACGCTCGCCAAAATTGAGAGAATGAGGTATGACGTTGCGTTTTCTGTAAGCCTAAGTAAGCAAGCAATGCAAAAAGAGAAGTGGAAAGGGATGGGACCTATATAAAATGTTTGAGATATTTGCTATGAGATGTGTTAGTTGTTGGCATGCTTCATGTTGCCTAGCTACCTTTTTTAAAAAAAAAATTACTTAGGCCTTGTTTTCCTCGCCTTTAGTTTGATACAAAGTAAGATTAAAGGTACTCTGTAGTTTATATACGGCAAGATAAAAGTTAATGAAATTTGGTAAGATAAGATTAAGGATAATGAGTTCAAATTATATGTGTGAGGTTAATCATATAAAATGATATAATATAAGTGAAATTCAGATAAAGTAAACAAAGATAAAACAGTAGTTAATGAGATATCATAGGATAAGACTAAGGTTTGTAAGTTCTTACCAAATTTGATTGAAATGAGGTTAACCACATATGGCCATATGGGATAAAATAAGAGAAATTTGGGTAATAATACATTCTTTAATAAGTATTCTTTTATTTAGAGTGTGTTTGGTTAAAGAGAAAAAGGGAGGGGGGGGGGGAATGGAAGAATAATAATTACTTTTTCTTCCAAATATCTCTAATACTCCCTCCACCCCATAATATATTTCATGTTTTCTAATTTTGGTGATCCAAAATGTTGTTTCTTTTTCTATTTTTGGATCGTATGTAAAGATCTTTATACCCTCACTTTTTAACTTTATTCATTATACTTTCTAATTTATCCCAGAATTTTGCACATGTTTTGTACTTTTTTCCACTTTCTCACTCTAACTTTTGTCTATGATTGTACTTTTCACTTATTAATGTATTTCATCCACTTTCTCCTCCTATTTCTTAAATATCGTGAAAAAACACAAACAAAAACTATATTATGGGACGGATGGAGTATTAGATAAATCAATTTCTTACTCCTCCGTCTCTAAATTAAAAGTCTATTTCTTTTTATTATGTGAGTAATAAATTAGATTAGAATCCGTGCGATGCACGGATTATATAAAACCTATTTTTAATTTGTACATTTTAAAAATAAATTGCTATTATACATGAATATAAATAAGAATTACGTATATTTTGTAATTTTAAAATTTTTTATTTTCATCAAAATTATGATATTGTATCTGTTCAATGTTGTCTAATTCAGAGTTCAATCTAGGAGGTCATTTATTAGAGCAACTCCAATGGCAAGCTAATTGTCAAATTAGCTTGTCATGCCGCATAAGCATTTAAGCTAATTGTCATTTCAGCTCCAATGGCTAGCTAATAGCTTACTATTTAAATGGACCACACCTCCTTCATTTAAGTTGATAAAATTCATTTTATTTATTCTAATTTGTTTAATTTTAGCAGTTTTTTTCCAAGCAAATTAGCTTGACCAAGCTAATTTACTTGGCCAAGCTAATTGCATTTTTTAGCTTCAATGGTTAAGCTAGTAGCTAGAGATCATTTAATATTGGAAGCAAGTCCCTAGCTACAACCATTGGAGTTGCTCTTAGTGTGTTATTTAAAATTATTTCAATTTTCTACGATAAATTGATAGGTTAATGTAGATGCTTCTAATATTTAAATTTCAAAAATGTTAAATATGATAGCTCTACAAAAAAAAAAATGACATCATCATTGTATTTAGGCGGGAAATTTTTTATTGAGAGAGCGACACATGGACAATGGTGACGTCAGCATCTTCTGTTTTAGTAATAGTTAATAGATATGAGAAATAGACTTCTAATAAAGGGACGGAGGGAGTATTGTTTAATCCCTCCTCTAATTCCCTTTCTTTTTTCTTAAAATTTAATCCCTCCCTTTCGACCTCTTCAATTCTCTTCCTTCTTAATTTGTTATCCAAATGAAAAATACTTCATCCCTCCATTTCCCCTATCTTCTTTTCCCTCCCTAGCCTAAATCATTTCCTTAAATCGTATGATAAAAATATTGACACCAATTAGAGGTGTTAGACTTTTTCTAACATTTTAGGTGATATAACATTATGAGCGAGATGTTCAGATAAGATAAACGATAATAAGCTTAAGTAAAATAAGATCAAGGCTAACAAGACAAAATAGTGGAATTCGACCGAAGGATGCATTAGGTTTTCATATTTAACTCTCATGATTACACAAAATTATTCAAATTTAATGAGAAAAATCTTACGGCAAACCCTTTCCTTTCACTCCTTCACTTCTTCTCTCATCTTAACCTCCACAAGGCCACAACTGTAATTCCCCGAATTTTCGAAAAATACTTTATAAATTATTTTATAAATTTATTCAATTATTTGAATTGGAAGCTAAAATTTAAGTATCTAATTGTTTGAATAATTAATTTTTTTTTTTGTATTTCTAAATTATTAATATTTATTAATCTTGTTAAATTATCTTTTATTAGACGTTCCATATTTTATTTAATATTTATGTTGTACATATTATTTTCTGATTTTTTATTAATTATACTTAACAATTTCAATAGTTTTACAACCAAATTTGGCTTTGATATTATCTAAGGTATTTTACTTCATTTATTTTGCAAATGATAAACTTGATTTGTTTACCAAAATTAATTTTCTTTATTAAAATATGATTTTTGTAGGAATTAAAAAAAAATAAAAAAATTTAGCTTTTATAAAAATTAGTAGCTGGCCGAAAAACTTGGAAAAAAATTAATTAATATTATTATTTTGTGATTTATCTTATTTTTAACTTAATCGTTAGACCTTTTTCATTATCTTATTCTTATTCCTATCTTCCTCCTTCCAATCCTCTAATCAAATGAACTTTTATCTAATTTTCCTACTCATTTTTTATACCCAACTATAAGCCTAAACTTAATTTGATTCAAGTACTTTAACAAACCCCAAAGCTTATCATATTTTCTAGTAATCATATCATACCTTAAGCTCTAACCCTTCCATTGGCGGAACCAGGGGACTGGGGTGGGCTTTGGCCTCCCCCTTGGTTTTAGTTATCTAATAAATGTTGAACTAATTTATGTTAGTTGTAATATAGATGAGTTGGTCTTGGGTGAAAATATAGAGATATTTTTCTAGCTCCAAGTTCAAACCTTCTCCCTAACATTTTTTTTTGGGTCTCATTCTTTTTTTATATTTCAATATACTCCATACTATTTTTATACGAGGCATATTACTACATATATTGCGCTCGGCCCCCCTTATTAAAAAATTCTGGTTCCACCATTCCCTTCCACACTCTACACGCTATAAATAGACACTTAATCCTCCTAAATTACTCACACCAAAAATCAGAATTTTCTCCTCTCTTATTCACCCAAAACACACGCCCTTTCCTTTTCCTTCTCTTCTTGATTCTTCTTTCCCCCTCACTGCCCACCGAACAACCACCTCTGTTGCCACCTGCAAAGACCACTGCTACTGTAATACCCCTATTTTTTTCAAATACTTTCTTAATTATTTTAGTAATTTCTTTGATTATTTTAATTAGAGCCAAAATAAATTTTAAATTTTGGCACCAAAATTATTGAAACAATTAAATATTTTCATATTTCTAAATTAAATTAATATTCTTGGTCGGTCCTTATTTTATTAATTAATGTTGTACATCATTTTGAAATTAACTATATTATTATCCGGATTTTATCTTAATAATATTTAACAACCTTAGCTTAATTATCTTATGATTTACAACTAATTTCGATTTTGATATTATCTAAAATATTTTATAGTTAAACTTGATTTAATTATCAAATTTAACTATTTTTCTAATTAACTTATGATTTTCGTAGGTAATATATATATATATATATATATATATATATATATATATATATATATATATATATATTTATAAAAATCTATTGCTGGTCGAAGAACTTGGAAAAACTTTTTTTAAAAAAAATTATTATTATTTTGTGATTTATATCTTATTCTTTACTTAACCATTAAACCCTCTTCATCATCTTATTTTTATTCCTATCTTTGATATATCTATTTTATATAGTGATTTACCCCCGTTCCTTAGTCATAATTAGGAGTATTTTTGGTTCTTTAGAGCCACTTTTATTACTAATATGTGTTTTCTAGTGTTTTGGTAGTTTTGATAGTGTTTTGTAGGAAATTGCATATTTGGAGCATTTTCCCGGAATTATTTAGAACAATTACGAGCATTGGAGGAGCACGACCATCTTTTATAGCCCAAGTCTAGTTAGAGTCATCAAACCGGTGATTATGGGCTTGACATATAAGAAGTCGAGGCATTGGACCGAGTTATCAAGCCCCAAATAGGAAATTCGAATCGGGCTAAGAATTGAAGCCCAATCGAAGTCCAAGGAGAAGTGTCCAAGTAGCCTTGCCCGGTCAAGCACCCTCACCTTGAGGCGCGCCCGACCGGGCGAGGCGGAAGAAGGAAAAGCAACCCTTCGTCTGAGCTCGCGCCCGACCGGGCCCGAGAGATGCCCATTGAGGAAAAAGGCAGGCCCGATCGGGCAGAGTACCGCCCGACCGGGCGTGTGTTTGGAGAAGAATTTCCACGTTCGTTTACTTAGTTTCTAATTAGGATTTTTATGTTGTATAAATACGTTTTATTTAGTTTTGATACAATTACCTCTCTTTCATTAGCTAAATTCTCTCTTAAGCTTAGACTTCTCTCTTGTTTCTCTCTCTACAACTCTTGGTTTTAATTTAATTCATTATTTCCGTTAATTTTGGTAACGATTTCTTCCCTTTTTAAATTCAGTAATTTATTTGCTTTTGTTCATCATGTTTTGCTTAATTGCTTTGATTAGTTTAGATTAAATTATGTGTGAGTAGATTATTTCCTAGGGTTGGGGGGATCCATAAATAATATGAAGGGATAATTTATTATTGTTGATTGTCAATGCTTGATTAATTTCCTATTGATTGATTTAATGCTATGCAATTAGATTAGGCCTGGTTTAATTGTATGAGTTATGCAATATTGATTTGAGATTCGAAAGATGAGAATTGATGTTTAGGCTTAGTTTCAATAGGCAGGTTAATTTATAAATGATTAAGTTAAGATTCGAGAGATGAGATTTAATGCCGATAGATTAATTATGTGATTGTAATACGTAGCAAAAGCCCTTTATAATCTGATTAATTGATGAATTGATGATTGATTATTGTGTTTTACCCTGGAATATTATTTATTAGTGAACCTATACCCTAGGCTTTTATTATTTGATTTTCTCCCTAATTTAATCTCTGTAGTTTAATTCTTTTACAACAACAATTTGGTTACTTAATAATTTAGATTATTTTAATTAATTAGGAATAAATTGACTTTTTTCCCTGTGGTTCGACCCTACTTCCCTATCTACTTAGTTAGAGGACTTAGGTAATTACTTTTGATAAGGTGATACAACTTTAGCCTGTCAAAATTTGGCACCGTTGCCGGGGAAACGATTTTATTTTTATTTCTGATTGTTTTTGTAGTTTAGATTATTCCCTCCCGTCTCAGAGAATGCAAGTTCTTTGAGACAAATTCCTCATATGTGTTTGTTTAGTTCTGTGTTTATGCCCAGGGATTCTAGATCAGGTTACATTCCATTCGATCCTGAAATCAAACGATCTTTTCATAGACAGAAGAATCTTTACAGACAGGTATGAGCTACTTCCGAGGGTAATACACCTTTGGAACCCCCATTTGATTCTAGTGATTCGGAAGCTTCTTCAGAACCTGAATCAGAGATGACGACACCACCACCTCCTCCACCTCGCAAGCTCAGCGATTATTTGCAGCTGTCCCTGACGGATTTTCCACATCTTACTCCTACTCCAGCTCTTGATGGAGTACAATTCGAGATCAAACCCTAGTTTATCACGATGATCAAAATAAAGCAATTTAGTGGAGCTAAGGGTGAAGACCCTAATCTTCACATTGTAGATTTCTGTCAGTATTGCAATACCATTAGGCAAGCTGGGGTCACGCAAGACCAAATCAGGGAGATTCTTTTTCCCTTTTCTTTATGTTATAAAGTTAAATTGTGGTGTAAGGGATTAAATAGAACTACACTTGGTATTACTGACTGGGAAACTCTTGCTTTGAATTTCTATAATAAATATTACCCTGTAGAAAGGACAGTTTTATTGAGGACTGCAATTCAAAACTTTTCCCAAGAGCCAGATGAAACTTTATATGAGGCTTGGGAAAGATTCAAGGATCTGTAGAGAGAGTGTCCCCATCATAATTTAGCACAGTGGCAGTTAATCCAAGCCTTTTATAATGAGATTGGAAATTTATCCAGAACAATTTTAGATTCTGTAGCTAATGGTAGATTTATGAATCTAAATGTAGATGATGCAGGTCAGGTTATCGAAGAGATGGCGATTCATAATTCCCAATACGGGAATCCTAGAGGCTTTGCAAACAAAGGTAAACATAATGTCGATTCAATATCCTTTTTGCAAGCTCAATTAAAATCTATTAGCCAGAAATTAGATAATCTTAGTACTGCTATTCCTACTTCTATAGCTAATGTTTCTACTGTTAATAATTCTAATAAAGCTTTTTGTGAAAATTGTGGAATTGTAGGACATTGGGAGCAAGATTGTAGGAGTTCCATGGAGCAAGTTAATGCCTTCCAAACCTATAGGAAAAATAACCCATACTCCAACACTTATAATCCTGGCCTCCGGAACCATCCATATCTTTCCTACCGGAGTACCAATGTACAAAATCCTCCACCTCCATAACAACCACAACAACAACCACCACCGCAGCAGAAATATTACCATCCTAACTCTAGACCAAAAACCCAATCACAAACCCCTCCATCTTCTGACCCTGCTTTGTCAAAAATTAGAGCGATGCTATCAAATATGCAAAGCACATGGAGAGTAGGGATGCAAAAATTGATTCAATCCTAGCTCATAATAAAATTATGGATAATAAAATTGTGCAGATTTTATCTACCCTACAAACTCGTTAGCAAGGAGCCCTACCATCGCAACCAATCTACCCTATGGATCATGCTAATGCAATTACTCTAAGGAGTGGTTCACACTATGATGGGCCTCCTATGCCCAAAGATGATGAACTTGTTTCAACAACAATTGTTAATCCTGATTCCCTTGTACCAAATGCTAATGTTACTAACCCTGTAGGGCTACAAGAGAAAACTAATTCTTCTAATGTTTCTTTGCAGGGTAAATCTCAGGACAAGGGTGGAGATGTGCAGGGCCTAGTCATCAAACTTCCATTCCCAAATAGACATTTGAAGTGTAAGTTTGATAAACAATTTGGTAAGTTTTTGGAGGTTGTGAAAAATTTGCAGGTAACAGTTCCTTTCACTGATTTGATCACTCAGGTTCCTACATATGCTAAATTTATGAAAGATGTTTTGACTAGGAAAAGGGCCTTTGATGAGGTAGAAACTGTAGCTTTTACAGAGGAATGTAGTGCTTTATTGCAAAATAAATCCCCTCCTAAATTAAAGGATCCTGGTAGTTTTTCTATCCCTTATCATATTGGTAATGTCTTCATTGATAAAGCATTATGTGATTTGGGTGCTAGTGTTAGTGTTATGCCATCATCTGTGTGTTCTAAACTTAATATGGACGATTTAAAAATTACTAACATTACTTTACAGATGGCAGACCGATCTGTTAAATACCCTTTAGGTATTCTAGAGGATGTCCCTGTCAGAGTTGGTAAATGTTTTATCCCTGTAGATTTTGTTGTTTTAGACATTGCTGAGAATACAAAAATTCCCATTATCTTAGGTAGGCCTTTTCCTCCACACTGCAAGAGCCATAATTGATGTGAAAAATGGAAAACTAACCATTTCTATTGAAGATGATAATATCACTTTTAATTTAGGGAAGGTTTTGAAAGGACCTATGCTAGAGGGAAATTGTTGTTTAATTGATATAATGGATGATATTTGTAAAGAAAGCTTACCACAGGTACTTGCAAGAGATTCTTTGGAGGAAGTTCTTTGTGGTGAATCGACTACAGGTGATGCGAGTATTTGGCGTAGAGAGGTGGACGCCATAGAAAAAGCTCTCGCTATTGAAGAACTTGATCCTATAGAGAGCAAGAACGTAGTAAAATTAGTTCAGGAATCAAAACCTACAGAGGTCAAGAAACCTGAACTAAAACCTATCCCTTCTCAATTAAAATATGTTTTTCTTGATGAGCAGGAACTATACCCTGTGATCATTAGTACTGCACTTGATGACCCACAAACTTCCCAACTTCTAGAGGTTTTTCGAACCCACAAAAGGGCAATAGGGTACAGTATTGATGATCTCAAGGGTATTAGTCCTGATTTTTGTATGCACATAATACACTTAGAGGACAACTATAAGCCATGCATTCAACCCCAAAGGAGGTTGAACCCCAATATGCAAGAAATAGCCAAGAAAGAGGTTATGAAATTACTTGATGCAGGTATTATCTATCCTATTTCTGACTCAAAGTGGGTAGTCCTGTTCAGGTGGTTCTTAAAAAGGGTGGGATGACTATTATAAAAAATGATAAAAATGAATTAATTCCCACTAGAACTGTTACAGGGTGGCGTATGTGCATTCATTATCGTAGATTAAATATCGCCACTAAGAAAGATCACTTCCTGTAGACACCAAATTTGATCCCCTATTTTTATACCTTTTTTTTTTTTTACTTTCAATCAACTAATAAATTTTGCTTAATTTCATAATTAAAATAACGAATTTAATTATGCTAACAACAACAATAATTAGAGATGAATGCAAGTGATGTTTATTTATAATTTCGAAGTACACAAAACTCTTACAATTTGTACTTCTAATTTACGAATAAAACACGATGTTAATTTGAAACACAACTCGAACCTTGTACACTCCGTGCCGAAAACTTCAAGTCGTCATTTATTCATGATTATGAAAATCATTAACGCCATTAGTAGCACCACTAACGCCATAATTAAAGCTAAATATAAATTTAGCACTCGAAAATGCTCGTCGAACAGAGATGGAGCTTGACGGTTTTGGTTGCCGGGAGCCATGGAAATCGAAGATGAAAAGGTAAGGGGTGTATTTTTGGGTAGATAAGGGGGTGAATGGTGATTTCGGATAAGGGCAATCTCCCTTTTATAGGAAGTAAATCTTATCCGTATTTTTATCATATCCCAATCGTGTAATCGTTTAGTCTAATAATAGTAATAAGGTTATCTTTTAAAAATAAAATAAAAACAATGTTGTTACCACTGACATATGTAACAATTATTCCGTTTGACATATCATGGTCGAGAGTATCAAATATTGACCCTCTAATCCGTACAATTTTAAAACCGTGACCGTTTCTATATTATCACTTTCTAACCCCGGATAAAGTTTAGCACTACTGATTTTATGTATCCTATTGTTATTATTATTATTCTAATATTTTTAATCACCTTTTAATACATAATAAAATTAAAAAAAAAAGGAAAATTGATTCAAAACAAAAACCACAAAGGACAAATGAGCCTACTTTGATAATGAAAAAGCATGCATTACATTATCAAAGTATGCATGTAATCATTACATTAGTAGTAGTGTTGGTTTATAATATATATATATATATATATATATATATATATATATATATATATATATATATATATATATATATATATATATATATATATTATAAACCAACACTACTACTAATAGATATTGCTGATGCACATTTTCATTATTGTTTTTCAAGTATTTTCGTCTTTAATTACTACTTTGTAGTTCCTATTATTCCATATGTGTGTGTGTGTGTGTTTTTTTTTTTTTTTTTTTTTGGGTGGAATGTGTCAAAGATTAATTCATTTCTGGCTGTGTATAATTCTGTGTGTGTGTTTGATTCTTTGGTAAGCCTTAACCTTAGCAGTAATCTCATTTGGGCAACTATCCCAGAACAGATTTCTCAGAGCTGCTGGTATCCCCTCCTTTCGAAGTATATGCATTTGTTTGATTCTCTAAGGTTCCACATTATCTTATAAAGTTGATTTCAAAGTATATGCATTTGTTTGATCTCTAGTATTTTCGAGGTAAAGTTGCTGGTACCCCCTCCTTTCGTCGTTCCTATTGTCTTTTTAAGCTTAAATGAATTAAAATCTTGGTATTAGTTGAACTTATATCTATCAAGCTGTTTTTGCTTATGAAGCATGTATATATATATGATTTCTTCACTATTGTTACTTTGATAAGAACTGAACATGTGCTTATTTCTGCCGTTGTTATAATACTCGAGTCTTACATTCCTTGCTTATTGGATTTGTCTCTCTACTTGCTGTCAATGTGCATGATCATTAGTAGTAGGGTAACCATTGAACGGCCCTGGTGTAATTACTATAATGTCTTTTGCCTTCGCTTCTAATTTCTCATGTCATACTCTAATAAACTGATAAATTTGTGACAAACTTGATTGAATTAGATATGGCAAATGAGTCATTTGTATTAGCTAGTGTGAGTCGATAACAAGTAGGAAGTCTAGGGAGTAGGGACACATATGTGGGACTTTCTTACTGATTTTAAGGCTATGCATGATCTCTGATTTTTGTCATTATAAATTTCTGTATATGTAAATTTATCTTCATTAGATTCATTTTATTAATTTAATTTGTAGGCAAATGCCAACCGTCATCAATCATCATGCCTGTTGTTAGTTCTAAGTTATAAATATGATTGTCGAGAACTATCCTAGTCATGAGTAAATGACCACCTTCCTCATATCCAATGTAATTGCCATTTAGTCTTCTTTCTCTAAAGTACAAATTAACAACTTTTAAAACTTGATCCAAATGCCTAAATATCATCATTAAATACCTGCAATGATTTTTTTTTTTTTTTTTATGGGGTAAATTCCTGCAATGATTTTAATCGATTATGTTTGAGTTTACAATAGAGTAAAATATGAATTTTAGACTTTTAGTCTTTTGCATAGATATAAGAACTCTAACACCCATATACCATCATTAAATGCCTGTATATCTAGCTATGTTCAATTATTTATAGCTATGTACTCAATTGGTTCATTTTAATTCTAGTCTTTTGCATAAGAACTCTTACACCCAGATACCATTGATAACTGCAGCGCCAAAAGTTGGCACAATTACAAATGAGTTTCGAGTTCCAAAGTTTGAAATCCTTGCTGGTGACAATGATATGGTTACAGAGGTGAAGCAATATAAGGCGAAATTCAAGCTTGATTACAACTTAGTGACTGTTCGTGTCTCAATTAGTAGCTGTTCTTCCAAATGCTTCTGATGATTGCAGCAGAGAGTCTAAACGTGAAGCAGAAAATGGGAATATAGAGAATAATATTTGAGAAGTATTGTTCATCTTTACTAATGCGGCTGAGATTTTCTTCTGTCACTTGCACATAAGGCTAAATAGTTATAGAAAAATTTACATTTTTCCGGATTATGCAAGAGGCAGTAGTGAAAAGATTGATATGCTCTTGATTTCTGCTGTTACTACTGGCCTGCTATTGTTTGTGCTCCATTGTTTACTAAATTTTGTAATCAATAGTGTTTTGGACTTCTCAATAGGAGAGTATATAATTAGCATACAAAATTGGATTTGGTGTATATATTGTGTTCGATAATATTTTTGTGACATGAAATATTTGGAATTATTATAATAATTTGGGTGGTAAATGGAAAGAAGAATAGGGGTATTTGTAACTAGTATCTGGAATGCTAGTTACAAATTCCCCTAATTTTTTGTCTTATGAGGAGATTATTCGTAACGGACATTATAAGTGCTCGTTACGAATAAGTAGTTATTCGTAACAGACATTATAAGTGCCCGTTACGAATAACTACTTATTCGTAATGGACATTATAAGTGCCCGTTACGAATAAGTAGTTATTCGTAACGAGCGCTGCCCATTACGAATAACATTGCTATCCGTAACGGCCGCATACGTAACGGTCATTGCCCGTTACGGATAGTCTATTTTTGCCCGTTACGAATAGATATTTTTCCACTAGTGTATATATATATATATATATATATATATATATATATATATATATATATATATATATATATATATATATATATATATATATATATATATATATATATATATATATATATATGTAAAATACAAGTATAGTACACTTAATAATTACCGAATAATATACAATCAGCAAAAGCTGCTTTAATTATTTCCTAATAACTAAAACTAAAACAAAGCAAAAGCAAATCTCAATTGTAATAATAATAAAACAAGTTTACTTAAGACTACCATTAGATTTAAATCATTTTCCTCTAAATTAGTGTGTTGAATAATTTACATCTTCCACCGTTTTTCCGGGTAGCTGCAACTTTGATCTCAATTCCGAGGCTGCCTCCAAACACCATCTTCAAGTTACCTCCAATAATTGTTGGTACCAAGACAACCTGGAAAATGAGCACAGCCAGACCCTAGAAAGAGGAAAACAATTGATAAGTTTTCTCAGTGATGACCAACAACGACAATTAGCATGCACACATACTAAATCTCCTCACTCTTTCAGTAATATAACTACATTAACAATTGATTAATTTTCTCTCAGTGATAACAAAAACAAAAGGGAATAGTAGAGCTATAGAAATGGTCAAATGGAGGCAGTAATTTGCATATCCTTACTTTCTTTCTGTCCTGTGACTCAATTATCAGTATAAACAAAAGGGAATAGTAGAGCTATAGAAAAGGCCATTAATAAATTTCAACAAACCCAACTCAACTTAAACTTTTTCCACCTAAATAAAGCCTCAATATTTATTATTATAAATAAAACATCAAAAAGTAGTAACATTATCATGCCTAATTACACCAATTCATCCTTAAACTTAAAATGAACAATTATGAATTATGATCACAAAAGTTACAGTTTCACATGGAACATATATAAGATCAAAATTCAGAAATAGAATGTATTTTATGCAAAAGGAAAAGATTAATACCTTAAATATATGAGCACATTTTGTAGAATCTCAAGTATGAATAAAGTTAAATAATTATTCAATTCATTTTGCAAATTAACAATCAACTAAGTGACTCTCATTGAATCATTAAGACAACAAAGAATAATTCAAGGAAATGGGCACAATGATATTCCATAATTAAGTATCACAAGTCCTCATAGGGTCCTTCAAGAAGCAATGGAACAGTAGCGACACAATGATATTTCAAATAAACCCAAATATCCACCCAATTATATCATTATATGCAATCCTCTCAAGTCTCATAACCGTGTCAATGTAGCAATAAACTAATACCACTACCACACAATTTTTGATATTAGATTGCAACTAAGAAAGTCAGATCAGAGTTAAATTAATGAACTCTAAATAGTCTCGCAAATTTCGTCAATTCCATCATAATTTTCAATCGAGAACAAGTCAATGATGAGTGATGTTCATAGCAAATTCAGTCACAATTTCCCAAAAATTTTTCCCCAAATTGCCGGCAAATTCAAGAGAAAAAGTTTGAGAATAAAGTTAAATGTACTTGCAGTAATTATTACCTCCAATTGGCATCAAAATCAAACACGCAAACCAGCAATAAGTTGAATAGGATAAGAGATGAATGAGGAGCAACGATTTGAATCAAGAATTGCTGCAAATATCAGCCAATATCGTTGTAAATTCGAACCCAGAAAATCAAAGATCAATTATCTGGAGGGAATTAAGCTGCTCTGTAGGTTCCCTCTCTTTATCTCAAAAAAATTATCATCAGGTACTTAACCACAGGCTGGCTGCGGCTGTCTACTGCTCTCCACGAGGTGGTTGCGGACTAAACTGAATTGATGCACGATAAAAGGGTCGCCACAACTAGGCTGTGGAAGAAAGGAGGTTGCCGCTACCTGCTTGTGGACTAGGCTGTTGAGAGTTGAGATTGATGTGATACGAGGGCTTCAAGCTTTGTGGTAAGCTACATCCACCTGCAATCATATACTAAGTACAGAGGATCAATACAAGGTGGAAAAAACTACATATTATTAAGACTATTAACTACCTAACCCATTAATAAAAACAAGAAATAAAACTACTCTACAATAACATCAAGGAAAAAAAATGTCAGTTTCATTTCAATCAAAGTTCATTGTTCATCAAAATAAACACATTTCCAATTTAGAAACATAAAATACATCAATTGTCATACAATTCCTACCTAATTCATCTACAACAAAATTACTAAAAATGCTAATCAACCCACGAATTATTATCCAACAATTAGTCTAACATTCCAAGCTTCCAACGAAACATAAGAAATTATGCCAATTCCATTTAATTCCTTTAATAATACAACCAAAAGCATATGAATTAACAGCAATTAACCCAATTCAACCCCCCAACAAAAAAATCAAACGAACCCTAGAAAAATTAAACAAATACCCAGTTCAATTCCCCAACAATACAATCAAACTCCAACAAAAAGAATCACAAACAACTTAGAAAACCAATAAAAGGGGTAAGAACAAAAATTACCAAAAAAACAAAATATTAAACATTCGAATCTACATGCTAGTCTAAACCTTCACCCACTGTTTCAAATTCCATCATCAGTGGACCATTAACTATATTTTTATTTTATGCAACAATTATTCTTAGATAATTCATTTTATATAGCTTCTAAATTCAAAGTATTTTTCAAACATTCAAGTACAAACAATCAAATTAATAAATAACAATAGCCCTAAAAAAACCAAATAATACGTTTCCCTCTCTCTATTTCACCCATTTAATTCAAAATTAGAAAGGATTAACGATAACCTATCCTGAAATAGCAACATTCAACTATCAATTTCTCAGAATTTCATCCGTTTCTCTTCCAAATTACACCATAAACCAATTCAGCTTTGCAAATTTTCTCAATTAAAAAATTTACCCAAAAAAGAGAAAATAATCGAAAGAATTAAGCAATTAAAGTCAATGAAACAAGGATTAATTACCTAGTGAGTGAGAAATTAAGTTGAATTTCTGGAA
Source organism: Chenopodium album (assembly GCF_948465745.1). Classification (NCBI taxonomy): domain Eukaryota; kingdom Viridiplantae; phylum Streptophyta; class Magnoliopsida; order Caryophyllales; family Amaranthaceae; genus Chenopodium; species Chenopodium album. The sequence goes on from NC_137848.1 coordinate 42,324,301, forward strand.
AAATTTGAAAATGCCCCAAAATCCACTGCTTTGCAGAGATCCGACGGATGATCGCCAGATTTTGATGTTTGGAAACCTGTGCTTGTTCCGTTGTTCATATAAATATAAAAATGGAGGAGATTGAGTGAGGACTTGAGGAGAAGAGAGAGATTGAGTGAATGCGAGAGGAGAGAGGAAAGAGGGATGGGTAATTGGGTATGATGGCTAAGGACTAGAGGAGAGATGAAACCCTAATTATAAGAATGGGCTTTCCTCATAACTGGACGGTCTGGACCAAATTCGATTATTTGTAACGTGCACTATCTTGTCCGTTACAAATAAATAGTATTCGTAACGGGCACTATGTTGCCCGTTACAAATAACATAGTTTCCGTAACGGACAATATAGTGCCCGTTACGAATAATATACATTTGTAACGTATTTTTATTTTGACCGTTACGAATATGTTTATTGTAATGGGCATAGCTTTGCCCGTTACGAATGACAATTTTTCCACTAGTGCAAAAACATGATTTGCACTTTCCTTGATAATATAAAATGCTAGGTATCAGAAAATAGCATGACAAATTCTAACATTTACACTATAATACACTCACTTCAATCTGGAAAGATGATAAGCAGCACCAAAGAAAATTGCAACATTTTAAGGACGTCAGACACAAAATTGTTGATAAACATCATTTTTCAGATAAGAGTTTACCATTCTTCTCTGCACTCCCAAATATCCACTCGAGATCATCTTCTTGTTTACTATCTCAACCTCTCAATCTAGGTTGTATATATTGAAGTTACAATTATCAAACATCTTCATAACGTATTGGAATGTATAGATCAGGGTTGTTTCAAACACAATTTTAAAATAGTTCAGATTGGTAATTCAACAAATTTGTGTGGATGATCAATCTTTAGTACCCCTTTTACTTATAATAAGTGCTGTAATTGGTAGGTATTAATTATAATTGATTGGATGACACAAAATGAATGTAGGAAATATGAAAAGAATTTCAATACAGAGTATTAGTTGCAAATGACAAAAATTGCTAATTATATGCAATTTATTTATTTTTTTAAATCAAGTTTCCTATGACAGATTGATAACATAGTATGCTGCACAATTAACTAAATATAACCTCCATTTTGCAGACTAAAAGCTTTTAACAGTTATTAAGATCTTTATTGCGATAATACCTTTGATTCCTAAGTACCTGGAGTATCAAAACAACTTTGAAGAATTAGTGTGTTGAAGTGTCTTTTCATCATCATCCATGTCATCAAGATTATTTCTCAACAAAAGCATCATGTGATTCTTAACCAAATAGGGTTTGTCAATTAAACCAACCATTTTTAATTTCTTACTTTATTATATGAGCAAGGTGCAAGATCTTCCCAATTCATATACCATTTGCTGCAGCACTACTCTATGGTGAGATTGACAATATGTTTTTGCTGGCAAGTTCGATAACAATCCATGTGACTTAGCCATATATCTTAATTACCAAATTTGATTTGACTAATTCAAGTTTATTATGGAAAGAAAGCCAAAGGGGAGAAGTATTTTACTTCGTATAATATATGCACAAGAGCAAATGCAGGAAACCTTTACAGTTCAAATCATAAACTAAGTCTATGAGATATACCCAAAAATAGTTTCTTGTGACAACAAACAATTAAAACAATCAATCCAAAACAATTACAATTGCAAAGTTTAATCTAAATAAAAAAAAATTAATAAAAACCCACATAGATGTAACCCAAATCACACCTAAAAAATTCTTTACCAAGCTTGTAGTCGAAATTAGCACAAGCAAAAAAGACATTAGATCAAAGATTAACCTTAACAAAAAAAGACATTAGCAAAAGCAAAAAAGACATCAGAATCATCCTTAATCTTTACCAACTCATCTCTTAAGCTTGAAACTTTCTGGGTTAATAGAGCTTTGGGTCTTTGGCAGTCGAGATATGACGATCGGATGAAGTGAATAACAAGATTGAAGCTTGGGCACGATTCAGCAAAGCCTTAACCCAAAAAAGGACAAGCTGGAGCCCCTCAAGGATGCGAGCAAGAAAGCTAACCGCCTGGAAGGGCAGGTTGAAAAACTCAAGGCCCGGCTGCAAAACCAAGAGACCCGGCTCAGGTCTAAATACAAGTCCCTGGCTGAGGATGGAGGACTATGAATCCATTATGCGGATGGCTTGGGAATCATTGCAGCCGGGCTCTGACTACCAAACTTGGAAAGCCAAGTTTGACGTAGCCAATGATGAGTTTAACGACCGGCTCATGAAGCAGGCGGAGGAGGCGGCCGGGGACCTTGAGGAGTTCGACTCCTCGGACGAGTCGTCCTCGGGGGACGATGAGGATCAGGAGGTGGGTGAGAGGAGTGATGAGCAGGCGCCGGAGGACAAGGATGCAGCTGCCAATGCTGAGGACCTCCCCTGATCTTTTAAGCTTTATGGTATTTCTGCGGCCGAATGGCCAAATATTTTCTTTTCTGGCCTATGTTCCGAGTAACTGTGTATTTTTACCGACCAAGGGGTTTGGTAAATCAACAATTTCTGGCTCAGCCAGCTAACTTTTACAGTCGTCTTATTTTGACGGCTTTTTTATTTATGTGAATGCAGCATCCGGTCATTTTGACCATTTTGTTTTTATTTGTACTTTGCTCTAAATTTTTTAAAGCTTTCAATTTTATATGCATAGATTTTTGGCTAAGTATTTAACCTGTATACTATGCAAATGCTTGTCTTACTAAAGGTCCTTGCCCCTGGCCAGATGTCGGTTGGTTTCAAAAATGGAATGATTGACTTAGATATTATTGATACTTTAAGGAGTATGCAAGATTTCTAAGTCAATCAATCACTATGGTGATTGCCCCAAACCAAACGACAAACAACCATATTGAGCAGTCGGTTAATCACTTGAGAGTATCCGGCCAAAGGCCTCTTGAAGGTTTATTTAAGCCGCTAAGTTTTTGGACTTAGCTTATAATTTACAAGAATAATCTGTCCGCCTGGATTGCCCTAGAGCAACAACAGTCAGTAGAATTTATATAGTATAGCCTCTAAAATGAAACAGTAGATGCTTTATGTCTGTGCTAGAACAGTTTGGAAAACTCAACGCTTTTTAGACTTCGAGTTAGATTAAATCAAACGACTGCGAGCGTTGCCTTAACGCAGATGGTAGGGCCGTTTTTTTTTGGTTTAAAGAGCAATGTACCACCCAATTGGGAGATGCTCTCTTCGACAAATTTGCCCAAATGGACGTCGCCGGTTGTCTGACTCATGTTGGAGTAGACAGTCGTACTCATGTTGGAGCAGACGGCTTCTTAAATAAAATGTATCCGGCCTTTGGCCTCTTAATAGAAGATTAGGTAGCCGCTAAGTCTTTAACACTTAGCTTTTTTAGGGGTGAGTAAGTTTAGAGACGACTGCTCTTGTGCAGGCGATGCTTTTCAGCAAGGTTTGGGATGACTGCTCTTGGGGCAGGCAGTTCCTTTATAAGGTACTTTAACCAAACGCTTTGTGAATAAGGCCACTTGCATATTGTGCAGGCGGTACCCTACAATAAAATTTTGAACTCGGTCCGTCTGGAAATTGTGCAGGCGATGTTCTATAATGTAAACGTGAGACTTGTCCGTCTGCACATTGTGTAGACGGCACTCTGTAATAAAATTTTAAGAATGGTCCGTCTGCACATTGTGTAGGTGGCTCTCTATGAAAATGAAAAGACATAGTCTGGGAAAGAAGGCAGATTTTCATTAATGAGACAAAAATTTACAAGATTTCAGAAGTAGTACTTTTTCAAGTTATCTACATTCCAAGTTCTGGGTAGGTGCCTGCCGTCTCTTACTTCTTCATAGATTCGGTAGGGGTCTTCCCAATTTGGGGTTAGCTTTCCCTGCTCATTTGCCTTACCAACTGCCTCTATTTTCTGTAGCACAAAATCCCCAACCTTTAGGGGTCGCTTGTGTACTCTCTTGTTGTAGGCCCGAGTCATTCTCAGACGGTAGATCTCATGGCGCAAAGCGGCATTGCCCCTGCACTCCGGAAGGGAGTCCAATGCTAGTCGCATGGCCTCCCAATTTGCCTCTTCATCATACAACATGATTCGAAGAGTCGGCTCATAGTGTTCAATGGGCAAGACGGCCTCTGCACCGTACACCATGAGAAATGGGGTCTCTCCAGTTGCCCCTTTCGCTGTTGTTCTGATGGCCCATAGGACGTGTGGTAGCTCATCCGCCCATAGGCCGCCAGCTATTTCAATCTTCTTTTTTATGCCGTATGAGATTAACTTGTTGAAGGCTTCGACCTGGCCGTTTGCTTGGGGTCGGCCGACTGATGTAAAATAACTTGAGATCCCTTGATCTCCCAACCAAGTCTTGAGTTGAGGCATCTCAAACTGAGGATCATTGTCAAAAACCATAGACATAGGCACCCCGAATCGGGTGATGATATTCTTCCAGATGAAGGAGATGACGTCCTTTGTCTTGATGTTTTTGACCGCCTCTGCCTCTACCCATTTGGTGAAATAAAAATCATGGCATCTTTCTCCAGGGTAGGCCAGAAATAGCCCTGCCTCCTGGTTCTTTCTGCTAGCGACCTGTCGCCTATATGTGAGGCACAAAAGCTCGCATGTAGGTCTTCTAGAATTTCCTGCCCCTTTTCGGGGGTGATGCATTTTAAGAGTGGCTGTAAAAAGCCTTTCTTAAAAAGCTCTCCTTTGCGAATTTCAAAGTTGGCCGCACATTTTTTCAGTGCGGCTGCTTCTGGAGGGGAATCCGGCAACGTGCCGTCTAACAGATATGCTCGGATGCTGTCCATCCAAGTAGAAGTTCGGTCAAGTACTCCAATGGGATTTTCTTTAATGCTTCGCTTTTCCATTACTTCCCAGAAGACTGACCGAGGTGTGTCGCATAAGGCGATGATGCTAGCTTAGACAGAGCATCCGCCTGATTGTTTTCGGACTGAGGCACTTGACTCAGATTGAATTCTGCAAGTGTCCCAGCCTCATCTTTGACCGCCTGCAAGTATTTGATCATAGCCGGATGGGTGGCTTCATAATCACCATGGTATTGGCTCACGACCAACTGGAGTCAGAGCAGGCGTCAATCTTAGTTGGCCTTGCCGCCTTGCACATGCGGATGCCGGCTAGTAGGGCTTCATATTCGGCCTCATTATTTGAGGCCTGGAACTTGAACTGTAGTGCATGCTCGTACTTATATCCTTCAGGGGACTGATATATAACTCATGCACCACAGCCGTTCATAGTGGAGCTCCCGTCCACATACACTTTCCAAATCATCAGTATTATCCGGTGCAGCCGGCCTTGTCATTTTGACAATAAAGTCGGCGAATGCCTGTCCCTTTATTGTCTTCCTTGGTTCGAAAGTGATTTCCGGTCCCTGTTACTCAATAGCCCATTTGAGCATTCGGCTTGATGATTCTAGGGTTGTCATTGGCCGCTTGATCGACTGGTCAGTGTAGACCACTACCGGATGTGCCAAGAAGTAAGGCTTCAACTTCTTGACATCCATATAAAGAGCGAGGCCAAATTTTTCAACTTCTTGACAGCCATGTAAAGAGCGAGGCTTCAACTTCTTCCTGAGTGTGGCGAATGTTTCTAGGAGGTCAGCAAGATGATCCGCCTGCTGCTTGGATTTAACTATCATGTCATCAATATACGCTTCCACATTCCTCCCAATCTGATTAATAAAGACCGTATTAATCATCCGTTGGAAAGTAGCCGGCGCATTCTTCAAACCAAATGGCATCACCGTATAACAGATAACCCCTGATCAGTGACGAATGTCGTCTTTTCTTGATCTTTTTTCCACAGGGGAATTTGGTGGAAGTCTGAGTAGGCGTCCATAAAACTCATCAGGGCATGTCAGGTTGTAGAGTCGACCAGACTATCGATCTTTAGAAGTGGATAACTATCCTTTGGACATGCTCTGTTCAAGTCAGTGTAGTCAACACACATGCGTCAGGTACCATTCGGCTTCTTTACAAGCACAACATTTACAACCCAGTGAGGGAAATTACATTGCCGAATGAACCTAGCGTCTAACAGCTTTTTTACTTCGGCGGCTGCCGCCTGACTTCTGTCCTTGCCGTGATTCTTTTCTTTTGCCGAATGGGCTTCTTTTTTGGATCCACGGCGAGTTTGTGGACAGAAAGATCTGGGGTGATGCCTGCCATCTTTTCCACTTCAAAGGCAAAAATGTCTTTGAATTCTTTCAGCAAATGATGCAAGTCTGCACCCATCTTTGCAAAAGCCATCGTCCCCACCTTAACAGTTCGCTCTAGACGACTGTCATCCAGAGGAATATCAATGTGCTCACAAGTCGGCTGGGGCCGGAGGTCATCTGACCGTTCCCCGGTCAGTGATTGCTATTGCTTTTCTTTTTTGACCACCACCAGCTGGTCAATTTTTCTTTTCTTGGCGGCTGGTGGGGCCGGATGATCATCCTTGATTTGAGGTCCGACTGGGTGCATAACTCCTTCCCCAAATCCAACAAGTGGATGGGAGACATCATGTATGCTATCTGGCCTATATTTGAGGTTGGATAGGCATTTGCGGCTGATGAACCGTCTTTCTGAGATGGTCCTTGGTGCCCCGCATGGTCAGGCCACCTCCGGCGAATCCACTTGCTATAGTGTAGACCGGCTCCTAATCGGTTTCGGAACTACTAGTAGGCTGGGGAGTCTTTTTGCTGGACTGCCCCGGATTCGCTTTGGAAGTCACTTTGGAATTCACATAAGATTTCAGCACCCCTTTGTCGGCCAGACGATTAAGCGTCCGCTTGAGGTTGAAGCAATCATTGGTGTCATGGCCGACATACTCATGGTAATGGCAGTGCTTGTTTTTGTTCCGATTTTCAGCGAAACCTTTCATTAGAGTCGGCTTCTCCAGAGTCAGCAGATCCTTTATCTCCATGAGGATGGAGTAACTGTCCTTGTGGAACTCGTACCTTAGAACGTACGGTTTTCACTCTTTTTTCTTCTTCTAGGCCGGCTGATCGGAGTTATCAACCGCCCAGATATCTTTTTTCTTTTTTCTCTCTTCAGGTTTTAGAGACGGCTGAGCAGGTCGACTCTCCTTCTGCCTGTCAGACTTTTTGGAGTCCGATTGCTTATTTGAGGAGCAGAGTTCAGTCGCCTGTATATAGGCTTCCGCCTCCACCAGGGCTCCAAGGAGGGTGAAGATTTTCTTGCAGACGAGGTTGAACTTGAAAGTCGACCCGTCCTTCAGACCTTTGAAGAAGTCTATATAGGCTACCTCGTCAGACAGCCCTTGAATCTGGATTCTCACCAGATTGAACCGCCTGACGTAGGAGCGCAGCCCTTCTCTATATCCCTGCTGCATATTGCTCAGGTCGAGATTTGTTTTCTTTGCAGGGATGTTCATAGAGAAGTTGGAAGCAAATAAGAACGCAAGTGTCTTGAAGCTGTTAATACAACCAGCCGGCAGATTATCGAACCACTGTTGGGCTTTGCCCTTCAGGGTAACTGGGAAACAGCGACACCATGCGGCATCATCTAACCCTGTAAGTACATGAGGGGTGTATGCCAGAAGGTGATCTTCTGGGTTGGAGGTACCGTCATAGATCCCTACCAACACATTTTTAACCTTGGCCGACTATTCGGCCTCGGCTATCTCCTGGTGAACACAGAGGGTTGTTCTCCAAGGTTTTGTAACCGAAGCTGCCAGTCCATAGGCTGGTAATGGTATGTCGCCTATCCTCCAAAGAAGACATGCTGGATGTAAGGCAAAGCAGGCAGCCTGTATAATGGCTGGGCCATATACTGTGCCGAGTTGATTACATGGGGACTCATATGGACGGAGGGGCCGCCTGACGGAGTCTCATGTACAGATTGTGAATTCCTCACTTAGGTATGCTATCTAGATAAGTCGACATGGACGCCGACTCAGACAGCTGCTGGTACTTCTTATGCTCAATGTAGTGTCGAGTATCAGAGAAGGTCTTTTTGCTGCTATCCGGCTGCACATGCCGGATGGCGTTTCTTTTTGCCGTTTCTGGGAAACGGAGTTTGGAAAGATCAATCTGAAGCTGAGCCTTCTCCTTTGTAGCAGGGTGAGGAGTAGGTTGTCGGTTCCTAACTGACTTGGCTTTCTCAGCCTGAGCTGGTTTTTTGGCCGATTGTTCCTTCCTAGGAGCAGCCGTCCTCTTGGTGATTAAATCTTTTATTTCACCCTTGAAACTGCTCGTGAATTTCATGAGCTCGCCTCGGGTGACTAGGGCTGATCCGGTCGCCTGAGTAGGATCAGACGGCTGCCTAGGGGGCTTGCTCGCTTGCCCAGGGAGCTTGCTTGTACCCGCCTGGTCAGCATTCCGCTCCCGTTTGTCCTTGTGACGGATGCGTTTAGAGATGAATGACCCATCATGGGCCACATAGGTTTCGATGTCTCCATCGTCACCAGAGTCATGGTCTGAATGGACCTCTGCTTCAACCGTAGGCCGGTTGTTTTCTGGAGGCGGTACATGTTCTTGTGAAACCATCTCTGAGGTACTCTCCCCACAGACGGCGCTAAATGTTTCGGGTGCTTTTATGTCCCTTGGGAGAGTTACGGCTCGAAGACTGGATCCGACAAGGGCGCCTGTACCTGCAAAATGAACGAAGCTCCGGATGGTCGGAGGTCCGCCTCTGAAGATTAAGTTTGTACGGATTCGGAGTAAAATGTGCGGAAAGTAAGTATCTTCTCGGATTCCGAGATCAAGTGTTCTTTGTTTTCGAGAGCAATAAATGTCATAATGATTAAGACGTTGCCCTAATTACTGGGGGAATCTCCCTATTTATAGGGTCCTAGAAAAGTGTGCTCTTTCCTAGGGTTTGATGACCTAGGAATTAGGGCAGCGCCGTTTTACGGCTACAGTGGGATTTGGTCCTTGAAGGCCGCCATTTCCCAAGTGCCATATCTGTATGACACGTGTCAGCATCTGGGGAGTCCATTTGGACGCCTCTTAGAGCGACACGTGTCACACGCTTATTGGGCTACTTGGCGGGGTATAAATACCCAAATAAAACTCAACGGGAACGGCTTACCAAACTCTATGAACGTGAGGTAATTCCTTCTCGGTGGTTACACCGACCCTCTCTTGAGTCTTTAGGATTATATGATCATGTTAGGCGATTCATGAACGATATTAGTATGAGAAAATTTGTTGATATGCACTATCCTACATACTGTGAATTAACATGTGAATTCTTGTCTTCTTTGAATCTTGAACAATCTAGAAATGGTCCTAATTTGCATTTTTGATTGAACAATAGAAACATTAGTTTAACTTATGTTGAACTTTGCAAATTATTTTATCTTGAACCGCAACTCCCTATGGCTTGGCATGAGAACTACAAAATGGAAGATATTTACACTATTTTTATGGGTTTACCGACCCCAAATTCCCAACATGCTAGTGCCCGTCCCTTTCACCATCCCGTCCCTAAAATCTTTCAAAGGTTTTCGGGCACTTGTTTTCTAGCTAGGCATGAACCACACAACGCACAAACCAATGAACTAGCTATCATCGGACACTATGTATTTGGGTATGGGAAGTTGAACATAGGTAGATATATCATCAACCATCTAGGTAGGCATGCCACCGCTAGTGGTGGTCTGGGTAGAACCCATATCCAAATAGGAGGCCTTATCACTAGGATAGCGGTCAAGAAAGCCGAGTTTAGTAAAGCTAGGGCTGAGGGTTTCACTAACTGTGGGGGATACTATTATGACCACTAGACATTTTGGATTGGATATAATTAGATTGTCAACAAATCCCCCATTGGTGTGTTAGGATAGGAACGGACCCATTGCATATCTTTCCCCTTCATAACCCCGAGTCGACCGCCTTCCCCCCGGGCAAGAGACCTACACATATGACGTTTTAGTTTCCCATGCTCAGGGGCATGCACCACCACCACCCCATGTGCCACGGCCTGAGCCTACGGTACCACCATCATCGCCTCACATACCACAGCATGTACCTCCACCACCCCCTAGGCATGATCCCGAGACCGTTTGGGACATGCAGAGTATAGGACAGGCCATAGGTCATATTGAGGGGTCCTATGTGAGTTTAGGAGGATGGTTGGCTCCATAGACCAACGATTAGGGTATATTGAGAGGAACCAGGGTAGAGCCCTGTATCCTATGTACGATGACTATGCTCGTCGGGGTGCCATTCTCGACGAGGCTATTCACCTCGATTGGTTTCAGCCACCACCTTAAGGATATATAGATCCTAGCTCCCATGGCATTTACACTGACTATTCGGCCTTTCACGGGTATAGCCAGGACATTCCTTTTGGGGGGCCCATGGGGGGGAACTTTAACCCTACTATTATGGTGGTAGCTCTTCTGGTGGTGCAAGTGGTAGCGACGGAGGATTTGGAGCGGTGGATGAGGATGAGGATTAGCCATGCGAGGCTAATTCCCGAGTCAATGAGGAAATTGTCTGATCTTGGCTTGGGGGAGATTTTTGGATTTAGGTATCTTTTTTCTTCTTTCTCTTTTATTTTTGGTATGTTTAGTATAGATTTATTGCTTTCTAGTATAGATTTTATTGCTTTGAAAAAAATTGAAAATACAAAAAAATTAGAAAAATAAAAAAATAAAAAAATACGATCCAATGAATGATAAATCATGCTTCTCTGTGCCCCATACATATATGAAAATTGTTTTAATTCTTGGTATATGATGATGAGTATTGTGGATAGGCTAGCTATGATTTGATGTTCCATTGCTTGGATGCCTTAACATGAGTCAATTTTGTCCAACTACTTGTGAATATAGTGCTTGACTAGTTGATTTGGTTAGGAATGTGTGTTAGTTCCTGGTATGCCAATGAATTTGAGTATTGGTTTGCAACTTTGAGTAGTGTTTGTATGACTCATTATTATGCACATTGAGGAGGACGAATGCATTTGTTCTTTTAGGTAGCCTTCAGATGAATTTAGATACATTTGTTCCCTTCTTGCTACCCATGTTGTTGCCTTGACTTTTTGTTGTTTATTAGCCACATTACAAGCCGATTTTGCCCCATTGGTTACTAGTCCCAAGCTTGGCTTGGGGGAGCTATTAGTGAGTGAGGTGAGGGAGTTTGTAGTGTGCTTATTATTTTCACAATTTGGGGTGGTATTGAGAGGTTGTTTGTTCTTGATTGTGGTTTATTTTTGATGATTTTAAAAGTTATATTTCTCGAAAAAAATAAAATAAAAAAAAAGAGCAAAAAGAAAAAAATTGGTTTAATGTTCAAATGTTCTAAGTGAAGGTTGATCAAAACAAAAAAATGAGTTTCAATAAGAAAAATCAAGTTGAAAAGTTCAAAGTTTGTTTATTCACTAAAATTCTACCTTGTTATATTTCATGAGTGAAATTGTAAGTATTGAGGATGTTTGATATGATGGATTATATGTTTGGTGAAATTTTGGTAGAGTTGAGTTATGTTGGAGATGGTTGGTCATTATTTATTTTTGACCTTAGTTTATTAGGATTTTGGCTCCCTTAAGCATGGCTTTACTCTCACATTTTCCCAAATTTATCCTACCCTTTACCCTAAGCATTACATTACAAGCTTTAAAGACCTTCCGACCTTTGTGCATAGAGTTGTGTGAATGTGAAATTACTTGCTTATCAATGAGTTGGGAGGGCATTGTTCACATAAAGGGGTTGGGATGGAGAGCGATCGGATACATTTTATATCCGCCACATAAATGAGAGTTGAGTGTGTGAGCACTAGTCTTGAATTGATTGGGTGGATTTGATAAGTTGGTTTTGATGCATACTTGTTGGATTTGCCTTGAATTGGTTATGTTTGTTTTTTTTATCGATGTGGGGTGAAATATGTTTTATTTGTTCATTGATGAGCTCTTTGCTTTGGGACAAGCAAAGGTTTGGCTTGGGGAAGTTTGATATGTCTATTTTATATAGTGATTTACCCCCGTCCGTCCCTTGGTCATAATTAGGAGTATTTTTGGCTCTTTAGAGCCACTTTTATTACTAATATGTGTTTTCTAGTGTTTTTGTAGTTTTGGTAGTGTTTTATAGGAAATTGCATATTTGGAGCATTTTCCCGGGATTATTTAGAGCAACTACGAGCATAGGAGGAGCACGACCATCTTTCATAGCCCAAGGCCGATTAGAGTCATCAAACCGGTGATTAAGGGCTCGACATATAAGAAGCCGAGGCATTGGACCGAGTTATCAAGCCCCAAAGAGGAAATCCGGATTGGGCAAAGAATTGAAGCCCAATCGAAGTCCAAGTAGCCCTGCTCGGTTAAGCACCCTCGCCCTGAGACGTGCCCGACTGTGCGGGGAGGAAGAAGGAAGAGCAGCCCTTCGCCCGAGCTCTCGCCCGACCGGCCGTGAGAGATGTCCATTGAGGAAAAAGGCAGGCCCAGTCGGGCGATGCTCCGCCCGACCAGGCGCGTGTTTGGAGAAGGATTTCGACGTTCGTTTACTTAGTTTCTAATTAGGATTTTTATGTTTTGTATAAATACGTTTTATTTAATTTTGATACAATTACCTCTCTTTCATTAGCTAAATTCTCTCTTAAGCTTAGACTTCTCTCTTGTTTCTCTCTCTACAACTCTTGGTTTTAATTCAATTCATTATTTCCGTTAATTTTGGTAACAATTTCTTCGCTTTTTAATTTCAGTAATTTATTTGCTTTTGTTGATCATGTTTTGCTTGTTGCTTTGATTAGTTAAGATTTAATTATGTGTAAGTAGATTATTTCCTAGGGTTGTGGGGATCCATAAATAATATGAAAGGATAATTTATTATTGTTGATTGTCAATGCTTGATTAATGTCCTATTGATTGATTTAATGCTATGCAATTAGGTTATGCCTGTTTATTTGTATGAGTTATGCAATATTGATTCGAGATTCGAAAGATGAGAATTGATGTTTAGGCTTAGTTTCACTAGGCAGGTTAATTTATAAATGGTTAGTTAAGATTCGATAGACGCGATTTAATACCGGTAGATTAATTCTGTGATTGTAATACGTAGCAAAAGCCCTTTATAATATGATTAATTGATGCAATGATGATTGATTATTATGTTTTACCCTGGAATATTATTTATTGGTGAACCTATACCCTAGGCTTTAGTATTTGATTTTCTCCCTAATTTAATCTCCGTAGTTTAATTCTTTTATAACAACAATTTGGTTACTTAATAATTTAGATTATTTTAATTAATTAAGAATAAATTAAATTGTTTCCCTATGGTTCGACCCTAATTCCCTATCTACTTAGTTAGAGGACTTAGGTAATTACTTTTGATAAGGTGATACGGCTTTAGCCTGTCAATCTTCCTTCTTCCAATCCTCCAATTAAATGAACTTTTATCTAATTTTTACTCATCTTTTATGCCCAACTACTAATCTAATCTTAATTTGGTTCAAGTACTTTAACAAACACCAAAACTTATCATGTTTTTTAGTAATCATATCATACATTAATCTTTATCCCTTCTACACTCTAAACACTATAAATAGACCCTTAATCCTCCTCAATTACTCCCACAAAAAAAAAAAAAAAAAATCAGAAATTGCTTCTCTTATTCACCCTAAGATACACGCTCTTTTCTTTCCCCCTTCCTTCACTTCTTGCTCTTTCTTTCCTCCTTGCTGCCGCCGAACAACCGCCTCTGCATCCACCTACAAACACCACTGCTGCCAGTTTGTTTTACTACCAATTGCCACCCAATTATTGTTGTGGCTTGTTGCCGTAACCTGCTGCCAGAAGGTGCAGTATCACTTCTTTCTTTCACCCCCATTTCCTTGCCACAAGCTTACAAAATATAATGGTTACAATGATTATTATTACTTATACTATTATATTCATGTCATACTATAAAGGAAGACTCATGTATTACTTTGATACTAACGTTGCAACCATAATACTAGTAGCACTGTTTTAATACTAACATAATTTGTGGTTTGAAAATAAACAAGGTTAATATTTAGGTAGTTCATGCACAAGTAGAATGGTGTTTATAGTTTTGTGTTAATTTTGTTAACCTTATATTAATTAAGGTTATTTAATTGTGTAGGAGGAGTCCCTCGATCGTGGTCAAGTTTAGTGGTCATACCTTAATTGTTCTCGTGATCAAGGTGCGTATAGGTGACTAGGTCCCTTGACACAATTTTTGAATGCATGTTTTGGTAAATGTTTATATTAATGATTGTTTGAATAAATATTGCGTATGAAATGTTTAAGTTAATGACTTCCATGATAAGTTAAAATATAATTTTAAGGTTTGATCTTTAAAACTGTGGATTAAATTAATAAAAGTTGTTTAATAACTTGATTGAGTTGATTTAAAATTTGTAGCCCGTTATGAGCCTGAGTACTTACTATGTTAATTGTCCCTCTACCTGGGACTGGTTAAGTAAGAACATGAGCTTTTGTATGATCTGGTCTTTTCTCGAGTATAGTTTAACTTGCTTAGGGGGTGTGCATACTTAGGTGAGGAAAAAAATTGGTTTTGGAAATATATCTTTTAAATTGGAATGTTTAAATTGGGAAGTTTCTATTGATGGACATTACTACTTTTGGAAAGTTAAATTTTGGAAATTCTAAAATTGGAAAGTCTAATTTTGGAAAGTGACATTTGAATTGGAGTAATTATTTTGAAATAATGTTTGCCTAATAGAAGTATTTACATGCCTTGCACTTATATGTACTCAGCGTTTTTGCTAATTTGTTTTCCTTTTTGTTTTGGTTCGCCCTATTTACTATTACTGGTAAGCAATCTTGATTTCAAGTGTGGAGTTGTTCGTCCGCATATTAGAGTCGGGATGGGATCACATAATTAGGAGTTAAATTTTATTTATTAGAGTATTTTGAAACAGTTATTATGGTTATTCATATTATTATTAATAAAAGTTAGTTATTTTCCGCTGCAATTTGAGTAATTAAATAAGCCTTCACTACTACAAAATGCGTCCTTTCTAGACGCTTTTGCCTCGACGCTGAGCATGGGTCGTCCACTTCATATTTCAGGTAGCGTGGTATCTCGACGCCTTTTTATGTCTTTTTATCTTCCCGACTTAGATTACTGTCGAGATTTCAGTAAATACCCATGTGGGGCACACGTGTCGCGTATCAAAATTTTGGGGGAAAGCTTGTGAACCGCCCAGCCTCTAAAATAATCTCCATCTCTCTCATAATTACTATGGAGTATTTGCAGCCGTCATCTCTGCCCTAACCTCCACTCTTGGCCCTCTTCTCACAATTTCAATTCTAGAGTTTCAGATCTAAATGGTAAATCCTTGCTTGCGATTTCTATCTTTATTTTACTGGTAATATTTTTCATTTCCTCATCTTAGCTTGAATTTCTGGGTTTTTTTTTGTTTTTTTTTTACTCTCTTGTGTATTTTCCTAATACTTTCTTTTTCTCCATACCTTGCATAATATGAGAATCGTCTTAGCTCTCTGTTGATATATTGCAAAAAGTTTTAGATATGTTTCTGCTCCTTGTTGCATTGTTTTCAATATATTTTAAGTAAATAAGGAATTGATAATTGATGATTTAAGCTTCGCAAGTCTGAAATTGGGGATTATATTGAGGCAATTTATGATACTCTTTGATATATGTAGCTTAATTAACTTATTTCTTACGATAAGAATTTGAAATCTTATTTGTGATTAATTTATTTGCCTAATAATTATTGCGGTGAAACCTAATTTTGTTATCTCATAGGAATTGTTAGTATGTCATTTATACCTTTTAATCCATCTGCTTGATTGTGAAAGATGGTTTTCTTTATTGGGGTAAATGGGTTGTCACTATTTATGTAATAATTTAGAGGTGTTCTCTACAATTATTCTTGAGTTATTGTTGTCACTACTTTGTGGGCCTTGGTTGGATCATTATTGTTATAACTAAATAAAATTGCAAACATGGTCTATCTTACTTTGTTTTGTCGAACAAAAATATTACATTCTAACAAATGCAGGTTTTGCATTGTATTAAGTTGATGTCTAAAAGCATGCAAATGGATATTGAACTTGAAGTTAAGTCAACTATTAAGTTTTAGTTCTATAAGTATGTTCAATCTTGTACTTTCTTCTGCATTTATAGGCATTTCGTGCTCAGAACATGGTAAGAGCTAGATTAAGTCTTGTTGTACTATAAAATGTCTTTCTTTTAATATACTTAATTAATCGACATATTTATCTGATTTTTTTTGTTCAAATTATTAGTAAGTCTGCATCTTCAACATAACACTATATGCTACTTTAGACATATCATTATAAGAACACAAACTATTTCACATAATTAATGCAGTATTGTATTATTATATGCCAAATTGCACTACTTGTGCTGCTTTAACTAAATGTAATAGAGTTCTTGATATGTGTTAAAATAAATGAAGAGTTTTACTTATTTTATTGAATGGAGAAACTGGATAGAAAAAGAATTATAGGTGTAAATTCTGATCACTTTCATAACAGTTTTCAGAAGCACTAGAATTGGACTTCCTGAGAGCTAAGCCTACTCAAATTGCATTATTATTTGGCATTGATCGATCATTGGTGTCCGTTGTTATTGTTAAAAGAGGTATGTGACTCAACTCTGTCATTCTATCGTTAGCTGGCTGGCTTAAAAGGCAATTATCTTATAAAGATTAGATTGTTCTCATTGCTATACAGGGATAATGGATACTTTCGTTGCCACTACTATATTTTGTCGTTAGGGGCCTCCCGGCAAAGTAGATAAGATATTGTCATTAAAATTAAGGTTACTTGTGGAGTTAATAGACTCATCCACACTCCATATAGTAACAAACTATTTGAGATAAAAATTTGTATTTTTATTCCTTATATCTTCTCTAAATTCAGGAATTCGATCTTGTTTTAATGATGAATTCGACTTAATTTTTCACACTCCATATAATGAATTTGACTTAATTCTAGTTCCAGTTCATTGCAATATTTTCATGTGCTGTTTAATATGCTTCTGCATATTCTAATATCGATGTTGAGTTTCTTGTTGATTGTGAACTAGAAGAATACCAGAGCCATAGTTTCGTCACATCTAGAGATATTTATGTTCTTGGGTAGGTAACATTTTAAGCATAAGTGTCTTATTCCTGTTTTAACATATCAATATTGTGGTAAAATTTTCTACTTCCAGCTTACTCTAGTGTAGTTTTGAGTCACTAATTACCTTGGATGATGATACACTTTGTTAAAATGTTTTATTTTTTATTTTTTGTATTGCTTGTTTCTTATGTTTGAATTCCCTCATTTTGAACGAAGGGTGTGGCTTCAAGTCTTAGCTGTAGTTTCTTTTTTAATCATCACAATTGATCAGCATTTATAGTACTATATCAATATTTGCCTTCAATTTAAATAATTGAATGCATGTGTTTTGTATGTTAGTGTGATCTACTGGACATGCCATCAGTGTTACATCTTGAGAACGACACTGTTACTTGCTGCTATATTAACTCTTGAAGGTTTTCTTAACGTAGAGGCTGGTTTCTAACATAGAATTGCAGGCAGCAAACTCTAATCTACGTACCTTACTGAAGAACTAAGGTAAATTGCATTTCTTAGCTTGTATATTATATCGATCTTTGTGGTGTTTAACCTTTTTGTGAAACAGATTCTAATATTAAATTATATTAGGAAGAGAGCATAAGTGCAGTATATATTAAGTTTCCCTGTGTGACTAAATTGACTTACAACTTATAGCTTACAAGAAACTGTGGCTTGATTGTGCTAGTATCCAAGTATTCCAAAATGCTTTTGAAGAGTTCAATAATGCATCAAAAAAGTGATGTGATGTGCCCAACACAATCACTTTTTGGTGCTTCTTTAGTTCAAGGTGATATATTTTGCATATAATTTGTAGTAATATTGTGATGTAACTAATCAAAATTTCCTGCCTCGGGATCCAGAACATCAGAGGGAAATGAGCAGATTAAGGAGCTGCTAAATTGGAGATTGATTGAAGATTGCAGCAATTATTGGTCACAATTTGAACTTTGCTTTACGCCCTCTTGGAAGCATTTTAAGGAGCAGCTAAATTGAAGATTGATCGAAGATTTTTTAAGAAGAAATGAGAATATTTGTTCAACTACTAGTCACTAATGAAGTATGAGTTGGAATTATGTTCGTTGTAATAGAAAACTCATAACTATGAGATATTGTTCATATACTATAATATATTTATATGCAATAAAAAAAAAGTTGGGCCTAATTTTTTTTTGGTAATACTAGTAATAATTTTTCAGTGTGAAATATTTTTTTTGGTAAATGTATTCTAGATATTTTTAAAAAATACGGACAAGAAAAATGTCCCTAACATAGAAATTATAGACAGAAAACTGCGTTGCCAAAACAAAAAAAATCAAATCTGTGAAACTCTAGACACAAAAAAGCGTCACCAAATTGAAGATTTTAGACACAAAAAAGCGTCCCTAAAGTTGAGAAAGTGCGCCAACTCCAGTAAATTTCGACCTACGCTTCGTATAAAATTTGGACAGAATAAAGTGTCGAGATTTGCGACGCTTTTTGATGACGCCTAAATTTCTCGACTCACTTTTTCTCGACGCTTTTTGAAGCGTCGAGAAAAATATTGTCGACGCTTTTTAGCATCGAAAAATAGCTTTAAAAGCGTTCAAAAAGAACGGATTTTCTAGTAGTGCTTATGTTTTAACGTGGCGGTAATACGCCCAAGTCTATCTCTACGATATTTGTATACATATAAATATAGTATTTACGTAGAAGGAGATTTGGGGGTGTTACAGCTACCACCATCTCTGCCACCAATTGGCGCTCAACTACTATCGTGGCCCGCTGCCATGACTCGTTGCCGTAACGCACCTTCTCTCTTCACCCTCCTTAGCTTTTTGCCGCAAGTTTACAAAATACGATGATTACCATGATTATTATTACTCATATTATTATAATAATGTCATTCTTTTAATGAGCTAATGTATTATGTTTGATACTAACGTAATAGCACTATTTTTATACTAACATAATTTATGAGTTAAGATAACATTTAGTGATCAAGTTTTCACAAATTTCACCTTTTGGTGATCAACTTTTTTTTTTCATTGCAGTTTGGTGATTGAGGTCAACTTTTCGGTGACATTAACTAAATTGGGGGAAAAAACTTAATCACTTGGGGTTAAAAACTTAGTCACCTAAAAGGTTAACCAATAGGAATTAAGCTGATGTAATTTTTTTTTTTTTTTTTTTTTTTTGCTTTTATCGAAAACGTCAGTTAAGAAGTGACGTTTCTGCTCCCTTTGTTCCTCGATTTCGCGCTCTCTCCCCTCTTCCCTTCTTTAGGTATTATTTACTCAACTGAAGACAAATACAGAGGATTTTCTCCCCTTCTTTTTCATCTTCTCTTCTCTTTTAGACTCAAGCCATTTTTGGAAAAGATTAGCACAAACGCTTCTTAACTTTTGCTAAGGTACAATTTTGATCTTTTTAAAGTATTTTCTTTTTGTAATTGCATTTATTTGTTGTGTATTGATGATGATTAATTGATCGAGTTAGGGTTCATATGGAACTCTTAAAAAAAAAACCCTTTAATTCTTGTTATTTTTATGGTAAATTGTAGAATACCTATTATAATGTGTGGAATTGTTGTTTTTTTTTTATTGATTGTAATTTCGGATTTGTTAATCAACTAATGTGATGATAAGTGTATAAAATGATTTACATTGTTATTATTTTTTAAAACAGAGTATATGTTTGTATGAATTATGTGAAATTGTGGTTGTGTTAACACCATAATTGTTGGGTGTTTTTTTAACACCATGAATGTTGGGTGTTTTGTTAGGGTAGATGGATCCAGTAGACGACCCCCATCATATGGTTGCTCTAGAGGATGCCCCACATGCTTTATCTATTCCAGAAATTTTATGCATGTATATCTTCCCTAAGTGCACCCCTCAAGTACAAGGCTATGTGCAATTGCGTGTGTAAGTACTGGAATAAACTCTGGTTTTGGAAAGCCTGGATTCCTAATGTTGTGAGGGCGAGACAAGCTAGTAAAAGGCGGTGGTTGGCATATGATATTATGAGGCATAATGGGTATGACTTTCACAATGCGATGGTTCAGGATTGGGTTGATTTTCTAGATGGTTTGCGATGGCTTTTTAGGGTTGAGGAAGATATGTGGAGCAAGAAGAGGAAGAGGGAGGAAGCTAATCAACCTGGTAGGCAGCAGAAGAGGATTGAGTTAGAGTGATGTTAGTGGGTAGGTTAATTGCCCTGTGAGTTGGTTTTTGAGTAATTAGAGGGCAGTCTTTTAGCTTTAAACTGACTGTAAGTAATTGTTGTATGTGTTAGCTTTGTAGAAGCAGTCAGTTGTAGTAGCACATGTTGATCTAGGTAGGTAGGAATTAATGTATGGAATTTTTGGGTGTTGTCATAGTTTAGTGTGACGGTGTACTTTTGCTATTATAAGGCAATGTCACAACTATGACAATGAAATTGATGTACTTATTTTACAATCATTAATGAAATGAAGGCATTGAAGTACTTATTTGTTCCCTTATTTATGTTTTGGTTTATTTTTTCTGTCTTGTTTATTATTTTTTATTAATATTTATCAATCCTTTTAATACATTATTTGTAGATGGAGGAAGTTCCTATGTCTCTGATTGTGCATTATGGTGGTGAATGGAAAAACACCCCTGATTTGGACTATGTTGATGGTAAAGTTAGGATCTTTGATGAGCTTCCTACTGACTTTGATGTGGCTGGGTTGAAAAGGGTCAGTGCTAGCTTAGGATATGACGATATCATTAAGCTACATACTGTGACCCTAGTAAGACACTGCAATCTGGGGTTAGGTTTTTGAGTTATGATGATACTACATTTGCAAAGTTTTTAAGCTTGCTAGTAGAGTACAGAATAATTGATCTTTACACTGAGCATGAGGTTGTTGAAAGTGATTCTAGGAGTGTTCTTACGCCTGCTAGGGGCATTGACAACTAGTTGACTAGACAAAAAGAAATTGGACATAGTAGTAACAGAACATAATCTTTTTCAGATGAACTTGGGAGTGACTATGTAGAAGATCAAGTTGATGATGATATAGACTATGATGATGATGGCAGTGACCATGAAGATGAGAAAGTGCAGAAGGAAAGAGAGGATCTGCACATCCACAAGAAAAAGGAAAAGGAACTGGATAAAGAAGTGGCTTCTCTTAATGCAGGGGATGTTAGTGATGATGATCTCTGTGAAGAAAGTGACCGTGACTGTCCTGAAAGTCTTGTTTTGTCTAACGAGGAAGATTATGGTCACTTACTTCCTAGCAGCCCCAAACACAAGAAGAGGAAGACACTGACTCATTCTGCTCATATGTTAACACTAAGGCCTGATGATGAGGGGCATTTCTTTTTAGGACAATAGTTTAAGGGTCTATGGAGTTTAGGAAGGCATTAACCAACTATAGTATTAGCATGGGAAGAGATTTAGTGTTTACCAGGAACACTAAAGTTGCTTTGGGGGCAAGATGTAGATTGCATGAGTAAGGATGTCCTTGGTATATTTAGGCATCAGTTGAGAAGCAAAATGGAACTATGTTTGTGAAAACCCTTGTTCCAAGACATACATGTGTTAGGGTCCCTAAACTGAAGAAAATAAAGGCTAAGTGGGTTACTGAGAACTATTACACAAAATTCAAGGTTAATCCTTACCTTAGATGTCAAGAGATTGTTGACACAATATGGAGTGAATTTGGGGTTAAGGTGAGTCTCTAGTTGGCACTAAAAGCAAGGAAAATAGGTCAAAATCTCATCTTAGGAGAGTACACACAACGGTATTCACTTCTGTACAGATATGCAGAAGAAATCAAAAGAGAAAACCCTTTGAACACAGTCAAGTTTGGACTGAATCAGGGCCAGTTTCAAAGGGTGTACATTTGCTTTGATTCAATTAAAAAGGGCTTCTTGGCAGGTTGCAGACCTTTTTTTGGAGTTGATGGTTGTTTTCGAAAGGCCCATATGTTGGCCAACTACTTATGGTTGTGGGAAGGGATGGAAACAATCAGATGTTTCCCATAGCATGGGCTTGTGTAGAGGTAAAAACCACTAACAGTTGGGAATGGTTTTTGGAGCTTCTAGGGGTTGACTTAGGGACAATAAATGGCTATGAGTACACAATTATGAGTGATCAACAAAAAGGGCTTCTAAAGGCCATATCAACTGTTTAGCCCTGTGCATAGACAAGAGTGTGTGCTAGACATGTCTACTGCAATTTTAGGGGCAAATTTGGAGGGGGTCTTGAGTACAGAAAGGGTTTCTAGAAGATAGCAAAGAGCACTACAGAGAATGATTTCAATGCTAATATGGAAACATTCTCTAAGATCAATGCTGAAGCTGGTGAAGATTTGCTTAACAGGAACTACAAGAAATGGGTAAGGGCTTACCAGACAACTCTCTCAACTTGTGACAGCATAGACAACAACATGAATGAGGTATTTAATGCATACATTCTATCATCTAGGCATAGACCTATAATCACCATGTTAGAGGACATTAGGGAGGGGATCATGGAAAGATTGCATAAGAAAAGAGACTTCATGATCAGAAAAGAAACCCCTATTTGCCCTAGAATCCAAAAGGCATTAGAGAAAGCAAAGGTGGTTGCCGGGGGTGGGTGGCATACTGGGATAGGAACTTCTCATATAGTGTTAGGGAGGGGGGCACACAAACTAGGTATGTGGTGAGTTTACTTGACAGAACATGCAGTTGCAATGCCTGGCAACTTCGTGGGATTCCTTGCAAGCATGTTGTCACTGCTATATGGAAGGCTATGGAGGTCCCTGAACACTATGTTAGTCACTGGTACAGAAAGGACACCTATTTGAAGGCTTATGATTACCCCCTAGAGCCTTTGAATGGTCCAAATGAATGGCCACAGTCAAATTATCCACCTATAACAGCTCCTCACTTCAAAAAAAATGAAGCATAGGCTAAAGCAAAAGAGGAGACAACCAACTAGTGAGGCTCAAGGAGAAAGGCTCACAAGACAAGGGCAACAGCATAAGTGCAACATATGTAGACGACAAGCCACAACAAAGAAGACCTGCCCTCAGGCAACTGCATCAGGGTCAGCAAACACAAGCAAGCAACAAGACCATGTGTATCAGCAAGCAACAACTACTCAGGCCACTCAACAGTCACAAACCACCATACCCATGCATAACAGAGGGATTGGGATGTACATATACCCTAATGGTTATCAGAGAATGGCAGTGGTAAGCAAAATCAATTAAACATACTCACAAATGCACCAGTTTCAAAATACTAACATTTTTATTTCTTTGACAATTTCAGTACATGAATGTTACTCAAACACATGGTGGGACTACTTGATGAATCTAATCTACTTCATCACTTAAATAGTACTACAATAACCAAGGTAACTATTCAAAACAAAATTACAGCACTTTGTATATTACATTTCTTCCTGATTTCAGTAGCTTCTTCCTCCTATTCCATGTTCTTCTTCAGCATAATAATCAATTCATATGCAATTTCTGGATCATGTTGGTTATCAATCCATTTGTAAAAATTACAGCCATCAATTTGTCTGTATTTGGGACATATAAGAAATCTCATGAATGGATGTCTTACAGTCCTTGATACTCTTTGTACTGGCCTTCTATTGCAATGACAGAAAATATTCGATCTTTCCATAACCTGTTTTAGTTTTTGTTGTTCTTGCAGGATTAAAAAAAAAATTGATGGCTGTGCTACTGGATTTCCTGGGATTTATGGAAGCGTTGCAATGGACTTGGGATAGCTTTTTTTTTTAATTGTTCTGTTGCTGTTAGGAAATGGAATGATTACATTATGTATTTTTAACCCCAACGACTAATTTTTTGGAAAAACAGATTTCATAAATATTTTGAAACTTATTTATGACAGGTGATTATGTTTTTTTTTTTTTTGGAGGTGATTATGTTTTTTTTGGAGGTGATTAAGTTTTGGTGTGGTTAAAGGTAAGTTAAACATAATTCAGGTGAGTTAAGTCACCGGAAAGTTGGCTTCAATCACCAAACTCTGCAATGAAAAAAAAGTTGATCACCAAAAGGTGAAATTTGTGGAGACTTGATCACCAAATGTTATCTTAACTCCATAATTTTTTTTTTTTTTTTTTTTTTTTTGAAAACAACATAATTTATTGTTTTAAAATAAATAAGTTTTAATAAAGGTTAATATTTAAGGTTTTTTCACCAAATACCCATGAGTTTTAACTTAATTCACCAAATACCACCAATATTTTTCAAATTCACCGTATACCATTCGGTTTTATGAAAATGTCACAATATGCCATTAATGACTAACGGATGTTAACTGCGTTAGTCATTAAGGCTAATTATGCCATGTGACATTATATGATTGGTTCTCTTTTAATTTATTTTAATTTTAAAATAGTTATTTAATTAATTATCAAAAAATACAAAAAAAATAAAAAAATCCCACCAACCACCACATCCTAGCCAGCCAGCCATCCCCTACCACCTCGCCGACGTGGTGTCTGCACTGAAACCCCTGGTCGAAGCCGGCTCCCGCACTCCTATAAAAAAACCCTTGCTCCCCACTCGTAGGCGCTCAAAACCCTAATCGTCGAACCTAATTTTCCTGCCTGAACCACCAAATTCCTCCCCTAAACCCCCCCGTCGAACCTAATTTCCCCGCCTGAACCACCAGCGATAAGACCTGCCGAATTTCTCCCCTAAACCCCTCTCCTTAATTTCTATTTAGTAAAAATAATTTAAATTTAACAAGGTGAAATGAATGCTAATTTTAGTGTGAGTTTTTTTTAAAAAAACCGGATGAATGTGGCTCCTACCTGACTACCACCTCCTCATACTCTTCTCTCTCAGCGTTCTCCATTGAAGCGCACTCAACGTTTCTCCATTGAAGCGCACTCAACGTTTCTCCATTGAAGCACCTTCTGATACTTGTACCCCCATTGAAGCACCTTCTGAGGTAATTTCTTGTTTCTTTTTCTAATCATCATGTCAATTTCACAATCTAGGATTTATAGTTGATCTAATTTAATTTAAATGTCAGTGTAGTAAATTTAGGGTTCGAAATTTGAACTATTGGTTCTAATTACTAAGATTATATAAAAGATCATAACCAGCGATTATGTTGCTAGAAAAGAAAAGTATGAGCATGATTTGATAAATAAATCAAATAATGCCTTTCCAGCTTTCCTCCCTATAATTATTTATATGCGTCTTCGAGGTGTATTTGATAATTGAATTATATTTGTTTGCTAATGTGTTGTAGAACCCTTTAATGTTAGAATTGAACTATGAATTTAGACCTGTTATTCCCGGCCCAGGGCGGCCGTGCCGCCTGCCCTGCCAGGGACATGCTTGATTGTTTATAAAAGGGAGTATTTTGTGTAATGTGGCGCGTGGTTGTGCAACTTTTTCTTCAGGGTAGAGAGACCCGGAAGTCATGCGAGGATCAGCTACGTCGTTAACGCTAAACTTGTGTATTCTTATATCACTATGTGGCATTTTCATTGGAAAAAGTCTTGCAGAAAGCGTTACTCCAAATGAAGCTAGGCAGCTCAGAGATGAGGTATTCTTTATAGTTCATCTGGAATATGTCTGATGAGCCATTTGTTTGGTTGCTTTCTGACTTTTGAGTAATGGAGTATTGGTTTTCTTCTTAAATGTGCCCCAGATTAAATGTATTACTGCGTTGTTTGGGATCGTGATTCATCAATGCTGTAGGATATCAATGTACTTTGGAGGAATTTAATTATTTATTTTTTGCTTGATGCCACCTACAATTAATTTTCACTCAATTTTGGAAGCACCATGTCTTCCAAATCTTTGATGTAACTTAGTAGTAATTAGTCTAAAATTTTGAATGTCACTTACGGATCAGATATTTTATTGGAAGAAAATTTGACAAATTATAGTCTAGGTGTGATTTTGAAACAAGGACGGTGGTGTATGCCTTATATTGGCAACAATTGTAATTCTGGATGATTTCAATTAAGTCATCTCTTAGAAGAAAATTGAATCATCTTAGTTTTGGGACTTGTAAGAGCTAAGGTTGATAGCATATAAGGCCTTTAATGTGCTAGCTAGCATATATAGATACTTAGAGAAGGTTACAAATTTAAAATCGAAAACTTTTGTTGTTGCTGTTGTTTTTAGCTGCTTGCTTACTCTTTATCTTCAATGATGCTTAACTTTCATGGCCAATGGCCATTATTGAATTCGGCAAGCAAGAGCTTCTGAATTTTTACCTAGGCTACTTGTATTGTGGTATAGACTATCAATGGAATTGAACCATAGAATAAACGGAATTGTTGGTTTTATTAAACCTTATTAAAATTAACCAACTAACTTTTGGATCCTCTTGTTAGAGTTGACATATCATGCCTCACCTAGTTATGGTAGCATAGCAAATCATACTTCACAATCCTTTTCAAAATTAATACGAGGTAATTTATTAATTACTCCCTTCGTGTTTAAATAAATGAAACGTTTTGAGTTTTTGCACTATTCATCCAATTCAACTTGACTAATATTTGTGATTTATACATAAGAATAAATATAGTCTTGTGGGTACTTGGTGGAATCGTTTCAATGAATAGTTTATTAATATTCAATTTTTTTTTAACTTTTACTTATTGATAACTAAAAATATTTTTAATCAAAATTTTGTATTGACATACGTGCACAAGGAAAACGTTTCACTTATTTATACACGGAAAAAGTAATATACTTCCTATGTTTTCTTTTACTTGTAATATACCCTTAAGATACACACTTTTAAGAGGTGATTAGAGAAGGTAAGCAGACAATTTTATCAAAATAGTTTGAACACCGTGAATAAGGAAGGGTTATGTACTATATGTGCACATTATTTTGTTTATTTCGTATGTCTACATTATCTGATCTCTTCCTTAAAGTGCGTGATATAGGCTGTGTTGTAAGTAAAAAAAATCACAGGAAGTATTAGATAACAAATCCTTGACTTTAAACACATCTTTCTAACTTATCCATGTGAGGTTTTTGTTGGACTATTTCGATTGGTTTTCTATCTCTTCTTTTTATACTTACTCCCTCCATCCCTAAAAGAAAGACCCTTTTGTGGAGTTTTCACGGCTATTAAGAAACTTAAATGAAAAATACTAGTGTAAGGGAAAGCTAATAAAAGTACATTGAAAAGGTAAATTTACATGGGATTTGCAAAAACGTAGAGAGAGAAAGTAAAAAAAGTATATGGGAAAAGCAAAATTTACATGAGGAAGCTAATTTTGCACAAATATTACCGTAAATTAGAGGGTTTTTTAGTGTAAATGGGTTTGGCCAAAATGGTCGTTCTCTAAGGGACGGAGGGAGTATTATATATATATATATTTTTTTTTTTTTTTTTTTTTTATGTTGAATTTACTATATGATCAAAATGTTTTATTTCAGGTTGAAGAGATGTTCTTCCATGCATTTAATGGATATATGAAGCATGCTTTTCCACGAGATGAGTTAAAACCCATGTCTTGTGGCGGGGAAGATACTCTTGGTGGTTATGCCCTAACATTGGTAAGAAGAAACCTTCAGGTTCCATATTTTTAAATTTGATTTCTACTTAATGCAGAGGTCGATAGTATTCCTACTCTTAACAGTTTTGCCGCACATTGAATTCCTCTTTGTTGTAGGTTGACTCCCTTGACACATTGGCTTTGCTTGGTGATAAAGAGCGTTTTGCTTTTTCTGTTGAATGGCTTGGGAATAACCTTCGATTTGACATTGTGAGTTGGTAATCATTTGTGCTATATCATTACTGTTGTATTGAGAGTATTCTTTCCTAGAAACCTAGCACTAAATGAGCAATGGTATCAGTATTTCTCTTTGATACATTAATCACTTTTTGTCGGTTAGGTCTAAAAAATAGAGACAAATAAAGGGTACAAGGCACCAAGTATAGAGGGAGGGATTAATTATTATTTTTGAGTTGCATTGGCAAATACGAAAAAAGAATTTAAGTATTCTATGACTTGACTATTGTGAAGGTGGTGAAAAGCAACTGATGAAGCAAGTGCTCCTTATTTGAAATATTCTATGACTTGACTATTGTGAATGATGTCAAATTGTGATTTGTGAACAATATTACCATTCACCCTTGTGAATAGTGTCATATATTCTGTCTTTATGGAGTCCTATCATTGTTATGCCACCTAATAAGATATATCTTGGCTTATTTTTGTCCCTTATTTAGTGGACTAACAATAAAAAACTTTACATTGGCTGTGATGTTAGTATGTGTCTTATCTTGTCGACTTTGGGGGTTACCAGCTTCATGGTCTTGCAATATTCTGCTTTTGTCCTGGTTACTGTTTGTGTGGTGGCAATCTAGAGTTTTTGACTTTTGTAGTTGCACGTGATCACTCGTAGTCCACATCTAACCAATCACTTCCAATGGGTCCATTTTATGAATTTTTCTCTTTTGTGTTTTGATCAATTTTGCTTTAAGTATAGGAGTTCTGTTAAGAGACTTATAAGTTTGATCTTCTGTGGTAACATATGCAGAATAAAACAGTATCAGTTTTTGAAACAACTATACGAGTTCTTGGAGGTTTGTTATCTGCCCACCTTATTGCAAGTGATTATGCTACGGTATTGTTTGCTCTCTTCTCGTAGTGGTTGTGGTTGGCACTTACGCTATCTATTTATCTGGAATAATTTGCTCATTTTCTTTCATTTCTGCTAGAATATATCTCTTGAATTTATTTACTTGAACTTTTGTTGCTACTCTGTGTAAGATAATGGTCAATTCATCTAATTGATCCAATTAGTTGGTTAAGTTGTAGTTGTCATGTCTGTCACATAAATGTGTGCCTTGATGGCATCATGTTGGGGAAAAATCAGCTTGTGATGCAATGAGCTGTTTGCTACCTTTGGTTGACAACTTGACACCATCTCGGAATAAAATTGGATGACCTGTTCCCTCCTCTCTTTGTGGGAGAGTTGAGGACTTAGAATAAAACTAGTCCAGTCTGAGAAGCATGGAAACCTTTTCCAGTCGGCTTGGTTATGTCTGAAATGTTTTAAATTGCCCTAAGCTGGTTACGAAAGGTCCCAAAAAGCACATATCATGGTATTCAAAATGTCAAAAGCTGTGGTTGACCCGTGGTATAAAAACTCGGCCGTTACGTCACGAATCGCCCATGACGTAATCACGTAACGGATTTTGAAGCTGCCGTTTCGATATTTACCGGTACAACACGTTGCTTTACAATACTCCGCGTAAAGGTGGGCATCGTGCCGTGCCGGCTTTGGGGTGGGCCGTGTCGTGCCGTGCCAAATTTTGGCAAACCCCAGCCCACGTGCCGTGCCGGGCTGCGGGCCAGCCCATAATTTTTTTTTTAATTTTTTATAAATATATATATATATATATATATATATATATATATATATATATATATATATATATATATATATATATATATATATATATATATATATATAAATCGATTTATTGTGTTATAAATAATTAAATAAGTTTATATAAATTAATCAATTTATATAAACTTAATTAAATAAGTTAATATAAATAAACTTAATAAACTATATATAAATAAACTTATTTATTTATTAATTAAATAAGTTTATATAAATAAATTTAATTAATTAAGTTTTATTTGGGCATGGGCTGTGCCACGGGCCGTGCCGGCATGCCGAGGACCGTGCCGCCCGCCGTGCCCATGCCGGATTTCAATTTTTTGTTCACGGCACGGCCCACGGCCCACAAGTGGGCCGCCGTGCCGGGCCCGTGCCCATCTTTACTTTGCGATTTCGGCCGGTACGGCCGTTTTAAAGTGAAATTCGGCCACATCAAACGTTACCAGCGAATATCCGAAGAAAAAACTCCGAGTTTTAAGCTCTCTTGACATTTTTTCCGGCGAGGGATCTCAATTCTCTATAAAAGTCGAGTTCTTTTTAAATAAAATGGGGTACAGCCAGTTATCAAACATCACTTTTTATCCTCTTTTCAAATTGACCTGACCCCACTGCTTCTCTTTCCTTCTGCTTTTTTCTTATTTTACATCCCACATGACCCCCCACCCCTTCTCTTCCCTTTTTTTCAATGTACCAGGGCCCCACACTCAAAAAAAGGATTTTAATTTTAAAATATAAAGAGGGGTATAAGAATGCATAGTAGTAAAAAGGGAAATACAGTGGTATACTCGGTGAAAATATAAGATTTTCAAAATTTAAGAGAAAAACCATTGTAATAATACAAAGTTTAAAACTTAAATATAATTTTTAATTCTTACGCGACAACCGCGATACGATCCACGATCAACGCATCAATTCCGTTACCGAATCACACGACCGTTTCCGCGATCGCGACCGAAACCGCATTTTCGTACTGTGGGTTGACCGCGCGTTTTGCAATGTGTACACTTTCTCAGCCCATAGATTTTCCAAACTTTCTTTTGACAAACTCCCTTTACTATCTTGCCCCTTTTACCCTACAAAATGTACACCTTTCCACTCTCTATTACGTTACCTTTTTTTTTACATCCAACCACCTTTTTACTTTATAAAAGGGCTCAAGGTGCATTGTGGAAGAAAAAAAAGGTTGTGCTCTTAATTCAATGTCTTCCCTAGACAAAAAAGGCGCTTGACCCGTATTACCTCAGCACCTAGACTCGTCTTTTTAAGCACTAGACACCACGAAACGGACAAGTGTTGTATGTGGATCATTGTTCTTATTGAGTTAGGAAAGCAAGTTGGGGGTCTTTGAGCCTAGGGACTTCTATCCCTTTAAGGAGGGGTCAAAGTGGATTAAAGGGGATTGGATTGCCTCATTATATTGGTCAATTGACTGATTGAATCCCAATGATGGATAAGAAAGATAATCAATAAGTGTCCAATTGGCTTAGCTTCTCAGGCTAAAGAGCTGAAACTTGGGCAAACAGGGCTTGTTTCGAAATTAACTTTAGCTTCTTTCGAAGCACATAACTGTTTTAAGTAGCATGAACAAATGAGCTTACCTGTACTGCTAACAACATTTACTGAGTTTTTTCAAACGGACTGGTATACCCTTTCTGGAATGTACTAATGACCTTTTTATAGAAAAGTTAAAACACTTTTCCAGTCCTCTTCATCTTAGTTCCTCATTGTTATCTCAATGAAGTAGCAAAGCATTCTCAAATTCCCATCCCTAATTCATAAACAAAAAAAAGTAGTAAAACATCTCGCTGTAAAGTATGAGAAATAAAAGAAAGTGACAGGAGCAGAGGAGAAATAAAATGGAGGTTTGGTGCTAATTTCTAGGAATGCGTTTGGTGACAACACTGAGGTCAATTGAAAAGCCTTTGGGTCCTTGTTTTGTGGCAGTTTAAGGTTGTGTTTGGGGTATGCTTCTGGGCTAGTTCAAGTGAATAAGGTGGTCATGGTCAGTGGTTAGAGTTGGGGATGATAAAGGTGCTTGAGCTGCATTTGGGTGTTACAGATTCTACATTATGTTGATTTATGACGATTTGTAGACATTGTAGTTGCTAGGATTTAGTATCAAAACAGAGAATTTAAGCAACAGTAGAGAGAAATAGCCCCAATTTATAGTACGTTGTATTGCACATCAGTGTAACCAACAATACAACTCTCCTTTCTAGAGGAAGGAAATCTCTCCCAAAAGGTTCTAGTACAAATTTCTGGATATCTTCCCCCCATTACATCTTCATTATTTATAACAAGATTCCCTCATAAACAAACTAAGAAATAACTACTTAGCCTTAGATTACTCTCTATTGCCCTTCCCTTTACAGAATCTGGCAACTGATTTCCACCTCAGCTTCAAGCTGTTGCAGCTTCTATTTTGGGCTTTCTCCGGGCATATGTGAACTGCTCCTTGGGCCTGGACTGATTCCTCGCAGTAATGTCTTCTATTTGTGGGGGTGAAAGGTGTTAACTGTGGGACAAGTAGTAAAAACATTATTTCTATATTTCAGAAGCTCTTTTAAAAATGGTTAGCCAAAGTGCAGTCGAAGTTTTTGAGAATCTTGGTGGCTTGGTCAAAAGAGCCTAAGTTCTGCTCAATACGGAATTCAAGTTCAAGCCATCAGCCACTGTTTATTCTAAAAAAAATTAAAAAATTAGAGTAAGGGAGGATCATTGTCCTCGATTGTATCCAACTTTCTTCGGAATTAGAAATTCATACTTCTAGTTTCTACCTCTTCCCCCCCCCCCCCCCCCCTCAAAAAAGTGTTAGAAAGAGAAACTTTTAGGCCTGATGATCAAGTAGCATAGCTGAGTAGCTGCCTAGCTGTGTAATCTATTAATATCCCCTTTCTTCCTTTCTGTGCCCCACTTCACCTCCCACAAACATTGGAAACCAATTCGAGTGTAATTGACTAAAATGAGTATATTCTCTATTGCGATTATATTATTGGTGATTTGGATGTCTAATTGCAGGGCATGAGAATCCCATCATATGAAAATCAATTACTTCATTTAGCCGAGGATCTTGCTTACAGATTGCTGCCTGCCTTTGACACGCCTACAGGTATTGATAGCTCAACTTTGTACTTCTTTTTCCCTGTTCTGAATTATAAATGCCTAGGCTCCATCTATTACCTTTTAAATTATAATTTTTTTTCCTAATTACCCAAAATTTTTAAGATATAAAAATACACCAATGGTGAGCTGTTCCTACTTCCTACTGTATTATCTCTCGCTGAAATCTACCCTTAGTGTAGTCTTGAAAAGCTATTGTCGTATAAAAATTAGAGATTGAGGCCTTTGTGTTTTTGTAAGATTTGCCTAAGCACACACTATAAAAATTGTTGTTAAAGAACTAGACAAAACATGTTACTTTTGTTAAGGCACTGAAGGGTTGCCACATCTTTGACACAATTCTGGTATTTTTATGGGGTTTTAAATTGTCTGCAATGGATAAAAAGTGGAGTTTTATGTATATATATTTTCAGATATATGTTGACTAGGATATTAGTGAGATAATTAAATACTTGGGCGAATGGCTTAGCTCGAGTTTAAACATATCAATAAATTATAGTGAGATAAATAAATAAATTATAGATCTTGCTGTCTTTCTTTATAATGCATTTCCTTTTCACCTACTTGGGCAAAATCTTTTCCCCGGAAAAAATTCCCCATGAATCGGAATTGTGAAAGGAGGCCTCCATCTATCTTGATGCAAAATCTTTCACTCAGCAACCTTGTTCTAAAGCCTGGCTG
The DNA here is from genome assembly GCF_948465745.1 of Chenopodium album. Lineage (NCBI taxonomy): Eukaryota > Viridiplantae > Streptophyta > Magnoliopsida > Caryophyllales > Amaranthaceae > Chenopodium > Chenopodium album. The sequence continues at coordinate 42,357,558 of NC_137848.1, forward strand.
TACATCTTTTAGTATGGATGTTGAATCTGAAAAGATTTGAGGTGTTTATGATTAATTACTCTCTTTGGCACTTTGCTAAGAAAACTGAGAAAATGTGTAATTCATGTCATGACTGTTGTATGCAATATTCCAGGGATTCCATTTGGTTCTGTGAATTTATTGGATGGAGTAGATGAGAATGAAAGTAAGGTAAAGTCATCACCTTCTTTCCTTTTTTCATGTTACAAGATTGTGTATTGTATACCTCTTGTGAAGATTGCAGAAATTGTCGTTTGGAATGATCTTGTCTTCAATTTGATAGTCTGTTGGCAGATTACTAGCTTTCAAAATCTTTCTTTATTGTCTTGCTACTTCCGCCTGTCATGGCTGTATATTCATCGTTTAGATTTCATAAACTATTATCATGACTCATGGGCTGCTTCAGATAACGTCAACAGCTGGTGGTGGGACTTTGACCTTGGAATTTGGTATTTTAAGCCGCCTAACAAATAATCCTGGTAAGGAAATTATTAGTACTTTCCGCTTGCAAACTACTTTTTGTATTTTATAAAGCCAATTTAGTCTTTCTGAAAGGGGAGAACATAGGCACTGAAAGATTTAACTTGACTCCTAAAAATAAAAAATGTGCCCTAGGCTTGCCTTGGTGCTAGGCAAACCAAGGTGATATTGCCGTAGTCCTGTCAGGCACGACTGAAAATGTTAAGTAAGCTTCTTAATTATAGTGTTGGGCAAAACCCCCCTATTAATCACAAGTAGTCCTGTCAGGCGCGACTGAAAATGTTAAGTAAGCTTCTAAAATATATTGTTGGGCAAAACCCCCCAATTAATTACAGGTACTTTAATTTCTCCATCCCTAATTTGGGAAAGACGCTAAACTACGAATTGGTTAGCTATAGTGGTGGCCCACTGGCAGTTATTGACAGAGAATGCCGGTAAGCCTTCTCTGGTGGTTCCCGGTGATTGTGGACATCTCTGTCCAAGGTCTTTCAGGGTAGATATATACTCTTTTCGAACTCCTTTTGGCTCTCTCCTCTTTCTTCAAAATTTTCCCTTTTCTTCGTCTCTTATTTCTGCCACTCTTTTTATTTTTGTGTTTCACCTTTCATCCCTTTATATTCTCATTTACTTAAAGCTTTTGCCTTTTTTCCTCCTTAATGTTTTTTAATTGCGTCTCCCCTATAGTCTAAAGGTCTAAACTCTAAAGTAATCCTCTTACATTATAAGTTTCTGCTTTTATCCTCCTTTTTGTTTTTTAGTGGACTACTTTCCTACTGAATACTACTAAGGTAATCACTTGCTTCCCCATCTTATTTTTTTCTCCTTAATACTTTCAGGCTTTTTTTACCAAAAATTAAGTACCGCATTTTTTCTCCTTTTCAAAAGTGCGCCTAATATAGAAAAGGCGCATGCCTTCGCCTTACGCCTTGGCTGCAAGGACTTCCTGGACTTCAGTGCGCCTTGCACCTTTTCAAACTATGATTTGACTTAAGTGAGAAATTTTGCTGCATATTGATATATACTTGTGTAAGCGTTGAATGGCTTCACAGGTGGCTTTGACTTATAAAGTGTCATTTATTAGAAATTTTGCTGCATATTAATATATACAACTTGTGTAAAAAGTTGAATGGCCTTCCCATGTGGCTATGACTTATATTATAGGTGTCACTATGACTGCTCGTTTGTTATGTTTCTATGCTGTAGAAATTTTTATTAATATGAGCTGCCTTCTTTGTCAATTTGTTGTCCTAGAATCCTCAAAGATTTCAGTCATATTGTCATTGAACAAGTAGCAACTTTGCACAGCCTATTAGAAATGCAAATTATTTGAAGATGGTAGGGTAATGATGTAGAAAGCTGTAATGGGCTAACTCCGACAGATTATAATAACAGTAAATAAGCAATAGTATAAGTGGAAAGCTTGATTGATTGATAATGGCAAACTGATTACAAGGGGTGAATAGCTTTAGGATATCAATCTCACAAGTAGCTTTAGGTTACAACTCTCTCAATATTGACTTTGTGGCACAACTCTCAAAATGATTCATTCTAATTTCTGCCTACCGTTTTCTTTCCCCTCCCTCTCTATTTATACTAAGGACTTTTAACCTAGTAAATTAAAATTACTAGAATACACATATCACCCCTCCTTAGGATAGTCTATTACAATACCGGCCCTATTGTAGATGATGATCACTGCAGTTGCAGTCTGTATCTTTGTATTTTAAATTACGTCTTAGAAGAGGATGTTTTATTAATGAAATAATGGATCCATTAGTTTGAGGGAATGATACTTTTTGTCATTAACCTTCCTTTTGCATGTGGGAGACACCTTGATTCTTCTAATAATGTATTTTTTCCCATCAGTAAGGATTTTCTCAAGAGAAGGAATTGGGAATATTTCATGCCATCAAACTAATGGATCCATTGTTTCATCAATAAAACATCCTCTTAAAGGGAGTATTACTTTATCTAGAGGAGGAAGTTGATCAGGCACTATCTTGGTACTATCTTGGTACTGTCAAGAAATTTACAAATTTAATGTTCTTACAGAGTAACTATGGAGATCTTAGCCGCTCTAGGTGTAAAGTAGTTTAAACTTCCTATGAAATAATTTATTTTTGTTTCCATTATTCCTCAACCCATGCACGATTAAAGGTAGAAAGGTCTAAAAAAGTTTTGCAATGGGGTTTCCGTCCACTCTTTAATTTTTTTTATCCTATGGATGGTTGGTAGGTTAAACATTGAATCTTGAATACAGTCCTTTTGTTCTTTTAATGGAGCACATCTTTATCCCCATTGTAGCTAACGCCATTTTGTTAAATGCAGTTTTTGAGCAAGTCACAAAAAATGCTGTCCGTGGATTATGGGCTTGTCGTTCGAAGCTTAATTTAGTAGGTGCACACATAAATGTCTTTACAGGTGAATGGACACAAAAGGTATTAATACATACTCCCTTCATTTTTTAATATTTGCATCATTTTGACCCGCTTATTTGGCCTGATGTAACTTTGACCATTAATATCTTTAATTGTCTACTCCCTCTGTATTTTATAACTTGCTCACATTTTTTGCGGCCATATTTTTTTACATGCTCCATGTCCTTATTTGGAAACTTTTAATAATAATTTACTTATTTCCTCCCACTAATGGTCCCCTCATATCATATTTTTATTACTTCTCATATTCTCTCTCCTTCCCCACTTATACTCACTTCTACTTTTAAAAAAAAAATTATTCTTCAATTAACACCACTTCCATGTTCCATCATATTTTATTACTTTTCACTATTTCTCCTAAAACTCCACGCATGGAGAAATGGAGCAGGTAATAAAATACGGAGGGAGTATTAGTAAAAATTGTGAAAAATTAAATTATTGATATATTAAATGAAATAGACATTGTAAGTAATCCAAAGATATTACATAATAAAATTTATTCATTTTATAAAGTAAAAAATTTAGTTGAAAGAGAGAATGTGAATACTGCATAGGTCAAAGTGATGCAAATATTTAAAAATGGAGGGACTATAGAAGACAAAGAATTTTTAATGTTTAGCATTAATTTTGCCATTGTGGAAGATGCTTCAATTTATATTTTGTAAATTTGATAGCTGCTTGGTATTCATCGGTACAAAGCTTATGTTGCTATCAATATCCTTTACCCTCAATATATGATGATGATATTGAACGTTTTGTGCTCATTGTTATTTATCACCGTAAATGTTTTTTGGTTGGGAATGCATGCTCCATGTGATGCATGCAGATAGGGAAGCATGCTCCAAGAAAGTTTCTGCAATTAATGATCTCAGAACTTTGATGATCATGAATGCATTGACGCGAAGTTGCTCACATGCATCTGTTGAAGGAGTGAGTGGGTCACTGGTCTCCGTATCACTTAATAGTTAATTTATTGGACTGCCATATTTTCTTCCAGGTGGAGATTAGAGGAGAGGAAAAGCATCTACAGAGGCCAAGAGAGGGGAGAAATTAAAGCAAACCAAAAAAAAAGAGAAGAAAAATCCTGAGAGAACTGAGAAAGAGTTGATAAATTCAGAGTGGGTGATTTTATCAATGGGGGATTAGTCTGATTAAACTGATTTGTCATAGTAGGATTAATGCTTCCTTCTCTAGCTAAACTAATTAATTTTCTTTTTGGAGTTGGAAAGAAGAAATGAGAACTTTCTAAATAATCCTGTTTAGAACTGCTATGGAGAAACTTGTTTCTATGCAATGTTGCCATGTTGATATGTAGGTCATAATCTGATGGTTGACATCTTGCCTGAGAGGTGTGTTGTGTTGGGACAGACACTCTTAGTCCTTTTTCCTAGATTTTCAAATGCATGAAATGAAATATTTATCCTCTATATTCAATGAGCCCTGATGAAGTGTATAATTGCCTTTGTAACTAACTCTGGATAATGTCCTCCACTTCCCTTTTCCTTCTTGCATAACTGTAAAGAATGGAAGGCTTATCTTGATTCCTCACACAATCTCTTGACCTGTGTGACTCACTTGGTAAAAACTGGTCTATGACTTTTCTGTCATTTACTTAGACCAGGATTGAGGCTCCTTGTTAGCAATGTGGCCAGTCTTTGCAATACATACATATATATATATATATATATATATATATATATATATATATATATATATATATATATATATATTTATGTTCTCATGTTAATATTGACTTCTTTCTTTCCATTTTTGCATACAGTAATGAGTAATGTTACTCTCTTGATATCTATTGGAAGGTCACTGCAGTGGCTACAGCATGTCAGCATGTTAATTACATTCTTCCTTTGCAGGATGCTGGAATTGGAACAAGTATTGACTCATATTATGAATATCTTCTAAAGGTTGGTATCAAATTTGAATTATCTGATTTTTTCCCCCTCCCCTACGTCTTTCTTTTAAATGCTTGTTTTGATTATGAACTTCTTTAGTGAAAATTTTGTCTCTGCTTTAATCATGTTAACCAGTGTGTAACGTCCCAATAATTCCCTCTTCCTAAAACCAATTAATTAATAAAACCCTGGAGAATTACCAAATTGTCACCGCCACATGTGACACGTTAGGGTTACTTAGAATAATGTAATGGAAATCAATGAAACAAAATACTTGAAACCTAAAATCAAAAGTAATTAGTAAATAGTTAATACAACTAGGAACCATTAAAGGTCCTCAAAACCATTATTCAAACCAAACAAAAGAAGAAGCAAAGTCAAATCCATTACGCAAATTCAAACTGAACAAAATATTCATGAAAGATACATGAATATTTTACACTTGTTCTCTCTTCAGTCCCATGGTAATATTCAACCACCACCTGTATAGGGAAATTAATAGACCTTTGATGTGTGCCTCTTTGTAGCATATATGATTAGAGACTTTAGGTAATTAATCATATTTGTAATCATAATCCTTCACATTTGTAATCGTTCATATTTGTAATCATTCATATGAATCGTTCACACTGGTTCTCTCTTCATTCCCATGGTAACATTCAACCACCACTTGTATAGGGAAATTAATTGACCTTTGTTGTGTGCCTCTTTGTAGCATATATGATTAGAGACTTTAGGTACTTAATCATATTTGTAACCATAATCTTTCCAATTGTAAACAAATGCAGGATCTAATCGCAAGAAGAAGCTTAGCTTATATCAATACAGTACATGATCATTATTCACAATTTGTTGCACATAAAGTATATCGTGATACATTATGATCACATATCACTTCACTTCATTAATTAACATACTTAACTTCACAAAGTTCATACTTTACTTTATTCAAAATATTTATACAATGCATTTTATTTCTTATTTATAAGTATCATAATTTCATATACTGCAATTTAGTTTCTTACAACAAACTTTTCCATTCTAGGAAATACATGACAAGCACAATAATCACACACTTAATTTGCACATGGACACACAATTACAATAAATTCTACTGAAATTAATCAATAGTTATTAGAATATCAAATATCCTTTCTATTTTACGAAATCAAAAAATACCACCCCAAAACGCAAAACCGGTAGGTATTACCACCCCCTCCTCGATTTAGGTTGTTTTCTAATAGAGGAGGGGGTGGTGACACCTACTGGTTTTGTATTTTGGGGTGGTATTTTTTAATTTCGTAAAAAATGGATGGTAAATTCAACATGTGGTGTATTTAGGGGTGTGTTTTTTTTTAACAAAATTTCCTAAAATGGTTACCCTAGAAGTTATATTATTTTGAGATAAAAGCAAGGTCGAGTTATTTATAACGGACCTCATTTTGACAACTAATGAATAAAAAAAAATAAAATCAAGTTATACAACATAAACTACAATGTTGTTAGACGATGGAGGATGATGTGACAGACAAAGCAAAGCAACGAAACTATGCACTTGCATAGGTGGCTTGCCTGTCTGCGTTGATGCTTGCTCTTGCCAAATCTCGTGGGCTATCGCTTGGTATATGCTTCATTAATGCCTATATAGGTGTGGCCTGCGAGTGCGGGATCTAGCATGGAGACTGGAGAGTATTGTTGGGCGTCATGGGCTTGCAACACAAACGATGCTAATGCTTTGATACTTTGATTCAAATAAAGCCTTGCTATCAACACTAACAACAATGCATGGAACTAAGCAATTGCAATTGACGGACATATAACCAAGTCCCTCAATCCTCAAATCGACGTATTCAACTACTTTGTCTTCAATAGGAATCACTCTAACGCTCTGAAAGCAACTAATAAATGACCATAAAATAAAATTACCTAAAATTTTAGCAAAACCACAAAACAGCCTAAAAGAAACTAAATGAAAACAGGTGATCCTTGAATGCAACCTAAACGTGCTTTAAAACCCTCTAAAATATTTATCAACCACCTTTACTACTCTGTCACCTAAATGTTGGTCTTAAAGGTGAAACTAAGAGTTTGTGTAAGATTAATTATTAAGATAAAACATTTGGCCTTGTTTGAAGTTAGATTTAGTATATTATAACTCCTGCTATAAGATAGTAACACGTTGTCTTTTCTATCATATGTTTTATGATTTAGTGTTTTAATCCATGGTATATGTCATTCAACATTATAATATGCAATAACGACTCCTTGGCAATGATTATTTCTTGTTGAAAGTACATTGATAACATGTACCCTGAATCACATGTGCTTCTATACACCATTTAAATGATTAATGTTTCTCTTTTCTCTTCTTTTCTTATATATATATATATATATATATATATATATATATATATATATATATATATATATATATATATATATATATATATATATATATATATATATATATATATATATAATGCTTGTTGGATACGCAATTATACTAATCTATCCTCAAAACTAAAAAGAAATGGCTAAGTACATAATCAATGGTCAACCATAATTGCCAGGCTTTTTTACTGTTTGGGGATGAAGAATATCTTTACATGTTTCAAGAGGCTTATGGAGCTGTAATGCACCATCTCTTCACTGATCCCTGGTAATTATCTACATGTTCTGATCTCATTATTGCTGATTTGGTTTACCAGCATTACTGATATGATGGGGAAATCCATTTAGGTATGTAGAAGTAAATATGGATTCTGCAGCTATTGTATGGCCATTATTCAACAGTTTACAAGCATTCTGGCCTGGCTTGCAGGTAATACATACTTCTAACACAATTATAATGGTTTCCTAAAATAAAAAACACACAATTACAATGGAATTACTTATATATAGAAGTGATATAAGCCATCTTCAACTTGAAGTTGCGTTGATGACATGCAAGAAGAATTTATACCCTTTGTATTTAAAAGGTTTTAGCTGGAGATGTTGATCCTGCTATTCGTACACATGCTGCCTTCTACAGTGTTTGGAAAAGATATGGATTCACCCCTGAGGGATTTAATCTGGCTACTCTAAATGTTCAGGTAAATTCTCAAAAGTTTCCTCATAGCTATTATTAGTAGCACAGTTATGTGAGTTTAGGAAATTGGTTTTGTTCATTATTAAAAGCCGTTTTAAATTGATGTTTTCCTTGAATTAGTATTCAGCTATTGCTTCTTACTGGCACCTTTGGTTGAATTATAAAAATTTATCAATTTATTATTCATTCTACTATATGTATGCACTGTAGCTCTTGTTGTATGATTGGTATCAGTTCTTTCATCTTGTAAACTTCAATACCTACATACTATATATGATTTTCTTTACTAAGCCACAAGAAATTCCTTTTATGCAAGTATCAGAGTACTACCTTCATCTCAAATTGGAATTCTTATTACTATATTGGGATGTCCTCAAAAGAAGTTCCTGTCTTTTTTCTTTTCTATGCGATAAAGTTATATCTATTCTCAAATAGGCTCCTGCAATTTTTTGTTGCTAGATATAGTAAAGGCTTTGACTAAAAAAATTATGTATAGTGTATTAGTCACATGACAATCCTCAATAAGCAAGCCAAAATGTTTGAACAATATTTGTAAAAGAGAGGCTATGATGCAGTGACCTGATTTAGAAATTTAATTTCAGCAAGGTCAGAAAAGCTATCCACTACGTCCAGAATTAGCCGAGAGTACTTATTGGCTCTACAAAGCTACCAGAGATACCAGGTTTGTTTTTTGAGGGAATAATTTATTTTTTTTCACTTTATTTTATTTTTTTTCTTGGAGTGTCATTATTGATTTTTGTTTCTGTATGAAAAGGCGTATGATTTTTCTTTCATTGGTTTTCCAATTTGCCATGAGTTGATTTTTTTTTTTTTAAATGACTGCTTTTATTGGTATATATGACCATTATTGCTTACATATCACTGATAAGGCAAATTTTGCATGGTCTAAACAAAACTCCTAGATCTAACAAAACCAAGTTCGAACCCTAATACATGTACAATGTTAAGCAAGGGTGGAGAATCCACAAGGACGACACTAATAACCATGATACATAATCCAAAACCAAGCCAATCAAAGAAAGTAAGCGAGATATTAATAACCTAACAAAATCACAAAAGTTAGAATGAAATTCAATCTAGGTAAACACCACAGTGGGGTGGTTGGGGTCATGTAATCAAGGATAAATGGGGTAGGGGATAAAGTGAATCTTAAACTAAGCCAAGTCGGAATTGTTGATTTAAAATAAACTCTCTTCACCTTTCAATGGCGAGTAGTTTGTCAAGCATGGGCTTTCTTTCCATACTTATACATCCCTAGGTCAATTAAGATGAATTAACTAATAGACTTTCCTAGGCCACATTATCAAAGAATCATAGGTAAATCATGCAACACTCAATCAATCAAAGAAAAGCAACAAGATCGACTAAAATCAATAAGGCAAAAGGTTTTAATTAAGAATTCTCTAAATCCCAACCCCTTAAGTCCAAGAATTACAAAATCCACCCACCTACCTATCCCTAGCAAAAAAATCTACTCAATATTCATGTTCAATCTCAATATTAAAAATTCTTCTATGGTATAGCTCAAAAATCCTTAGAAGTAATCATGAATTTGCTAGAACCACAGCTTCAAATAGAAACTAGAATGAAATACAATATGCTCAAATGCGAATCTATTTATTTTAACTAAGTATGAATTGAACAAGGAGAAATCATTTCTTTCAAAAAAAAAAAAAAACAAGGAGAAATCATGAGCTAAACAAACCAAATTATCACCCATGAAATAATTTAACGCTAATCAAGATAAGATAAGAGTAAAGAAATATCAATAGGAAATTAAGATTATGAAAGCTAAAAGTTTCATAATTTGGATTAGATCAGCAAGCAAGAAGACTAAGCGGGACTAAAAGCAAGATTAATGTTAAGATTAAAGGTCTAAATCGATATCATATGGTGTGCATGTATACCATAGGGACTTGTAAAAGTTATCTTTTCTTAATCTTTAGGATAAATTGTGATAAAAAGAATCCCAAATGCATTGGGTAGTTATAAGGAATCTATAATTGTGGTAATTATTTGACTTGTACAACGTATTGTGAAAGAAGTTTGGCCATTTGAAAAACAGAAAAATCACAATGCGAAAATTATCTTAGCTTCTTTTGTTCTATATAAAAGATGGTTTCATCAAACTTGCCAACCTCTAAATTTCCCTAGCTTACTATTGAAGGTTTAAGACACGGTGTTTGTCTACAGACTATCTGAGGTAATGCAGTCTGTTGAAACAAATTACTAAATCGTACTTTAGTGTCACCATCTCTAATACCTTCAAGTCGTTGATCTCCCTTAGTACCTCTCTCTGTCTCTGTCTCTGTCTCTCTCTCTCTCTCTCTCTCTCTCTCTCTCTCTCTATGAGGGCAGCTTAGCACAATATTCAGAACCATTGCTGTGCCTGTAGTTTTTGTTGCTAGGTGTATATCTTATTCCAAATCATTTTGTACTTGAAGGTATCTGGATGTAGGACGTGACATTGTTTCCAGCTTGCAATATGGGGCCCGGTGTCCTTGTGGATATTGTCATATAACAGATGTTGAGAATCACAAGCAAGAAGATCACATGGAGAGCTTTTTCCTAGCTGAAACTGTAAGTCTTATATCTAAATGATGAATCAATCTTTTCTAATAATATATTTTCCCTGTTTTGTATATTTGAATTGCAAGTTTGTGCTCCTGTGCATAAAGATTTTGGTTTCGATATCATATCAGGAAAAATTTTTTTTTCTTAATTATGGTATTTATGTTTGAACAAAATAATAGTTGGTACCTATAGGTTTCCCAAAAGAGCTATTAGGTTATCTTGGTTGATGTTCTATTGTATTGCTAAACGGCCCAACACAGATTCGGGGTATAAGGACCGAACATGCCCTGTTGTCATCAGGTGTGGCAAGGGTTCTGAAGTTGCTATTTGCTGCAGCAGAACTTTGGAAGTAGAAAATGTATATTCGATTTATTTTTTTTGTTATGTTATATATTCAGTTTGTTTTTAGTATACAACACCGTCTTTTTGATGGACACTTATAAACTTATTATTTTTTGAAATAACTTCAAATAATTTTCTAAGGATTTCAATTAATTATATCCCCGTACCTATGTCCAAAGTTAAGATGGTGTCATCGTGTCTAAATTTTTTGAAAATGACATGCTAAACACTCTGATCCATAATATTTGGATACTCATACCCGTGTTTATGTAACATAGATTGCTATTCACAGGTTATGTATATGATGAGGATTTCTCAAGAATCCTTTGTGAAAAGTGTTTTGTAAGCTCATTTGGTTCAACGTGTGTGTGCGTGTGCATGTGTGTGTGTGTGTTTGTGTGCGTGTGTCTGTGTGTGGTGTGTGCACGCGTGCGCGTGCATGACTGCGCCCTCATTGGTACTCCCAATTGTTGGTTACCTTAGAACTTTTGTGTGTGCATTTGTGTTGGGTCCATTGTTGATGTGCTTGGCTGTGCTTTTCGAACATTCAAGAGTGGGTGCAGATTTGATTTTGAGTTTTGATAGGGTAAAGGAGAAGTTTCTTTGGTGAAATAGCATGATGGCAATCTTGTAGTGTGTTTGGCTGGAAAGAAATGGTCGAATTATAAGGGTATTACTATCCCATATGATTTGATATGGAAAAAAGTAATTTGCCATCTTCTTTATGGGCAAAGTCTTTCTCAAATTATTCTCTAGAGAAATACAAGTATAGAGAAATTTGGCTGATATGTAATTTTTGCAATTTCTTTTTGAGGACACCTAGTCCTCTTTCTAAGAATGTTGGGCTTCTAAGAAAGAGCATATTAAAAAGATGGAGGTTACGGAAATGCGCATGTTAAGGTGGATGTGTGGAAACACTTTAAGAGATAGAATCAGAAATGAGGTTATTCGCAAGAAAGTAGGTGTGGCGGGCATTGTAGATAAATTAAGGGAAAATCGTCTGCGTTGGTTTGGACATGTAAGACGGAGACCCGAGGGTGCACCGGTGCGAAGAGTGGAAGAGTGGGACCATGGAGGGATTAAACGAGGAAGAGGGAGACCAAAGATGACTTGGTTGGAAGGAGTGAGGAAGGATATGAAGTGCATGGATTTACGTGAGGACGAAGTTTTGGATCGTAAGGGATGGAGGAGAAAGATTTATGTTGATGACTACACGGAATAATCAAATTTGGTTCATGTTAGCCGACCCCACTTTTGGGATTAAGGCTTTGATTGATTGATTGATTGACTAGTCCTCTTTCTGTATTACCCTTTATGTGATGTAATAGAATAGTTTTCATAAACTAAAGTATTTCTTTGCAGAGATGAATTGGCATTGATTTACCAAAAATGTTCCAAATTTGTGTCAGTGGTGTCGATTTGTTTATCTGGTGTTTTGCTTGGGTAAAATTCTGAGATAATCAATACAACCCAAAAGCCTTCACTTTGCATCAGGTTTTGGTGCTGTAAAACTTTGTTTGTTTTTTAATGCAAGTTACGTTCGTGCTCAGGTTAAATATTTGTGGCTGCTATTTGATTTGGCAGTGGGTGCTGATAATCTTGTTGAAAGTGGACCTTACAAGTAAGTTCCAATATGCCATGCATATAGGTTTGTGTACTTAAATCAATTGAGAAAGGATTGGGGTGTGTGTGTGTTGGGGGGGGGGGGGGGGGGGTTGTTATTTCTACAGAATGGCTTTTGCAATTCCAATTATCCAGTGTTTTGTTATTTGTTCCTTTGCAGTTATATATTCAGTACTGAAGGCCACCTGCTACCTGCAACCCCTCAAATATCCCTAGTACGTGAACATTGTTCATATTATGGTGCCTACTGTAGGAGCCATAATAGCAGCTTGAGGCAAGAACTACACTCTTCTGATATCTCCAGGAAATCCCAAGAAGCAAATGGTAGTGGAGTCCACCATAGAGGTTGGGGGCCCAATGCATTGTTATCTGCCTTACCTGTTAGGACGACAAGTTCCAGCTCAGGGTTGGTGAAGGTCAGTGTGTTTTATGTTGAACATTCTGTTTGTATGCAGCCTCATATGCACATGCTTTTTAGCTTGGGTGCCTGTTTGAAGCTTCAATTAAGCTTGTACTTCATGCTCTTGCTTCTCTTTTCTGCCAATTAAGAGAAACGTATAAAAACAATGGGGATACAACTGTTGCATACTATCTCTGTTTCACAATGGTGTTAACATTTGCCATATTGGTCCATTTAAAAATGTTATAACATGTTGCTTTATTCTGTACTTTGTATTTGACACATCCTTTTTGAATTCTTGCCCCTCTTACCGCACAACATTTACCTATTTTGGATCATTATCTCTTCCATTAACCACCTTTTTCATACACCCACCCAGCTTTTTACACTTTATCCATCTTTTCTTACGCCCACCCTCCTTTTTACTTTCTCTCTTGCTAGTCTAATATTTGTGCAAATAATAAATGTTAAAATAATTGTGAAATGGAGTGAGTATAAATTTGTGATTTGCAGGTTTTAATCATGTGACAGCAAACAAGAGAAAAATTACTCTCTTTGCCTCTAGGAAAGGGTGGATTGGGTGTGTGTATAGGATTATTTTGTTATTAATTTATTATAATGGATAAACCTAATGAGTAGAATTTGTTAAACCCCTCCTCTGCCAACTTAATCAAATGTGGTTATTGCCTAAATATCAAGGCATTGAATCTGAAGTTGGTTTTTGCTAGTTTTGAACCCCATTTCCCCAATGTTATAAATTGGTCTATTAAAATTTTCTTTATGCTTTATAGGGGTTTTGTCGAGGACTGAATCATGGACAAAAGATTGGCGTATCATTTGTCAAGCCTCAATTTAAGGCTCAAGAAGTTGTCTCTGTAGATAATAGGGTAGCTAACACAGCTTCTTCTAAGAGCAACATAGTGGTTTCAAGTCCTGCATACACCGAAAATAATGGGTCTCTTGAAGAATCAAGCAAATCTGAGATGGGAAATCAGAGTCCCCAACAATAACAGCTGGCAGGACGAGTATACCATTGTGCATTAAGTTATATATAGAGGTCTGAGCATCGTGACGTTGAGCAGCTTTCATTACTAGTGATTAGTGAAGCAAAAGCACTGTGGAATATTGTTATTGTGCCTGTACTTGTCAAACGTGATCAACGAAACATTCACACATCCATTGACCGAATACATTGATTAATCATCCGGAGCATCGACCAAAGCCTGACAGAAACAAGGAGCTGTATTTTTATTTGTATCTTGTTGATAATAGCATCATTTGTGGCCTGTTAGCATTTAAAAATCTCAGGTTAGATAATGATCATTTGTAATGTAAACATTTTTTTATTCTCAGCTTTTTATTTTTGCAAAGTGTTAAATTGTATATACCAAAAAAGAAATTTTGATACAGAGTAAATTGAATTCTATGTATAGTCGAAGATTTGCATCAATTCAGACAGTCTCCATCATCTTATAGATTTGACAGTTTGGTGAAGCGATTTGTTGGTAAGGATCCCTATATGGCTGTATGCAGCAAGTTATGTATGGCAAGGCTGTAGAGATGTACTTTTTTTTTTTTTTTTTTTTAAGGGGTAAGGGGGGGCCCCACCTGTAGAGATGTACTTGTACTTCGAGTAGATTGTTTAGCATCGATAATTATCAATGGCTAATTATTAATTTTGGCATATCCAGGTTTAAATAGTAAATTTTTTTCTACATTGTGAAGAAAAGTTTTATAAAAAAAAAAAAACCTGAAATAAAATGGCACAAATTTGCGTTTTTGATTAGTTCTAGAGGTGATCAACAAAGGTCTAGCCGTATGGCCTAATACAACCCTAGCCAACCCGAAAAAGTAAGAATTTGGACTGTGAAGAATCGGAAAATTCAAGTTTATAACTGTGCTAAACAAACCAAGTTTAGCACATGGCAATTTTGTAATTAAATGGGCTTGGAATCCATGAACAGGTATTAAACAAATACTTTCCCTTACTGCAGCACCTGACAAATGACCTGTCCTAATACAAACAAGCTAACGGAAAGTTTGTTTGAAACGTTAGGAGTGACCACGGTAAAGGCTCACTGCTAACCACGGTAATTACACTTGAATTAAGCTTTTACCACTCCTTGAATTGAATGTCATGGAGGGAAAAAGAAAAAGCCATTTCTCATCAGCAGTACATAGAGAGAGAAAAAGAAAAGGCCATGAGCCAAACACAAAAAGAGGTTTCAAGCTTGGTAGATCTGTCAAGCGTTGGTTGCTAGATCTCTCAGTCGGAGGTTGTTTGTTCTGTCAAATTGCGTTGCGCAGCTTCCGATAGTTGGTTCTTCTGAGGATTAGGACGGAGTTAAGCTCACAAGCTCTATCAATGGTGAATACCAATAGGAGGGGGGAAATCAAACAAGCAAACGAAAACACCTTCCCTTTAGGGTTAACCATTCCCTTAATTTCTATATTTTTACTAAGGGTTTTCGTTGGATTTGGCGGCAAAGCCGCCGAAAATGGTGTTGAGGTTTGGTGTCCACCATTAATGGAGCTCAAAGAAGATGATGAAGGTATGTGGGATAGTCAAATTAACTCGCAAATATGTTCCAATTGAACGCCTACCTTATGAACACCGGAGAATTGAACCCAGAAGAAAATCGATCTGAGTTCAAGATCGATGAAACGGCATCACCCAAGCATTCAAGTTCTTGCTCGATGGAAGAACAAAAAAAGAATGGGGAGTGAAGAACAACCAGTCAAGTTGAAGAAGAAGAAGAAGAAGCACCAAACAATGGAGTGACAGCGACTAACCAGGATTAAGGAATAGAAGAAAACGACAAATTAACAGAAGTTATCTCTCAAATTGGGGATGGACATTTTCACCCTTACTTTTTAAGACGAAAATAACCTGTGTTAAACAGGCCAGGTTTAGCACAGTTATTAACCTGGGATGGCTCGTGAAGAATAGAATAATGATATTGTACTTGTGCAGAGAAGGAGGGTCGAAGTTGTTTCTCTAGAAAGGTATATATTTGAGTAATACGCTGATCAGTGGTGATAAGACAATTCTACGCTTGTTTCATGCACTTCTTATAGGGTAGGTAGGGACTAGGGATTATATGCCAGCAATCTATATCTCATCTTATATTCTATTCTCTCGGTTTCTAAAATATTTTATAAATATTTTATACACACTTGAGTGTACCATGCATTCAACTAATCTAAAGTTGGTTTTTGCTCTTCATTTGATAATTAAATGAAAACAATCATCAAAATAAGAGTAAAGTGCTCATTAACAATCTCTCCTCATATTATTATCCTACTTTAATCAATTTTTTCACACAAAAAGATTTCAAATAAGAAAAACAATATATAATGGAGGGAGTATTGTTTTTCCAATTAAACTATTTACGTAATTTACTTGTATTAATAAACTGTTAAATATAGTGTTTTTTTTTCCACTTCATTGTAGTTTAATTTACTTTCTTTGTCCCTTAAAAATTGTCTTAATTGACCTTTATCGAATTATCGATCTTCTATTTTTATTTGACTTTCAATGATTTCCAAAACACATATTATAAGGTACCGGAAGAGAGATATTTAATTAAATTAAAAGTACCGTTACATTATCAAATAAGGCTAAAAAAGGGACAGAAATCCCATCCTAGTAATGCACAAGAACGTTCAACAATCAGTGCAAAACCCAGCTGGACGACCCTTGCCAGTTGCCACTCACCCTAACTTCCTATCTGTTAGTCCCATTCAAGCCCACCTATTTATTTTACAAACAATCTTAAAAATTACTATTAAAAATATTATTAACCCTTTCTAATCTATTTTAAAAATTGGAGACCATACTTAAAAACCCAAGATCAAATCTCGTCTAATCTTACCTATTTACCTCTAGAAAAGATCTCGAATATGAATGAATGGTAAAAATATTTATAACCATTATAAACTCAAAAACAACTCGGGATTATATATTAATCATATAAATCAATAACAGTAGGTGAGCAGTAGTGCAGTTTACATCGCATCCTTTGTGTTATCTGTCATCTTAAAGAAACGCTGTCCTGTCTGTCAAAGTTGAACAGAGCACCTTCTTCTTCTTCTCTCTCCCAATCAACATAGACAACCAGATATTTATACATTAACAGCTATTATCAAAATACTCTCACAAAATAAAAATTAAAATTAAAATTAAAAAAGTGAGCTTAGACTTTAACAAGAATTTGATCGATCAACCAATTTCTGCTTCTGTTGTTGAGAAAAAATGAGGGAAGTGATCAACATTCACATTGGTCAAGCTGGAATTCAAGTGGGAAATTCTTGTTGGGAGCTTTTTTGCCTTGAACATGGAATTCAGCAAGATGGCATGATGCCCAGGTTTCTGTTTTTTTTTTTAATTTCTTCTTTTAGTTATTTATAAATTGGTTTATTAATCAATTGATCGATTTTTTGATGTTTATTTTGCATTTGATGAAATGGGTTTGTTTATATTTTCCTTGATTATGATGAGATAATTACTTTTGGGTTGGATTTTGAGATTAATTGTTGGAATTTTGGTCAGACGTTTCTAGTAATAGATGATCAAAAATTTATGTTTGAAATTTCTCGATCTTTTTTTTTTTTTTTTTGGAGATATTTAGTTTGACTAATTGAGTTCTCATGAAGTAAATGGCAGTATGCTGATATGTTGCTGGAATGGCGCCAAATTTGGCCTTTTTTCTTCTTTTGAGTAGATGAGGCGAGACGGGGTAAATGTTAGTTTTCCCATCCCCTTCTCCACCAAATATTTTCATACCTATCCTCACTCTAAAGGTGGGTCCAAAATTCAACACATCCCACTCCACGAATATAAATCTAAAAGCATTCCGTCCCACCACCTACTTGGTTATCCATATTCACCTGTTTTCTACCATTTTGCCCTACCAACTGCCTAATCCTATCCCACCACCCGCCAAGTCCCAACCTTAACTCCTCAAAATTGTACATATCTAGTAAAATGTTATTTACGGAGTACCAAAAAAAATTAAAATAAATAAAGAACAAAGTGTACTGAACCAAAAAAAAATGTTACAAACTTAATTGTCCAACAAGTATCAAAATCATTTGGTTTGTCTACCTCATTTGGAGTAAAAAAAAAAAATCAAAACCAAATTCATTATAAAGATAAAACCCAGTTGTTAAATCTAGTTGTTCTTATTTTTAAGTGGGTATAGGGTGGTTTTAAGTTTTATCATTATATACTCCATTATTCAATATTTTTAAGTGGGCACAACTTGAGATCCAGTCCCACCCCACCACCTATGGCGGGTACCAATCACCACCCTCAAACTCTAGATCCACCCCCGCCCCAGTGGGGGAGGGGGATGGGGAGGCTCTCCTATTTGAACCGCTCCACTGACATCCTCACTTTTGATTTTAATGTTAATTTGTGTAGATTTTGTTAGTGTTGAAGGAATGGTAGGATATAATCAAGGTTGCACCCTCTATATACCAAATATATAACATTTTGTTTTTTCTCAATTCTTCCTAATGTCTCAAATATTTCTTGCTAATTTGAAGTCATTATAACTAAATGGGGAGAAATGGTGTCAATGAGGAACCGAATGAATTATTTAGGATAGTCATTTGTGTGATTGTTGTAGTTATATGCTTCACATAGATATAGTTAAAGATTGAATTATAGCTTGTTTTCACAATATCTACTTTAGTATTATAGTATAGTGTATGATGCCAATGACCCGGAGGTAGAGCACTCAATGAATAAAATATTTTACTAGCATGCAAAACTAGATTACAGATTATGCTGTCTGCATTGCTACAAATTAGTCAGTGTTCTTAATTAGATCCAAATTGATTAATTGTTGAACATAAGTGATGAACTATGATTGAAAGGATGGCGTAATATCTTCATGGAATGAATGACTTGTCAAGGTGATCATGTAGTGTATTTGTACTTCTTAGATATCTGATTCTGATGAAACATTTTGTTCCTTATATCATCTGCAAAACTTGTATAATTTGGTATGATTTTCTCAAGCAGATGATCAATCCTGGAATCAACACAGTAATTTCCAAGTTTTGTTTTGTGTCTAATTTTTTCCTTATTCATTTCTTTCAGTGACACATCTGTAGGTGTTGAAAGTGATTCGTTTAATACCTTCTTCAACGAGACTAGCTCTGGAAAGCATGTGCCTAGAGCTGTGTTTATCGATTTGGAACCAACTGTGATCGATGAAATACGGACAGGGCCATATAGGCAACTTTTCCATCCAGAACAGCTCCTCACAGGGAAAGAAGATGCTGCCAACAACTTTGCTCGTGGACATTATACAGGTTGCTGGATTATTTTTAAGCAAGATGTCAAACTTGCTACTTTATGTTACACTTTTCACTTATTAAATGAATTGTTAATTTTCCTGTCTTGCAGTTGGAAAGGATATGGTTGATTTGTGCCTTGACCGGATAAGGAAATTGGCCGACAGTTGCACTGGATTGCAAGGCTTCTTGGTATTTAATGCTGTTGGTGGTGGCACAGGTTCTGGTTTTGGGTCATTGCTTTTAGAGCGCTTGTCTGTAGAGTATGGGAAAAAGTCAAAACTGGCATTTTCAATTTACCCTTCTCCTCAGGTACGTGATTTATAATCTGACTTCTCCTGTGCATGTTCATGTAATGAAAGCTTGAAAATCATGGTGTTACTTTTCAATGTTTAGGTATCGACAGCAGTTGTCGAACCTTACAACAGTGTCCTCGCCACTCATTCTCTCCTGGAGCACACTGATGTTGCCGTGCTTTTAGACAATGAAGCAATCTATGATATATGCAAGAAATCCCTAAGCATTGAGAGGCCTACTTATACCAATTTGAACCGTTTAATATCCCAAGTAGTATCTTCATTAACAACTTCTTTAAGGTTTGATGGAGCCATCAATGTGGATATTACAGAGTTCCAAACTAACCTTGTTCCATATCCTCGAATTCACTTCATGTTATCATCCTATGCCCCTGTTATCTCTGCTGAAAAGGCTTACCATGAGCAGCTTTCAGTACCTGAGATCACAACGGCTGTATTTGAGCCTTCAAGCATGATGGCTAAGTGTGACCCAAGACACGGAAAGTACATGGCTGCCTGTTTGATGTACCGTGGTGATGTTGTTCCCAAAGACGTCAATTCTGCTGTTGGCACTATCAAGAGCAAGAGAACAGTTCAATTTGTTGATTGGTAAGTTTAGTATTGTATCTAAAGAGTCTATGTCTAATAGTATCAATTTAGGTTACCAAAACCACATTAGTGTACATATTTCTTGTGATCAACTGATATCGTTTTGCAATTAGTAAAGCAGATTATGTAATGCCGTTCACTGGAAAGGTATGGGGGAGTGGATACAACTGCAAGCCATTTTGGCTTCTTAATTCTTCAACTTGAAAAATTTAGTAAAATACTGTTTCGGATCAGAATTAATTATGTTCTGTAAAATCAGATCAAGAGAACAAATTGAGGGCTAGTTTTGTAAAAAGACTTTGATCAAAACTTGCATCATATTGTGGCTAGGCCTTTGGCTTATTGTTCAAATAATGAAGGCTCTTTTTCATTAACAGTCTTGATTTTAAACATGTTACAGGTGCCCTACTGGTTTCAAGTGTGGAATCAACTACGAACCACCAACAGTAGTACCGGGTGGTGATCTTGCCAAGGTGCAGCGTGCAGTCTGCATGATCAGCAACAATACTGCAGTGGCAGAAGTTTTCTCCAGAATTGACCATAAATTTGACCTTATGTATGCCAAGAGAGCATTTGTGCACTGGTATGTTGGCGAAGGTATGGAAGAAGGTGAGTTTTCAGAAGCTCGAGAAGACCTAGCAGCTCTCGAGAAAGACTATGAGGAGGTTGGGGCTGAGGGCGGTAATGAAGAGGAGGAAGAAGAGTACTAAGGTGGTGGCATCACAGGGTCAATGTTAGCAATTTCATCTCTGGTTTCTAGTACCCTTTTTTGCAGTGTATTATTGTAATTTTTTCTGGTGGATAATTGATTTTCGAGTGAAATTCCTGTGTAAATTTATCATTCAAGTGGCATCAATCTGCTATATAAGTTGTTGTTTAGGGACTGGGATTTTGAAAAATGTACATCCTTTCCACATTGTGTAAAAATCTAAAAAAAATAGCCTGATGTCCAATTTCTACTTCTTTTTCTTTTTTTCTCACAATATACTTACTGTATTATTGAACTAAGGGGTATGATTCAAACATTTAGAACATCCCAAAACTTGTCTGAATCGGGATCTAAATATCTATACTGATCCAATGTATTACTGGTTTTTGTTGCGGCTTTGTAGAGCAAAAGATGATTTATATCGTGACCATTGCAACCACTTTATTTGTTGCATTTCATAGTACAACTTGTATTTGTGAAAGATTTTGCATTTTTTCCAATTAAGGCCTCATTTGATAATTAGCGGATTGCATTAGTTGAGCTAGCTAATAGCAATAAGTGGTTTTGTAGAATTTTGGTTAATTTTACTAGCAATTGAAGAAGTGCTATTGAATAAGTGATGGCCCAAAACACAGTAGGTTGATGTAGCTCACTTCTTTGCATCCTTCCTAATGATGTACATCAGTGCATGTACCATGCATATAAATAAGATAAACAAGCATCAATAGGTATAACATAAGAGCAAAAGAATTATTATAAAGGGGCATAAGTGTGACTAATGAATCATCTACCCTAGACCTGTCAATTCAGGTTTTTAGATCAGGTTCAATTCAAGTCATGTTGGGATAATACAGTCAGGGCCACGCCAACTTCAGATGATAAATTGTTTAGTTCGATTTCGGGTCAAATAAGGTAATATAAATTTGGGTACCAAGTATTTAAAGGGATAAAATCATAATTAGAGGTGTCAAAACCGTACCACATCCGACCCGATACGAACTGATTCGAAATCGAAACGAAAAATATTATATATATATATATCCAACCTCACTGAATTCAATCCGAACACCCAGCGTGACACCTCTAATCATAATGGAGTTAAGGGCATTAAGGATTAAGGTAAATATATTTTGTATCACTTTTCAATTCGGTGCAAGAGCCAGAATCTAGAATGTCAGATAATGTTTAAATAATAATAATGATTAGAAAAGAATAATTGACAAAGTTATGGAGGCCATTTATTATAATAGATATTTTCAACGAAGCCTATTCCCCTCATCAACCGTTAATGAATATTTCTTCCTCTATTACGAGGGTGCCACTATCTCACGTCTTAGCTTACTTATATTATTAGTCTTAGGAATTAAAATAGTAAAATATTCATTATTTTGGGTCATTATTGCACATATAATATGATTAAAATGATTGTTTCAATTTCAAACAATTAAAATTAGTCATAAAGTTATACATGCCATGTTGCCACATAACTTGTATATTTTATATATGTTCATTGCATGGTAGCAAACATCATTACATGTATGTGTATAAAGACTACAAGTCCAACGAATAATTCATTGTCAATCTGAGGAAAATCTAATTCATAGCGACATAAGAAATAAAGGTGTTGATAAATCTAGCTGGCTTGTGAACAATTTAATCTTGAATTCTTAATACTATATAATTGTTATGAACTAAGCACATTTTAACTCACCTCCAAAAGTTTGTGCGTTAGGCTCGACATTTTTTTTTTACTATTGTATCTTACATAATATGAACTTTAATTTGAACTAATACTCTCTTTGTCACAATTTAGTTGTCAGTCTAGTCACACGTTCCTTATAAAGTCATTTATATTTAGTTGACATACTTCTTTTTTTTTTATGTAGTTTTGGTATGATAATTGAAGTAAACAACAAAAATTTAACTATGAAATTGTTGCTATATACTTCGTATTAAGCTTTAATCAATTTTACTCTAGTGGAGTTTTCAAGGTAAGTGAACTTGAGATTAATGTTTGAAAAAGTTTTGAGTTCTGGCTCGAGCTTGACTATTCAAAGTTGTTTCCTAGGAGATTTGGTTCAAACTTAGTCTCAGTCAATTAGGCTTGTAAAGACCCTGATAAGAAATCAATAGTTTATGTAGCACCCAACAACCGAGGTCACTAATTTCAAAACTAATACCAACGACACACGCTTAATTAACTATAAAGTATGATTTGTACATCATGCCTCTTAAAACTAAGATGCACTTTTGTTGTACATCAAATCCTTTTTAAAGCAAAGCATGGGATCGAATCACAATTACAAAAAAGAATAAAGGACTTGCTAATACAATGAACTAATGAATAAACCATTTATGTAACCCTTTCATCATTGACATTAATTATTATAGAGTACACAAGTATGAAAATGTGTATACATATGTAGATACAATACAATCACGCAAGAGATTAGGAGAGGACAAATTCCATCTCTCTTAAAACTCCTCGTCGATAAATTTCCAACAAGCTTAAAGTTGATCCATTCCTAATACTTAACCAAGACCAAAATAAGTAAGGACAAAAAATATAAACTAAAACAAGATTGATAAGATCAAAGCCAAAGAGTTTTTTCTTTTTTCTCTTTTGGCTTTCATCCCTCTCAACTAGCAAAGTTGAGGTGTTTTGGCTAATCAACCAAGGAAGGCATGAACAAAAAGGCGAAAATGGGCTATCAAATTGAACAAAAAGATGAATAAAGTGGAGGAAGATCCCAAAGGGATTCAATAGGATCATGTACAAAATCGATGAACTCGTGTAGTCCATTACTAGCCGCGTTGTAGTAGGATGCTGAGATATCCTTCTCCATTTTAATCTTCTCCATCTCTAACAACTCCGCGCTCATTGCTTGTGGAAGTGCTACATTTTTAGGCATCTCCGACGTCTCTTGGCTTTGGTTTTGGCAGCTTAGACTAAGAGGCAGCTTTAGCAAGCTAGAATTTATGTCACAACCTCCAGGGTTACCACATTGGAATAACGTCGAGTAATCAACTAGCTCGTAGTTTCCAACAAAACCATTCATTTGAGGCCTATATACATCACCATTATACACCCTATTTTGATGTAAACCTTGTGTTTGTGCAACAAAATTATCAAGATTTTTATAACCAAAATTACCCTGAAATTGGGCTATACTACTGTTAGTACTAGCTAAGTTAAAAGGGTTTGAAAAGGCGGTGTTAGTAGTGCTTGAGGGAAATGCAACCGAATTGGTAGTTAAGGGTGTAACTAAAGTATTAGCAACTTGATGATCATCAACATTGCTTGATTTTTGGGACTCTAGTTTTTTGTTTTTGAGAAGGTTTTTGATCCTAGAAGCCACAGGGGAGTTAGGAGAAACATGAGTGACAACAAAATTGGTTCGAGTGTTTGACCCTCGAAGCAGGCAGGCTGCTTCATCGTAGGCACGAGCAGCAGCCTCCGCGGTCTCAAAAGTGCCTAGCCACATCCTAATCTTTTGGGTTGTATCTTTGATCTCGGCCACCCATCTCCCACTCGGCCTTTGCCTCACCCCTACAAATTTGTTGCTTCTATTCGCGCTACTTGATGATTTCTTTGATTTTCCTTTGAGCTTTGTGACTTTGTTTATTGGGATCACATTTTTCGCTCCCATTTGACCAATGAAGTCTTGTTGGAATTGTATCTCCATAGAAATTTTCGAGTTTCTTAAACACGCTCTCTCTTTCTCTAATCAAAGGGCTCGAGTTAAGCGAAAATTGAACATAGGAAAGGAAGACATGTAAGGATGAATTTAAAGGGGGTTGAAAGAAATGGAGGGAATGGAAGTTAACTAAGAATGGTCATTTTCATGTAAGTTAGAATTAGTGGGGGAGTTGTCAACATGTCTTGCATTCAATTCAAATATTTAGTACTTAAAATATTTTGTGCTCTTCGTGAGAATGTATTGTTTTATAAAAAAGATATGCTAAGCTGACTATCTTCGTTGAAATCATTATCTTTTCTAGTTTAGACTAATTGTTTTTGTTACAAATGATGTGTTACTGCTACAAATGTCTTTGTCCTAATCTAAGTAAAATGACCAAAATACCCTCTAACAACCATAAACAAGGTTTAATGATTGTATTAATATGTCATCCTTCTCTAGATTAATTGTATTCATCTTCTTCTAGTAGGGATCATCTTTGGGGACCATGGGTATTCATGTTAATTAGCTTATTCTATATCTAGATATGTTATCATCGCTATAAAAAAAATTAAAAAAATATATTATAAAAACACTTAAACGCCAATAAATTAATTCGTAATTCAACACAATACAAGAATTTAAAAGTTCACATACAAGTTCATGTATCACTATTCTCTGTAGAAAGAACCTTAACATATTCGATTACAAGTCTTGCATACCACCTGCAGAACTTCATTAAGATAGCTAGCATTCACATGAATTTTACAAGCTTTTCGATTTCAGATAATTTCAAGTAAAAAATTTGACATATATGACTCATTCGTCTTTAAGTTTTAGTAAAATTTTTACAATTAATTTCCAAGTACAAATTTATCAATTGTTTCAAAAACAGAATCTATGAATTTCAATATCGTATCCTACTGTCTACTCAGTCTATTCTGTAATCATTAGGAACCAGTATAGGCGTATTGCCATTACTAAATGGCTACCATAATATCCTCCATGTGACCATGTCTTTACAAAATATAAGTTCACAAAACCACAATGTTGTCATTACGGATATCGCTTACTAATTAGTATTAACTTAATTAATTAGACGTGTCGAAACTAAGTCCCATCAAATTAACTCAATCTGAATTAGCACAGCCTAAACTCGAAATGAACATAAGTTTCTGTTGCCCAGATTTGGCCCGCCCATCCTGAAAGTCTGGTTAAATTTGAATGACTTTTCATAGATTAAGCAAATTCATAACTTGATAAAAGTGTGACCAAGTTTTGCAATCGAAATAGAAAGTAGTAATTCCCATGAACTTTTAATGTACATTATATCGTTGTTAAAAGTTACACTATACACTTAACTTACCGGGGGTTTATATAAGTGAATTCCTCTATTTTGTAAATAGTAAAGTTTTTTAGGATATTCCACTTTAAAAGTTCACATCAACCAAGCATCTCACAGAAAGGGAATACTCCCTTCATCCGTTAACATTACCTCATTTTTTTTCTTTTTAATTTGTTAAGATGCCCTATTAAACTATCTTGGACCTCACAATCTTTTTTTTTTCACCAGGAACTACAAACGATAAAACAAACAAACAAAGAAAACACAGAATTACAACAAACTACACTACAAAATAACGGATAAAATAAAAGACAAATGCGGGAAACTTTATTCGAGCCAAGTTGGTTTACAACTACACCTTGCACCCACTCG
Organism: Chenopodium album; assembly: GCF_948465745.1. Classification (NCBI taxonomy): domain Eukaryota; kingdom Viridiplantae; phylum Streptophyta; class Magnoliopsida; order Caryophyllales; family Amaranthaceae; genus Chenopodium; species Chenopodium album. The sequence goes on from NC_137848.1 coordinate 42,383,769, forward strand.
ATTTACCCTTGAAATCCACAATCTGTCTTTACTAAATTACGTAAACAATTTACCAAAAAAAAAAAAAAAAAAAAAAAAAAAAAGCTACTTAGTAGTAATCTTTTAAGGGACAGAGAAAAACATGCTACCCTTGCTAGTTTCCTGGGTTGAGCAACAAGAATAGCAAATACACAATTGAATTCTTTTTGTTATAGTTTTTAAATTATTAACACATACAACAGCATGGAACCATTATAAAGTACAGTATTAAGATATCAAGCAAACCTCAAACAATGAATAAATACACAATACACCCCAAAAATTAAGTTGGTTACTGCAGAGACAAAGACCCCAAAATTGCTACAAAATTGATTCACAAAATTTTTTTCAAACTGTCAAGAAATTGAACGCTATTAGACAACATATATATGACCTCACACTCTTCTTAATCTCCTTTTCATCTGTTGTAACTTAAGATCATAGCAAGATAACTGATTACAGACAACTCATAATATACACATTGTACACTGATATCTGATCTTCCCCAACCAAGACAACCACATTGACCAACTACGTGCCACCAGCAAAAATTACGATTGAGGATATTTTATATGCTATGAAAAAAGAATAATGAAATAGAAGACAATAGACCTGCTCACATCTTGAGCAGGCTTCCACGTAAAGATGAAACAAAGACACGTGAAACTATTGGGAGAGAATTGACTGCAAGGCCAACACCTGCTGAGGTTGAAGGGATGACCAGGTCGATGCAAGAGTAGAGGGCGGTAAGGTTTGTTGAAGTTGCCTTAATAAATTGACCATTCGGCTTGCAGTTTGCTCTGTTGCAAGATCTTTACCCGCACACAAGACCTAGAAGCACCATAGTGAGCAAAGGTTTAGTGGAACAAATCAGAGACGCAAGATATTACCAGTTTTTGGCAGATATAAATTAGAGCACACTTAAGCTTACACAATAACTATCAGCAAGATGTTACAAGGTACGCAAACGAAGAAAACATGCCAAAGTTCCCACTTTCCTCTAAGGCAAACACCAAGGCATATGTCATGTATGCAGGTGCTCAGCAATAACCGGTGTATCTCAAATATGCTTACTCAAGTTCAAATCTCACTTATTTACAGGTAACAATAATAGTTTAACAAAACGCTGATGCCGTATCAAAATAAATAAATGAAGCATGATTTGAGACTAACTGAGTAACTGCCCCATAAAATGGCAGTTCAAGTTATATTAGCATTCATGAGATAACAAATTCACATCTGACAGTAAGGTGTACCTCAGCAAAAACTGCTACTATTTTGGACAAGTACTGATTGTTCGGTCCTAACAAATCTCCATCAGACCTGCAAAGAACACAATTGCAAATGTTATCACAGACATCATGTGAAATAGTGATATTACAAATACAAACCTAAACATAAATCAATTTACAACCCCTACACCCCTTATTTCATAACTCCAAGAAAAGATTATTAAAAAAAAAAATCCCATTACATTTCTTAGAGTTTTAAAGTGTGAAGGAATGAGAGCAACTTTTGCATAATAACATGCATTTAAAGCACTTTACCTCTCAACCATGGAACAAAGTTGATCATGTACAACCTTGGCTTCAATTAGATCCCCTTTAATCGGCAAGCAATTCAACCACATAGGAACAACCTGTCAAGTCAGATGAATATATATATATGTTAAAAGGATGAAAATCAAACAAGGCAAATATAATTACACCCTCCGTCCAACTTTAGTTTGCCTCTTTATCGAGGCACATAGTTTTAGGTGGAGTTTGAGAGTGTAGCACACAGTAATTATTTTATTAAAAAGGTAGATGTGATGAGAGATGGTGGGAAATTTTTAAAATTGAATGAGTACGAAGCCTTAATTTTTAGTAGTGCGAAAAAAGAAGCATTTAAAAAAAATAGTGGGTCCTTGACTCCTTGCCAAATAAAAGAACTGGGCAAACTATATTGGGAGTTTTGGACCAACAAAGAAAGGAAATTACAAACTCGTTCTGTCATTCATCATCATTTTTTGTCCTTTGTTTTCTGTTTTTTTTAAAAACTAAAAACAAAAAAAGGAAACCACAAAAAGTGGTTTGGACTTTTTTGTTGACAATTTTCAAAATTATAATAATTCCAATAAATTAGTTTTCAAATTTATAATAATTCTAATAAATTGGACTTTATTTTTTATTTTTTTTATAAACTATTTCAGGCTTAAAAAAAAAATTAAAAAAAAACCAATAAAACTGAAAACTATAGTGATGCCGAACGGACCCTAATTGAAATACATGTAAAATTATTATAGAAATAAGATATACAAGTAAATAGTTTTTCGTTAATTCAAAATCTAATTAAATTTTTTCAAATAAAAAGCTCCAATGGTCAGATTAAAACTTCACCATCATTATAGAAATTGAGGGTCAAACACATTCAACTAAAAAAGATGACCATAACAGATAGACAAGTTAGAAATACCTGAGCAGCATCTATACTATCACGATGAAACTGGCATATCTTCCCAAGAGCTGAAACAGCATTGTCATATGCCATCACATTCTCTGCACGTGTAGCATTGGGATGCCTTATCACAGCATCCAATCTTGAAAGAGCCTCTGGATTTAATCCCAAATTACTTGTCAACAGATGATATTATGGAAATCCAAATTGTGAAGGAAAAACACAAGTAAATCACACCTCTAACAAGAGGCTTGAACACAGATCCACCAAACTCCGCACAAACACCAAGACCATAAACAGCCGCCTGCAGACCAGAAAATTATATAACTAAAATGCCAAGTGCAACTCTAACAATTACACAACAGAAAAAGAGTTTGGAGTCACCTGCCGAACATCTGAGTTGTCATCATTGCAAGCTTCCAAAAGGAAAGGAAGGAAGGTATCATAGTATCTGCATTACCGACACATGCAATAAATATATAAGATAAAGAAGCAAATAAAAGGATATAACAGTGAAAAATATCAGTTAATAGTATCCACCTAAGTGCTGCTTCACGACAATGCTCCACAACATCATCAAAGATACAAATGGCGATTCTTCTTTCTTCTGTCGTTTTATCCTTGCCCTGTGTGCCAATAAACCCATTAATTCACCCCCAACGTGAAACAAAGCACAGCACAGACACACATTTGGATAGTTTGCATATTAAGAGAGAATGCTATAATACTAAGAATGCTCTAGTTCTGATATAATACCCCAAACAATGGCAATTACTCTCATAATTCAATTTACATATATTATATAGATTAATTGTAATTAAATAAAAAGAGTTGAGAATATATATGAGCATAAGGTCATCATTCAGCAAATCACCACAAAAGATAATCCTCAACTAAGAGGATTAAAGGAATTATCTGCAAACAGAAAGCTACTCCACAACTAGAGCTAGTACAATATGCAAAAATATTTACATAGCGATTGATTGGCAGTACTATATAGCAAACACAGAATAACACCTAGTTTATCTTATATCCAGCAACTTAAATTTTTGACAGACACAGGAGCTCAACCAACACATTTGGCACAAAAGAATATTACAGAGAGCCTCATAACTCTATGGAAACAATCTATAAAATTACATGTCTCAAAACCATAATACTGCAAAACCTAATGATTTTAATGTTACTTGAACAAAAAGTTGTGCCTGGGAGATAGAGAACCTACCCACATAGGTGTCAAGTATGACGAGAGCTCATCAAAGAAGGGCAAGAAAGATGCCTTGAACGTCTTGATTAAAGTGCCTAAGCAATCACCAATCTGGCTCAAACATAAAATAAAGATTAATAGCATCAAAAAAATTCTAAGTTAAAACCTAATAGTAATAATAATAAAATAATAAATAAATCAAACACATCTCAAAAGACCTAAGCCTACAATGCTTATAAACTCACCTGATCAAAAAGCTCTTCTTCTTGCTCATTTTCTTCCGTAAGAATTTCTCCTTCTTCAGCATCAAAATCTTCAGCTTTGATCCTTTCTGCTCTCTCTGCCTTTCTGGAGGCGCTTGCTGTAATAACCTGCTTTATCTCATCTACTATGATTCTTACTTGGCTTTCATCCAGAAGTGTTCCAGATACCTAACAGAAAAATGGAGTTAGCTTTGCCACCAAATAGTTAAGGCAACCATAATATATTTAATAAACTGATTTTTGGCAAATTTATAAGCAGTAACATGCTAGAGTACCAAGGAATCTTAGGTTGAATCAAACAATCTATACTAGATATTAGAAAGCGTATTCAAACAAGCTTAGGTGTCACGTGGCACTCTCCTCATTTAATTGAGTCTTTTATTTCATGTGTTTAAAAACAAGGATTGTACAAGATTTAAACTCAAAACCTTAAGTAAAAGCTATGTTATAACCACAAAGATATTACCATAATACATGTTATTCTCTCAAAAGCGTTCCTGAACAAGCTTAGCTGCTTAGTGTCACGTGGTGCTCTCCTAATTTAATTGAAGCTTTTCTTTCATGTCGGACCCACAACCTCAAGTTTAAAAACGAAAGTGTTGACCACTAAACTATTACTGTATTACCACATTACATGTTTTTCTATTAAACTTAAAACATAATAAGGATTTGAATGATGGCAATAATGCGATAACTCGAGGCATCGCCCAGGCCCAAAAAGTAGTTATTTGCTAAATCAAAGCTTGAAAATTAGACATCAGCACTAAAATTTCACAGGCCTACGAGAGATACCTGAACACACTCATTAAGCGCATCAAGCATGTTTGAACAGATCTCCACTTCAGGTTCCTGCAAAATTAGTAGGATAATGAGGGTCAGATACAGATTCACCAGGGAGATGAAGGAATACATGCAAAATCAAGCTCATCAATACTATAAAGTATAAAATAATCAAGGGAACAGAAAAAATCATCACCTTGTGTAAAGCCTCTACCAAAGCAGGTATAATATAATCAGACAATTGCTTAACATAAGACTCGTTCCGACCTTGGGCCAACCCCTTCTCCACAGCTAACTTAGCAGAGCGCAGCAACTCTGGCATGGCTGTAAAACACAAAATTAAAGAGCACATCAAAGCTATAGCTGATATAGGCAAGAGCATAGAAGCAACAAACAAGCCAAATACCTGACACTGCTGCCTTTCTAACTTCCTCATGGAAATAAAATTTAAGAAGGGGAACCAATGTAGGAGCAACCTGCAAATTTTTATGAAATTTATCAACTTCAACTACCCATAGATTAAAAGGAACCAAGAAAAAGCAAGGCCTTCAGCCACAGAGGATGCTAGCCTCAATCAACTGAGAGAAGACTATACAAAAGAATAATATATGACCTGGTCAATCCATGGAAAGAAGCCTTCTTTTAGCTCGTCAGCATAGCAACACAACATGTTGCAAGCCGTAGCTTTCTCCTCAAGAACACTGGTCTTGATTCCAATCCTTTTGTCCCCGAGGGTGATGGTCTCAATGCTACAATTGAAGCATTAAAATCAGGTTGTACTTCTTATATGAAAGCAAAATGAACATGTGCAATGGTTGTTTTGTGTGGTGATAGAGACATATCATGAACCAAATATCAGTAAATATAAGTCTAATTAAACAAGCATAGCCATAGAAAACCTAGTCTCTTCAACTCAATTAACAAAATCAGCACTAAAGAAGCACTACTGAATCTAAAACAGTTCCAATCAGTAAAAGCAATTATGAGTCCTTAAGAGGTTAATCCTAAGAAAAGGTTGAACATGCAGAAGATGAGAAGACAATCAAATCATAAAAGCCAAAAGTACCTCTCATCATCAGATTCATCAATATCAGCATCTGAATCTGCGGATGTGATTGTCACATCAGGCTTAAGTTGAGCAGAGTGAAGCAATGGAGGCATAACAACACTCATATAAGGAAGGAAATCTTGCCCCAGACATTTGCAGAGTCTTGCCCATGCCTGAAAAAAATATTTGTATCCATTATCCATACACAAGAATAGCAGTTTGTTTATAGGAATCGGCTCAGAATATCAAAACCATTCAAAGATGTCTTAGTAATTTTATAGCTAAACCTGAAGCATATAACTAGTTGTTGGATCATCAGTTTCCATTTGTGATCCTTGTAACTGCATCAGAACGTCCATGACCTATAACACAGAAAAGAACCATATATTACTTATACAGCAAACCATAAGTAATATATTCAGATGTATAGATCCTAACCAGTTCATGACTAGTACAGTAACTGTTTCATAATAAGCAATTATGTTTTTAATGTACCTGCTTAGCATCATCTCTAAACTTCTCTTTCCCAACAGCCATTCCAACCAAGCTTATACATTCCATTGACTTTGCACGTAGCATACGATTGGACTTGTCAGTTGCATTGACCAGTATAGCCTTAAGGTATGGCATAACGGCATCATAATACTTCTGGAAAAGCTCCTGCAATTAGAGGTAATGTCAGAAAATACATCAAGGTCATCAACCCAAAGATACCATAAATGTTTGTAAACATAGGGTACCTGTGATGAATCAGCAACTGATGCTAATGCAGTCAGAGCCCCTTCCTGAACCATTTGCTTTCCATTCTGGATAACATAGCACAAAAACACTCAAAAAACTACTTCAAAACATTAACTGAGAAACAAAAATACAATAAATATATGATCCAATACTGACTGAAAAAACAACATCCAGATGCATGCACAAAACAGAGTTAATATATTTGTGCAAGTGATGAAGGTACCTGCAAAAGGACGAGCAATTTGCTCACAATACCATCTAAGTATGGCGTCAAGATCTCTGGAGTACAATTTTCACTGAAGTTCAACACAGCTGAAGCAGCATGTGCCTACCATACACAGCCAAAAGAAGATGAACAAAACAAAAAATAAATCAAGATGCAAAATTTTTCATGAATTCCCTATTTTGATAAAAGCACAGAGAAGTAAGATGACTATGCATGAACATATAGAATGACTGAGTAGACAATAGAAAGAGTGGAAGAAAGATGACAGATTCTTTTAGCTCTCTGTTATTCAGAACCAGCCAACACTTCATTACAGGATCATTTTTACCAGAGCTACAACATTAGAGTACTTTGGGAGTTGGATTCCATTTCCCTCAAGGATCTTAGTCAACAAAGTTCGTTGAAAGAATAGCAATTCAAATACATAAAACGAGTAAAAGATCAGAAATATATCAGGAGAGGGATTGGTTAGCACAAGACTTTAATGCCATGCATATTGTAGAGGCAGCAACAATTCCACAAGGTTCAGTCATAGGTCAAAGTCTATTTTATCAAAAAAATATGTATTCATTCAAATAACGAGAGAGAAAACAAGAATTGATGAGTGGCAACATGACATAAGTTCACAGACTTAAATAATCCCTTAACTAATGCATTTAACCCAATACTGTTAGGATCGAGATTCTACCTGGGCCAAGTGCAGTAGCCTCTAACTGAAGCTATTAAGACTTAGACCTGATCAAATTCTATATGTAATGCTCATTTTCAATATTCAAGCATGCTAAAAAATCACTCTATCTTTGTGAATCTAGTAAGTAGTATTCAAAATTCAGTGACTAGGTAACACAGACATATTAAGGACACATGTCAAGTATCCCAAACATATGCAAAGCCAACACACCCCTATGACACACCTCTGAAAGACTGACCCTGTGTATGTGATTTTATGGTGATGCCTCAACCAAGAATTGTAATATACTACCTCCGTTTCATATTATTTGCAACTTTTGCCAAAAATGGATACTACTCGTTATTTGCTACAAATTTTTTCCTTCCATTTTTAGGTTATCATTTCTCTCTATCTCTCTCCTCATCTCATGCATCCATATGTTTCTCTCTCCGTTTTACACACACAAACAAATTTTGCCTAGAGTCCATATGGTCTTCAAAGTTGCAAAATAATATGAAACGGAGGTAGTATTATATTTGTAAGTATAAAATAAATTTATTCAAATCAAATTATAAAAATGTTATCAATAATTCAATAGGTTTGACATGTATATTTTGTCTATGTGGAGAAAATGTAACATATTTTTTTTTAAAGTAATCATTTCCTTCTATTTTATCCTACTAGTGTCTAGTGCCCAAATCCAAAAAACCTAGATTATATAACTTAAGTATACAATGCTTCGATTAAGGAGTTGTAACTGATGAGCTCAACCTCAAACCCAATTAGACACACATGCTTTGTCACAATAAGACAATTCCTTGCATCAAAAATTACCAACGGAAACTAAAAAGCAAGATAATAAACAAAGGTATTGGTTGAACACCGTAAAAATAAAAGCAATACTGTTAATTACTTGAAACAATGCCAATACAACAAAGCTACCTGGACACGAGGATTTTGGAAATCATCCATGGAAGATGCCAAAGCAGGCAAGACACGATTGTGATATTGCATTTGCAAATCTGGCCCCAAGTCTGTTGATAATTGACCGATTGCATTAATAGCAGCCCAACGAACACGAGGATGTGGGTCTTGAAACGAATTTAACACCATTAACACCACTTGCTCTAAGTTCTTTATCATCACCTGTCAACTCAAATTGCAAATGAAACTCAGTTACCTAGCACTAAACCCCCAAAAACATTAAGTATGACAAAGAATTAACACAATGAATACATTATAATTAGCAAATTACATAGGAAAACCCCTACTTATCGAAAGCTCAAAAGATAGTACCTTTGAGCAACCCTCTGCAATTTGAGCCAAACAAATCAATGCAGCATGATGCTTTTGCCATTCCGGAGCAGCCAGATGAGCCGGCAACACCTCCGAAGCAACAGGAACAATGGTATTCCCTCCCAACGAAATCGACAACCTATCCAAGCACTCCTGCGCAACACTATAATTACTAGACTCCCCGGCATCCTCGTCCTCGGTATCAGCCGTATGCCACACAGGATCATCCTCAATATCAAGCAACATCTTCATCAATATCCCAAACAACCTGTGAATAAACTGTGGCAACTTCCTCATCATACCCGGCGCCCTCTCCCTCGCCTCAGCAAGTGTAATCACAAACTCAATCGCCAAATGCCTCGTCCCTTCCTCAAGAGTTTCCGCCTCCGCAATCTGCAACATTGCCCCAACAACATCAACCAACTGCCTCCTCAAAAACCTCGGCTCGGTCCCGGCCAAATCAATCAACAACTCAAGCGCCTCCTGAGCAGTCGCCTCCTGCCCACAATTCAAAGCCTCCGTCAACGTCTGCATCATCGGAGGCAACAAATCCTGAAACCTATCGCGATCCGAAGCACTCGTTAAGCATTGTATGAAATTAATCGTAGCTCCAAGCGCAGCAATCCGAACCTCGGCACTCGAATTTCCACCCAAACATTGAAAAAACACATTATGAAGCGTATCCAAATGCGGAACCAATGTTTCCCCAATATACTGCGCCAATTGCGCAAAAATCAACAAAGCAGATTCTCGAAGCTTCGGATTATCCGAAGTAACACACTGAAACATAAACGGCAAAAGCTCAGGCCAACCATAATCTGGGATAATACCAGCAGCAAGCTCAGAAATAGTATCACACAACTTCTTCGAAATCGTCTTCGCATCTTCCCTCGGAACACAAGCAAGAAGAACAGATTTTAGGGTATTCTGAGTCGAACCACTGAGTTTCGGCCATAGAAACGAGTCATCCCGAGTCAAGAGCTTTCGAAGGAGAATCGCCGCCATAGCTCGAGCTTCAGGGTGCGGGGAAGACTGAAGAAGGTGCGCAAGCTTGAGGGAGAGAGCGTCAGGTTGATGCTGCTTGCAGAGATTGTAGAGGGTTTCGGATTGAGAACGTTGGTCGTTGTTTGTGGACATGAGTTGGGAAATTAGGGTTTCGAAATGGGATGGATCGGGGCCGAGAATCGCCGCCATTGAAGCGTGTTGGAACTGAGTCAACTCGGACGCCATTGATGGAGGTTTGGAGGTAGGAGAGGGTTGTTTGCGCCTCACAAATACTGGGGAAAATTAGGGTTTTTGGGGATAATTTTTGAGAGAGAGAGGGGAAAGAGAGAAGTGGAGGCGCTAAAAGGTTTTTGTGCTGTCTCTTTCTCTCTCTTTCCTTTTTTTTTTTTTTCTTTTTAATGAAATAGTGTAGCAATAATTGCTTTGGTAAGTTGGTATTATATTCTCGTACTCAACTTAGGGAGCCAAGTGGAATGTTGAGGGAGAGAAAAAAGGGGGGAGATTTTGGAGGGGATATAAAGATGAAGATGGGAGTTGTGGAAATTAGTCAATTACCATCGTTGTCCTTGGAATTGTACTATGTTCACATGGCCATCATAGTTTGCAACTTAAAATAAATATGGTCATCATGCGGTTAATCTTAGATCATCTCCAATGGTAAAACTCAAATTTGAGTATTGAAATGCAAAATGAGTTGTTTTTTACCTTTAATGGTGATACCATACCCACTTCTCAATTTAGCAACTCATGTGAAACTTAATTTCCCAATGGTGAGACTCTTTAAAATATACAAATGTCACTTTCAATTTATGGCTCACCAAACCCATTTCTTTTTTAATATCAAATATTATAAGATTAAAAAATAAAAAAATAAAGGTAAAAGTTAAATAAATTACAAAATATATTAGAATATTGATAAGGGGCCTACACTTTTTGTCAAATGAGACTCAAAGTTGAGTATCTAAACTTAGCAATTTTCTTTTGCAGTTGCTAAGTTTAGATACCAACTTATTGGTATACATTGCAAAAAATACTCACTCTCTCCTAAAAATACTCACTTGAGTCTCACCATTGAAAATGGTCTTAGCGCATAGTTGCTATTTGTTAACAAACATATAGGATAGAAAAATGTATCACTACATACATAATAGATGACAAGTGGTTAGTATTTTGGGGGGGAAATATTCAACATATAAGATGGTAAAAAGTATTACTACATGTATAATAGTACACAAAAAATACTATTAAGACAATTTATACATTAATGGTACATTATAAATGCATGATGATACATATTGGTACATTATAATGTACCAATGTAGTCAGCTTTTTTCCGAAAGCTTGCAAAATTTACATTTTTGCCCTCCTATATGCTTTGTAAATGCATATTAGCTATACGCTGAGATGCACTCTCGACATGCTAGGCACAATCATGAAATGCATTTACAATAAAGTCGAGGTAAACAAAAATTTTGGGTATCCAATACTATTTAACAATTGACAATTTCGAAATCAAGATAGGCAAAATTGGATATGATGATTTTGTTGGATAAGATAAGTAAAAGTAGAAATATTGACTTGAAATAAACATTAATTACGTAATTTTGACATATATTCCCAAATTAATCTATTTTAAAGGGTTATCTAACGTCCTCGGGCTTTCGTTTGCAACGTTTGGGGAAAAACTAGTGTTATGTTGCAACGACCTGGTATTATGCAGCTCAACAACTTACATGGGCAGCAAACACAAACGACCGCGCGACCAATCATTTGTAAGGTCATCAACAAGTGTTGCCACGTTGAGGGGAGAACACACATACTAGTGTCCGCCAGTTGGTCACTAGTAAGGTCGTTGACAATTGTTGCCATAGTGAGGGGATACTTGTGCCTTAGGTAGAAGCCTTGATGACATTGGGAGTTGCATATTGCTGTGAGCATAGCTCGTCAGCAAATTCAATGGGTCATTTCACTATAATTCATTACCAAGTCGTACATAAGCATGTGACCTATTATTAGAAAATTCTTCATGTCTAGTTACTAATGCAATTTGAATCATTCTAATCCAATATGTAACTTGTTACCCAAAAGAATGCAAAAAAGTTGATTTTAGTACATCGCAAACTAATGTCAGCCTTCATTTGTACTTGCCTTCATATTTGACGGACAAATAATGATCCTGTAAATGCTACATTCACTACTTATGCTTATATGATTCAAACCAAACACCCACGATCATATATTCTCCATTGAAAGACCTTGATTCAAGATAAATTTAAAAGATACCTAAAATAAAAAGAAAATACAAACTTGGTGTTTTAGAGCGCTAAATGGACGAACAATCTAGGGAAATGAGACCCTAAATTCAACTACAAAAACTAAACTAACCTACCAACATAGCCATAGGCGGACGTTAGTTAGGGCTCAATAGGGCTTGGCCCCTAAAAGACTTTTGGGGAAAGAAATGTACACTAAGTAGTAGGTAAAAGCAGAGGCAGAGGGAGAGGGGTACAAGAGGGGACAACTATCCTCCCCCCCCCCCCCCCCAACATCTAATAATAATCAGATTTTTTTATTTTAAAATACACTACCTCCCTTCCTGAAAGTTCGACTCACTTACTATTCATGTAGTCACAATAAAATAAATTTGACCATGTTTTATGATTTATACATTCAAAATAAATTAACAAGTTTGATTTTATTAGATTCTCCTAATGATAAAATTTTCAAATATCAACTTTTAAAAAATTTTACTTATACATAGCCGAAGTTATTAATGGTCAAAAATGTTCATTAGAGACCATGCAAATGCAAATGCAAAGTGCGTCGAAATTTCAGAAACGGAGGTAGTAGTAAAAATGCCCAAATTATTGATACTCAAACAAATTTGCGCAACTAATGCACATTATTAAAATGCTACACATTTTAACTTTTGAAAAATTCTAAGCATCACTATTCACTACTAACTACTAAGCCATATTAATTTAATCATGAAATCATAAAATCGATTCCAACTTGTAATGACTATGAGCAAGTCTAATAGTGTAATGACAACCCTAATGGTCGTGAGCAAATCAAATTTGTGTCAGTTAAAGCTCACTTAAGTCAAGAGAAACAAAGTAGACCTTTGACTTGAGAAGCTTATAGGTCACTCCCCACTCTAGCCCACTATTATTGTATTAAAATATCAAGTTTTGTCAACTCTATTCACCCCGAAGCTACCACACTTCTTACTTCACCCTCCATTATCATATCGAAATATTAGATTAACTTCTATCAATTCTATTCACCCCGGAGCTACCAACCACACTTCTTACTTCACCCACTTTCATCATGTTAAATTCTGATCAACTATTGTCAGCTCTATTCACCCTCGACCCTCTGAAATTTTTTATACACATACGGGGTGCATTGTGCATCCAACTAACCGAGCATTAATTTTTGTTCTCCATGTGTTTATTATATGAAAAACAATCATCAAAATGAGAACAAAATACTCATAGATGACCATGCATCTAGGTGTATTTAACCAGAGGTGATAATCGAGTGAGCCGAGCCCGAACTATGGTCAGGTCGGCTCATGTTCGTTTAAGTTTGTTCGAACTCGAGCCGATCTTGAAACTTTAAGCGTCGAGCTTTGACGGAGCTAAACTTGAATTGTTCACGAACATCCTTGACTTATTATTATTAGTTAACACGTCTTTTTTATTTTTTAATTATTAAATTTTTAATTTTGCAATGAGTTTAATTTTGTTTTTTTTAAATTAAACTCAATGCAAATGCAATAAAAATTAAAGAGAAATACATATAAGGAGAAGGATGAGATAAGGAGGTTAAATTAATGAAAGAACATGAGAGTTAGTGGCTACATAAGGAGGGAGAAGAGGAGATATGGTGCTTATTGTGAAAATGGAAACCAGTGGAATTCCTTTAAAATGAGAGAAAGAGAAAGATATAGAGGAGATAGAAAAAATAGAAAATGTTGTACTACATATTTATTTTGCCTTACATTTGGATCTTTTAGGTTTTTATTTATTTTATTTTTATTGGGTTAAAATTATTACATTTATTACTTGATATTATGTGTAATGTGATTATGTGAGTAAACAAGTGACTAACTGTCTACCACCTAATGCCTAATGTGTAATAATTCTCAATTTGATAATGTCCATGGTAATTTCAATTTTAATTTATTTGCTTAATGATAAACTAATTGAGAGTATAATATTAAATAACAGTCAGTTTTATAACTCAATGACAAGTTTCTCACCATCTGATTAATTGAGTTTTTGTTTCGTTGAAATATTTAATTAAATATTGTTATTTATTTAGGGTTGTTACTTTTTTTATAATGTTTAATATTCATATTTACACTACATTATTTGAAACTCCATAACTTTAAACATACAATTTGGTAATTGGTTCATGTTTTTCTATTTAATTGCGAAATGTAAAAATAATTCATCTAATTCAAAACATCCTGAACTTTGACAATATATGTGTTAAAAAGAATGTATGAAATCCCAAAGTTTATGGAATTATTTTTCATCTTTCTTGTATTGTATGTCTAAGCATTATGGATCTTTGGGTTATGATGTTAAATTTTAAGTAACTAAGGCAGTGCTACGCGCGCATTGCGCACGAAGCAATGTGGTGTTGCTAGTGTGTGAGACCGGAAGTGTGATTTCTTTTGGCTAATTTGTAGGTTTTTTAGGTAATTATGAATAAATGTAGATTAATTAGTGAATGTAGGGAATATTTCAACAAACATCAACTTTGAGCCCCACTGTGATCATGTATTTAAATATGATGGTGTCCAAAAGGGAAAGAAACACTACAAAAAAAATGAGAATAAGCAACACTTAAGATTGCAACACTTACAAAAATGTTACTCTTAATAATCTAACGCAACAATATTTATTTGTTACCTTAAACTAAAGTAACAGAAAAAAAAAGTGTTGCTCTAGACTATATAAGGCAACAGTCGCTTAAAGTGTTACCTTTTTCTTGTTTAAGACAACAAACATAATAATTGTTGCATGAAAAGATAACAATAACAAAACTATTGTTTGAAAATGTAACATTAATATCTATGTTGCCATCTATGGCAACATTTATATTAAAAAGACAACATAATTTACGATGTTGCTTTTATAGAGAGTGTTATATATATATATATATATATATATATATATATATATATATATATATATATATATATATATATATATATATATATATATATATATATATATATATATAAACAAGCAAGTTTAGTGGAGTTGGTGGGGAACTCACAAGGTCGAGCCCTACCAACTACTAAATGCTTGGGAGTGGCAACATTTAGAAACATTTTTTGCACTGTTACCTTTGCTTTATTTTGTTGTAGTGAAACTAGAGATAAAAGAGTCGCCAACAAGTTTTAGGAACTTGTAAACCGCCCACAAGTGTGAAAGTTACACCTCATTCACGATCATAGAGATCGCTAACTCTATAGTGGTCCGGAACCATGACTAGATATTCGGGGATGATGTACATATCCAACCTAAAAGAGTCGCCAACAAGTTTTAGGAACTTGTAAACCGCCCACAAGTGTTAAAGTTACACCTCATTCACGATCACAGAGATCGCTAACTCTATAGTGGTCCGGAACCATGACTAGATATTCGGGGATGATGGTATAAATCCAACCTAAAAGAGATTGAATCCGCCCTAAATAGGCCTCTACTTAATTCGTATGATATTCATGTGCGCTTTCAGATCAACATACATTCAATAAATTAATCTTGAGCATACTTAATCTATTTTGGTTGATTGTTAATGCACAAATAAATCTATTATTGGCGATCGCTTGAATTAAAATCATATTAGCCTAAAGGCTTG
Organism: Chenopodium album; assembly: GCF_948465745.1. Taxonomy (NCBI): domain Eukaryota; kingdom Viridiplantae; phylum Streptophyta; class Magnoliopsida; order Caryophyllales; family Amaranthaceae; genus Chenopodium; species Chenopodium album. Next base: position 42,399,339 of record NC_137848.1, read on the forward strand.
TTCTCTTCAGCTTATTTTCAGTTCAGCTTAGTTCTTAATTTCCTTTTCTCATAAAATATTCAGTTAAGTTCAGTCCAGTTCAGCTCCAATAAGTTCAGTTTAGTTCAATTCAGCTCAGTTCAGTACATCAGAACATGCCCTAAACAAAATTATTAATTATCTCGTTAGGCGTGATTTCAAGTACAAATTCCTTTTAAACCTGCAGAAAAGGGCGTGACCAAGCAATAACAATAAATTATAAATAATCAAGCAACATATAAGAGGAAGAAGACATCATAGTAACAAATTATACATAAATTAGGAAAAATTAACATAAATAATACAAACTTTACTTGGTTTTCACTAAACCAGACAAACTTTTAATTATTCTTCACTATTATAAACTTTATTGTATATATTCTTTAAACAAGAAAATTTACCTTTAACATGCTAAGAAAAACTCAACATGTAAACTTTTTTTTTTTAAACAAACCTAAAAGGGACAAAGATTAAATTAAGAGATCATTCGAAGCTACAAGCATAATACGATTTGGTATTACATCATTCCACAATCTTCAACCAATCTCACGAGGTTGAAAATAATGGGTCAAATCATGTGCTACTTTATTTCCCAATCGCTTAACAAAAGACCAAAAACAACTATAAAGAAAACACCTATAAAGAAAAGAACATAGCTTTAAAATGTCTTCAAGAACTAAATGTAAGGCATTAGAGCCAGACGAGTTACTCCTCAACACCTCAACAACTGCCAGTCAATCCCCTTTCACCACAACCCTACGCAGCCTCTTTTCCCTAGCCAACTACAGACCCCGAAAGAAAGCCTTAGCTTAAGCCACCATTGGTTCCCACCTCTCCGTACCCTAAACACTTGCACAAGCCACCACCAGCCTTGCACTATCTTGCACAACATTCCCCAGACCAGAACTTACATCCCTAAGGACCCCTGCATCCACATTCACCTTAAAAATCTCTCCAATGGGTGGCTGCGAGGTAGTGGGATGCACCAAACTCGTACCAACTCTTCCCATACCAGCTTTCTCCTCTTCTTCCTCACCTCATTGCAAACCCTCATAGCATAGCTCACTATATTATCAGGATTCGGCCTCTCCTCCTCCATCACCACCTTATTTCGCCCCCCCCCCCCAAAATTGCCCAACATAAAGTAATAACCTCTACAAACTCCTCTACCACCATATTATTGACACCATACTCCCACTAATCAACCAAAGAATAGAAATTAAGAGAGGAAAAATGATGGAACTTACTTGTATCCCAGATAGCACGCGCCAACCTGCAATTTTTTATAGCATGAAGTGTAGATTCTTCCTCCCTTTGGCAGACCCCGCGAGAAGGATCATAACCCTGCACGCTGCGATTAATCCCAAGATGAATAGGTAGAGCATCTTGACTTGCTCTCCAAGCAAAAATCTTAATTCTAGGAAGAACACACAAATTCCAGAATTTATTCCACAAGTATCGCCCATTCAAACAAGCTACCTCCTCTCTAGATCTCCCATCCTCAAACATCGCCCTGAAAGCCGACCAAACTGAATAATTACCATCATCCTCCAAATCCCAGCATACCGCATCAACAGGAAGACGAGTACTAAGGGGAATACTCAAAATTCTTGCACTTTCAAAAGGGATAAATAAGCTATTAAACTTCTCCACATTCCATGCTTTTTTTCCAGGGTCAATAAGCTCAACAACTTTCAAACTAGTGTTAGCAATACCTCTTGGCGAAATGATCTTGCGGGATTGAGTTCCAGGAATCCAACAGTCCGACCAAACATTAACATTCTCACCATTTCTAATTCTCTAACGCATCCCACGATTAACAACCCACCTAGCCTCCCAAATACCACGCCATGTGTAGCTTGGCATGGACCCTAAATTAGTCTCCATGAACGACAAATTAGGGTAATAACGACCCCTTAGCACTTGATCAAGCAAGCTGCCAGGCTTGGTAATCAGCCTCCAAGCCTATTTACCCAACAAAGCCCAATTAAATAGCTTAAAATCCCTAAAACCCAAACCACCATCCTTTTTAGGACGACATAATTTTTTCCACGCTAACCAGTGAATTTTCCTCTCCCCTTGCTTTTAACCCCACCAAAACCGAGCAACTAGAGATTGTAACTCATCATAAAAAGAGGCAACTTGAACACACTCATCACATAAGTAGGGAGAGATTGGGCCACCACCTTTATCATAACCTCTCTACCTGCCTTAGATAGTACCACCCCTGAAGCTTCTTTCACAACTTCTCTTTTAAGCCTCTAGTAATAACCTTCTTTGACTGTCCAACTACAGTGGGTAAGCCAAGATATCTGTCATGAACATCCACTTGTCTAACCCCCAACTTATTCACCAACTCTGTTCTCTTCACATCCCGGACACCTTTAATAAATGACACAGTCGTTTTATCAACATTAATTTTTTTGTCCGGAAGAAAGCTCATACAACTCAAGAACTCCCTGAATATCATCCAAATCCTGCTTAGCCGCCTTAGAAAAAATAATACAATCGTCTGCAAAAAGAAGGTGACTGATCGATGGAGCCGCTGGAGCAATTTGAATACTTAGCAAGCTACCCCTCTCCTTCGCATTCCGTAAAAGATGAGAGAAAACCTCAGCGCAGAGTAGGAATAAGTAAGGAGAAATTGGGCGTCCTTGATGCAACCCCCGACCCGGACAAAACTCTTCAGTAGGGTGACCATTAATCAACACTGAAAAAGTTACTGATTTAACAGTCCATAACCCGATTTGTCCAACTCTGATAAAAACCAAATTTCTCAAGCACAACATCTAAAAAATCCCACTAAATTCTGTCATATGCCTTTGACATATCAAGTTTCAGAGCCATATTACCCTCTTTCACAGTCGAATTCTTCATATGGTGGAAACACTCAAAAGCAACCAGAATGTTGTCAGTAATTAAGCGCCCCGGAGTGAAAACACTCTAATTTACTAAAATTAATTTATCTAGAAACTTTTTAATCTGTTCGCCAACACTTTTGACACCAATTTATACACAACATTACACAGGGAAATAGGTCTCAAATCCGCCATCTGATCAACATTGTTCTTTTTCGAAATAAGAGCAATAAAAGTCTTATTTAAAAATGACGGAATAGCAGTACCTCTCAGAATCAAAAGAACAAAATTTGTCACAAAAGGTCCAACAATAAGCCAGTATGATTGAAAAAATAGCGAGCACATACCATCTGGTCCCGAAGCCCTAATTGGATGCATTTGACTCGGAGCTTCCTTCACCTTAAAAGTCGTGCACTCTGTATTTAATATCCCATTCATATTATCAGTTACTCTACTCTGAAACTGTTGCACAGCTTGCTCGATCATTGAAGGATTGGACGATTGTAGACATCTACTTTTGGCCTCCAGCCCCAACCAGAAGTTCTATGACAATAAATAAAACCATCTTTGTATTGGATCAACGTGAAGGATACTTATTGATTACTGATTAAGTCATAAAAATTCAAAAATGACTAGCCTAACCCAAAACGAAATGAACCAAAGTCTAATTAACTAAGCCCGATCAATAATTAGGACTAAACCTGAACTTAAAACCTAATTTTGACGGACTTAGAGGTGCCTAGGTTAAAAACTGAAGCTGCTGCAAGAAAAGCCGCGCGCAACTTCCAAGGTTGCGCGTGACACCCAGCGCAACCTCCAGTGATGTGCTCGCGGAAGATTTAGAATTTTGTGAAAATACTGAATCGAATCTTACCATAATACCGTGTGCAAGACAATTAGTTGCGCTACCTCTAGCAGCGCATCCAAATCACTTGCGCGCAGCAGGCGCAAGCGACCTCTTGAGATGCACGTGCCACCTGCTGTGGTAGAATGCTCAAAACCCTAAATGCACTCATTCCCTATAAATAGGGACTTAATACGAAGCTTAAACACACAAAAATTAACCCGAAAAACCGGCAGGAACTTTGTGAACTTGTGTACTAATTACCCTCTTGTTTTAAACACTCACCCCTCTTACTACTTGTCGTTACGGTGGTGGTTCCCGAATAAGAAGGAGTCCATAAGGGTTCTAAACGAAGATCCAGCAAAGAAAAGTGGTTAGTTTCCCGAGCACTTAGATAAATCACCTTTTTCTTTATTGTTTAAATAACTTTAATTAATTAATTAGTGTTGTTTGACCACTTTAAAAAAACTTTTAATTAATTTAATTCACATAGTATTCTTGCGTTAATTACAGACTAGAATTGGAATAATTAATTGTTGTTTTCTCACCTAAGCCAAGGCGAATCTTGTTTATCTTTGTTCTTTTCACGAATTCGAATTAAATAAAGAATAACGACCTTTACAATGTAATTCCTACGTGATTAATATGTGTAAATAAAATCAACTAACTTAGTTTTAGGTATCACGTTGCATTTATTGTTTGGTGATGAAATTGTGAAAAAGGAAGATCTAGTAGAGGCCGCTCTAGGGCTAGAATAGAGATTCCCCCCCCCTAAAGGAAACATTATTTTAGTACCCTCGCTCCCGAACTCATTTCTGGTAGTAGACCAATTTGGGCATGGGTAAACTTATGATTCATGCTAAATATCCCTTGAACTCTACTTGGGAGAAAGGCATGAACGAGGTTTATGAGTTTTCCTAAAACTCATTGGCGACTCCTTACTAGTTTCTTACAAAAAAGCGTAATGATATATAGGATCAACTCTAATTCAAGGTCCCCCAAACAATAAGGAATTCAAATCCTAATACACCTTTAAAAGTGTAAAGTCCTAGGCTTTTAAAGGGTCATGGGCATAAAGGAGAAGGATCTCCTATGATGGGCACACCCTCCTTACAACGATGTAAACAAATTTCGAAAATAGTCCACTGCCATTACTCCCACTGCATTATCACCCAAGTGACTAATACCATTGTCATCTTTTAAACTTTGAATTGAATTTTTTTTCCTTCTACTTGAAGCTTGCTGGTGATAAAATTTTGTGTTCTTATCGCCCTTAGATAACCAAAGTACTCGAGATCGCTATTTCCAAAATACCTCTTCATGTTGAACCAAGCCTGCAATATCACAATTTAGAGCCTTCCTTTTCTCTAGCTGGCCAGCCGTGAGACCCCCTTTGTTCAAATTTTTCAATTTTTTCCTCAACTCTCGAAAAGTCTCACCAAACTTCAAAGAGCTCCACCTCTTGACACTACAAAAATAATGAGAATAGGCAGCACGTAAAATTGCAACACTAAAAAAACCTATTACCCTTGATAACCTAAGGCAACAATTTTAAAATGTTACTATGAACCAAAATAATAAGACTAGATCCTTGTGCAACAATAAAAAAGTGTTACTATAGACCACTAAAGACAGGAATCACCTAAAGCGTTGCTTTTCTCTTGCCTAAGGCAACATGTTTAGAAAATGTTGCTAGAAAAGATAATGATATTATAATTGTCGCCTAACAATATATCACTTATCATCTATGACATCAATTCATTGAATACACATCATTAGTCGGTGTGTTGCCTACTAAATTATGTTTAATCTAATCTATACTAATATCTAAAAAGGCATTCCTGATAAAGTCTATGTGTCATGTAGACCCCTTCATACGCACATCATCCACTAAACTTCTTATTACGCCACGTCACTCTACACCACATAGCTCTCCCTTCCATATGTTTCTCATTACATCATACACTTAGGGCTTGTTCTCTTCAGATTATTTTCAGTTCAGTTCTTAATTTCCTTTTCTCATAAAATATTCAGTTCAGTTCAGTCAATCAGAACATGCCCTTATATTTAAAAAAAAAAATCACAAGATTTGAACCTGCAACCTCAAATTCTAGAGCTAAGCGTCTTAACACCAAGCTATGTAACATTTAATGTTATCTTTTGATACAAAATACTAATATGTATAACAAATGTAAGTACAAGAAAAAAATGTAATGACTCGGGACATCGCCTAGGCCAAATACTAGTTAAATGTTTAAAAGAAAATCATGGGTTACTCCATTATGTTTCTTATGTATCTCATTAATATAAATTTTTTAAGTTTTTAATAAGGAAAATGAAGAAAAATTATATCTTAGAGCACTGGTAGAAAATACCTCATTAGTAACACCCCATTAGTAACCGACATATATTATGTCAATTACTATATAAGAGTATAAGTAACTGACATAACCAATGCAGATTAACAAATAAATTAGCACTAGTAACGACATAACTAAGGCCAGTTACAAAGACTTAGTCAAAGAGAGTGTGACCAAATATTAGGTTTTTTTAAGTGTTTAAAGAGCCACAAGGGTAGGCGGCGATGAGAATCAATCTAAAGATCCCGTGGAATCGGGAAGGAAGCTCTAACTACCTGAGCTACTCTCTCCATATATTAGTAATTGGTAGAGGTGTCAAAACCATACCTGACCCGACTCAATCCAAAACCAATTGGAAAAAAAATATATTTTTTCAGATTTTGACTCGTGTGGACAAAATAATTTAGTATGACTCAACTTTTGACTTGACCTGACCTGACCTCAGACCCGATCGAACATCCGAATTGACATTTTTAATAATTGGCTCATCAGACCCGATTGAACATCCGAATTGACATTTTTAAACCTTATTGACCTTATTACTTGTAACGAGCTATAGAAAGGCCAATTACTAATATGGTGATGCCGCTTAGAGTCTTAGTTATAAAAAACACGATCATCTTTTCAGTTCTACTCATCCTCTTTGATTTGCAATTCATATGAACAACAAATCAAATTTCAGCAATTCAACCCTCATTCAAACTCTAATTTTTTCTCTCTAATTTTCAATTCTATCCCATTTTCTCTCTCTTCAACCCTCATTCAAACTCTAATTTTTTCTTCTTCAGCAATTCATATGAACAACAAATCAAATTTCAACGGGCCTTACCACCCATGTCAAAGTCGTCAATTGCATCAGATCATCTGATGTGGAGATCACCGAAATTACAAATTTTCTCGGCATAAATCATTCAAGTTAATTGGTTGTTTTTCGAAGGATCGTGATGTAATCATCGGCGTTGATATGATAATCACAAGAGCTACTCATAAAGAAACACATTTTTATTCTAAGACAACAGTTTTTAAAGCCAAGGTAAAATGATAGCTAAGACAACAATTGTACAAAGGCAACAAGTAAAAAATGTTGCAACTTTAGGAAACAATTCAAAATTATCTCCTTATTTTATAATATACAACAACCTTTCAGTTGTTATATTTGTTAGTAATAATACAAATGTGTTTCCATATACATTAAAGAGTAACACTATGAAAATTAGAATGAATCAACATGTGAACTCAACAAAATAGTCTAAAGGAAAGCCGAACATCAATATAGATGTAAATTGATTTTATAACATAACACATATAAACTCATCAAAATCTCAATAACAATAATATTTAATGAAAAATAACTACATAATGTATCTATACCCTTATGCTCCTAAATAGATTCACAATTTAATACTACTAATTGTTTATATCTAATTCTGTACAGGAGGACGGGATTGTAGCCAAAGAACAGAAAATCTAAAGCTCTAATATAAAGCAACTCTTTGTCTCTGTCTTCAATATATATCTCACTTCCATGTACTTTACACCGTGTAATAC